>NC_065587.1:77361032-77986032 GCF_024542745.1 Macaca thibetana thibetana
GGTTGCAGTGAGGCAAGATAACACCACTGCACTCTAGCCTGTGTGACAGAGCGAGACTCTGTCTGAAGAGAAAGAAAGAAAAGGAAGGAAGGGAGGAAGGGAGGAAGGAAGGAAGGAAGGAAGGAAGGAAGGAAGGAAGGAAGGAAGGAAGATAAAGTGATCGTAAGCATACCAAAAAATGCTGAGACCTCCCTCATTCTTCTCCAATCTTGCTCTAGAATGCTGGCATCCAGGCCTTCACTCTATCGTGGCAAGAGATTAGAAAGAACTTCTCCCAAGACTCTAATCTGCCTAAGTGTAAAGACCTAAAGATATCAATATTAGGTTATTACTCCAAAAGAGAAAAAGACAGATCCCTCTGCAATGATGCCTTACCAACTCTCATACTTTTCAAGGGCAGCAAACACATCCAGAAATCCAATCAGCTTTTTAGTCTGCCAATTTGAAATATGAACAGATAATTAAATGTTACTAGACATATGAGGAAAACTTCCTTAAAAATAGGAAAAAGCAGGGAAAAAAAGTAACTTTGTAGGAAATAATGACTATGTAGTGAGAATGTGTGAAGTATACACGTATCATTAATGTCCATAGAAAAATAACCAAATATATTATGTCCATGAAAAAGAACAGAATGCTATTTTTTTCAATAAATGTCAGAGAACATAAACTGGCTGTTAAACACAAAAACAAAACACTCTGAAAAAAGGTGGAAATACAGTTGAGGAAATCTTTTAGAGAGTAAAGCAAAAAAATTAGATGAGAGATTGGAGAGAAAATGTATAAAAGTTTAAAATCTGGTCAGGTGTGTTGGCTCACGCCTGTAATCCCTGCACTTTGGGAGGCTGACATGGGCAGATTACCTGAGGTCGGGAGTTCGAGATCAGCCTGACCAACATGGAGAAACCCCGTCTCTACTAAAAGTACAAAATTAGCTGGGTGTGGTGGTGCACGCTTGTAACCCCAGCTACTTGGGGGGCTGAGGCAGGAGAATCGCTTGAACCAGGGAGGCGGCGGTTGCGGTGGGCCGAGATCGCGCCATTGCACTCCGGCCTGGGCAACAAGAGCAAAACTCCGTCTCAAAAAAAAAGTTTAAAATCCAGACAAATAATATTCCAGAATGAAAAAACAGAGGAAATTATCATAATAATTCATAAAATTTTTTTTCCAAACAAGACCACAGCTTTCAGACTGGAAGGTTTCAAAGAGTGCCCAGCATAGGGGATAGATAAACCTATGCCAAAGCATATCATTGTGAAATTTTAAGAAACAGGGACCAAAAGTGCTAGAAATTGCCAGAGGGACAAAAACCAAAACAAAACAGGCCACACACCTGTTTTTAGGATGGTGAATCACAAAGTCTTCAAACCTCTTAACAGGGCTAAAAGACAGTGGAGAAAATTTTTCCACAAAAATGTTTAAAAAAAAAAAATCCAATCCAAAATACTGTGCCCAGCAAAACTAGCAATCAAGTGTGCAAGTGTAAAGAAGTCATTTTTAGACACGCAAGGCTCGAGAAACTTAATATTCATGAACTCTTTCTCTGGAAGCTACTGACCAATGTGCTCCAACTAAAATTAAAAAATCAACAATGAAAGGGGAAGACATGGAATAAATAAAAGAGATTTAGCACAAAATAGAAGTGAAGAAAACAGAAATTAATCAGTCTAGATTGGAGCAGGTAAAAGGCTCCAGAAAAGGCTTCAAGAGAATCTAACAAAGAGAACACTTGTTATATCTGTGCATATTGCAAAACCCTTTAGCTAACCGGTGGATACTTTGGAGTTGGACTGGAGATATATGCAAAAAATTAAGCAAATGATAAAACAAGATAATTATTAACTATAGGGAAAATAAAAAAATTATTCATGAAGATAAAAATAATTGTTAGGTTACTGTATGACTCAACCCTGAACACACACAGTGTTTATGATAACATAAACACTGAACACTGTAACTAAATCATAGTATAACTATCTCTGAAAGAATGGGAGTAATGTATACATGTGCTACAGGAGTAGAGATAAGAAAGAGCAATATTCTCATCTTTCATGGTGGTAAGTCAAAAATAGCAATACATGCATATTCTTTTGAGATACAGAAGTAAATACCAAAAGCTTCTGCTAAAAGATTTGAAAGTGTTTGCTTCTAAGTAGGGAGACGTGAAGAAGTGTGTTTCTCTTAACTGTCCTAGTAACAGTAGTGCTGGATCGCAGCCATAGAATAATTCTAAATTTAGCAGATAACCCTTGACTTTTTGACCATGTTGTTTTTCCTATACTTGTCTCCTGAAGTGGTATCTGCGTATCAAGAGCAAATCACACAGGTGGCTTCTTAGCTCCCCTTGGTGACTCCACACGCTGGCCGCATTCAGCCCCTCCCTACTCCCTCCTTGTAAACTTAGCCCATCAGCAATCAAAGCTGACTGATTTTTCTTCACCTTCTACCAGACTTGGGCAGCAGAATGGTAGAAGGGAAACTGGAGCAGAGCTGGATCAGAATGAATTGCTTCTTTCAGAAGAGTCCTGAAATTTACATCCCCAAGAAGGTTCCTATCTGGCCAACATGAAATTAGTGTGTTTGTCCACTAACTGAGTGTGTGGGCTGCAATTTCAAACTCTTTAGTGTTATATGCACTAAGAACTACACTAAATGAATAGAAACCTGAACTGATCAGCAACAGGAATCAAAGAGGAATTTTATGTTCCATGTTTTTAAGTTCTTGAAAAGCAATGCTCTGATGGACACATCCTTGGTATTTCCAACCCTTGACACATAGAGATACACCCTCAGTAAAAATGTGTTCATTGATAATCACCAGCAGTAAGGAGTGCCCCAGCTCCAGGGTGCATTCAAAACATTTTGCTGTTCCTGGAGAAATACGAGCTGAAAACATCTTTTCCCAAGTACCTGAAACAGGAGGGTCAATCCAGAATGTCTCCTTAAAAGTAGGTTTTTAGAAGCCCGTAGATAAAGGGATCCGAACCTGAGAAGATGAGAGAACCACTCCACAATGCTCTTCTAGACCATTCTTCCTTTCTGTTCTCCAGGGCTCCCTTTTCTGGACACAGATCTTCCTCATTCTTAATTGTTGCAAGGCCAGTGGGATGGCCCTGAGTGTAGAGGAGGCATCGGAGTAGCCCATAGCCCAGTAAATACTCAAGGACCTTTGTATGTATTTGCAAGCATGATGGCATCCCACTGAGTGTCACTGAATACACTGCAGAGTTATAAAGCATGATTTTAAAGCATCTCTGGAAGGTATCATTACGTCATAGCAGAATTTTGAATTGATGTCTTTCTGACATCTTTAGGAGGATTGTTTTTCCTATTCTTTGAGGGATTTACATTTTTCGTACTTCAGCTGGAAATGGTACAAACACCATGTATGTTTATGAAAACCTTTAAATGCCATTATATGAGTGACATGTCCAATTGGAAGCATACTGATTTATTATTAACAAAATATGTAAGGGAATTTATTTTTAGCCTTTGTCAACTAAGCTTATCCTTCTGAACTCAACTTTTCTTTCTGGTGATTTTATTTCAGAAAATAGTAGCATTGCTTTTATTGTGGTTTGATGTTTCATAATCTCACTCAAATATGGGACATTTTGTTTTAATTTAGCTAGAAATAATTCCTATTATATTAGCCTGATTGAATTCATAGACTTTCAGAGCTACAGGAGACTGAGGCATCCATATAGATTACTCATCCTATAATTGAGGAATTTGTCCCTGACCAGTGACAAGAATGGAAGAAAACTGGATTTCTTGCAATGTTACTGATTTGTTTAGAAAAGCAATGTGTTTTCTTATCTTAATTCTCAAGGTTTTTCATTCTTCTATGTGCCTCAGTGGACCAGAAAAAAATTGTAAATTTTTCACAAACAGTGCAAGTTTGATAGAAAAGGGCTAATGCATTTAAGTCAATGGTGACAACAATATTCCAGCTGAAGGTTATGTGGAAGGAAAATCCTCAGAGTGTGTTCTCTGCCCCAAGTCTTTACTAGTCAGAACTATTTTTTAGGCTAATTCGTTATGACAAAACATCTGTATTTTTGCAAATACTCTTGACCCCTTGACTGACACCTACAAGATTACAAACTGACTGCTCTTTATCTTTACATTTTACTGGCTTTCCTTGACTTTGACATATCTCTGCCTAATCATTTAATGTATCAAAAATCTTCAGCATTTGCTCCTTTTGTTAGCAAGGCAAAGCTTTGGGATTGAAAAGTTGATACCTGGTTTCACAGTTAAGAGTTCCCTGATTGCACAGTTATTTTTTTGCTATGATATGAATGTGTTTACAAGAAGCTCACTTGTAGTCTGCAGTCGTATTCTACCCGGACTGCCCTTCAAACTCAATCTTTGTTCTTATTTAAGGTTAGGTAAATTCTTTCACTAGGAATTTTTAAATTCTTTAATATAATTACAAATAATCCTCACACTCACTCACCAAACTATTGTTGTTTACTGATTTTAATCTATGCTAAAAATTATGTTAAAAGTTTTTATTCCAATGAGATAATAAAGGTAGAGAAAACAACCAAAGAGGTTATGGTTTATTTGACCTGTAGGATATTAACTAGTCTATATTCAATTTAGTAATATCTGTCTAGGTTGTGTTTTTGGTTTTTGGTTTATTTGCTTGGTGTTTGTTGACAAAAATATACAAACACAGACATACAAACACATAAACATACACATACAAACACATACATACATGTGTGTATATATGTCTACATATATATTTATATGTGTGTGTATGTGTGTTTCATAGCTTCCTTTGACCTGGCTTTGACATCTTCTGGATTCCTCAACAATGGATTAAATAAAACTTGGATACACATTCTTTGCATGTTCCAAATTATACCTTGACCTTAATTATAATATCTTCATTTGAGGATGACAAATATATGATGCGTATACCCTCGCTTTTCTATCCTGTACCCAAGGCAGACATCAAAATTCATCACAGGCATGGTTCGGAATCTTTCTCAACACAAGCACCCAGAAGACATTAACAATAAATGGAAATTGGAACTAAAGTTAAAATCCATTTGTCATTTCTGCCCTATTGGCCTATGTTGTTTTTGTCTTGCTTTTAAAAGTTGCTGATCAAACCAAAGCATGTTTATTCTTGCATTTCATTCTTGTTCTTCTTTCATGTTCAATAAACCATTGTATTAGATTGCACAGTTATTTTATTGCTGTGATATGCATGTGTTTACAAGCATACACTTGCCAGTTTTCTATACCCTGTGACTACCCCGGTATGCACACTCATCCAGCAGTTATATTACTTTCCTTTCCTGGCCCCTGAAGATACTTGCATTTATTGCCTGTCTTTTAAGGAATTGCTAGTTAGAGACTGAGTTGTATGAAATTGTCTTTTGCATAGGTTAAAAACAGCAAATATTACAAATTTCATATCATCTGTCCTAATCAGAACACAAGAATCAAACAAAATGGTGCTGTCTTTGGTGATCTTCCAGTTTCAAAACAATTTATTTTCTATTTTGAATCCCAATAATCATCCAAAAGAAGTGGTGATTTAGCACCCACTGTGCGTAAAGCATCTAGTAGACACCAGGGACGACAAAGATACATGCACATTCAGCTTTTAAAGGTGTTCATGCCTGGGTTTCAAGGGGTGAATGGCCTTATTTTCTATTAGACAGTGAGCTCTTTGAGGGCAGAGGCTGTGATTTACTGTGCTTTATTTTTTCTGTGCATTTATCGTATGGTAGATGTTCAATAAACCTTTGTGAAATTAGTGAAAGGCAAAGAGATAGGGGAGAAGGAAAGGAAATAGAGAGAAAGGGAGGAATAGAGATTCTAGTGTGAAAAGCACCTGCCCAGGCCCAGCACAGTGGCTCACGCCTGTAATCTCAGAACTTTGGGAGGCTCTGGTGGGAGGATCGCTTGAGTACAGGAGTTCAAGACCAGCCTGGGGAACATAGGAAGACCCCTGTCAATACAAAGAAAAACAAAATTACCTGGGCATGGTGGCGCATGCCTGTGGTCTCAGCTACTCAAGAGGCTGAGGCAGGAGGATTGCCCGAGCCCAGGAGGAAGGTTTTTCCTTTATGAAGCAGCTCCTCTCATCAAAAGAGCCAAAACAAACTTTCCTTCTTATTTTTTATTCTTGGACAAGAGTAAAAGCAATTTAGCTATTGAGTTTCCAGAACTTGGGAAAAGCAGTCATCAGTCACCTTGAGAAACGTATTGAATGTGAAAAGATTTTTACTGTGGTAAATAATCAGTGCTAGTTTTGCCATTTACAGATGACACACCTCTTAGCAATCAAGAATAAATAATGTTTAAATCAGTAAAAATTAGAATTGTTAAATGTCGTCGTTTTACTGATAGGTTTGGCAGTAAGGGTGAAGAGAAGGAAAACAGATACTTTTATATACCATTGGTGAAAGTCAATTGCTAGGACTTTAACAGTCAATTGCTAGGAAATTGGTTATGTGTATTAAAATCCTCAAAAATATGCAAAGTCTTTGAATCAGAAATTATATTTCTGGGAATTCATCCTGAAGAAATAATTAAGTATTTATACAAAGATGTAACCATCAGAGTAGTCAAGTCAATGTCATTTATACTAGTGAAAAAATTAGAAACAACTTTAATGACCAATGATAATAGAATATTATTTTGTATTATACTGCTATATTTTATGATATAAAAATGTAGATAGTTGCATATTTTATGCTATAGTTATTTACCTGCATAGAATTTCTTTTTACATTAAAAATGTTCATAATATATTGCTCAGTTAGTACAAATGTTACTAAATTATATTTATAATTATATGTATGTGTGTATATGCATGATTACAGCTTCATAAAAGAATTATACACACACGGGTGTTTTTCTGGAAGGATACACAGCAATATTTTAACAGTAGTTATCTCTGAAAGAAAAGTTAGGGATGTTCAAAACAAGTTTTATTTTTTCTCTCTGTTTATCTCATTTCCCAGTTTTTCTTTAATGAACGTATTCCAGTTTTATAGTAATAAAAAACTGTTTCAACAAGAAAAAAAAAATGCTACCTTCCGACATTTGTTGGCAACATATTTACTACCCACAGATGCGCTGTTGTTTTGAAGCTTTGATTGTCAAGATTGAAGAAACAAATTGTAGTGATAAAGCAAAATAGTTAAGATGATCCTATGTATCTATGAAGATTATTATGATAAAGAATTGTCTCAATACGTGTATCAAAACAACCAGTTGTATACCTTTAATATATAGTTTTTAAAATTATACCTCAATAAAGTTGACAAAAGAATTTTGTCAATATTTAGTATTAGTCAACTCAGAAAGGTTACAACATAGAAAAATTTCTAAATAGAATCTGAGTAAACCAAATTAGCTGTGTCATATTTCTGCCATCTGAAGTAAAATCATTCTTAATATGAGATTTAAGGATCTTTTTTCATGAGCATTCAAATTTTTATTTTTAGGAAAGACTTGTTTGTGGGTATCTTTATTTTCTGTTTCAGAGAAAAAAAATATCATTATTTGAAAACACTTTCACATTATGTTAAATGATAAAACCACTCGTAAATAATTTATTTTTTATTTTTTATTTTGAGAAAGAGTCTCACTCTGTCGCCCAGGCTAGAGTGCAGTGGCACAATCTTGGCTCATGCAACCTCCACCTGCTGAGTGCAAGCAGTTCTCCTGCCTCAGCCTCACAAGTAGCTGAGATTATAGGCGCCCACCATGCCCAGCTAATTTTTGTATTTTTAATAGAGACAGGATTTCAACATGTTGACCAGACTAGTCTCAAACTCCTGACCTCAAGTGATCCACCCACCTCAGTCTCCCAAAGTGCTGGGCTTACAGGCTGCTTGTATATAATTTTGATTGTAGAGTAACATGTATTAATAAGAAAAAAATTGAAAAATTACCCCAAATTCTATCACACAGAGATAAGCACTGATAACATTTTAGTGCTGATTCATAAAGGTAACACCCAGTCTTATATTGGGAAACAGGAGGTTGGTGTTTAGTTATTTAAATCCTCTGAAAAGTCGGTAGGGATCATGTAAGTACATTTTTTCTCTATTATCTGTGACATTTGGAAATAATTGTAGTGAAACAGCATAATCCTACACTCTTATTTATCCACACTAAAATGTAATTGTGGCTGCTGTCTTCTACCTTGGACACTACCAGATATTTCTGGAAAAAAAAAAAGAGGCAACTTGACACCCGTAAAAAGAATGTATTCACATCCTTTCTAACTTCATTTCCTCCAGGACAAATATCAGTGGATGGGTTCATGCGCTATCTGAGTGGAGAAGAAAACGGAGTCGTTTCACCTGAGAAACTGGATTTGAATGAAGACATGTCTCAGCCCCTTTCTCACTATTTCATTAATTCCTCGCACAACACCTACCTCACAGGTATGAATTTTCTGGTTCTTTGTTACTTTAACCAGTCTCATCAAATTTCACCAACCTCTACTTGCTATTGTTCAGAAGCTGAATTGTGTTTTCTTCCATTTCCTGTGAAGTGCCTCTGAGAACTCTGGGGTTCCACCACCAAAGCCTCCCACCTCCCATGAGCAGTCATGTCCACATGTGTAGGAAGCAATAGCATCATTTCTCCATAGCCTAAGTTTTCAAGTCTTCTAAAATGCAACCATGGCTGACATTTTCAGACCAATGGGATTTTTGTGTAACTGAACTCATTCTTCAGTGTACTTGAAGCCATGTCCAGTCCTACCCAGTTCTCTGGGCTGTGTTCATCTACATGACAGCTCAGAAGGTCTTAAGTGGTGGCTCATGCCTATAATCTCAGCACTTTGGGATGCCGAGGCGGGTGGATCACCTGAGGTCAGGAGTTTGAGACCAGCCTGGTCAACATGGAGAAACTCCTGTCTCTACTGAAAATACAAAAAAAAATCAGCCAGGTGTGGTGGCGCACGCCTGTAAACCTAGCTACTTGGGAGGCTGAGGCAGGAGAATCACTTGAACCCAAGAGGCGGAGGTTGCAGTGAGCTGAGATGGCGCCACTGCACCCCAGCCTGGGTGACAAGAATGAAACTCTGTCTCAAAAAAAAAAGAAAAAAAAATTAAGTAATTGCTTTTTGTTCAAGGTAGGACAGGGCTTTAGACAAAAACAAATTGACCTGTGAATGACAACTTATACTTTATTGTAAATGTTATAATAAAGTAGGAAAAAACAACAATGTGTTTCCTAATCTGAGCTTAAATTAAGCATTGACCTATTTGGCAGTCTGGTGAAGTGTATGCACCCTTCTCAGAATGCTAAATGCATAAATTAAGTACCTAGAATTAAAGAGGAAATAAATTTCATTGAAATATTTTTATAAAATGTTGTGATATATATCCTTGTATATCTCAGTATTAACACAATTTGACTAAGTATAAGCAAAATGTTGTGATATTTGCAACAATTGGAATATAATACACAGATCTTGCTAGTGACTTGTAAGCTACATACTTAACTAAAGAGAACGTTAAATTTTGTGTGGAGGTTAAAATTAAAACTGTAACCATTTTTTCTCATCCAAGTTCAAGGAGGTTCATGGAATATCACTTTAAGAGTCTAGATCTTTGACATGATAAAATTCAAAGAAATATAATTTTTAAAATCTGAGCACATTATAGAATCTTACATTTATCCTATATTTAGGAGCACAAAACCCAAAAATACTTAAGTATGTGTCCGGTTGAATTTTGGGTATTGTGTGTGATTTTATTTAACTGGAAGTCACAATATAGAGTAGATTTTTTACTAATAATCTTTTGAGTCCAAAATACCTTCCAACCGATATATTTATGTTCATTACATTCTATTTTATTTGTCATATAATAAATGAGTCAGTAGTACCAAAATGAATGACAAGACTGACTGGATATACATTCTATTTTTTCACCTTCTTTCAGAATATATTAATTTTTCCCTTTCTGCATATCACTAGGGTTTTCAGATTTTATGTATGTTCGTTGAATCACAGCTACCATTTTCCTTTTGAGAGACCAAATTGTCTCAACTTTGGTTAGTGGGAGACATTTTTAGGCTATCATTTGTGTCCTCTTGACATGACCTATTAATCTTTGGAAGTGTTCTGGCACATAAAGATCTTCTGCACTCACCTTATTCTTTTCTGCTCCAGAGATGGAAACAGACTATTCCCCAATGAGCCCTGGTTCTTTTTGATGGGAAAGAAAAAGTATGAGTAACAGCAATTTGGACTCTGAACATTGCCTGGACTTTTTCAGTGATCAAAGGAAGAAAACATATTTTTTTTTTGTCTTTTTAAGGCATGAGTTCACATAAATATTTCTACTTCTACCTACCAATTTAAATTATTATTATTATTATTATTATTATTATTGAGACAGGGCCTCACTCTGTTGCCCAGGCTGGAGCACAGTGGCATGATGATAACTCACTGTAGTCCCGATCTCCTGGGCTCAAGCAGTCCTCCCACCTCAGCCTCGTGAGTAGCTGAAACTACAGGCACGTGCCACCACACCTGGCTAATTTTTTATTTCTTGTAGAGACAAGGTCTCACTATGTTGCCCAGGCTGGTCTCAGACTCCTGAGCTCAAGCAATCCTTCTGTCTCAACCTCCCAAAGTGCTGGGATTAATGACATGAGCCACTGTGCCTGTCCCCAATTTAAATTCTTTTTAAAAAATTTTATTTTTCCATCAGTTATAGGGGTATAGGTGGTATTAGAGTATAATATAGGTGGTATAAAGAGTAAGTTCTTTAGTGGAGATTTGTGAGATGAGATCCTGATGCACCCATCACCCAAGCAGTATACACTGAACCATACTGGTTGTCTTTTATCCCTCACCCCCTGCCCCAAGTCACCACAGTTTATTATATCATTCTTATGCCTTTGCATCCTCATATTTTAGCTCCCACATATCAGTGAGAACATACGATGTATGGTTTTTCATTCCTGAGTTACTTCACTTAGAAAAATTGTCTCTAATTTCATCCAAGTCATTGGAAATACTGTTAATTCATTCCTTTTTGTGACTGAGTAGTATTCTATCGAATATACATACCACAGTTTCTATATCCACTCATTGACTGATGGGCATTTCAGTTGGTTCCACAATTTTGCTATTGTGAATTGTGCTGCTGTAAACATGCATGTGCAAGTATCTTTTTCAAATAATGACTTCTTTTCCTCTGGGTGGATACCCAATAGTGGGATTGTTGGATCAAATGGTAGTTCTACTTTTAGTTCTTTAAGGAATCTCCACACTGTTTTCCACAGTGGCTGCACTAGTTTACATTCCCACCAGCAGTGTAGAAGTGTTCCCTGATCACTGCATCCATGCCAACATCTACTGTTTTTTGATTCTTGGATTATGGCCATTCTTGCAGGAGTAAGGTGGTATCGCATTCTGGTTTTGATTTGCATTCCCTGATCATTAGTGATGTTGGGCATTTTTTCATATGTTTGTTGGTCGTTTGTATATCTTCTTTTGAGAATTGTCTGTTCATGTCGTTAACCCACTTTTTGATGGAATTGATTGTTTTCTCCTTACTGATTTGTTTGAGATCATTGTAGATTCTGGATATTAGTCCTTTGTCAGATGTATAGATTGTGAAGATTTTCTCTCACTCTGTGGGTTGTCTGTTGACTCTGCTGACTGTTCCTTTTGCCATGCAAAAGCTTTTTAGTTTAATTAGGTCCCAGCTATTTATCTTTGGTTTTATGCAATTGCTTTTACCCAAAAGCAATTTTTGGTCATGAAATCCTTGCCTAAGCCAATGTCCAAAAGGTTTTTTCCAATGTTATCTTCTAGAATTTTTATAGTTTCAGGTCTTAGATTTAGGTCCTTAATCCATTTTGAGTTGATTTTTGTATAAGGTGAGAGATGAGGATCCAGTTTCATTTTCCTACATGTGGCTAGCCAATTACTCCAGCACAATTTGTTGAAAAGGGTGTTTCTTCCCCATTTTATGTTTTTGGTTGCTTTGTTGAAGATAAGTTGGCTGTAAGTATTTGGGTTTATTTCTGGGTTCTCTATTCTGTCCCATTGTTCTATGTGCTTATTTTTATACGAGTACCACACTGTTTTGGTGACTATGGCCTTAGAGTATAGTTTGAAATCAGGTAGTGTGATGCCTCCAGATTTGTTCTTTTTGCTTAGTCTTGCTTTGGCTATGTGGGCTCTTTTTTGGTTCCATATGAATTTTAGAATTTTTTTTTCTAACTGTGAAGAATGATGGTGGTATTTTGATGGAGATTGCATTGAATTTGTAGACTGCTTTTGGCAGTATGGCCATTCTCACAATATTGATTCTACCCATCCATGAGCATGGGATGTGTTTCCAGTTGTTTGTGTCATCTATGATTTATTTCAGCAGTGTTTTGTAGTTTTCCTTTTAGAGGCCTTTTGAGTCCTTTGTTAGGTATATTCCTCAGTTTTTTGTTTTTTTTTTTCTTTTTGCAGCTATTGTAAAATGGTTGAGTTCTTAATTTGATTCTCTGCTTGGTCACTGTTGATGTATAAAAGAGCTACTGATTTGCATATATTAATCTTGTATCTGGAAACTTTGCTGAATGCTTTTATCTGTTCTAGGAGCTTTCTAGCGGAGTCCTTAGGGTTTTCAAGGTAAACAATCATATCATCAGCAAACAGGGACAGTATGACTTCCTCTTTGCTGATTTGGATGCCCTTTATTTCTTTCTCTTGTCTGATTGCTCTGGCCAAGACTTCCAGTACTATGGTGAAGAAGAGTGGTGAGAGTGGACATCCTTGTTCCCATTCTCAGGAGGAATGCTTTCAGTTTTTCCCCATTCACTATTGTGTTGGCTGTGGGTTTGTCACAGATGGCTTTTAATTCATTAAGGTATGTCCCTTGTATGCCGATTTTGCTGAGCTGTGCTCTCTTTAGTAATCTTGATACCTAACAGATTATACATACTATCTCATTCAATTTACTGACAACCTTATAAGAGTATTAAGAAAATTTTCAATATTAATACAAATAATAAAACTACAGAATGTAGTTCAAATTTGTATATGCAGTTTTAAAAGTACATTTAACTAAAAATTTACAATCAAATTAATTAATTCTAAGTCATTCATATGCCCTTCCTGTGTATAACTTGGTAAACACAGATGTGGTAAAAAATTTGGCTCCATTGTGTCAGATTCGTTTAAATTTGAGGGTGTTGGCATATTAACAGCTGATCAGACTAACAAGATGATGTGATACTTTCAGCTATTAGGAAAGAGAAGGCTTTACCTTTTTTATGAAGAAAGAATTCTAATAGCTGTCTCCAAATTTCTGTACAATGGTTTTGTATCACCACCATCTGATTCATATACCTGGTTTCTGGTCAATTATCTCTTCAATTATTTAACTTCTAGTAATGTTAGAATCCACATATTTTCAAATATTCAGTGTTTTAAAACTATATTAACTATGTCAAATTGTATTCTCATCTAAGGGGTTTCGTTGTTGCTGTTGTTTTTTATCTTGCTCCCTTTTCTGAGCTCTGTATTATTATACCAAGGTTTGCATTAGATAAATCTGTAACCACCCAACGGGGTTCTTCTTGCCTGCTGCCTAGAAAAAGCCAATACACTGAGAACGGCAGGTGTTACAGCAGAGAAAGTTTTCTTTAGGCAGCTGAGCAGACGGATGGGACATATTTCTCAAAACAGTCTCTCTGATAATTCAGAAGCTAGGATTTTTCATGGATAGTTAGGCAGGAGGGGGTTGGGAAGTGGTTAGGGAATGAGGAATGCTATTGGTAGGTCAGGAATGAAATGACATGGGGGTCAAAGCTGTCTTGTTGTACTGAGACAGTCCCTGGGAGAAGTTAAGTCCATTTCTTGGCATGGGTCACAGGATGGGTGGCACTAGTTGGTCCATGAGAATTCAAGGGCTGAAAAATACTTTAAACACCAGTCTTAGGTTTTATAATAGTGATGTTATATATAGGAGCAATTAGGGAGGCTACAAATCTTGTGACTTCAGTCCTAAACCATAATTCCGACCTTGTGGTCAATTTGTTAGTTCTACAAAAGTTGTTTTCGTCCCCAAGAAACGAGGGGATTAGTTTTGGAAAGGGATTGTTATCATCTTTGTTTTCAAATCAAACTATATACTAATTTCCTCCCATAGTTATCTTGGTCTGTGCTCAGGAATGAGCAAGGACAGTTAATTTGTGAGGTTAGAAGCAACATGGAGTCAGCTATGTCAGATTTCTCTCACTGTCACAATTTTTGCAAAGGCAGTCAAATCTACGTTCTCACAATATTACCTTGCCCCAATACCAGTCATTTATTTTCCTGCAAGGAAATTAAGGAGAATTCCATATAATTAGAAAAATATAAAAATATAAATACAGGCTCTTGAAGTTTTGCCTGAAATGCTGTTTTGACTCATTCATCAAAATTTGGTTTTACTTCACATATTATTGGTAGAATCATTGTTTTAATTACAGATGAAAGTAATGTAGAAGTCCTGTTTCTCAGAAGCCTTTGGATAAACTCAGATTTCTATGATATAAACATTCAAGTTACCCCAAACCAAATAAGAATGTTATAAAATAAAAATGTAACCAATGACTAATCCAATTGAATCCTATTAAATTTTTAAATTAATATCTAGAAAATAATTTCATTTTTATACTTTACAGCCATTTTCAGAACAAGTAGAAACTGTATTTATAGAAACATTATTTCATATAAAGAGTGACTGGTGGAAAAAAGAAAGTTTTCCTATTCAAATGAGTTTAAGAAATGCTAGGTGCAAACAAAGGTTAGCACCTACCATAACGTGTTTTGAATATAAAATAAAAGGATCAGAGTCTCACAGTCATTAACTCTTCATCCTCCTTGTCACCACCCAACTTATCTTCCTGGAGCATTTTAAGGACTAATATTCCTGAAAAGTGCTATCTAAATCCAAATAGGAGGAATTTCAATATTCAGGATATTTTCTTTGAGCATCTAATGGAACTATAAAAATTAAATATACAGAATGAAAACCAATAAGTGTAGCAATGCATTATTATTATGTCTATTTGTCTGCTCATTATTGCCCCTTTGTTGAATATCAAGATGCCCAGAAGGAAAAAGAAATTGCATCATTGAGAGAAATAGATGCACTCAATGAGTGGTTTTTAATTATCATGGTCACTTTTTGGGTTTGGGGTGATTTTGGCAGTACCCCCAGTACTGATTATGTTTTAAATTATTGCTTTTCCTTGAGGAATCCACCCTTCTGACTCAAGAAAAAGAAATCCTCCCAGGAAGAAACAGTATGCAGTAAATACAAACTAGACTTGTGCACCTCTTCATAAACCTTCCCATACTCCCAACTATTTGGGAGATAATGGCTTCAGAAACACTGGAAAGGCAAAGTAGTGTATCTCCAGACAGTTAATATCTTCATTCAAATAAGAAGGAAACCATCTGATTTGAGGGTTTTGCTATCCCCAATAATCTGATGAATTAAATTATCTGACTGAATGTTTCTGATAATTATTCAACTCCTCTCCTCATGTGTAAGTTCTTGGCTGCAGAAAAGTTCTAAAAATGATTCCAGACCTAGCTGTGCCCTTGCCAGTTATCTGCTACAAACCCAGACTTTGAGCATCCCTCCTCTCTTTCCCATCTCTCCCACTCATTTAGCCCTTAGCATATGCAACGTTTAATCATTTGCTTTTGGTTTAGAGCACACACACACCCCTAAGAAAGTCAGGTGGTAGAATGAAAAGATGAGCTCAGGAAATAAACAGGGCCCAGTTTAAAATGGCCTTTAAGTAAATGACATACTTAACTTATTTGAGCCTTGGTTTCTTTGTTTGTAAAATGGAGATAAATTAAAACAGCCAGGGTTCTTGTGGCTGAAAGTGATAGGATGCTATTATTTAATGGCTTAAAGAATTAAGCAGTGTATTACCTCACACAGCAAGGCACCTAGGAGCAGAGTGGTTGAGGATTGGTTAAATCAGAAATTCATTAATATTATGGAAGACCCAGGTGCTTTCTGTCTTTTTGGTCCCCTTATGGTTTCAAGATGACTGTGCACTCTAAGCGCTACCAAGATCCACAAAGGAGATGGCGAAAGTTCTTGTGACCCTTCTAAGAATGAAGAAAATGTTCCTAGAGGTTCCCTGACAGCCCCCACCTCCGTCCCCTCAATCTGGTAGGCGTTCTTTATGCTGCGTTATATTTAGCTCAGAGTCACACCGCACAGCAATGCCCACAGTAATTGCTAACATGGGCCATAAAACTATCATGACTGACTGAGAAGAGTCAAGATTTACCCCAAGGCTGCAGAGAAGACCCTGAAGCATATCAGAACCTAGATAAAATATTTTATTGACAAGGAAAAAGAGAAAGAAGAGACAAAAGGGCAACTGGAAGTGTAAGAATGGGAATAAATTTATGTTTGCCTCCCTACCTAGATGGTAGGGGTAAAGGAATATGTCTCATGTCATTTTCATATCCCCAGTAACCAGTATTTTGCCTCCCACAGAAAATGTTTTGGGGAATATGTACAAACACATAATGGTGAAGCTCCTCTAATCAGGAAGGCATATACTTGAAGTCGTTTTCTCAAGAGTGGAAATGACTTTAGGCTCCTACATAGACACTTTGTCTCCTAAGCCATCTCATGTCAATTGCTCTGTGTTCAAGAGAGCACCATGGTTTCACTGGGGCAGCAGGCAGGTACCATGTAAGTGAGAAATCAGATCCAACAGATGCATCTAGAGATGGTCAAGACAAATAATACATTCTCTGCATTTTAGACAGTTTCCTCAGGTGTAGCCATGAGATTACATGCCCTGAATGGCTGTCATAGCATTGAAAGCAAGGAAATATAGTCCTCATTCCCATCTGTTGAAGGGGACAATGACTATTGAAGAAGGCCACTGAATTCACAAATATATCACATTCTAGAACCTTCTTACCCTGGAGGTTGGAGGGAAGACATTAATGATAAATATGAAAACAGGCAATTAATCATCAGCCACTGCAAGATGAGAAATTCTTCAGAAGTTTGTGTTAATGGAAGGATTGCTATTTTCGATCTTCTGGTTTTTTCTATCCCTGGATGCCTTGGGTAATGTGAGACAAAGCTCAAGGGAATGTAACCAGCCACCCAAAATGAATGCAGTCAAGTGAGAAGTTGCAGAGCTGTGACTTGGAGCAGTATTATGAATTACTCTGAGAAGGAGCTTCAGCTCCCAAGTTCAATCATGGGCTTGGAATGTATTCCAGAGGGTGTTCAGAGCCAGGGAGAGATGATGTCAAATACTAGTTTCAGAAATACCAAAGGTTGAATGACTCATGACCTATCACTAATCTCAACCTTCAGCGATCCCCTAGCCCCAGAAGCTATATTTAGTCAATATATTCAAATGGAAATATAATGGGTAGATGAGATATAATAATGAGGAGTTAAGAATTTTAGTGAACAAAAATAAATCAGCTTTGAGGCTTAAGGCAGAAGAGAGTAACAGAGAATATGAATACATGTGTTTGAAAAATATTTCCATAAATGAAGTAAAACATACAGGGAACCTAACATGCATTCCAAGGAATAGGATAATTATGGATAAATGTGGGTTTTCTCAAAGTATGCTTTCTTTGGGAGGCTTCCATTTCTAATAAAAAGTATTCATTTTAAGAATGAACAATGAGTTTACCTTGGAGGGATTCTTTTGGTCTTAGCTGTTGGACAATAAACTCTTTCTCTTTTTTATTTTTCAGTTTTTTCCCCACATTCCTTTGCATCTCACAAACCCAACCTCATGCCTTACCATGGTTTTCAAAACATTAATTGATCAACATTCAAAAAATACATCAAATTCCTTCTAATTGTTCTTTGATTCAAAATACTCACAAGAAAATCTAAGGAAATGTTTCTCAAAACGTTGAACCTCTTATTACAGAATGCTCTAGTGTCTGTTAGGTATTTATCTACTTTGATACACTGTTAAATCTGATTGAATTCATCACGCTATCCTTACTAAAGTTAGTAACATTCAACTAGTATTAATGAAATTGATTCAGAAATTGTGCAAAATGTAATTGTGTTGATATAGTCAATAATGTGCTTAAACAATTCTCTAAACAGTACACACAAAAATCTGCTCTATTCTTTAATACAGGTGTAATTTTCTGCAGGAGCAAGTATTTTAAATTAAATAACTGAATAATATTTGAATTATTCACTTCCTTTAGCTATAGCTCCCCTTTAAGTTTAGGAATAACATATAAATGTTTGTCTTTTCCCCTTTACTCCCACTGTCCCCTTGTCCCTAATGCAAAAAAGACCTTTGTAAATCTTTGCCATGACAATGAACTTTGAGGCAATTATTAATGGCAATTTGATTATCCAGCATCAGGAACTTTCTAGGTCATTTTGTCAGCATTTCTGCTTTTCCAAATGCATCATTGTGTTAAAAACATCCCATTTTTCCAGTAAGGAAAAGTTATTATGCAGACCCACTTAATCAGCCTTTCAGTGCATTTACTAGGGCTCCATAGAACTCAAAAATGTCATGCTTTTGTTATGCTGATGGTTGAGTATTATGACATGCATATAAAAATAAAATTAAGCTAGTGGGCTTAATCCCATTTTATTTGTCCTGTGTGTCTCCACGGGGCACATCTTGTCCATTTCAAAGTCATTTTAACAGTTTGCATCAATATGCCATCTTTTAACTGGCTATTTAAAAAAATGATGGTAGACCAAATGTGGTGGTTTATGCCTGTAATCTCAGCACTTCCTGAGGCAGAAGCAGGAGGATCAGTTGAGCCCAGGAGTTTGAGACCAACCTGGGCAACATAAGGAGACCCTGTCTCTAAAGAAAATACAAAAATTATTTGAGCATGCTCGTGCACATCAGTGGCCCCAGCTACTTAGGAGGCTTAGGAAGGAGGATGACTTGAGCCCAGGAGGTTGAGGCTTCAGTGAGCTATGATCACACCACTGCTTTCTAGCCTAGGTGACAGAGTGAGATCCCATCTCAAAGAAAGAAGAAGAAAAACTTTAAAAAAATGATTGGGGCTTATAGAGTATAAATGAAAGAAAATCTTTAATAGGGAAAACCAAAGACTTAAATTTATGTGTTGCGAATGGGCCTGTTGAAAGAGCTGTTTATTATTACTCTTTCAAAAATAATTTATCCTGAAATTAGGACTTCCATTGACTTAAGTAAAATAGGAGCTTTTGGCTTCCATGCCCTGTGTATCATAATCAAGGACCTCAGACCTTTCAGATTTTTGATTATAATAATTCTCATCACTTTACTAGGGTATGTTAGTTCTACTCACAAAAGTCTAATTCTTGTAAAGTTTATCTTTTTCTTCTGTTGCTTGTGTTTTTGGTGTTGTATCTACAAACCCATTGCCTAATCAAGATCACAAAAAATTTACTGCTATGTTTTCTCCTAAAGGTTTTATAGTTTTAGCTCTTACATTTATACACTTGATCCAATTTGAGTTTAGTTCTGTATGTTATGAGGTAAGGATTCTTCTTCTTTTGTGTGTGTGTGGCTATCCAGTTGTCCCAACACTGTTGAAAAGACTGTTCTTTCACACTGAATTGTCTTGGCAATTGTTGAAAATCAGTTGACCATAAATTGAGGGTTTAGTTTGGAAATCTCAGTTCTATTTCCATTAATCTATATGTCTTTCTTTATGCCACTACCACATGGTCTTGATTACTGTAGCTTTGTTGTAAGTTTTGAGAAGTGTGATTCCTCCAACTTTGTTCTTATTTTTCAAGATTGCGTTGGCTATTTAAGGTTACTTACATTTCTGTATGAACTTTGGATCAGCTTGTCCCTTTTTTCCAAAAAAGCCTGGTGAGATTTTGATAAGAATTGTATCTTTAGGCCAATGGTGGGGAGTAGTGTCATCTTAGCAATACCAAGTCTTCTGTTCCATGAACATGAGATGTATTTCCATTTATTTGGATCTTCTTTAGTTTCTTTCAACAACATTTTGTAATTATTAGAGAATAAGTTTTGCACTCCTCTGTTTAATTTAAATTTATTTTTTTAGAAGAGCCTTTTAAAAACAGAAGGTTTAGCTTTCTCAGCATTTGTGCCTTCAGCAAACATGTCAGAGGCAGCTGGCTTATATAAAAGAACAGTCTTCCAGCAATAAATTCTCATCAGGAGGCAGTCAGAATTAAAAGAGTGAGTTTTGATGCTATAATCCTGGATCTTCTACTTCCTAGCAATGGAAACTTGGGCAACTTAACTCTGTGCCATTTTACTATGTGAAATGGGTATTTTCTTTTTATTAAATAGTTATACCACAGAGATTTTTTTGTGAAGATTAAATGTTTAATATATATACAGTCCAAAAACCTGTAATTGGCACATGGTAAATAGTTAATAAATGTGCATCGTTGTTATTGTTACAATGCCCTATCTTTCCCCAAAGCACTACTACAGATTCTATTTGAGATTGAGCCATTACCTTCTAGTGTGTTGAGGCAGAAGAAAGGCAAAGAATAACTGCTCCAGCTCTTAGACTCTGTTTTCCTACTATTGAGGAGCCTTTCTAAGAAAGCACCACTGTCTTCCTTGCTTATTGGGAATCTGGGGTTTGTTTTGTTGGTATTTTATAGCTGGCCAACTGGCTGGAAACTCCTCTGTTGAGATGTATCGCCAAGTGCTTCTGTCTGGTTGTCGCTGTGTGGAGCTGGACTGCTGGAAGGGACGAACTGCAGAAGAGGAACCTGTCATCACCCATGGCTTCACCATGACAACTGAAATATCTTTCAAGGTAAGGTTTATGAATGTTACTAAGAGAGGCAGCTGGGGACACCTGATTCCTTTTGGTTAAAGCCTTCTAAGGTAGAAAGTCCCAGTCATCACAATTAAGTCCAAAGGCTGTTAATCATCTTTGCAATTTCGGAGGCTAAAATTTGGCTGTTTATTCATGAATAATTGGCATCAGGTGAATTAATCCATGCTAACCAAATTCTAAGGAAACTGTCTTGTGAAAGGAATATCAATGTATTTGTCTTGTCCTCTTTAGCACTCTTACTCCTAATTTCTTGCATTTTATTTTTGTGAAATGTACATACTTAAAGAATACAGACAACTTATTTATATGCTTTAACTAATGGCTATAAAGTATGCATCCATGTAACTACCATCTAAATTGAGAAATAGAAACTTGGGTGTACCTGAAACACTTCCATGTATCCATTCCCATCAGAATGACCTGTTTACCCTCAGAGGTGACCACTGTCCTGACTATTACAGTGATCCCTACTTTGCACTTCTTTAGAGCACAAAGAACAAATTTATGTGCAGCCCTAAATGATGTAACTTCACCAATTTTTTTCACTTGTACATTGATTCACACTATAGTATACATTATTTTATGACTTGCTTTTTTCACTCCACATTGTTTAGAAAGTTCATTAATATTGTTTCAGGTAATTCTAGATTTTTTGACTTTCTTTTCAGGATGATAATATTAATTACTACTGTTAATTATTAGATAAGATTCCATTCTGTGATGCTAGCTGTTGGAATGGTGATGCCAACCAGTCAAAGACCCCCGGGAACATACCTATGGTCAAGTTAGATTTGTTTGCTCATACAACAAAGGAGAACACATGTTGTGGGGAGCTGGGGTATCTCAGTAAAAGTGTATTAGAGAGGAGTTACAGAACTTGGGCTTATAGTAGGCGATTTGGGGGATGGTTCAAGGGAGAAGGGTTTTGCAATGGATTGGGTGCTGTCAGCAAGCAGGAACAATCCTATGAGAGGGTATCTTAGTAAATCCTATCTAGGAAGCAGGACTAAAGCTGTTATTGATAAAGATGCATCAGTCATTCTTGTTAATGAGAAATGAGGTGCATTTGGTCTCTCTTCTTTTTCCAACTTTAGCTCTATTTTGCACCACAAAGGGCCTCACATTCATGTGTATGGACACCCAAGCCCAAATGTCTAAAGTCTGTCCACATCTCCTGCAAAGAGCCTTCCCCAGGGGGTTGGGGCAGTTGGAGTAGGGGAAATCTGGGGTCCTAGGTACTTGGAGAGTGACTGGAGAAAGAAGGTGTGGGCTTCAGGGAAAATGTTCTCTTGGCTGACTCAGGCTTTTTTACCCCTTTAAATGGGAATCAGAAGAGAAGGGCTAGAGGACAACCTCTTGCACTAGGTCCCAAGGCATAAGCCCTATTGCCTGGGATACCTGGGTCTCAGGGAAGTGTCACCAACTCTTATCTGAAGCAACCAAGGAAACAGACTCCAAGTATGTAAGTAACTAAGGTGAGTGGAGACAAGGCCGTTGAAAATGGGAGATTAGAGTACTGAGAAGATAGAGTATGGGATGAATATAATGTTGATATTGCCAAGGTTAGTGAAAAAGCTTTGAATGAAGAAACTGTGAGCCACTTGCCAACTCTTTGCTGAATGAGGGTGGCTCAGTAGATGGCAGAAGTGAAGAAGAGGTAAAAACTCTTTTGGCTGCTTCATGGGAACTAGGGTTATTTTTTTTTTCCAGAAGATTGAAAGGTAGTGTTTTAGAAGTAGCATTGAGAGCAAAAAGATCCCAAACCCAGCTTCTTACTGTGAAACACTTGAGATGTGAGAAAATACACAGTGATCACTGAAGACAGCAGCTAACAAGAAGCAAGATTTTCAAGGGACAGCCAAGTTTCTGTTTAAACAAAAGGATTTTTCTGATCGAAGTTGCTGTATTAGACAATAATAAAAATTTTTTCAGCAGTAATATCATTCACACCTAAAAATATGCGTATTATGTTGTGCCTAAGGAATATGACTTTTCATGATTTCTTCAACTTAGCCTACAATGCAATAATTAGAGAAAATAGCACCCTTCATGTAAATTTTACAACAAAGTTGAATATGGGGTTGACGTTAATTCTGATTGAAATCTTTAAAAGTTGTGTCTGTTCCTGAAATTGAGCACGATTATGACCCTTGCATTTTCTTAAGTGGAAAATCAATGTTTTTTAAAATTCATTCCATAGTCCCGCTTCCTCCCTCTCAGACCTTGCTGTGGTCCTTTGTCAACTACCTAAGATACAGTTTAACATAGTTGGGCTCTTTAAGAAAAAGTGGAGACAGGTGACCCTCGTGTGGAGCCAGTGCATCTTGGGCTCATCTGTCTGTTGATGCATGATGATGTTCCTGGAATGGCAGACAGCATGCCCTGATGGAGCTGAGAGCTGGTGGCACCACACACTGTCTGTCCGCCAGGAAGACCTGCCCCACTTCCCAGGCCACTGCCCTGTCTACCCTCCAGAGACATTGTGAGAAGCAATTGTTATTTTCTTAATAATTTGAAATCCTCCAAGTTCTCTGAGTTCCTTGGGGGAGAACAAACAGCAAGCATATCCTAAGGCATATTTATTTTATGTGGAGCATTTGCTTCTTGGCTTCTGCCTGCCATTGAGTCAACTTGGAGTGACTCTCCTTGTGCACTTGATCATAGAAGTGGTTCTTCAATTACATCTGTAATCCCAGAGTCACAGGCTGATTGAATACATCTTCCTGGGCTCTGGAAGCAAGGCTTCTCAACCATGTCCACACACTTGCCAGCAGGTGAGAGGCTTAAAGACGAAATCTAGCCCAGAATGCTGCTTCCTCTCTCTGCCTGCTAGAGTTGGGAGTGGGGAGGTAACCAGGATGGCTAAAGAGAGGAGTGAATTCATCATCCCAGTTGGTTTTTCCAGCTGTTCCTCCTGCTAATGCCCATAGCAGGATAGACAGTTCTCGCTGAGATGTAGGTAGGTGACAGTGGGTGAGGATGGATGTGGGGAGTAGAAATGCCAACCTATTTTGCAGACAGATATACAGTAGCAAGGATGCTTTGCATCAGGACTGAGACTAGAGGAAGGCAAGTAAGTTACCTAGCAAGTAAAATTTAAGGGTGTCTTTGCTCTCAGGGCCGTGTAAGCACGGAGCTGGCACTAGAGAGTGAGTGTCTCTTTAAATTTTGCACTTAGTCGCTTCTCTTGCCTCATCCTAGTCCCAACCCTACTTGCATGATTATCAGCCTACAGTCTGCTTTCCCTGAACCCAGTGTGTAAGGTGACTTTGTAAGAAAGAGTAAGAAGAGAAACAGGGCACAAGGGCCTACATAATCTGCAATCCCCCCATTACCTTGTTTCTTACTGCTTTCCCCCTCACCCACTGGGCTCCAACTATACTGACCTTGCTGTTCCTTGGCTGTGCCAGGCTGGTCCCACCTCACAGCCTTTGCATAGGCTCTTCTCTCTGCCTGGAATGGTCTTCCCATAGGTATCTGCCTGGTTATTCCCTTGCCTCCTTGAAGCCTTCCTCAAACGTCGCCTTCTCAGTGAGGCCTCCTGGGACTGATCTATTTACTACTGTCACCAGCTACCACTCCCAATCCCCACGCTTTATAACCCTGACATGCCAACTTTTTAGTATTGTATTTTCCTAAGGCTCTTATCATATCACCTTCTAACAATCTGCCTAATTTGCTTAATTCCTATGTTCCTTGTCTATTGTCTCTTCTACTAACGCATAAGCTCCACAAAGACAGGGCTCTTTGTTCTGTTCTCTAATCTGTCCCAAGTTCTCTTCTTTGAGCAGAACCCGACATATAGTAGGTGCTCAATAAATGTTTTTGGATGAATTTTCCCTTCCCAAAGCAAGTAGATCAAATATAGCATAACCTCCATTTTTAGTCTTTCTTGCCTCTGCTCATCAGATAAGTGAATTTGTCTTTCTCCATCCTTCACATAATATGTTGGTAGAGGCAGGGAAAACATTCCCCCAACATTTGCCAGTTTTAGCTGCCCTGAACATTTGGGCCAGATATTCACAGTATAATGAGACTGTATTCTATAGCTCCACTGCATAGCACTGCAGCAAAATACACTGATTGCGGAGTTCATTTTTATGTCCCCCAGTGTATCTGCTTTCAGTGTGTGTGACCTGGAAAGCTTCTGTGTGATAGATCCCAAAAGCAAGAGATCCTATTGGCATTTGCTCCCTATTGACTGTATGGGTCAAAATAAAAAGTTATACTCTGGGAAAGGAGACATTCAGCCTCTTTATGAAGGGCTTTTTGTTTTGTAGTCTGGCTTTATTATTTGTCCCATGTATCTGTTTCTATGCCTCATCACATTAGTCTTCCTGGTGGCCTAGACATAGCAATTCACCACTTGGTTTTCATTCTGTCTTCTCCCATCCAATATCCTTTCTCCTTACGCTTGACACCACCCACCCACCTCTTTCCCTGAGTGATTTTTCTCCCTTTAGGCAGCTTCCTTTTAACCAGCAATTATACAAGATGGAAAACTGGATAATGTAATAAAATATATGAGGAAAATGTATTAAATTTGAGTAGGTTAAGTTGAGCATTTCTGAAAATAAAGTGTCATTCATTCCCTGAGAGAAACAATAATTTAGGATGCAATTTCACTGCTACCTAAATGCACATATAAAATGGATATCCAAATACACCTACTGTTGTCTGTCAAGGATAAAGGATTTCAAGGGCAGTTTGTCTCACTGGAGTTTAGTAATTGAACCATACGGTTTATAGATTATTGAATCTAGTGCTACAAGTCTCTGAAAAACAGTTTTGGCTTGATAAGGAAAAATGGAGCATTACTGTACTTTCACATCCAATGTCTACCAATTATGGCAAGTATGAAAGAGTGAAACTTAAAAGCGATAACTGGTTTTCTCATTCTGACTGATCATGCACACCATACAAAATATTTCAAAGGCACAAAAGCATGAAAGTTCTCCAGTGGAACTTCTAAAGTTTTCAGTTGCTCTTAACTAAAAATTATTAGATGAAATTTAGTAATTCTTTTTTTTTTTTTGGTTTAATAATTGCAAAAGGTTTCCTAAGCTGCTAGCTAAAGTTATGGTAGAGATGGGGAGAGGTGGACAGAGAGAGGAGGGAGAAGGATGGGTGAGAAAGAGAGAAAGGTGAACGCAGAAGGCAAGGATGCTCTCTGGAGCTGACTGACAGGGGTCCAGTACCAGCTCTTCCATTCAGTTGCTGCAAGACCTTGGAGAAGCTTCCTTCCCAGTGCAAGTTTCCTTTGTTACCAGCAAAATGGAGATGATAATAGTGTTTACCTCCTGGGGTGATTATAAGTAAGCATTCAGTAACTGTACTTAATACACAAATATTGCTTAAACTATGCATGGCATGCAGTGACTACTCTATAAATGTGAGCTTCTGATGTTATCATTGAAATGCATAAAAGTCAAATCTTATCTTTCTTTCTGTAAATATAATGGTTGTGTATTACCTGGGCATGGACTTATTAAGCCAGAGTGAAGGTGGGGGGCTGAATTAAGTTATCTGTAAGGCTGCCATGGTAGAAGCTGTGGGCATCCTCTACGCTCAACCCATGGCATCCACTTCACTTCCAGGAAGGTACCAGAAGCCCAAATTGTAGTAAACTAAACACAGCCCAGGCCTTGGTTAGGGGTCCAGTAGGAGCAGAGAAGGGAACAACAGATGAGCTTGGATGCTCCACTGCAAACATGAGTCCTAAGTCAAGCACACAAGATCAGAAGTACACAATGTCAGAGGCAGGACAAAGGGAAAAGCAGGCGAAGCAAGACAGGAAAATCTAGGAACCCCAGTGGCCCAGTTGTAGTTCAGACCACACTAGCATCCCCACTGTGGGAAGAGAGAATGAAACCCAGGGAGCTACGAAGATGGGGGTGCATGGACTCCCTACAATTCTAAGAGCAGGCCCAGAGAAGCACTCACATTTTATCAGCCTAAGATAAAGATATGAGAGAGATTTGACCTGAAGCTAAATACTCACTTCCTAAATTAGAGGAGGGGAAGAGGGGCTTACCCACCTTCAGATTTAACTCTCCTTGGCCTAAATACCAATGAGGCGAGCCCACAATCCACTTTCATTATTAAAGGTGGCTGGAGAAGTTCTCAAATAGACAACGAAGAGAGCCATCATCAGAAAAGTTAGCAAAGCTGGCCAGCACAGTCCTCATGCCTGTAATCCCAGCACTTTGGGAGGCTGAGGCAGGCAGATCAGTTGAGGTCAGAAGTTCAAAACCAGCCTGGCCAACATGGCAAAACCCCATCTCTACTAAAAACACAAAACATTAGCTGAGTGTGGTGGTACGTGCCTGTAGTCCCAGCTGCTTGGGAGCTAAGGCACAAGAATCGCCTGAACCAAGGAGGCAGAGGTTACAATGAACCGAGATCATGCTATGGCACTCCAGCCTGGGCAACAGAGCAAGACTTCATTTCAAGAAAAACAACAGGTAGCAAGACTAACTACACTTTTATTTACATGTATATCTGAAGGACTTTAAAAAAAATTAAAGCTTAATGTTTATTGGAAATTTCAGCCATGAAGTTGTTAAAAAATTAACACCGCCGGGCGCGGTGGCTCAAGCCTGTAATCCCAGCACTTTGGGAGGCCGAGACGGGTGGATCATGAGGTCAGGAGATCGAGACCATCCTGGCTAACACGGTGAAACCCCATCTCTACTAAAAATACAAAAAATTAGCCGGGCGTGGTGGCGGCGCCTGTAGTCCCAGCTACTCGGGAGGCTGAGGCAGGAGAATGGCGGGAACCTGGGAGGCGGAGCTTGCAGTGAGCTGAGATCTGGCCACTGCACTCCAGCCCAGGCGACAGAGCGAGACTCCGTCTCAAAAAAAAAAAAAAAAAAAAAAAAAAAAAAAAATTAATCTGGCTATTGCGTATGAATCAACATTCAACCTTCTATAATACAAAATTACATTTACTTTGGTTACAATCAAGTTTTAAGCTTTGCTTAAGCCAATGATCAGACCAGTCCAAAGGTCAACAAATTATCTTCTGCAGGCCACATTTATCCTGCCATCTGCTTTTGTGAATTAAGCTTTGTTGGAACATAGCCACATCCAATTGTTTGCATATTATCGGTGGCTGCTTTGGGGCTATGCATTAGTCTGGACTGGCTCTCTTTCTAGAGAGACAGAGTTATTAAAAGGAACTGGCTCATGTGGTTATGGAGGTTGAGAAATTCCAAGATCTTCAGTTGACAAGCTGGAGACCCAGCTGACCTAATGGTACAATAGCAGTCCTGATCCAAAGGCGTAAGAATAAGGAGAGCCAATGGTGTAAGCTGCAGTACAAGTCCAAGTCTCAAGGTAGGAGAAGACCGATGTCCCAGCTCAAAAACACTCGAGCAGAAACAGTAAATTCTCTTTTACTCTGTCTTTTCTTTCTTTTTTTTTTTTTTTCTCCGATTCAGGCTTCCAGTGGATTGAATGAGGCCCATCCACATTAGGGAGGGCAGGCTGCTTAACTCGGTCTACCAATGTAAATGTTAATCTCTTCCAGAAACCCCTCACAGAGACACCCAGAAGAATGTTTAACCAAATATCTGGGCACCCCATGACCCAGTCAAGTTGACACATAAAATTAATCATCACAAGCTTCAAAGGCAGAGTTGAATAGTTGCCATAGAAATAGAAGTTCTATGTCCAGCAAAGCCTAAAACACTACCTGGTCCTTTATGAATAATGTGTGCTCATCTCTGAGCTAGTCAATAGAAGAATAAATGGGAACACAACTAGATAAATTCTGTTTCTCTTCTGTTACATATCAGGAGTTCATTCATTCATCTGAAAGTATTTTGTGAGCATCTAGAATATGCCTTAGCAGAACAGTGAAGAGAACAAGTTCTTACCTCAAGAAGTTTACACTGTCTAGTGAGAAAAGATAGATCAAAATAAACACAAAGATACAGTGCATAGAAACATGCCCTTTAAAACAATCTAAATCAGTGGGCAAGGAAAAGAGAGAGCTGAGTTATGCTGTCTGGATGGTGGAGGCAGGCCTTTGGTAAGGTGATGTTTAGGCACAGATGCTGTACTTACTCCCAAATCAATGCAATAAATCATGCTTTCATGTGAGTATTTTTGACTGAAGGAACACAGTGCAAAGATGGTGAGATGAAAGCATGCCTGATATATTCAAGGAAAAGCAACAAGATCAATGGACTGTATCCAGGTGACAGAGAGGGAGAGGAAAAGGAGATGAATTTAAAGAAATGGCAGGTGCCAGATCAAGTTAGGCTCTGTAGATGATGATAATGAATTTGGACTTCATTCCATGTGAAATGGGAAGTCATTGGAAAGTTTATTAAAAGGAGTGAAACTGTCTACTCATGTTTAGGAGCAATGACTCTGGCTATGGTGTGGAATACAGCGGCAAACACTAGAAGCCAGGAAAGCAGTAAAAAGACTCTGTCAGTCAGCTTCTCCTAGGTTTTTCTGCAATAAAAAGAAACCCCAGGATCACAGTGATTTACAGCCACAAAGGTTTACTTCTCACTCAGGTTAGATGTCAGCTGTGGCTCTGATTGCTATTGTTTGGAATTCATATTGAATGAACAACCCCCATCTATGATATCACTGGACTCATGGGAGAAGAGAAAGAGAAATGTCTGGACAACAACATGATGGATCTTCAAGACTCTACTCAGCAGCAGCACATGTCATTTTCACACCCAGGCCCTTGGCCAAAATAAAACACACGGCCAAGCCTATGGTCAACAGAGTGTGTAGATAGAATCCTCCCAAAGGAAGGGGGAAGCAAATAAGTGGCAATGATGATAAAATCTAACACAGCAGTGACTGCAGTGGTTTTTGTATTAGGATGATAGCAGTGGAGGTGCTGACACTTGACTGTACTCGGGATCTATTTTGGACAAGATTGCTGAGGAATTAAAAGACGTGAGAGAAGGAGAGGAGGCGAGAATGGCTCTACTGTATTTATCCTTTACCTGATACACTAGTGCCAAATTTATGAAATAAACAAAATCCAGCCCTTTTTTTCCCACACTTAGTATCCACATCCTTGATGACCTCTATTCTCAGTTCTTTTGAGGGCTTTGCTCTTAGTTGGCTGAGATTATTAGCTACATGGAAGTTACTGCAATGGTTGGGTATTAATAAGCTCTAGAGTCAGACAAATCTTCCTGGGGTTTAATCCCTTCCTGGGATTCAATCCCTTCCTGGGATTCTCTTCTCTATGACTTAAGGTAAGTCAGTTAATATCTCTGCACCTTAGTTGAACTGAGAATATATAACCATGATGAGCTGAGTCCTTTGCCTTCTCTTGCTGCGTCTTCACAACAGATCTGTGAAGTGAGGTTTATTGCCCCCACTTTATAGGTCAGCAAACCAATACACAGAGGCATTAAGTGATTTTCCCAAGGTCACACAGCTTGTAAATCTCAGAGGCAAGGATTCAAAAGTCTGTTTGAATCCAAAGCCTGTGCTCAAATAAATCAAATATAGCATTTAAAATCTGGATGTTGCTTACCTTTTATAGTGCTTGCTTTTTTTTTTGACAGACTCAACTATCATAAAAGTTAAACTGATTATGTATGAAAGATAATCTGTGAGTTCATTTCTAAGAAACAGTAAAAGTGATTCTTCTCGCTCCATGCAGGCAAATCCTTCTTAGAGGATATATGCAAATATAGTGCAGAATTAGAAAGCCTTATTTATACTCTAGGGCCAGGGAAATAGCTTTCAGGAGTGGATATAAAGAATGCTATACGTTGAATGGGGAAGGTAGAGACGATAGCAGAAAAGGCTCAGGCGTAAGGAATAGGAGTGGAAATACTTACTTAAAAGGAGAATATGAAAAAATAAATATAACTAAAAACAAGTGTATGGGAATATGAAACCTCACTACTACTGAAAGTGATATAATTAAATAATAAATGAGACTGCACTTTACTACCATTTAAATAAGAAAAACATTTTTAAGAATAATGCCCCAAACTGGTGAACATGCATTGAAATCTGGTCCTGCATGCCTTATTCTGGGCAATCTAAAATGAAAAGCAATTTGAAGATACATGAGGGACTGTAAGAGTATTCATATTCTTAAATCAAGAATTCCCCTTCCGAGAATTCATTCCCAGAAAATCATTCAAGATATTAGGGAAAAAATGAAGATGTTCTTTGTAGAATTATTTGAATGACAACTCTGCAAATGTAGCTGTCCAACAGTTGGGGAATGGTTAAATCAATTTTGATACCTTTACTTTCTAGAATTTTGTACACATATTGAAACTTGTGGCACATACATTTTTAAAAATGCAGATTGAAAATTGAAGTACTGATACATGTTACAACATGGATGAACTTTGAAACCATGCTAAGTGAAAGATGGTCAGTACAAACAACCATATATTGTATGGTTACATTTATATGAAATAATTAAAATAGGCAAATCTATGAAGACATAAAGTAGATGAATGATTGCCTGGGACTAGGTGTGTGGGGTGGGATGCAGGAATGGGGAGTGGCTGCTAGTGGGTACATGGTTTCTTTTTGAGGCGATAAAAATGTTCTAACTTATATTGAGATGGCGCTCGTGTGACTCTGAATATACTAAAAACCATTGAACTGTACACTTTTAATGGGCAGATTATATCTCAAAAAAGTTACATCTCAATAACAATGCTTTTTAAAAATACAAGTTGAGTATATACTGTAACTAAAACTAAACTACATAAATCCATGAGAGACAGACTAGAAGTGAATATAATGAAATGCTAACAATGGTTTGGTTCAGAAAGTGGATTTGTGGGTGAAAATTTTTGCCTTCTCTTACTGTCCCAAATATTTATAATATGATTAGATTTCTTTCATTATTAAAAAATAGATACAATTAGCAGACAGGAGAATCCTCTCCTTTGCATTTCTCTCTCCCCTCCACCAAAATCCAATCTTCTTATAACTTTGCAGAATCAAGAGTCGGAAATAGCACCGTCCAGCAGCCCTCGAAATCCCTTCTAGCCATTTCAGGCCATTTGATACAATTCTCTGAATGGAAAAGATAACTATATTAATAGATTTAATACACCTCAAGAATATACAGATGAAAATTTCTGGCATACTGAATATACATGTGTTCTCATTTTCAGGAAGTAATAGAAGCAATTGCGGAGTGTGCATTTAAGACTTCACCTTTTCCAATTCTCCTTTCATTTGAGAACCATGTGGATTCGTAAGTATTCAACATATTCAGGAAAGAGTCTTTTTCCCAAATGGGGCATACTGAGTAATTGTTTATCAGATTTAAAATTATTTGACATTATTAATGGTGTTCTTCAGTCATGTTATATATTAACTGGCATGTTTTCATTTGTAGGTGATGGAATTCACTTAAAATAATCAACATTAAAATTGTCCATTGGACTTGTAGGATCTATTTTCATACCATAGTATGGTTTTTAAATTAAAATCTCTTCTTTTTGCAATGCAATGGAACATGTTTTCCTACACAATACATGTCTCTGTCATAGATTTGGGGTGCTGTGGGCCACTTTTATAACTCTCCTTCATGAGTTCCTTCTATTGCACACAATTTGAGTCCCACATCACCTTGTGGCAGGTGGAGGGAGAGCTGTGAATTCCATTTTACCAATTTGCACTTACACAGAACTCAGTTCACCAAACCTCCATATTCCCCCTTTTCACTGGCTTTCCCGTTTGTCAATATTTGTATTTGCCAATTTCAAAATAGCCTGCATGTATTGCTGAGCTACACAAAGAAAAGGTTATTTTGACTTCACTGTTTTATATTCATTTTAGCACACATTACCAAAGAGAGACACATTTATATCTGATAGATGTATATTAGTTTATCATGTAGTTACTCATTTTAAAGAGCTACAGAATGAAAGATTGTTATCCATATTGAATGAAAGCCCCCGCTTTCATTTCAGGAACCTAAGCCAGAATTTTCAACTAAAAGCCAGCAGCACCTGTCCTAATTTGGATTACAAGTTTCTTTTGACCCTCCTTCCTAATGAGAGCCTTTCCCAGGTCACTGAGCCTCTTTGTCCAAGTAACTTGCAACACGTGCTTCAATTCTCTAATTCTTAGAGAGTTCACTAAATATTAAAGATGCAGATTGGTCATGAGCAAATTTCAACTTGAAGAATTTCTAAGTAGTTAAATGTGACAATTTTATAATTATCTGTATTTTTTCAGTTTGCCCTCCAGAAATCCATATTATGTTTACTGGCTTGTGGTTCTGTTTCATTATGCAACAATCATTCAATGAATGATGTAATCCTTTGGCACATAGCTTCTCCAACGCTTCTGAGGGTCAAAGGAAGAGAAAGGAATTTATTCTGTTCCATGCTATTTCTGTTCTTACTCAAAGGGGCACCTCTTTAGAGGCTGTATTTAATACCTAGTTTGCTGTGATGGTTCTGCTTTGCAATTGACTCTGTTAAACAATTTCTCATCTCTGTCCATTCATTTGTAATTGGCCTGTAACAATATGTATTAGTCCATTCTTGTACTGCTATAAAGAAATGCCAGAGAGTGGGTAATTTATGAAGAAAAGAGGTTTAATTGGCTCACAGTTCCACAGGCTGTACAGGAAGCCTGGTGGCATCTGCTTCTGGGGAGGCCTCAGGGAGCTTTTACTCATGGGAAAACAGAGTGGAAGCAGGTGTCTTACATGGCAGGAGGAGGACTAAGAGAGAGTGAGGAGGTGTCACACACTTTTGAACAACAAGATCTCGTGAGAACTCACTATCACAACAACAGTACCGAGGGGAATGGTGTTAAACCAAAAGAAATCACCCCCATGATCCAATCATCTCCCACCAGGCCCCGCTTCCAACATCGGGGGTTACAATTTGACATGAGATTTGGTCAGAGATGCAGATTCAAACCCTATCACAATACTTTAGCACTTTTCTTTCAGGCATTGTAGTTTCAACTTGAGGACGCTTTTTTTTTTTTTTTTTTTTTTAAATAGAAGAAGGGCATCTGGCATACTTTTCTTTTTTCCTTTCTTTCTTTCTTTCTTTCTTTTCTTTTCTTTTTTTGTTTTGTTTTGTTTTGTTTTTTGTTTTTTGAGACAGAGTTTCACTCTTGTTGCCCAGGCTAGAGTGCCATGGCACGATCCTGATTCACTGCAACCTCCGCCTCCCGGGTTCAAGTGATTCTCCTGCCTCAGCCTTCCGAGTAGCTGGGATTACAGGCCTGCGCCACCATGCTCGGCTAATTTTGTATTTTTAGTAGAGACGGGGATTCTCCATGTTGGTTAGGCTGGTCTCGAACTCCCGACCTCAGGTGATCCGCCCACCTTGGCCTCCCAAAGTGCTGGGATTGGCATACTTATTTTCTTAAAGAGATGTTTCTATTTAAATTAGACAAAATGAAAGGCTGTGGTTCCATTCTGTATTGTCACACCTGGTACACTGAGCTTCCTCTTGACATAGCCAGAAAAATATCAACCGCCACCTCCACCAACGTAACAGCTAACCTTTATTAAACATTTTTTTGTGGCAAGCAGTTTTTGAAATATTTTACAAGCCTCAGCTCATGTAAGCCTCACCACAAACCCAGGTGCTTCTAAGAGTAAATATTATGATTGTCGCCATTTTACAGATGATGAAACTGAGTCCTAAAGAGGATGAACAACTTGCTCAAGGCCATGTAACTAAAACATGACAGAGATGGGATTCCAATCCAGTTAGTGTGACTTCAAAATGCACACTTTTAACCTTTTAACCAACACATCTCCTACGCCTAAACAGAAGCATCGCAAGCCTTCAAAACATCAAATTCAGACAATAAGAGCATCCACCAGACAATGGCCAGCAAGTGTTCACCTCTGTGGCTTGTAATGCTTAAACACAAGATGGTTTTTGCAGTTCTTCACACCAGTCATGTAGAGATCCAGAACTGGACATGAAAACTAATTTCTGCATCATGCACAAAGGCTAAGAGACTAGTGCCATTGTACTGCCCTTACTGGCTTAAAAATGATAAATTTAGCTATTACAAGTTCATTAATAATTTATATATGACAAAAGAAAACAGGAAAACAGCCTTTCCAGGATGCCATGATTGTGTCCCAAACCACTGAGATAATGTAATGGCAGTGAAATACTAAAAGATAAAATTCTATTGTGGAGGAAGTGGGTGGGAGTTGCTTGCTTCATATTTCCCTTGTCCTTCAGATATCAAAACTGCTCAGCCACCATTCTTTCCTGGGAGGCTAGCACACACCCAAAGAAAACCGATAAGCTTTCCCTTCGCTGTTAAAACCCCATGCTTGACTTGTGAGTCACCTCATCTAGTTCCTGAACCCATAGCAGGCAGTAGCAGCACTGTTTCCCACTAAACCTAGAAGTAACCTCAGAATCCTTCTCAGCACAGTGACCTCGGAATAGACCAGCAAGACATCTGACACCTATCTGCCATCTCTGATGAACTATTTTATTCCCCTGTGTGCTGCATATATGGAATTTCAGGTTTAGAACTCTGGTCCCAGCTCACTTGGGCCACACGTCCAAAACAAATTTACACTAGAAAAAAAGGAGAAAAGGACTGGGCACAGTGGCTCACTCCTGTAATCCCAGCACTTTGGGAGGCCGAGACGGGCGGATCACGAGGTCAGGAGATCGAGACCATCCTGGCCAAAACGGTGAAACCCCGTCTCTACTACAAATACAAAGTGGGTGTGGTGGCGAGTGCCTATAGTCCCAGTTACTCAGGAGGCTGAGGCAGGAGAATCACTTGAACCCGGGAGGCAGAGGCTGCAGTGAGCCGAGATCACGCCACTGTACTCCAGCCTGGGTGACAGAGTGAGACTTTGTCTAAAAAACAACAACAAAAAAATTAATTTATTAAAAAAGAAAGAAAAAACAAGAAAAGCCACTGAAATTTCTGGTTTTCTCTCCCAGTATCTGAAGTCACCTATCCATGGACAATAAAAGGAAATCTGCTATTAGCTGCTTTCAATGTATCCTGTTGCTACATCGGAATCCCATGAAGTGTCTTCAAAATGCAGATTCCTGAGTTACACTCTTACCCTGACTTAGAATTTCTAGAAATAAGACTTGAAAATATATTTTTGAAAGCCCTACTTGACTCTGACATCCTACTTGTGAACCAGCACTTTTATAAAAAGAATTCTACACCAAATTCAAGTAAAGTAAGCTTTACCCATGTTCAGCCACAGAAAACTGTGAAATTTTGAACAAGGTTCTTAATTTCCATGGATTGCAGATTCCTCCTTTATAGGGAAAGAAGTTGGTTTAATTCAGATTGGAGGATTTACCCCCAAGAAATCAAGTGAGTTCCTCAGTCGGGAAAACTGACCTCTGCCCCAGACCTCTGCCCTGACCTCTGTCCCAGCATATAATAAAATACTGGGAGTATTTTATTATGCTCAGAAATGTCTGCTATGACCTGAAGTTCAAAACGCATTTGTGATTTTTTTTTCCTCTCACTTCATCTCCATAATAGCTGATATTGATGCTCTAAACACGTCAGGATTTTGTTTTTTTGCTAATTGCAATTTTAATGCCTTTTATTTCTGCAGTTCTGACCTGCAATTAAAGTCGGTTTGTTTTCCTCTGACTTTTTCAATTCAGTATTTGCTCTCTGCTCTGATTTAGTTCCATCAGGTGGGTGTGCATGTTTATTGAGAACATGGATAGCCTGATTACCAAATAGCTCATTTTACTTTTTGCTTGGACACCTATCTCTTGTTCTGTCCATCTCAGTTGATTCTGAGGCAGGTTTTGTTTTTGTCTTTGTTCTTGTTTGTCTGTTTGGTTTGAGGGTCTCGCTCTGTCACCCAGGCAGGAGTGCAGTGGTACAATCTCGGCTCACTGCAACCTCCGCCTCCTAGGTTCAAGCGATTCTCCTGCCTCCTGAGTAGCTGGGATTACAGGCATGCACCACCACAACTGGCAAACTTTTGCATTTTTAGTAAAGACAGGGTTTCACCATGTTGGCCAGGCTGATCTTGGGACTCCTGACCTCGGCCTCCGAAAGGGCTGGGATTACAGACGTAAGCCACCACGCCCAGCCCTCAGGCAGGTTCTAAACGTCTACATTAGACATAGATTCTTGTTCTTAAAAGTGTGGTCCTCAGACCAGCAGCATCTGCATCACTGGTGAGCAAGTTAGAGCTGCAGCCGAGTCCTGGGCCCCACCCTGGACTCTGTGTTGGACTCTTCATTTTAATAAGACCCCAGGTGATGTGAATGAGATAGAAGAGCTAAGCTGTAACCACCATGGTTTACTAACCACCTGCATCAGAATTATCTGCAGGCTGGCTTAAAATGCACGTTCCGGGGCTTTTGTCCGAGCTACGTGAATCAGGGGACTGTGGACTTGATCCTGTCACCTGCGCATTAACAGCTCAGGTGATTCCTTAGTGGAACTGAGTGATAATCATGGCTCCAGTAAAATCTTTATCTGGGCCTGATTTGGGGACTTCCTGACAGAGGGCACCTATTTGGGGATATTTGGGACATCTCCCTGAAATTCCTCTACTGGAGAGAATATGGTTACCTGGAAAATCCTGAGAGCAGGGCTTTCAGGTAAAACGCTCTGCTTTCACTCCAGGTGTTTGATTAAAGATAATTCGGGTCTCCCAATTCCAATATTCAGGAAAAATGTCATCAACTTCAGCACGTGTTGACTTATTTTAATCAATCACAGTGGTTTTCAAACTTGAACACACACCAGAATCAAGAGGGCTTGTTAAGACGCAGACTCCAGTTTCCCAGAGTCTCTGATTCAGAATCTGCACTTCTAACAAGCTCCTGGTGATGATGCTGCTGATGGTTCAGGGACCACACTTGAAGAAGTAATGCTCCATGATATTGAGCAGCATCTTTCTGTAAAAGGGAAATGGAGGGTTTGGCCATTTCTTTAGTGCACTCTGGAACATGTCGTCCCAGCACAAATGCATTTCTTATCAGCAGCAGCCACAGTGCAGGCTGACCTGGTTGAACCCCTGTGCAAGTTATCACTGGAGGAAGAAGACCTGAACCCAAGGATGCCCGGGGCTGGCCCTACCTATTCAGCCACTTCTCTGCCTGCTCCCAAAGCTCTCATAGACAGTTTCTAATGACTTGTCCTTCTGCAATAACCTCTGATGCTTTTCAGGATCAATTCTCTGACTAGTAGTTTTTCTTCTCTCCCTAATACTTCTGAGGAATGTGGTACTGTATTCTGAGGGCTGCATAAGCCATTTAATAAGCTCCCATACAGACCAAGAGAGGCCTGGTGAGAAGGGGCAAGGTTGCTGTGGAGGACTTTGCAAGTCCTTTGAATCTCTCCTTAGCCTCTCCCTGCGGTTCCAAGAAAGCAGTGACTTGGGGGTTCATATTCAAATGCCAGAGAACTCACTTTCCCCCCAGAGCACATGACTTGGGGGTTCATATTCAAATGCCAGAGAACTCACTTTCCCCCCAGAGCACATGACTTGGGGGTTCATATTCAAATGCCAGAGAACTCACTTTCCCCCCAGAGCACATGCTTTGTTTTTAAAAGGAAAAAAAGGAATACAAAATAGTGACTTTTCCTGTGGACCACTGCAGTATGATTTGAACCCTCAATACTACCCCCCTAACCCCAGGAAAAAAAAAAAAGAACAGCTGATGATCCAGGCTTAAACATTCATGGAAAAGGGAATGAAAATAAGAATTACATTTTATGATCGATTTGAATTTTCATCAAGAAGGCTTTTCATCGCTGTTACTTATTCTTAGTACAGTCACAGTTCTGCTAAAATGTATTATCATTGCAGCATGTAGAGATAACTATTGGAAATCAAGTTCGACAGACTGTAGATCAAATTCAAAATCCATAAAACCTAAAGGAATTGGATACCTTTATAATGATATTTAACATTCCACGAAGTGAGGAAAAAATTATTGCTTTTTGAAAGGTCAAGGGAAGCAGTAGCATTGAAAGAATATGAATGTTCCCCTATATCAGCTGTGTTTACAAGTTACTGGAGATAGGATTTGTCTAGTCTAGCTGGCGGACGCCGCCTTGTAACAGTGGAATCATCTTACATTTGCCCTGCTCTTTTAATGTTTCAAAGGCGTTTGCATCCATTACTTCATTTCATCTTCTCAGCATCCTCTGTCCCTTTCCAAGAACAGTTATTATTCTCCTCATTATATAGACCCAGAGTGGTTCAGACTCTGGAGCTCAGCTCAGCAAACCCTGCAGTGCCAGCCTTTTTCCATTATACCAGGTCCCTACTGGCAACATATTCAGAATGATACCACCTTTGCTTTTCTATTATGTACATAAGAGTTGCACACAACTTTCCCCGAGGTGCCTGCTACTTTTATCTTTCCTCCAGGACCCCCTCCCCAAGTGACACACTGTTTGTTTGCCTGTCTGCCCTTTTCTACATTTTGAGATTCTCTCCCTCTCTTTTTCTTTCTCCATTGTCTCTCTTTCCCTACTCAGCTCCCTCCCTGCCATCCTTCCTTATCTATCCTCTTTCATCTCCTCATAAACACTCCTTTGCAGCAGTGGTTTACAAATTTCACTTGAGAATTTACATGGAAATATGAAAGGGTTCTTTCTCCAAGTGTCTTGCAATTGACTTGGAATCAGCGAGTTAAACAAAAGGGACTGAGCCTCTAACTCTGGGAATTTCAAGGCTCCAGTGACAGCAAATGACCTGCTGTCCCCTCCACCTGTGTCTATGCAGGTCTGCCCTGGGAACCACCTCACACGTCAATGCTTTCACTGTCCACTTGTGTATGTTATTCAAATTCACGTAAGTTAGGATAAATATGTAGGATGATAAAAACCAATCCTGACGGGTGGGATTAGAGAATCACTTCTTTCTGTAGTTAATAACAAAAAGCAATCCTGTTCAGGCTCTTTGGATAAGCCTCCCTGCTTTCCTTCTTCTGTTCTTGTTCTCCCTTAGCCCAAAGCAGCAAGCCAAGATGGCGGAGTACTGCCGACTGATCTTTGGGGATGCCCTTCTCATGGAGCCCCTGGAAAAATATCCAGTAAGCAGTTTTGATGTTTGTCCTTGAAGGAATGTGTGCATTATTGATGAACAAGGTTGAGGGAAAACTTACTTCCTTTTCATGTTTATGTTTCTTGGTAAGATTAATGCAGTTGATGATGAAATCTTTGACAAGGAGGATACCAGCAATGGGCCCCACAAAGGGTGCAGGAAGTGCCTCTGCTCTCTTCCTCTTCCCACGCTCTTCTCTCTCACTGGCTGCCTGATGAAACTCAATCAAGAGTGCAGATTTCCCAACAATTACAATCAGCCCATAGAGACAGTCCAAGAGGACAGGCCTCTGCTCACTCCCAAGGAACCTCATCACACCCCTTTGAGATGAGTGGGTTGGCAAAACAGGACACTGCAGGTGGCACAATGTCTTCTTGGCCTGTCCCTGCTGGCTGCTCTCTATTTCCTTGCATGCACCTTTTGGTGTGGCACAACTCAGGTCGCCTATGGCCATGATGATATCTCTGTTTTAGGAAGGAAAGCAGCAGAAATATCCTAAAGTAACATTTTCCTTCCTGCACCCTTTTGCCCGATCTCCATCCATTTTTAAGTGAGTTTATACCAGTCCCTACACTCATTGCAAGCCAAGAATAGAGGACCAACTTAGGCATTCTATACATTTTCTCAAAGTAGCCTATCTTGTGGCTTGCCCACATGCTTTCTGATATAATATCTAATGACCCTCTCATGGGAAATTGATTTTCCCATTAGATGTACAAACTTGAAAATTCATAAATGTTCAGATTTAGTACATCAAATCTACCAGTATATTTCTATGGTCTTATTCATGTAGAATGTGTTGAAAAAAAAAAAGTATAGTAATGAAAATATATCTTTGATGTAAAAAAAAAAAAAAATTAGCGCCTGTGCAGGATACACTAAGAGTTTAATGAGCAGTGTTGAAGGTGGGGAAGAACAGTCTAGACATTCGGTATCCAAAGCTGAACAGGGGGTCTGGGGAGGGGATCTGAAAGAGGGAGCAGTAGTTTTAAAGAGTATGCCTTTCATTTCTACTAGCTGGAATCTGGAGTTCCTCTTCCAAGCCCTATGGAGTTAATGTATAAAATTTTGGTGAAAAATAAGAAGAAATCACACAAGTCATCAGAAGGAAGCGGCAAAAAGAAGCTCTCAGAACAAGCCTCCAACACCTGCAGCGACTCCTCCAGCATGTTCGAGCCCTCATCCCCAGGAGCCGGTGAGGGGCTGGTGGGCTCTCCCCCTCATGTTCTGTGTTGGTTTAAGAATTGCTGCTCTGGGCTGTGCGTGGTGGCTCAGGCCTGTAATTCCAGTACTTTGGGAGGCCAAGGCAGGTAGATCACAAGGTCAGGAGTTCGAGACCCTCCTGGCCAACATAGTGAAACCCCATCTCTTTGGTGGCCAACATGGTGAAATCCCATTTCTTTGGTGGCCAACATGGTGAAACCCTGTCTCTTTGCAAAAATACAAAAAGTAGCTGGGCGTAGTGGCCTGTGCCTATAGTCCCAGCTACTCAGGAGGCTGAGGCAGGAGAATCACTTGAACTTGGGAGGCAGATGTTGCAGTAAGATAAGATCTAGCCACTGCACTCCAGTCTGGTGATAGAGCAAGACTCCATCTCAAAAAAAAAAAAAAAAAAAAAAAAAAGAATTAAAAAGATTCTGCTGCTCTGAAATTAGCTTTGAAGGACTTTGAACATTCCTATTTCTGCACAGTTTTAAACTACTGGTTTTCTCTTGCTGCTACCAACTTAGTGGCTTAAACCAACACAAATGCATTATCCTCTAGTCCTGTAAGTCAGGAAGACCCCTGGGTTTCACTGGGCTACACTCCAGGTGTCGGAGGGGCTGTGTTCCTTCCTGGAGGCTCTAAGGGAGAAGCTGTTTCCTTGCTTTTTCCAGCTTCAAGAGGCCACCCACATTCGTTGGCTTGGGGCTCCTTCCTCCAGCTTCAAAGCCAGCAAGGCTGCATTTCACTAACCTTTCTTTTGTGGTCACATCTCCCTCTGACCACAGGCAGGAAATGTCCTCTGCTGGCAAGAACTCAAGTCCATCCAGATAATCCAGAATAATTGCGCCCATGTCAAGGTCTTTAACTCCATCTCACCTGCAATGTCCCTGTTGTCATGCAAGCTAACATATTCATGGAGCAGAGACATCTCTAGAAGGTCATTATTCTGGCTACCATGTAAGCCAAATAGTCTTCAGAGTGACCATATGACTTTAAGCTTCATAATGGGAAATATTAACTATAGAACTGAGCGCTGGATGCATTGTCAATGACGATATGCTGAAGAGTTCTGGGCATTTCAATCTTTTCATGTTTTGAAGAGCTTTTTAAAATCTGTGACATGGCAAAATTGCTTAAATTATCTTTCGAAGCTCCTAGAGGATGCCTAATATCATTTCTTTCCCTTTTAAATTAAGGTCGAAATAGATTTCTGTGGTTGATGAGAAAAGAATTCAGTGGTCACTCATTTCCTTTGGATTATTTGTCATTTAGTCTAATTTATCTTCCAAGTTCAGTCAGAAGCTTGGCAATCTGAAGACTGCATTCCAGACATCTCCTGATTGCAGGGTGATTAAGTGGAAGAAACTTTAAGCTTGACTCTAGGAAGTTTTTCAGTTGTAAGTTAAACATAGGAGCAATCAATTTGGAAAACCACTTAGCAGTGTCTGTAAAAGCTGAATATATGCAGTCCCTGTACCTCAGGTGTTCCATTCCTAGGTATATACTTGACAAAGATGTGTATTTAGGTTTACTAAGAGACACGTACAAGAATTGCTTAAAGCAGCGGTATTCAGAATAGCCACATACTGGAAACCAAATACCCATCAACAGATAAATGAATTATGGTGTATTCACACAAAGGAAGAATATGCAGCAATGAGAATGATCTATAGCTAAATGAAAACTATGGATGAATCACTATAAATAAACATAAGCTGAGCAAAGGAAGTCAGGTACAAAAAAACTACATGCTGTATGATTTAACCTATGTAACGTACAAAAAACAGGCAAAACTAATTTATGCTATTAGAAGTCAGGATAATGGGTTCCCTTGGGGGAGAAGCAACTAGAAGAGAGCCAAAGAGCCTTCTAGAGATTGGTTATATTTTGTTTCTTGATCTGGATATCACTTACTCAGACATGTTTATTTGGGAAAATTCTTTGCACTGTGGACTTACAATATGTGTACTTTTCTGTACGCCTATTATGCATCAGTTATAAGATTTTAAAATAATTAAAATATAAACTCTAGGACAATCAGGGTTAAAAAAAAACGTAGCCTGAGACTCTGATTTATCTTTTCTTCTCTTTTTCTGTCTCAGTTGCCTGTTTTTTTGTTTAGATTAAAATCTTTATCAACAGACATTATATAATTCTTTGAAAGGGTTTGTCCTGTAGCTTGTGAATGTGGACTTTCATCATTATTGTGCAGGTCTCTCAAAATTTTTTCAAAAATAATTTTTGTTCTCAGTAAAAATATTCTCTTTGAAGTTTGGAGGTGAATATCATTAACAGGCCTATCATTCACACCTATTTCCTAACACAACTCTATCCCTTGAATGCTAGCAAGCAAACCTTGTCATCCTTTGCATGTGGATGCTTGTGTTTTTTACCATCTGCCTTTCCCACTACCAGTTCTCTTCCTCTTATTAACAGGATGCATAACACAAATGACGATTTTTACAGGCTGTGAACGTTATTGCTTAATACAGAGAAAGGGCAACAATCTGTTAGTTATTCAGTAGATTTCCTAAGCTAGCCCTGTCGTCTCTTATGCAATCAATGGAAACTTTTGGACATTTTAATACGTAGGTAGGCCCCTGAATAAAGAGTGCTAATTTACCATTTGGTTTGTAGATATTCACAGTATTGGGAACTCAGTAACTTGAAAAACGTGAAAGGTATTGTATTTCAAAGCTAGTTGACTTATCATGACCCCCGTAGGCCAGATGCCTCTTGCAGGATTCAGCCCTTTGCTAGTAGACTTGTCCTAATGAACTAGGGTAAAGTAAGATATCTTCTATAGTTCAACAAGATTCCCCGAACATCCCTCCAAAGATTTACAAGAGAAATATCAGGCTTCTGCTTTTTCCAGTAAAGCAAGACAAATTCTTTCTTTCCCACAGAAACTAAAGAATGACCTGATTGGCTATTTGAAATGACTGTGAATTGTTGGGTCCTATGAAGTATTTTGTAGAAAGCTCTGCCAAAGAATTTTTTGTTAATTACTTAATTAAAAGAATCCCCTCTCTGATTTTTTTTTAAAAGGTAATGAGAACTTGGGATAAATTTCATTGTAAAAATGCTTAAGTGGCAATACCCTAAAAGAATGTGTCTCTAATATACTAGTAAGACACGTTTTATATCCAAAATATAATCAATTCACCTTATTAACTAATACAATATCAGCGTTATAAAGTGGTTGTATGTGGTTTTCCTTAATAAACAATCCAATACATAATAACCCTTGTTGGTCCCAGAAATCTTTTCTCCCCTGGAGATTTTTAAGCAATACTTTTTTCAGTGCTGTCATTCAGTAATTGAACTGTGTCAACCAAGTGAAAACATTTATAAGCTTCTCAGAGGACAGTGCAGTGGTACTGTCTCCATTTATATATAGATCGAGTAGGGCAGCTAACTTTCAGAAGGCTGGCAGCGGGTGGGGGTGGGGGGGGGTGCAAGTTACTTCATTGTTGAACCATTATTGCCATCTATTGGACTCATCCTGCTATTGCATCGTGTGAACCCTGAAAGATAGTAGTTAAATCAATTTAGAACTTTCGAACCTCGTTGACTTTTTACTTAAAAATCTTTTTTATATAATGGATTTTACTGGGTCTGACTGAAGCCCATAGCTATGGAAGAATGTAATGCTTCATACTGATATGAATATTTAACCTAGCAGAAATATCCACTAATTCTTCAGGGGAAAAACAATTTATTTAATTACTTGTATATTGGCTAAATATGTAGCTTTAATTACTGTATATTGGCTAAATATGATGCTGAATTATTTCTGATGGAGTTAGATTTCCAATCATGCTGATATTTAAGGATGCATCCATGTTATCCTGACCTCTTAAAAAGAATATCAGCATTTTCTACGATATGTGCTTTGTTGTGATGACAAGACGTCCATCAAATAAGCTTGCAGACAAATATTAGGATAAAGTTGGCCCTTCACGATTATTGTGTAGTGAGTTTGCTGCCAAAGCCCCAGAGTTCCTGCCCCAGCTCCTAACTTCTTTCACTACTGCAAGGTCCTCTCTGGCCTTGGGGAAAATGTCAACACAAGATCGCTGAGCTATGTGCTGACCAAGCATTGCATGGAAGAGTTGGGGCTTGGGAAAGAAGGGAAAGATGAAGGAGGGATAATTGATTTGTTTTCGGGGTCATAGAGACCCTGAGAGAGTGTTTGTATATCAAAATAGAATACACGTACAATAGAAGGCAAACTGTGTTCAATGCCATGTGTTTAAAAACATATAGGGAAAAAATATTAAGACAAGCATTTTTTAATAGAATTTTGAAAAATTTAAGTGGTATTTATGAACAAATCCAGTTTAGGAAAAAAATCTATATTTAAAAGGTCAGTGTAATTTCCTATAACGAATGAAGTTTAAATCCCTGAAAAAAATAATTTTAAAACCAACAGAAAGCCCAACTTCCAAGGAAATCTGTAATTAATTTTTGATAAAATATGTGTTACAAGTGCTTTAAAGCTAAATGTTGAAATGTTGACATCATTATCTGTTATTAAAACTTGACAGGAGAAGCTGATACGGAAAGTGACGACGATGATGATGATGATGACTGTAAAAAATCTTCAATGGATGAGGTGGGTACTTAGGGTTTCTGGTCCCAAAGGCATTCCACCAACCTATACCCTCCTGGATCTGTCTCATGGTCACTTTCTGCCATCTAGTGGCAAAAAGTAAATTTGTGCCTTCCAATGACCAGCTTCAATTTTTGATGCAGTTAAATGGCTTATGAAATGTTCCAAAGACCAGAGAAGATATGCGGTTTAGAAAAATGCTCAGAACTGTGACATTCATTGCATTGTTGTAATTTTGGAACACTAGAGCTACCTATTTATATAAACTTAGGCATCCCGAGTAACTTGATTAGCTCAGAAATATTAAGTGCACAGAACCTAGAAGAGAATCAGAAGCAGGTCAATCGGAATTTTGGAATTTTAGAATTTTGTCTTAGCAAAAGTTTATACTGAAACGATCTCGGAAACAGAGTGAGACCTCATACCTTTAAAAACAAGTTAAAATGAAAGATAAAACACATCCAGGTGCAGTGGTGTACACCTGTAGTTCCAGCTACTAGGGAGGCTGAGGGAGGAGGATGGCTTGAGTCCAAAAATTTGAGGCTGCAGTGAGCTATGATCACACCACTGTGCTCCAGCTTAGATAACAGAGCAAGACACTGTCTCTCTTTAAAAATACATATTTTTAAGTTTATATTGAATCTGCTTTCAAATTTGTTAGATATGTTCTGTCTCAGCACTTGTAGCTCTACAATTTAGTGAAAATGAAACAAACAATAAGCTGCTCTTATTTCATGTCCTTCCTCTTAGAATTATTTTTTAATGTCTAAAGTTTTGTTTAATTATGTTCCCCCACTAAATTTCAATTTTTAATTTCCAGGAAGAAAACAACTTACCGTGTCTGGCAAAGTATATGTTCCTGAGCATGATTTTAATTGTGTATAATTTCTGATCAGTGATTCTAAATAATTTTTAAACTCTCTTGCTAATTGGATAGTCCATTTGCAAATGAATGTTTCCCAGTTAACATTTGACCTAAATATTACTCCCAGAATTTTTATAAGACACTCATCTCCATGCATCCTCTCTTCTAAAAGTGTGAGAAAATGTTAGATCACTCTACAGAGGGCCAACTTGTGCCAACACTGTATTATTGGTTTTCTTTTTCATTAAAAACTCTAGCAAAGTAATATGCCATATCTAATAATAGCAAAAGCAGCATAAGATTGTACTACTTGCCAGGTACTGGTCTAAGCTCCTTCACATAAATTAACTTATTTTTTAATCAAAAACCACTATATGCTGTAGGAATTGATTTTATCCTGATTTTACAAATGAGTCAACTGAGGCACAAGGCAGTTAAGTAAGTTGCTCCAGGTTGCCCGGTTTCTAACTAGTGGACTTGGTATTCAAAATCAGGCAGGCTAGCTCTGGAACCCGAGCCATTAATCCCTGCACTATACTACCCTGCTTGTCTAAGACACACCATGAACCAAGAAGGCAGGGAGGGAGGAGTGTTGATGAAGAAAAGCAGGATTTGTTTACCCACCCCTGCCCATTTCCACAAAGCAACCTTTTTTATTATTATTAACAATTTTCAGTTCATTTGGTGGTCACCTGCCTAATAATTTTCTTATTGTGCAGTGAATTCTTAATTTACTAATCTGATGAGAACACATGGACACATAGAGGGGAACCACAGACATGGGGCCTAACTGAGGGTGGAGGTGGGAGGAGGGAGAACATCAGGAAAAATAGCTAATGGACGCCAGGCTTAATACCTGGGTGACAAAATAATCTGGACAACAAACCCCTGTGACATGAGTTTACCTATATATATATATATATATATATATATATAAACCCTGCACATGTACCCCTGAACTTAAAATAAAAGTTAAGAAAAAAAAATTACTAACCTTAGACAACACCTATGGACCCCCTGCAATAGAAGATGAGCTATAGCTCAGTACTTCTCAAACTTTGATGGGCATTCCAGTCACCTCAGTAAAATGCAGGATCTGAGCCTGAGGCCTGCAGAGGGGCTAAGATCAGGCATTTCTAGGAGGGGGCAGGGGGTACGGAGTGATTCTGCTGGGGCCGTGCTGCCAGCCGCCATTCAACCTCCCACCTCCCTTCCTCCCTCCCTTTTATCAAATGAGGTGTTGCTGTTGCCTTTCTCCTGTAATGATTTTTCTTTTTGTAATTTTCAGAAAGGGAGGGATGATTATCTGCATGCTTGAGTCATGTTGTCATTTTCCTAGGAAAATAACTGATAATATAATGCCGACTCTGGCAATGTCTTCTGTTTTATTCCTACTTCCAGGGGACCGCTGGAAGTGAGGCTATGGCCACAGAGGAAATGTCTAACCTGGTGAACTACATTCAGCCGGTCAAGTTTGAGTCATTTGAAATTTCAAAAAGTAAGTTTTCCCTGGAGAAAAACCCCTCTTGTAGCATATAATGATTATATTTTAAATGCAGAGTAATGGGACCAAAGAATGTTACCCTTAATAGAGCTATTTATACTTTTGAATATATTTTTAAATATATGTACATTTTGACTGTCTTGTTACCTTTACACATATATATAATAAATATACATGTATTGTAATATATAAAAATAACCATATGAGAAAGTACAATTGGGAATTGTACTTTGCTTTTTGTTCGCAACGCACAGTGACATCCATCTATTACATAAGTGATAATGTTGAAATAAACTATTTCCCAGAAGGGAAGCAGGCAGAGACTTGATGAACCCTGATAATTAGAAATAGAACCAATTTATCTATATTCCATTTGTCCAGCACATTTTGTATGTTTAGAATAAAACGCATTAATTCACATCACTTTGTGTTTTCCCTTTATTCAACTATACATCCATACTTATGCAAATAAAAATATCATCTTTACCCAGAAAAAAGGGTTCTTTTATGAAAATGCCCCTTGTATTTGCATGAAGTGTAACATGTTATCAGATTAAGGGAATCCTTGAAACTTACTAGCTGCTTATAAGGGTGTACACTAAAAACAGAAATGTTGCCTAAATGTACTAGCTTCTAATCAAGGATGGCTTTGCAGCTGTATTAAAATCCAAGCCTCTACAAAACACACTTGTTTATATTTGTATAATTTTACAAAAAGTCTTCACTTAGTGGTATATGGAATCTAGATCTCTACAACAAAGAATTCAACTTCCAAGAGTTTATATATAATGATTTCTCAACATTTAATTCGACATCCTAATTTCTGATATTTCCTACAAGTTGTTTTATTTGAAACATCCTTGCGTAGTTATTTTTATACCACTGTAATTTCATTGACTGCAAAATGAGTTTCTCTAACTCATGAGTTAAAGTTCCAAGATAAGTAGCCAAGTGTGAGAAAGAGCCGATATATTTAGATTCGTCAGAACCTGGAAACAACAGCACCAGCTAGATTTACAAACAAGCACTTTTCTCCATGTGTTTAATATGATTTTATAATCTTAAAAAAAGAATATTCAACATATTTTACCAAGTACCTACTAATGTTGACTTAATTTTAATTAATAGTTATGCTTAATTTAATAAGTCATAAAAATAGATTTATGATGGACCAAAATAAGACAAGCCAAGGTTTGTCTCAGAGTGGATTGGAGAAGATGAGAAGATGGATAAAGAAGCCTGGAAATCATTAAGAAAAACGAGGTTTTAATTTTGAAAGAGAGGTCAAAGAGGGAAAATATCTCAAAGATAAGTCAGTTTAAAAAATTTGGAGCTGTATAACCACCCTGTGCGATACTTATCTAAAATACTGCTCATAATAGTTGTTTTTTAGTGGGGACAAGGGTAGAAAGTGACTCTTGGTCTTTCTAAACTAGGATAACTTTGTTTTGTTTCTCTCACTTTAATTGGAGGCTTGAATTTCACTTTCAAAATGTTTCTCTTGTGTTTAGCACATCCTCCTCTCTGGTCTCCATTTTATTTCATACTGTGTTAGTCGGTTCTCGTGCTGCTATGAAGAAATATCTGAGACTGGGTAATTTGTAAAGAAAAGAGGTTTAATTGACTCACAGTTCTGCATGGCTGGGGAGACCTCAGGAAACTTAACAATCATGGTGGAAGGCGACTCTTCACAGGGCAGCAGGAGAGAGAATGAGAACAGACAAGGGAAATGCCAGATGCTTATAAAACCATCAGCTCTCATGAGACTAATGCATTATCATGAGAACAACATGAGGGAACCATGCCCATAATTCAATTACCCCCACCTGGTAACCCCCTCTTGACACTGTGGGTATTACAATTCAAGATGAGATTTTGGGTGGGGACACAGCCAAACCATATCATGTATCTAATATGAAAATGAAGCCATGAGACTGGAAAATTTCCAAGGATCTTTCTGTTTTCAAAGACCATAATTCTGTCATATTAGTTATTTGAACAAAAAAGTATATACAAACTGATAAGGTGACAATGTGGGTATGAGAGAGATAGCACCTAGCACAAACATTCCCATGGTCTCTTTTGTTAAACCCCACATTGGCCCTTATCAGTTTGTATATACGTTTTTGTATATACAAAATCTGGGTGAATTTAGAACAAAAGATTCCCACAGGGTCCCTGCTCTTTTGACAAATTTTTTTATTGCCACACTATACTTATCTAAAATTCATTTATGTCCCTAAATTACAAAAGCATAAGTAGCTCTGACCCAAGTAGCAAATATTAGAAAAGACAACTAACAAGACTCAGCTTTTGTTACAGGTAAATAGTGCACTAGAAAAAAAAATTAAATATTAAAGTTACATTGAGGTTTGTTTGCTCTCAACTTCACTGAACATTTATCCATTTCTTTTATAAGTTATAATTTATAACAATGAATTGTATTTCTCATCTTCCCTTTTTTTGTTTTGTTGTTGCTTAACTCAGAAAGAAATAAAAGTTTTGAAATGTCTTCCTTCGTGGAAACCAAAGGACTTGAACAACTCACCAAGTCTCCGGTGGAATTTGTAGAGTATCCTTGATTTGACGAATGGCTGCAGAATGAACACTGCTGAAGTCTTGTGCTATTTGTTCATTTGTTTTTTTAATAAGGAGAAAGATGCATAAAATGGCTTAAATATATAGCCTGGGGCGGATAAATAGTTTCAGGTATCATATACAATGCTGGGCAGGGTAGTCTGGCCTATGGAATAAAAAACTGGTCTTGGAATAAAGGAAGCCTAGATTTCAAGGTTGCCTTCACACCACCAAGCTCTGTGTCTTTTGGCAATTTGCTTAATCGAGACTTTCCTTGTCTATAAAACAGAAGTAATGATACTATCTTTATGGTTTGCTCTTTGGATTAGGTACAACATATGTAACATGAGTATGCATACTTTACACATATGTAAGATATATGTAAAGAAATATATGCCTGACTTGGCATCTCACATACTTATATGTACCATATGTCCAAATAGTGAAGATGATGATGATGACATTGTAAATATAAATATACATTACTAAGAATGGATTTATTGATATTACTGACAACAAAAATTTTTGCTATTGTCCATGAACTAAAATAAAGTGAAGCAGGCTATTAAATTTCTTTTTTTTTTTTTTTTTTTTTTTGAGACGGAGTCTCGCTCTGTCGCCCAGGCTGGAGTGCAGTGGCCGGATCTCAGCTCACTGCAAGCTCCGCCTCTTGGGTTCATGCCATTCTCCGGCCTCAGCCTCCCAAGTAGCTGGGACTACAGGCGCCCGCCACCTCACCCGGCTAGTTTTTTGTATTTCTTAATAGAGACGGGGTTTCACCGTGTTAGCCAGGATGGTCTTGATCTCCTGACCTCGTGATCCGCCCGTCTCGGCCTCCCAAAGTGCTGGGATTACAGGCTTGAGCCACCGCGCCCGGCCGCTATTAAATTTCTTTCATAAAATTAACACTAAATATCACAAAGTGCTCAATTTCATGTAGTAAGTCCTAGAATAAAGTTACCTTTAAAATTCATCAATGGAAGAAGAAATAAATGTTGACTCCATAAATAAAGTCCTGCTAGAAAATTATCATTGTTAGTATTCATTATTGACTGTGTGATAGACCTTGTCTTAGCTCATTCAATTCTCACAGTAGTCCTATGATGTAGAAATTGTTTAATCTATTTTATAGATGAGGAAACTGAGGCACAGAAAGACAAAATAACTTGTCCAAGGTTATTCAGCTAGCAAGGTTGAGAGTTGAGGTTCAATTTCATTTTGCCTAGCTCAGAATCCTAACCAACCTTCACCTAACTTGGTGATAGGAATTAGTCAGTCATGTTTTAAAGACATAGCATGGTCCAACAACTACAAGATTCTTAGGATGGAAAACTGATGATGATAGGAACCAAAATATGAAGCAAGATCAGAAACTTCCATGCTACATTGACCTTATTATCAATTATAAAGAGTACCACAGTCTTGGCAAATAGCATTCCCAGAGAAAATTAATAAAATGAGCAGACAGCATTTCAAAAATAGCTATACAGTGCATATTATCTACTTCTGCCAAACACAATATCATTCTTTCAAATGATTTAACACATTCCAGCCTCCTTGTGTGTCCTTAGTCATTAAGTCCATCCTTAATACTCTCCACAAAATCACATTGACTTTGCCTCAGCCACTTTTTGCTACCTCATTGACTTTTACCCACGGGGCTCTGCAAAGGTGATGCTATGCCTATGTGATAAGAGCATACTTATTATGTTGGTTTAGAAAGCTTTTTGCATATTTGATATTACTGACAACAAAAATTTTTGCTATTATGCATGAACTAAATTAAAATGAAACAGGGTATTTAATTTCTTTCATAAAATTAGCACTAAATATCCCAAAGTAGCCCAATGAGATCATCAATATTTACTTCATTTTCCAAATGGAGAAAGATGGAAGATAGCTTCTTAGTTAGTATTGCTGACTAAATATTTTTATAATTGTATTCACTACTTAACATGATGGTCCAGATATAACAAAATGCAGCTTAGCAGGATATATCCAAAAGGAACACGTGTGGATTCATCCAACTATATGCCTCAGCTCTTCTGGAATGCGGGTTGTCAGATGGTGGCACTTAATTTCCAGACAATGGGTAAGTACATGCTTGTTCCCATTCTGCTATAAAGTCACATTGCCAAGTGTCCAAAAACCATTCTTACATAATTGGGAGAGAGAAAATTGCCAGACTTGATTGAAAAAAATAATAAAAGCAAATTTCAATGAAGGGAATATCCATGCATTAAAAAAAGTGAATTTTGAAAATCAAGACATTTTATTCAATTATTCTGTAAATGGATCTTTATTTCTGCAGGTTTTGCATTATTTTTCAAACAAAAATTTTTATACTTTTAAAAATAATACATATTTATTTTGAAAATAATGGAAAATTCAGTAAGTATTTTAAAAATGAACTGCCAGGAATGCTACCAACTCAGAGATTCCACAGTATTGACTTTTAGCTTTGTAATCTATGTCTTTTTTGTCTACATATAAATGCTTTTTTATGTAACTCCTCATTTAAAATAAATACATATATATAATTCGTATATACATATATAAACATACACTCACTTAAGGGCCATACACAGACATGAATTTCAATAACTTCTTACTAAGCGTATTTCACAATTCACTAAAAACTTATTTCTATTCCCTAAATTTCTTTTGGAAAAGATTTTAAAAACAGAATTACTAGTGTTAAAAAACGTGAAGGTTTTAATTACCTTTATGAATATTGCCAAATTGTCTGTAAAAAATGTTGCGCTACATTACTCCGCTGTTGGCAAAGTTTAATATGACGTGGCCTCTTATTTGCGATCTTGGTGATTAAGTATTATCATTAAATAATAATAATAGTAATTAAACTTCAGACAAAAATCTGTTATTCCACTGTTATTTTAAATTCATTTCTTGAATCATTATTGAAATTGAACTTTTATAAATATGTTCCTTGATTTTTGTATTTCTGCTTTTATGAATTACATATTCAGGACTATCGTCAATTTTCTTGTTGATTTATAACAGCACTTTTTTATTTAAAGGGTATAATGTCTTTTGTGAACCAGACAAATTCATCGGATCAGGTCGGGCTGATTAATGTTTAATTAAAGTTCTTGGTTTACGTGTGTGATTACAGCCTTCTCACCCCAGGATGAGAGCCTTATGCTCCCATTTTTCCCATGGTTTCTTTTTTATTTAGCCTTTTCATCCATCAGAATTTAATTTTGGTCCATAGTCTAAGTGAGATCAATCCTTTTTTTCATCCTAAACAGTCATCCCACTGAACTGGAATTACAAGTTAATAGATGCAGCCTTTTTCGTTGTGGTTATTAATTCAGACCCATTTTTTTCACTTTATATCTTTTCCATTAATAAATTTGTCTGCCTTCCGGGATGCAATAACTCACTGTTTTTTACTGTATTTTATAATATGGATTAATACCTGGAAGTGGTGATTCTCCTTTACTACCATTAATTTTCAATTCCTTTTTTGCCATTGCCAGTGGAATTCTTATTTCAAATAAACTTAATCTAACTGTGTTGTGTTTACTTTGACCACTAAAAAAAAGAAAACTATTTTTTAAATCACATTAAATTTATAAATTTATCTGACAAAAGCTGACACCTTTTTAATTTTTACTCTTTCTGTCACAGGAAATATGCTTTTCTCTTTACTTTAAAATTTTTTGTGTTTAGTCCCTCAGCAAAATCACTTGTCTTCATCAGAGGTCTAGTTTTCTTAGATTGGCTCTTTCTTTTTATTTATATTATATTTTTAACAGATTGTTTCTGGATATTTATATTTGTATGTTTATTTATTTTATAAATTATTATATTTTACAAATGATCATCTTCCTAAATTCTTATAATAGCCTATTTTTTTGCAGTACATTCTATTGGAATTTTTAGACACACAAAGACAGTAATTTAATCATATCTCATTTCTCCGCCTGCCTTATTTATTGCTTTGGCCTGACCATTCTAAGGTATTAAATGAGGGTTCCGAGTGGGCATCTTCCTTTTTTTTCAGTAGGAAGTTCAACATTATGCCTTTTATTAAGTATCTATCAAGCTCTAAGTCACAATTAAGAGCAATTTGCTAGATATTTATGGCTTTTTAAAATCAATTATTTTTTTTTATTGATACATAATAGCTGTACAAATGTTTACAGTACATATGATAATTTGATACATTTATATAATAAAAGCAGAGTAACTGGGATATCCATCACCTGAAATATTTATCTTTACATTAGAAACAATCAAATTGTTCTCTTCTAGCTATTTTCAAATGTACAAACTATTAATGTTAACTATAGTCACCTCCTTGTCTATCAAACACCAGGTCTTACATCTTCTATCTAAGTGAAGAGTGGGCATCTTTCTCTTCATCCTGATCCTATTATAAATTTCAGTGTTGTGATATCATCAAGTCAGATATTGGCTGTGTCTTTGAGTCAGATATTCTTTAACATACTAAAGGACACGGGTCCTATTCGAATAATGTTTTAGAAGTTTGTATTGAATGTTATTAAATGTCTCTTGGACATCCATTGGGATGCTCAAATGTTCATCTTTCAGACATAAATGTGATAAGTTATCTTAATAGATCTCATTTCCTATTACATAATTATCCTTTTGTTCCCAAGGTATGCTCTACTTATTTGTTGTGTATTATTTTTAGAATATATGACTTGCTAATGTAATTTTCAGGCTTTTGAAGCTAATTTTTTCAAGTGTCATAAATCCATTATTTTTCTTGAAATTTTGTCCAATTTTGGCATCATAGTTATGTTTATAAAATAATAGTTTAGTAAGAGAAAATTTCACTTTTTTTTTCTGCTCTAAAAATGATTTGTTACATGAAACTTTAGAATAATTCTATCATCACCTCCTTATTATCCACATAGAAATGAGTTGTGACACAGATAACCTGGAACAGTTGACAACTTCCCAGATTCTTTACAACTTTAATATGTATTTTTTCACCCTATCAATTGCAATATGTGTGAACGTTCATTTGATGCACTGAGTCTGAGGAAAATTTTGACCAGTAACCTTTGATTGCTGGAAGAGTCTATGCATAATTAGATATTCATTGTAAGTAATCACAGAAGTGCAAATTTTTAAAAAGTAATTTTATGTACAAATTAAAAACCAAGAAAAGGAATGACGGAATCCTCTTTTAATGAGGTATGGAGAAGTCCATTCTCAAAAACATGGCTTAGCAGTATAAGCTGGTTTAAGCTTTTGGAAGGGCATTTTAGCAAGGCATCAAAGAAAGCTTTTCCAATGTGGACATCATTTGTCCCAGAAATTCCACTTATAAGAAAATCACTGATGATGGCTTCAAAGATTTCACCACAGTGATGTTTATCAAAACATCATAAGGGTGAAAACTTAGAAAAAACATAAATGTGCCCAAAAGGGGACTGATTAAATACATTATATTCTAATATATGCTTTAAGTATTAGAATACTATATTTAATATATTATATATTAAATGTATTAGAATATAATTATTATATTATGATATATATTATAGAATAATTATTAATAAATATATTAGAATAAATAAATTATATTATTCTAATATATATTATCTATAGTATATAGGTATAATATGTAATATAGATATATAATATATAATATAGACATATAATATATAATAGAATAATATATCTAATATATTAGATCTATTATATATTAGATATTTTATATATACTATATATAATTATATATTAGATATTTTATATATACTATATATAATTATATATAGATACTAGATACATTATATATGTATATTAAATATTACAATATAATATATTCTATTATATATTACAATATAATATATTCTATTATATATTAATATAATATTTAATACATAATATAATATCTAAATATATTATTCTAATATATTTAATCAAAGGAATTTGAGAAAGCTGTTATAATTAAGGCAGATAAATATCAAATGAAATCAACATACTGTATGTCAAAATATATTTGAAGTGGAAAAGCAGACTGTATACCCCCCTGTTGGCAGTGATTATTTCTGGATTTGGGGATTACAGGTAAATTTTTTTTCTTATCTGTGTTTTCTACATTTCTACAATAACTAACTCTCTTCTAAAGGAGTACAGTCATAAAAGTAGACCATGATAAACTTAACTTTACAATCTTACTTTCTTATCCCAAATATAGATAAATTCACAATAAGACTTGTGTTTTTGATACTCAGACCTGGCTATGCAAATAAATATGGGGATGTATGAATACAACGGAAAGAGTGGCTATCGATTGAAGCCAGAGTTCATGAGGAGGCCTGACAAGCATTTTGATCCATTTACTGAAGGCATCGTAGATGGGATAGTGGCAAACACTTTGTCTGTTAAGGTATGTATTCCCCATCACAAAAGCGTTCCTAACAATAGTATTGAATTTACATTGCATAAAGAAGTGGCTTAGTCATTACAAATTTAGTAACTAGCAAAGATTCTACTTTCTTCCTACATTTTTTTTCTCTAAAGATCAAATACACATTAAAAGTTTTCGTAGGCCACATGGATAAGATAAAGGGACTGAATCTCATTCTTAATGATAAAAATCGGACTCTAAATCAATAAAATAAGTTAGAGAGACTCGTCATAACCAATTCTCTTTTTTGGTGTAACTATCCTACTGTGAAATTTACATGATAATTAGTGGCCCATATTGGAGAGATTTTCTGGTCTTTTTTTCCCCCGCTTTGGTTCTTAGCAAAATTAGAGAAAGAACATTCCCTCAATAAATTATCAAATATTAAACAAAAGCTTTCAAGTTACTTTAAATGGTTTTTTAAAATCTTCCAGAGCATTCAGAGATTTTAAAACACATGTTAATGATCTTTAAATAAAAGAGTTGCTTTATTAAATATTTATGTATATATTGATATATATACATATACATATATCATAAATATATAAAATCATATATATACATACATATGTATATCTGACCCTAAATAATTCCAAATGATTTTTTATTCTTTGAAATTGATTTTATAGCAGATATAATTTTTTAGCAATCAGAAAATATTTTTAATACTGTGAAAGGAAAATCAATTTTTTAGAATACATTTTTACATGGATTCTTCATTGTTAAAGCTTTTCAAAAATATTATCTGTTTTCTGTTTAACTGAATAACTATAGAACTAAGAAATTTTTTTAATGGACATAAATGCAATTTTTTGATTAACCTTAAACAAAGGCATTTGAAAAACTATGTAAAAAACTTTCTATAACAGCTTCACTAATTTCTTTCTACCCTAAGCAGTTGAGCACATTTTTACCTTAAAACTTTTGTCACTTTATATCAAGGGTTTAAAGAATAAAATTTCAATGAAGTGTCTCATAATTATATCTTTTGAAATTACTTCAAGCCACATATATAAAGAGTTCAAGTTGGCAGAATTAGAATTTATTTTAGGAAACTGTTTTCAGAAAAGGCTGTTTAATTTCTGTCAGGTGTGATTAAGATAAACTCATAAGCTTCATGTACTGATAGAATGCTGCTTTTAGAATCGTTTTCAATTGTTACAGTTTGGTTGAATTAATAACATTTTTGTCTTGTTTGTAGATTCGTCTTGTTTTGAATGTATTTGTTTGCTTTTTTTTGTCTTGAAAATTCTACTGTAACAGTAAGCAATTATAAAACAATGACACAGAGGCAGGAAAGTATGTTGAGTTGTGAAGGGGAAATAACTGAGCCCCAGACAAGTGTAACCTGCTGCTCCTGTCCAGAGATGCTGTTCCAGAGCTGTCAGTCTCCCCAGAATGGACAGTCCTCACTGCAGTAGAGCCCTACCTTTCACATTATAGCTAGAGCCAAGATGCAGATCATAACTTTCCAATTATGCCTTTGTTTTCATTTTCTGGCATAGATTTTATAATGTCAGAATGGACTTATGAGCTTACACAATGTTGTACCATCCTATTTTACTGATGAGAACATTGTGGTTTAGTGTCATGAATTTAGTATAGGACTCTACTTTGGTCAAACATCTTAAACACACAAAATCTGTGCATCTGAATTCCAAGTAGGACTTCTATAACTTAGAAGTTTTAAACATGTTTTGAAATGTCTGCTCATTTTATAGACATGGTTCTCACGAAGAACCTCAAGTTAAACAAAGAGATTGTTGCTAGCAGGTCCCATGCACTCAAGCCAAAGAGAACATACAGGGGAAATGAGTTGTCCCAGGATAAATTCAGAGAGCCTTCCTGATGACTTTCTCTCACATTACTCAGAATTTCTGACCACATCAGCATGTAACTGACTTTGACTTTACTCAACCTTTGATGGCTATTCTCATGCCACCATTTTGTCTGATTTCTGGCCCGGCCATAATTCTGTCCCCTTTCACAATCTTGAGCTCAGATTGTGAGCCCAGCCGTAATGCTGTTTCCTTTTCACAATCTTGAGCTCAGAAAGTTCTTGACCAGTAGGCAACTTTCTTGTAACCACCTAACCCGGATTCACCAGGTTTGCTCTGTCGGCACTTGCTTCCTGCTGTTCACCTTCCTAGTATACAGCAGAAGCACATCTTGTTTGCCTCCATTAACCTTTATGACAGCTATTGGATACCTCAGGTTTTGAAAATTTGGACAGAAACAGAGGCAGACCTGGAAGACATTTATAAATATGTAATATTAAAAATCTCTTTTAAGTCTATAATATCAATTAGTTCTGTAGCTAGACAAAGAATACCTAACTGTAGATGGTGACACCATGTGAGATTAGGGGTACCAATAAACTGATCTTGATGGTTTAAAGTGAATACTTGTTCATTTATTCCTCCTACAATACTTTGTCTTATTAATTGACTACTTCTAACCTTACCATTTTCAATATCCCTCTACCAATCTGTATTAGTTCATTTTCACAGTGTTATAAAGAACTACCTGAGACTGAGCAATTTATAAAGAAAAGAGGTTTAATTGACTCACAGTTCTGCATGCCTGAGGAGGCCTCATGAAACTTACAATTATGGTGGAAAGTGAAGGGGAAGCAAAGCACATGTCACACGAAGGAAGGAGAGAGAGAGCGAAGGGAGAACTGTCACACACTTTTAAACCATCAGATCTTGTGAGAACTCACTATCATGAGAACAGCGTGAGAGAAACCACTCCCATAATCCAATCACCTCACACCAGTTCCCTCCCTAAACGTGTGGGGATTACAATTTAACATGAGATTTGGGTGAGGACACAGAACCAAACCATATCACAGCCCGTTAAGTGAAAGGGAAATCATATTTCTACTTTTGCTTCTATTCCATTTTGCTTATAAGTCAACATTCGCCAGCAGCATTTGTGGCTCTTTAAAGTATTCTCTTATGTCTGTGTTATTTACGTATCAAAACTCCTTATGGATTGATTGATTTATTTTCTAGATTATATCAGGTCAGTTTCTTTCTGATAAGAAAGTCGGGACTTACGTGGAAGTGGATATGTTTGGTTTGCCTGTGGATACAAGGAGGAAGGCATTTAAGACCAAGACATCCCAAGGAAATGCTGTGAATCCTGTCTGGGAAGAAGAACCTATTGTGTTCAAAAAGGTTGGTCACTAGTTCTTGATATGAGTTATAACTGCATTTTCAGGTGTTTTACACTGAGAAAATAATGAAATGGTGAATTACTTATTGTTTAATTTGGAAATTTACACATTTATAAAGCAATTACCCTTTGAAAGCCATTCTGAAAACTCTTCAAGAATTCTGTTAATCACTTGTTTGGATTTTCAGAATTGTATTGTAAATCAATTCATTCTAGTATGCCTCAAATGGACAGCCATAAAAACATATACATTTAACTCCTATCATCTGATAGTACAAGTGATAAATGACACTTTTTAATTATAACTCAAATGAAGTAGAGTGGAAGTAGGGAATAATATAGTGGCTGAGAGAAAGAAAATTCATACTTCCTTTAAAAGGAATATTATTTAAATTCCCCAAAATCTCTAGCCTCTGAGAGCTGGTCATTCAATCTTGTCTGGGTTCCATCTAATAAAATTGAAACCTTTCACACTCAACTGGGCCCTTCTCTTTCTTCACCAAAAAGCAAATCTTCTTCACACATGCTTATCATGTAAAGGAAGAAAGTAAGTTCAGTGGGAAGCAGAATTTTTACCCTACTCTTTGCTTTTTTTCTGGCCAAAATACCTACAAAGCCAGTCTTCTGCAAGGAGAATAGCTATATGGAAACTCTCTGTGCTCTGAGATTTTTCCATATGTTAACTGAGTTTAATAATAATGTTTACTCTAATGTTTACTTCTTAGGGTTATTATGAATATTCCATAAGTAAATACACTAACCACGCTTAAGAAATATCTAGCACAATGAAAATATTCAATAAATGTGAGTTTCCTGGTTTTGTAAACAATACATTTTTAAAGAGATAGTTGACTTCATGTTCTTGACATGAGATATAACTGCATATTTTAGATGTTTCACACTGAGGAAAGAAGTGAGTAGTTGCTCGTTGCTTACTATGGGAATTTACAAATTTATAAAGCAATTGTACTTTGAAAGTTATCCTGAAAGTTATTCTTGTTTTTCGGTGGTGGTTGTTTTCACTTTTTTCTGCTGTCACTTTGAAGATGCAAAAGTAATTTGCTTTGAAAACATAAATGAAATATTCACATGGTGATAAGACCACTGAACTCTTTTTGTTTAAAGATAGAACTTTTGTCATTTCCACATTGAGAATGTTCATGTAAAAATAAAACAGCCTATTTTTTTTTAACAAATGCCTCATTTAGGCAAGGTGATAAAACACAGATGAAGCCCTATCTCTGACAACCCATGTCTTCTCCTCTGACAATGAAATTTATAAGGCAACATCTCAACTTTTTGTCTAAAGTAGCTAAGTAGAAACTTCTACTTGGATCTGAAAAGGTGGTTCTGGCTAGGCGCAGTGGCTCACGCCTGTAATCCCAGCACTTTGGGAGGCCAAGGCGGTGGATCACCTGAGGTCAGGAGTTCGAGACCAGCCTGATCAATGTGGTGAAATGCTGTCTCTACTAAAAAAAAATACAAAAATTAGCCAGGCGTGGAGGCGTGCACCTGTATAGTACCAGCTATTCAGAAGGCTGAGACAGGAGAATTGCTTGAACCTGGGAGGCGGAGGTTGCAGTGAGCCAAGATCATGCCACTGCACTTCAGCCTGGGTGACAGAGCAAGACTCTGTCTCAAAAAAAAAAGAAAGACAGAAAAAAGAAAAGAAAAGCTGGTCCTGATTGAATAATACCTTTCTAATTATTTCTTGGAATTGTTCATTCGTATAACCAGATGTGTCCTTAATGTCCTTTGTAGGTGGTTCTTCCTACTCTGGCCTGTTTGAGAATAGCAGTTTATGAAGAAGGAGGTAAATTCATTGGCCACCGTATCTTGCCAGTGCAAGCCATTCGGCCAGGTATGGATAGTGTGCTGAGAAACTTTTAATCAAAGTTGCAAAGAAAATCATCACTGCTTAAAATATTACTAGAAAATGATTTAGGAAACTATTTTCTGCTTTGTAATTTTGTTACGTAACAAGAGCTATGAGATTTAGTTACATGTTTTTGTGGCATGTTGTAGTATTAACATATTAGTCAACTCTTTCAACAATAATTATGTGTAACAAACAATCTGAAAACTTATATGCAAGTATTTATCTTCATGCTCATAGGTCTGTGGGTTGGCCAGGTTTGGCTGATCTAGCCTGGGCTCAGCAGCATAGCTGTGCTTCAGGTTCTGGGTTGGGTCTATGTCTGTCCCACACGTGCTCACTCTGGGGCCCAGGCTGAAGTGGCAGTTCCTTCCACAATATGGACTTCTCTTGGCAGACCATTGGAATACAGAGGGCCAGTCTAATTCTGCATGAGCATTTTAAGCCTGTGCTTACACCAAAATACTAATATACTGTTGACCAAAGCAGAGCTTAAGCACAAGTCAAGAAATCACGTCAAAGCTGAGCATGGCGGCTCACCCCCATAGTCTCAGCACTTTGGGAGGCTGAGGCAGGAGGATCTCTTGAAGCCAGAAGTTTGAAACCAGCCTGGGCAACAGAGTGAGACCCTGTCTCTACAAAAAATAGTAATAACAATTAAAAAAAAAAAAAGAAGTGATGTCAAGTATAATTCTATTATTGGGACAAGTTTGGATCAATAATTCAGTCTATGACATATGATTTTGAATTCTCTTTTGTAGGGAAAAAAAACATATGGTTGGAAAGGAAAAAATCACAATGAATGTTTTCTTTTCTGATGAGAAAAATAATACCTTATCATTCATAACTGTTATTAAAATGAAAAAAGTGACCTGTTTTTCATCTAAAGTAACCTGAAATACATGCTTTCGTCACATAGATGTGCATACTTATAACTAACATTGGGAAGGAAATAAGTGCTACACAGCATTATTCTCACCTTCCAGGCTATCACTATATATGTCTAAGGAATGAAAGGAACCAGCCTCTGATGCTGCCTGCTGTCTTTGTCTACATAGAAGTGAAAGACTATGTGCCAGACACATATGCAGGTAAACAACTTAACTCAAATACCCCTTTACTCAAAGGGGCATTTCTGTCTAGGTCACCATATATTTTTGGGTTAGTGGAAGGAAAACTGAACCAAACAAAACAGGAGATTCTGGCTTCAGAATCACCCCTACTTTTGTATGTGTGTTTAGAGGTAAATTGCTTGAGCCATTGTGAATACATTTTAATTTAATGTATTTTAATTAAAATCACAACACCTCAGTTTTTTGAATATTTATTCCCTGGTAGTCTTATTCTCATGGGCCCAGCACTTACCAACTGATGTTATCCATTACAACAGATGTCTAGGTCTGTACACTGAATTTGTCTTCCACCAATTTTAGAATGCTGATTCTTTTCATGGGTGATATCCTAAATTTAAGGAATTAACCAAGAATCATAAACATAAATGCTTATAGTGCCAAGCAGCTTGGGTGTAAGACACTGGGGAGTACTGGAGACCATGGTAAGCTTGTGGCACATGGTCCATCCAAAGCTGGCAGCCATAACTCATTCCAGCTAGGCACTGCCATTCAAATGATAACTATATTGCCAAATCATTGGGTTATCTCAACAGTCCGGAAAGCAGGCTTTTTATGTGAAATGTCTCCATTTATGAAACATCATTTGAGCCAAATAGGACAATTGTGTGGGCCATTGCTGGAATGGATAGGCCCCTCAAAAAGAAACTAAAGAATCAAGAGTATTGAAGGATCCTGAGTTGAAGCCTGTCCAGTTTGACTCTCAGAACTAAACTCTAATTTGTCTCTTCCTGAAGTTTCAACAGAGTCCTAACCCTTGTCCATGTTCAAAGTGTTGGTTAGAGGAGTAGATAGTTGTATGGGTAGATGGAAGAATGGAAGATGGATAATGACTGGGTGGATGGATGGATGGATGGGTGGGTAGATGGGTGATGAATGAATGCATGGACTGATGGTCAGACAGATGAGTAAGTAGATGAATGATGGATAATCAATACCTCCAGGACCTTTGATCTAAAATGTCTCTTCCCTATTTAGATGTCATTGAAGCTTTATCAAACCCAATCCGGTATGTGAACCTGATGGAGCAGAGAGCTAAGCAATTGGCTGCTTTGACACTGGAAGATGAAGAAGAAGTAAAGAAAGAGGTGAGAGGGTGTTTTAATCTCACATACAGCATTAAGCATGATTTCCACACCTACTTGTTGGCTTTGTCTAGGTAATATCACATACCTCAGGAGAAGAAATAGAACATTGGAACACTTTCATGGAGTTCAGCATCATGTCACAGAACATCTAGATGATTGACTTAGATTTTTCATATTTCATTTTCTTTTGGTGTTCTGTGGATACCATGAGCATCTTATCTTGTGATAAAATTAAACTGTACACATCTTGCTATTTCCATTGAAACATTCTACATGATTTCATGCCAATTAAAGGTGATAAAGGCACTTAAAAAAGAAGATAATCATCAAATCATTTAGGGTTTCCCTTTGTCTTTAATGTAGTACGCAGGATTTTCAAAGTGCTTTTCTGATTTTTTATAATACGTAAAACATTTAACACAATACCTGGAAAATAGTATGAGCCATGAAGAGTCTACTATCATTATTAGATGGTTTATTTACATATTATAATGTATGTCCTCCAAATAGTTGATATATTATTCCAAATTAGATGTCACAATGCAAAGCATAATTAAGGAAGGATCTAAAAATAGTAGAAATGAAGTTTAAAAATATAAAGCTTCTATGTAGACTGGCAGTCTTTTTGCTTTTAAAAAAGTGAATTATAACTTGATTATTAAAGGTGACACTAATATTAAAAAGTGATAAAATTTTGCTATTTTCATATTTTATTCAGAGGAAAAACTCGAGAAAAAAGAAAATGGAGAACTGTCAGTATTGGGGGAAAAAACCTTGAAAATTGTTTTAATAACTATAATAGTTATCCATTAAATAGTTCATTTAAATAGTCTATTAAAGTTGATATTGTTCATTAAGTAATGCTTTTCTTATTTCAAAAGCATTCTAGATTTATCATAGAAAATTTAAAACATAAAAATGACAAAAGAAAACAACAAAGAAATCAACTGTAATTCAAATATCCCATCCACTCAGAGATAGCCACAGTGAATGTGGGGTGTATACATATCTAGCCTTTTTATGCACAACTGTTACTCTTTCATAAAATGGGATAATATTCACAGTTTGTGTTGTAAGTGAAAATAAAAGTATTAAGTATCTCATTGTCCATGTCATTAAATATTCTTCTATGACATGACTTTTAATAACTCATAGCCTTCTATCATATAGCTCCACCATAATTTAATTACTAAGCCCCCAATTATTGGATATTTGCAATGCTGCACTATTTTATTTTATTTTATTTTATTTTATTTATGGGTACATAGTTGGCATATATGTTATGGGGTGCATTTGATATTCTGATATAGGCATACTGATTTTTGTACACTGATTTTTAATTCTACAACTTCACTGAATGTTCATCAGTTCTAATAGCTTGTTGGTGGAGTCATTTGGTTTTTCCAAATATAAGATCATATCATCTGCAAACAGGAATAACTTGACTTTTTCCAATTTGGATGCCCTTTTTTCATTTTCTTGTCTAATTGCTCTAGCTTGGATTTCCAGTACTATGTTGAATAACAGTGGTGAAAGTGAGCATCCTTGTCTTATTCCAGATCTCAGAGGAAAGGCTTTCAGTTTTTCTTCATTCAGTTTGATACTAGCCATTGAATTGTTATATATGGCTTTCATTGTGTTGATATATGTTCCTTCTATACCCAGGTAGGGTTTTTTTGAGCAGTTTTACTGGAAGGGATGTTGAATTTTATCAAATGCTTTTTCAACATCAATTGAAATGATCATATGGGTTTTTTCCCTTCATTCTGCTGATATGATGTATCACATTGATTGATTTGCATATGTTGAACCATCCTTGCATCTCTGGGATAAATCCCACTTGGGAGAATAATAGCTCAGCCCCTTGCTTGTGGTGGGCAACTTCTGTGTTGCAGTTCATGCTCCCGAGCGCCCTGTGGGATCAGCCTGAGACTGGAGTTTGCCTGAGGCCACATTTCGACTTATCTTCTTTCCTGTCTTAACCTGTTTGCCTCACCTCCCTGCAGTTTTTTCCTGAGACCATTCTCTCAGTAACTCATGTGCTCAAGAATCCTCATGTCCACTTCTGCTTTTAGGGAAACCAGCAATGCTAAGTAGCTTGCTGTTTTATAAATAAATACAAGAATGAGTTCCCTTTCTGAATTAATTCTTAATTAGTTAATTAAGAATTTAAATACTTGGCAATACTTACATCTTTCATTCTGATATTTCTTCAACGATAATAGTGCTTTTTCTCTTTTCCATGACCTTTAAAAGATTAAGGCTATTCTATGAGTCTCTCAGTTTACTCATATGGACATCAGTATGAAATTAATTTCTCTCTTTGGAAATCCACCAAAGGTTCTCAAATTCTTTTCTCTTTTTCTGCTTTACTTAATAGCATATTTAATAAAGTATAATTAAAGGTAAGGATAATTTACATAGGTATAAATAAATCACCATTAATAGCATTCTTCTCTAAATAGAAAACAGGACCTATTAGGTACAATGCATATTACCTGAGTGGCAAAGTTATATGAATACCAAACCCTTATGACACACCTATATAACAAACCCTCGTGTGTACCCCGAACCTAAAATAAAAGTTAAAAAAAAAACCAAAAAAACAGTAATGTCTTTTTTCAACTGGATGTATTTTATTCTGTAAGAAATAGAGGTTAAATGAAAGCATTTTCAAGTGAAATTACATGTATTTTCGGTATTTAGAGGAAATACTTTTTAGATTATCAACTTTAACCTATTAGTTAGCCATTGTATCTAAGGAATAAGCACTTGCTTCAAGAGAACATTTCAACACTACCATATTTCAGCCTACTTTTTATGTTGTCTGACATACATGTTCTTGTGAGTGAGCTGAAATTTATCTAAAATTGTTTGCAAATATTAGCTGGCTGTGCTGACCCATGCCTGTAATCCCAGCTACTCAGGAGCCTGAGGCAGGGGAATTGCTTGAGTCCAGGAGACTGAGGCTGCAATGAACTATGAATGCACTGCTATACCCTAGCCTGGGCGACAGACACCATGTCTCTTAAAAATAAAATAAAATAAAATAAAATGAGATAAAATTGTTTGTAAATATTTCCTAATTCAGTGTATGGCTCCGATTAGATATAGTAATTGAGCTAAAGGTCTCATAATGGAACATTTTCCTAATGGTGCTTCAGAGAGACAATTTCTGTAATGACTAGGGGAAAATGTCACCCTAAAGAATGGGAGACATAAGGCCTTTGAGATTGTAGGATTCTTTTTACAAATTGATGTCCTTTGAAAACCTTATCTTTGCACCATCAAAAAGGTATTTCAGGAGAATAAAATGTACAAAACTACGGAAGTAGTTTCAGGTCACTCTTATTTTTGTTCTTTTCTTAAAGGTGAGCAGAAAGCATTTTTAGAAATGTATAATATTGTTTAAACTTGGACAGTATTTGGACATTTTTCAGTTTTAGAAATAATTTTAGAGGCATTGAATCACATAGACTCTGTATTGGTCTAACAGAGAAAATACGATTTTTTTTCCTTTGACATGTTTAAACTCTTAACTGGCCTCATTTTTACAACTCAAGAAAAAAAAAATCATTTGCCCTTAACATGTAATGCTAGGAAAGAAAAGTCATTTCACACTTTGAGCACCAGTGTGTCTTTTTTCTTGTCTTGGAATAATGTAAGTTTGTTTGAATGATGCCATTGAAAATAAGTAACTGTGGTTTTCTCTGAAGAAAATTCTATCTAGGACATGGCAGGCACTGGAGACACTATTTTAGCATCAAAGACTTTTTTAGTATCATCATTTTAATGTGATGCTTCTAAAGGTCATTTCTGTTTGAACATTAAAAACTTCATTGGACTGCAAAATATTACCAGGTTTTTAATAGTCTTATAAATTATCTTCCTAGAGTAATTTATAAACCAAATAGAGAAGAAAGTGGAATTTTCCCCCATGATTTGAACAATACATATTCATTTCAGATAAGGCAAAAATATATTATTCAGATTATATTATACATATGTTATGTGTATAATATATATTAGGTTACATATTATCTGAATAATGGTTGGAAGTGAAGGAATAATAAAGATTTGTTATTGGATTTATTTTGTCTTTGTAAATTCAGAGTGGTAGATTAGTCAAGTTGTAGAATAAGTGTTTTACTGAATCCTAACGAGGTATAACATTCATAGTTAATTCCTCTAAATAAAAAGTCATGTAGAAAAATTTTAAAACATAGTAAACTAAAGAAATAAAAATTTAAAACCCTCTAATTCTGCAAATACTGTTAACATTTTTAATGTATATCCTTCTAGCACGTTTCCTATGTAAATTTTCGTTTGTTTATTTTTTGAGACGAAGTCTTGCTCTGTCGCCCAGGCTGGAGTGCAGTGGCGAGATCTCAGCTCACTGCAACCTCTGCCTCCCGGGTTCAAGCGATTCTCCTGCCTCAGCCTCCTGAGTAGCCAGGAGTGCAGGCACTCACCACCACACCTGGCTAATTTTTATCTTTTTAGTAGAGACAGGCTAGGCTCTTCTTGAACACCTGACCTCAGGTAATCCACCTGCCTCGGCCTCCCAAAGTGCTGGGATTACAGGTGTGAGCCCCCGTGGCTGACCTCTATGCACATTTTTTAAAATAATTTTTAAATGTTTTACAGACCGAATAATGTAATTGCAGAGATGCATAGTGAAATATCATAACACATTTTTTCTTTTCTATCTTTAAAATACCTATAAAAGGAAAAAGTAAATATCTCATACATTTATTAGGAAATATTTTGTGATAATAATCTCATAAATGCAATATTTGAAAGTGATTTTTTTAATGTTAGAGAAGTAAAGAAAAAATAAATATAATGAGCGGTTACTGAGTGCTTACTGTATATCTGACACTATATTGAGCTCTTTATTTTATTTTTCTTTGATCAAGACAGGGTCTCAATATGTTGCCCAAGCTGGTCTTCAACTCCCAGCTCAAGCAATCCTCCCACTTCCGCCTCCCAAAGCACTGAGATTACAGGGGTGATTCACCATGCCTGGCCATGAAGCTTTTACTGTATTCACTCACTTAAGTCTTAAAACCTCTGGATGTCCTAATTACCATTATTTCCATTTAACAAATGAAGAAACTAAGGCATTGAGGAGTTAAATTGCTTGCCTGTGCCACGCTATTAGTAAAGAAAAGAGTTAGGATTGAAATCCTAACTACAAGGATTGGGTTCTACAACTCATGTTCCACATCAGCACTTCTCCACGTTAAGTGTGAAGACCAGGGCATCGTGATAAAATGCTGATCCTGATTCACTGGGTCTGGGGTAGGGCCTGGGACTCAGCATCTCTAATAAGCCCCCGAGTGATGGGGTACTGCTGGTCCTTGGAGCACAGTTTAACAAGCATCTTCACCACACATGCATCACCTCTGTAACAAAGTTGTAATGTTCTGGTAACCTTTAGCAAGGATGGGCCCTTCGTTCATCTTTCTGTCCTCTGTAGCAGGTTACCTGAATGAGTGAGCACAGGGTATAAGACCTTTACCTTAAATAGTAACATCTTTTGATTGAATTTTTAGTTGAATATCAAGAATTTTCCCCCTTTAATCACTGGATGTTGTCAGAACTTATTCTTCAGAAAGTTAGGTTTATCTTTGTGGGTTCTATTTGATTGGTTTGTGCATTGGCTGTCCAAAATACATATCCCTCAACTTGGAAGTTACAAAAGCTGTATTCATCTGCCAAGCATTCATTTCCATACTTGGGAAAATTGTCCTCTAACACAGAGTCCCTGACACTACAAATCTTACCCAGCCCTCAAGGCCAAAAATGTTCACAAGAATTCCCAACATCGTCTGTGTTTGCATCCTGCAAGTAAAAGTGTGTGAGTGGTCTTTGTGTAATATTGATGTTGAAAAGGAAAGGTTGTTTGGTAATACTAAAAGTTTATTTATTCCAAAGGGCCTACTTTTTATATTGTCTGACTCACATGTTCTTGTGAGTGAGCTGAAATTCATCTAAAATTGTTTGCAAATATTAGCTGAGTGTTCTAACACCTGCCTGTAGTCCCAGCTCTCGGGAGCCTGAGGCAGGAGAATCGCTTGAGTCTAGAAGGCAGAGGCTGCAATGGGCTGTAAATGCACTACTGTACCCTAGCCTGGGTGACAGAGATCATGTCTCTTAAAAATAAATAAAATAGGCCGGGCGCGGTGGCTCAAGCCTGTAATCCCAGCACTTTGGGAGGCCGAGACCGGCGGATCACGAGGTCAGGAGATCGAGACCATCCTGGCTAACACGGTGAAACCCCGTCTCTACTAAAAAATACAAAAAACTAGCCGGGCGAGGTGGCGGGCGCCTGTAGTCCCAGCTACTCGGGAGGCTGAGGCAGGAGAATGGTCTAAACCCGGGAGGCGGAGCTTGCAGTGAGCTGAGATCCGGCCACTGCACCCCAGCCTGGGCGACAGAGCAAGACTCTGTCTCAAAAATAAATAAATAAATAAATAAATAAATAAATAAATAAATAAATAAATAAAATAAAATAATTGGTAAATATTTCCTAATTCAGTGTATGGCCCCAATTTGATTATTTGAATAATGATATGAATTTCGCCAATAAAATAATGTGACATCAATAGAATCCAAGGTAGTGCTTTCATAAGGTTACAATGTTTTGCCCAAGGCCTTGGATACCATTTAATTATTCAAAACAGAAGTTTGATATTTCATTCACAATTAAGAACTTCACATTAAATCAAAGATGAGGTTTACAGCTCATTTTGGATTCTCTTTAAATAAACTTCTTCCTCCTTCAAATCTTCCTCCTCAAATAATAAATTTGCAAGATATTAATTTATAGAAACAATAGTTTATCAAAATCCCTGAACTTTGAAGCATCCAATACAGTAAAAAGAAAAGGCTTTCCTTTAAATAATGACACCATCTCTTTCATTTCTATACTGTACAGATTTGGCAATGCACTTCCATTGGATGCCTGGGATAAAACTGGGTCTTAACTAGGAAAACCGTAGTAATCTCCATTTTTAGAGAAGGAAACAATTGCTCATTATGGTAGAGTGATTTGGTGCCTAATATCAATGGCCAGTAAGTTGAAGAACTAGGGTCTTTTTAAATAAGTATCAAGAAAAGACCATTCATTCACGTGACTTGAAACTGGTCAATGATTGGTTCAATTCAACTGCTTTTGCAAATATCTTCCATAAAAATTTCTAAAATTTCAGTGGATTCTAATGAGGGACTTTGGATTCATCTGCCTAAAATAGGTATGAGTACAGTAACTTAAATATCCATGTCATGTCCGATTATAAAATCATGGCTCTCAATTAATGATGAAGTTTTTCACTCGGCTTCAGAGCGGGGCTTCTCAAATCTTAATTTGCATACAGGTGTAGGAAATGGGGGGCATGTAGGTCAAAGGATACAAAGCAGGAAATATGTAGGATGAACAAGTAAAAAAATCTAATGTACAGCATGAGGACTATAATTAATAATCGTGTATCGTAGTCAGAATTTTTTCTAAATGAGTAGATTATAGCTGTTCCTGCCACAGGGGGACAAAATGGGTAACTGTGTGAGATGATGGATATGTCTTTTGTTCCCTTATAGTAACCATTTTACTCTATGTAGGTATCTTATAACATGTTGTAAGTCTTGAATATACACAATAAAATTTATTTTTTTAAAGATGCATACAGATCACTTGAGAATCTTGTTACAATGCAGATTCAGATTCAGTGGCTCTGTCATAATGGATCACAAAACACTGCATATTTAACAAGCTTCTAGGTGATGCTTATGGCCCATGGACCATATTTGGAGTAGCAGGGCTCTCAAACTTTAGCATGTACCAGACTCACCCAGATGGCTTTCTAAAACACAGATTGATGGGCGTCATAGTCAAAGTTTCTGATTCAGTAGGTCTGGGGTGGACCCAAGAATTTGCATCTCTAACAATTTGCGGTGAAGCTGATGCTGGTCTAGGGACCACACATTAAGAACTGCTGCTTTGAAGTCCTGCATCTTTCTTTTGCAAGAGCGTGGCTCTCCCCAGATGAAACCCATTAATTCCATCCACTCTAAAATGTCGGCTTAATCACAGAAACCTGGGAAGGGCTCCAGGAGACACTTTTTCTGGGAATTATCCAGAATTTGTCCTGTGAGCGATTGACCGTAGTCCTTACCAAATGATTTGACTTAATTAATTTCAAAGATATATTTCCACAAAATTAATGTAAAGAGTTGTTGGTCTACTTTCTTTTAAAAAGAGAAATCCATGATTTCTACCTAACAGCCAAGGGTTTAATCCTTCTGATTTCTTTGGAAACTGTATCAAAACACTTCTAATAAATTAAAGTTGGTAGGAACTTTTTTATATACATATATATTAAAGTTTATATATATAACACATATAAATGAGTCAGCAGAGCTATGTTCCTTTACCCTTTTATAGACTTCTGAATAACCTGCTGCTATTATGCATTAAATACAAACTTTTGACAGACAGCAGAAAGCAGCATCTTCACTCTTTTCATTCATTGATTTATTCATTCATTCAAATTTTTTTTTTATTTTAGCCTAACATTTAGGTGGTTCTTTACTTTCAGGACTTAGCCACTAATAGTATAGCTATTTATTGTATACTAGCAGGAAAATAAATGTGAATTCATTCATTCATTCATTCAATTAAAAAAAAAACCACACAACTATGTGTCAGTCACTCTCATGGCCCTTATATGTGTAATGCTGAGGAAAATCAGATGCTCTCATAGTCCTTACAACTTGGAGGAAGAGAGTGACATTATAAAATTTATACATCTACATGTAAAATTGCAGCTGTTACTAATGTTCAACAAAATGATACCATATGAGTGCTGATGACTCATGCGAGTGCTTATATGATGACACAGCCATGCTGTGTCAAGATTCACTTGAATCCATGCTCCAGTTACCGCTGGAAGAACTTGCTGGACATTAACTGTGCAAAACACCAAAAGGGCTTTACTTGGTGTCAATGAAGAAGTCAACAGATGAATTTATCCAGCTCGTTAAAGCTGTCTCTTGCTTCTAACTCACACTGGTAGACTCTTCAAAATTAGGAGTTTTGGCATACTTCATTATGAAAAATTCTAAGCTAACATTGAAAGAACTGTATAAGGAACACCTATATATCAGCCACTTGGATTCCATAATTAAAATTTTGATGCTTTCACTTGATCACATATAAATCCCTCTATCCATTTATCAATCCATCTTAGTTCAATATGATGCATTTTAAAGTAGGTTGCAAACATCAGTATACTTCACTCCTAAATATTTGGGAGTGCATACAGCAGGATGAAGTTTGTAAGAATGATTCTGAATTTCTTAGAAATAGGAGGCAGATACATTATCTAATTTCATTCAAGTAATAGAAATTTAAGATACAATTTGTACTCATGTTTGAAGAAGCTCCTGCTTAAGGGAAAGGCTGGCTCTAACAAAGCTACTTTATGACAATATTTGTCCTCAGTGGAGTGGATTCCTGCATGATGAAATTATGAGACTCACCCATAATATGCTGGAAAAATTGATGGCCTTGCCTCTTACCCATGTGGTGCCCATCCAAAGGAAGATGCTGTCATCCTAATCAGCTACACAGAAGGAACTGCACTCTTTAGATGACTCAGACGAGGAAAGCAAGATCCAACACCTCTGATAGCCCAGTAACACATATGATATTTGAAAGACCCTTCACTTACCATGTTAACCATTCAGTTAAATCCTCCAAATCCTAATTCTCTGCTGCTTAGCCATCAGATCCAAACTTTCTTTTTTTTTTTTTTTTTTTTTTTTTTTTTTTTTTTTTTTGAGACGGAGTCTCGCTCTGTCGCCCAGGCTGGAGTGCAGTGGCGCGATCTCGGCTCACTGCAAGCTCCGCCTCCCGGGTTCCCGCCATTCTCCTGGCTCAGCCTCCCGAGTAGCTGGGACAACAGGCGCCCACAACCGCTCCCGGCTAATTTTTTGTATTTTTAGTAGAGACGGGGTTTCACCGTGGTCTCGATCTCCTGACCTTGTGATCCGCCCGCCTCGGCCTCCCAAAGTGCTAGGATTACAGGCGTGAGCCACCGCGCCCGGCTCAGATCCAAACTTTCAATGCCCAGGATGGAAATCTTTTCAACCAGTACATCAAATAGCTTTTCCTCCTTCTATAAAACTTATAAAGATGATCTTTTCAGTTACCCTTTTACTGCTCCATCTGTATTCTATTTTCAATGCACTTCTGTTCATTTTGGAATTAGGAAGCCTATAAATTCTTTTTATATTTAATTTTAACATTCAAGTTAGGCATATTTTGAAGAAAAAGATATTGCAATGATTTCATTTAACCACTAGAGGGCAGGAACTTACTTCTGTGGTTCATTCTGCACTTTTTTTTTTTTTTTTTTTTGCTACCCACCTGAGCAAAATCTAGCTAATGCAACTAAAGTACTACTACCTTCTGAACCTTCTTTCCTTGATATTTGCTTAATTGGAATTTAAGTCTTTGAGTCAAATTAAGAAAACTGACATTCCTAGGTTCTGTTTCTATCACAATTTCCAGTACCAGATTTTTATTCACTCATGAAAACAAATAATGGGGGAGAAATAAAGTATTGCCTTCTGCTGATTCTCTTGAGTGGGATAAGGAATTTGGTTTTTGCACTCTGGCTTACAGATTCGTATAGTGGGAATTATTCGATCTTTCAATCATAGTATCAGAAAGTTCAATTTTAGTATGGTACTCCTACAGGTGCTTTTTTTCATTTTTCAGCCATTGTTTTGCTTAACTTATTTAACTTTGTACATACGGATGCCTTTTTAGTGCAACAGGGTAGTTCTTTGAGAATTGTGTTTACATGTATACATCTCTAGCTCAGCAGCAAGTTATTATTACAGTTCCTTAAGCTGCTGTTATCATAGAGTGGACTGATGCAGTAGAGAAATTTAATCTTTACCATGTAGTACCTATTCAAATACTTGCTCACAGTTTCCTGTGTGACGTCTGGCAAGTTACATGACTTTTAATGAAGTTTTTAGTAAAGACTTCTAATAACACTTCTGATTTTTTTGCTATGTTATGGTGCTGTGAGTGTTGCCTACACTGATTGGCTGTGAAAGAGCTATTGTATATAACAGTGTCTAACCCAGGATGACCTACAGCCACTTCTAATCGCAGTGTCCATTCGGTAAATGTAGTCAATTAAAATTTGTATCTATGGGCCAGGCGAGGTGGCTCACATCTGTAATCCAGCACTTTGGGAGGCCGAGGCAGGCGGATCCCTTGAGGTCCAGAGTTCAAGACCAGCCTGGCCAACATGGTGAAACCCCATCTCTACTAAAAATACAAAAATTAGCTGGGCATGGTGGTGCATGCCTGTAATCCCAGCTACCCAGGAGGCTGAGGCAGGAGAATCACTTGAACCCGGGAGGTGGAGGTTGTAGTGAACCAAGATTGCACTACTGCACTCCAGTCTGGGTGACAGAGTGAGATTCCATCTCAAAAAAAAAAAAAAGTTTATCTACAGCCATTAGCAAAAAAGTTTAAACATCAGTCACATACATTTGTTATTAAAGAATCTTACTTAACTCAGGCGTCCCCAACCAGCACTGGTCCATAGCCTGTTAGGAACTGGGCTGCACAGCAGGAAGTGGCAGGTGGGCAAGCAAGCAAAGCTTCATCTGTACTTGTAGCTGCTCCCCATCGCTCAAATTACCCCCTGAGCTCCGCCTCCTGTCAGATCAGTAGCGGCATTCGATTCTCATAGGACTGTAAACCGCATTGTGAACTGCACATGCGAGGGATCTAGGTTGCAGACTCCTTATGAAAATCTAATGCATGATGATCTGTTACTGTTTCCCATCACCCCCAAATGGGACCATCTAGTTGCAAGAAAACAAGTTCAGGGCTCCCACTGATTCTACATTATGGTGAGTTGTATAATTATTTCATTACATATTACAATGTAACAATAATAATAGAAATAAAGTACACAATAAATACAACGCACTTGAATCATACTGAAACCATCCCCCCAGTAACCTCCTCTCCCCCTGGTCCATGAAAAAATTATCTTCCATGAAACTGGTCCTTGGTGCCAGAAAGGCTGGGGACCACTGACTTAACTTGTATATAACATTTGTCTCTAGAAAATCATACGAGGTCCCTGGCAAGAGTCAGTCTATGCAGGGATCTCCAAATTCCTTAGCCCAGTGTTTAATGTCCTCATTACTGACCCTCTTCTCTATGCCTTTGCTTGGGCACTGGGGTGAGAAGGTAAGGAGTTGTGGGCTGCAGACTAGTTGGCTCCTGGCCCACTGAGTTCCCAGCACAGCCCTGTCCCTTCAGCATTGCTAAGGATGCATGGCTCACTCTTGCACCGTCTCAGAATCCCAGGCAAACTCTGCTCCTCCTGGCAGAGGGTACAGATTGGCAGCTTCTGGGCCAGATGCAGTCTGAAGATGTTCTCTGTTTGGCCTCTCAGTGACTGGAAACTGGGGGAGTTCACTTAAAAATTTAGTTTTTCCATTTTTCTCAAAACCTGGGCAGCAATAGGCTAAAAATGAACAGCAGCAACTGCCCCATTTACAGGCTGTCTCTCTCCTGCTCTGGACATGACCTCACTTTGCCCTATTGCGTCAAATCCAGTCCACTTCACTGGTTTCTATCACTTCCATTAACTGCCTATTACTCTGCAGTGTGAATAGTATCCTTAGGGATTGTGTCCCTAGAGTGACACAGTCTACTCTACATAGAGACATCTCCAGGTGTGACACCTGGACTAAGTATTTCTCCAACGCCTACTTCAAAGTCCAGCACCAACCCTTGGTGACCCCTTCATCCCCAACTGCAACCAGAAAGTATTGGCCTGAATGTTTACTTAACATTTATCTGCTTTTAAAAATATCTTTGACTTTATATTTTACGTCCATTTTTGGAAGGTGGAGGCTTTGTCTCACATGCCCTTGATAAGCAGAGATGTATTTTTTCCTTTATTTGACTCAAATTGACAATTGAACTTGGTTTCCCAAGGGCGTACAGCTACATGGAGTATCTGAAAACTCAATACAAAGCTAAAAATAAACTTGTTGGATCCAGTTTGAATGCACCTCCAGCCTAACACCTCAAGACACTAATTTTAGTTGCCAAAAAAAAAAAAAAAAAGCCACCATTATTACTTTCACAGAAGCTGGTTTTCCCTAACTTCCATTCTTTCCTCCATCAAAATTTTCTTTTTTTCTATCCTTTTTCAGAGGGCTAATTTTAGTGAACTGTCACATTGGAAAGAATCTGGTTCATTCGCCACATGGTTTTAGAAACCGACTTGGATATAACGGGGAAGGTCAGATCCCCACGAAACAAGGACATCTTCCTATCTGCTTTCTAAAGCAGCTGAGTTTGGTAACCAAGGGCACCCTCTTCAGCTGGGAGGCCAGGAAAGCGTTACCGCTGCTATGTTTAAGACAAAGAACCACCCACTGTGGGTGTATAGGCCCCAGGTAGTCAAATCTCGTTTTTCAAGGGAAGCAAGAAATCCATTGTTTCAGTATAAAATCACCTTAATTAAAAGATTTGACAACATTGGATGAGCCAAAGAAAATGCATCCATGTATCCCATTGGGACCATGAGTTTCCAGTTTGCGATGCCTTGCTGAACAAAACACACAATCCTTTCCCTTTGCATATAATTCTAGGGAGAATTTTTCTGATGGATGTAACTAAATAGTCAGAAGCAGTCATTTTTCAAAAGAAAGATTCTGCCATAGTGACCTATACAGGCTGCCCCGGTTACTTGTTTAGGCTCCTGTCTGCCCTAATTGATGTCCAGCCACTGCTACTAAGGGCTCTTCCAGCACTCAGCAGGCTGTAGTAAACAAGCAGGGATGATCTGTTGAATTAAAATAAGTTCTGCCATCACTTAATGCAGTTTTGGAAGATGCTTTAAAGATGATTTGGGGAACAGATTAAAAGCCACTGGTAACAATCAGTGTCACTATTTTCACTCTTATCTTACTTTTTATAAAAATGTTATTATAGGACAATTTTTCATCTCTAATGACATGCCAAAATGTTGCAATCTTGGGCTCCAAACGGCTTCTGGAAAAATGTATTTCCTAATGTATTTTTAAAATGTGCTACAAAGTAGAACATTGGGATAGCCTCATTGTCAGTAAAACCTGCCAGGGACTTGGAAGGCAATTCTGATAAAGAGTTACAGAGAATTTGGCACATTGAAAAGCAACATTAAAAGAGTATATGTAGGCAGTTATTTTATAAGGATCAGCATTTATTCAACAAACATTTTTAAACTGTTTACTCTGTATAAGGTATGTTGAATTAGCTGCTGGAGGGAAATGTTTCAATGCATTTATTATTATTATTCATTGGTAGTATTCCACAAGCTTAAATATTTTATTTGTTTTATGTCAACATAAATAACAAACAGAGATGCCTTCTAAAAGAAAATGATATTATTTAAGAATAGGACGTACTAAATTATGTGCGTAGTCAGGGAGGGAAGGAAGACAAAGGTTTTTAAAGGATAAATGAGGAGGATTACATAATTGTTTTGAGATGATAGGATCAATAACAAGAGTGACATCAGTCCGAGGCTGGACAGGGAGTTGCTGGGCAGGTGTCCTCACAGAAGTATTTTTTGTGTAAAGTTGTTATGGCCTTTGTACAAGGTGATGGTTTTTGCAGAGTCTTTTGTGAGAGTTTTTCTTATCAGGCATTTATGAGTGAGAACCTTCTCTTTATGACATTCCCTGGCTCTTTTTGTCAGGGTTTTTTGGGTTGTTGTTGTTGTTTTAATATAAGGGACTCCATTTGGATTCTGACAACTTTCACATTATTTAACATCCACATATTTACTCTATGCCAGAAACAATTCCAAGCACTTTATAAGTATTAACTTATTTAATCATCTAAACAATCTAACAAGATAATATTATGATTCCCAGTACACACATGTCTTCATCTATAAGGATAAAGAAATTGAAGCACAGAGAGTTAAGTGAACCATCCAAAATCCCACTGTTGGTAAATTGCAGGGCCGGAATCTGAACCCAAGCAAGCTGTGCTCCAAAATGTGTGTTCTTATCCATCACATCAATTAGCTCATTCTATAAAACAACCCCAAACTTGGCGGCTTATAACATCAACTGGTTATTATTTTTCATGCATTATCTGGTCAGCTGGGCAGGTCTGCAGATCCAGACCAGACTCATAGACTCAGCTCATCTCAGCCGGGCTCACTCAAGTGTGTGTGCTCAGCTGGGGACTGGCTGGTCCAGGACATCCTTGACCAAGATGACTCAGCTCTCCTCCAGAAGAGCTGGATGAGAGACCAGGATGACTCAGACCTCTCATCCTCCATTGCTATAATAGGGCCCTGAGAAATAGTGGAAAAATTTGCGAGGGCCTTTTGTATCAAGTTTGCTACTCTGTGATGGACCAAAGCCTATCACATAGTCTAGTACAGAGTCAGTGTGGAAGGGCCCCACCAACAGGCATAGACATAGGTTGGTGTAAAACTTGGAGACTTTAATACAATTAACCTCCCATAGTCATGGCTCAACACTATGCTGTTTAAACCCTGCTTTCCAGGCAGTATCAAATTTGGTATTTCCAACTCCAAAAGAATTGTGAAGATGCTGCAAAATGTAGCCTTGTCGGTTTAGGAAGGCAAGAAAAGAGTAAAAAGAAATGTGGAAAATGAAAGGATATTTATAATTTTAGGCTGATCCTGGAGAAACACCATCAGAGACTCCAAGTGAAGTGAGAACAACTCCAGCAGAAAACGGGGTGAATCACACTACATCCCTGACACCCAAGCCACCCTCCCAGGCTCTCCACAGCCAGCCAGCTCCAGGTAAGCCATCTGGAAAGAGCTGGACAACGTGAGCAAGATCCTTCAGTTCATTAGTGCGACTGAAGGAGGCGCTGTGATGTGGGTAGCTAAAGCATTAAGTGGGGAAAGATGTGTGGACTTAGGAGGTGCTCCGACAATGTGCAATTGATGAATGAAAGCCAGAAGAGATTCATATGTGCTCATCTGGCTCTACAGATAACTTATTAAACCACAACAAAAAAATCACCCAGATTTCCTGTGTCCTTTTTTAGTGATGAATTATAACCCATCTGCTGGCACGGTTTGAGAAGAGTTCTCCAAGCAGCTTATAAACAACCATGCCTTAGAAGTGCATTCTTAGGCCTGCTTCATTAATTCTGTGCCAAGGGCTCCTTTCCCTCTTTCTCCAACTTTCTTTTCAACATCCTTGAGTGTCTGCTATGTGCTGGACGCATTGCTAAAGCCTTTCATAGGGATCATTTCAATTCCCACTCCCGCCCCCCGCCATACCAGGCCCAGAGAGTAGATTCTACTATTGTCCCCATTGCGCAGATGAATAAGCTGACATTTTCAAGTGATAAAGTACTTATTGAAGGCCACAGAGCCAGGGAAGAGTGAACTTAGGCCTGACACAGTTCCCAATGATACTAACATTCTTGCTTTTAGCTCCTATATTCCAACCAAAGCCGCACTCATGTCTCATTTCTCAAAAAAAAAAAAAAAAAAATCCTTTGATTTCTATGCAGCTAACTTTGACATTTAATCTTATGCAGCTTTCTGTAACTATTCCTTGTGTGTATGTCCTGTTTACTCCAGTAAATGGGAGGCCTCCTAGGTAGACTTCAGTTTGGTGCCTCCTCTGTACATCACACAGTGCTGGAGAATAGCATGTACCTGATAATTTCTTGTTGAATTGGTTTAATAAAGTAAACAAAAGGGAACAGAATTTCCTTCTATGAAGGTGTGGAAAGGAGCTCCTTTCTTTGTCATACTAGGTCAGAGCGCCAATAGATCCAGATCTTTTATTTAGGGTGGAAGGGTATTTCTCATTGGGGAGAATGAGAAATTAAAAAAAAAAAAAGGAATTATATTTAATTTGTATCAGACATGCTTGAACTGCTTTTTAAAAGGTTGCTGGCCCGGCATGGTGGCTCATGCCTGTAATTCCAGTACTTTGGAAGGTTGAGACAGGCCGATCACTTGAGGTCAGCAGTTCAAGACCAACCTGGCCAACATGGTGAAACCCCCATCTCTACTAAAAATACATAAGTTAGCCTGGCATGGTGGTGCATGCCTGTAGTTCCAGCAACTCAGGAGGCTGAAGCAGGAGAATCGCTTGAACCTAGGAGGTGGAGGTTGCAGTAAGCTGAGATTGCACCACTGCACTCTAGCCTGAGTGACAGAACGAGGCTCCATCTCAAAAAAAAAAAAAAAGTTGCCAAAGTCAATAATAGTGAGAAGATGACTTAATTATGAACAAGAAGTAAATTTTCAAATAAAGAGTTTTATATACCAAATACAAACATCTTGAGTGCTTCTGAAATATCAATCCATCATTTAAATGTGTGAGTAAATAGTCATGTGTTCCTGAAAGTAAAAGAGAATTTAGCATTTTCACATTTAACTTTTTTAACTTGATATTTTGGAATAATTTAACTTACAGAAAACATTTTTTAAATGGCACAGAATACATTCAAAAATAGCCTCCTCTTCCCCTAACGTTAACATCTCACGGGATCATGGGGCAATCATCAAAACCAGGAAACTAACATTGGCACGATACTCTGACCTGAACCGCACACTTTATTTGGACTAACTTGCTTTCCGCTAATGTCCTTTTACTGTTCGAGATTCCAACGCAGGATCCCACATTGTATGTTATTGTCATGGTTCTTTCGTCTCCTTTCATCTCTGGCAGTCCCGCAGTCTTTCCTGTCTTTCATAACGTTGGTACTTTGGAAGAACTCTAGTCAGTTATTTTGTAGAACGTCCCTCAGTCTGGGTTGGTCCGATGTTTTGCCATGATTAGGTTGAGGGCATGCATTTTGACAAGAGCACCACGCAAGTGATACTCGTCCTTCTCAGTGCATCACATCACGGATATACGTTGTTGCTGGGTCTCATCACTGATGATGTGGGATCACTTGGTTAAGGTGGTTTCTCCACTGAAAGTTATTTATTTTCCCCTGTTAGATATATTGGGAGAGCTACTTTGAGACTATGCAAATATCCTGTTCTTCCTTAAACTTTTACTTACTGATTTTAACATTCACCAATGAATCTTTCCTGTAACAGTTATTACTGCCTAGTGGTCAATATTTGACTTTTATATTTTACTTTATTTTATTTTGGGAGTTCGGCTCTTGTTGCCCAGGCTGGAGTGCAGTGGTGTGATCTTGGCTCACTGCAACCTCTGCCTCCTGGGTTCAAGCGATTCTCCTGCCTCAGTCTCCCGAGTAGCTGGGATTACATGCATGCACCACCACACCCGGTTAATTTTGTATTTTTAGTAGAGATGGGATTTCACCACGTTGGTCAGGCTGGTCTCGAACTCCTGACCTCGGGTGATCCACCGGCCTTGGCCTCCCAACATTTGACTTTTAAAAGGCCACTTGTCTTTCCTGATTTTGCCAGAAGGTGGCAATAGCATTGCCTAAACTGAATTTGTTTTGCTTCCAGGTGGATGTCTTTTCTCTTTTCTCTCCTTATAAATGGGACACATAATATCACCACTTTTTTTTTTTTTTTTTTTTTTTTTTTTTTGAGACAGACTTTCACTCACTCTGTCACATAGGCTGGAGTGCAGTGGCATGATCTCAGTCCACTGCAACCTCCACCTCCTGGCTTCAAGTGATTCTCCTGCTTCAACCAACCAACTCGCTGGGATTACAACTACCTGCCACCATGCTCTGCTGATTTTTGTATATTTAGTAGAGACAGGGTTTTACCATATTGTCCAGGCTGGTCTTGAACTCCTGACTTCAAGTGATCCACCTGCCTCAGCCTCCAAAAGTGCCGGGATTACAGGAATGAGCCACTGCACCTGGCCTAATGTTACATTTAATTAGGTTTGTCTCAAAACTGCAAATAAAGACTTTTTAAGCATAATTTTTATAAAGAATTTTCTCACACAATTTGTCATTTCTCTGAAAAGAGATTTAGATTCAAGGCCCGAATATGTTTGTTTGCTTGTTTGTTTATAGGAAGAATACAATTTAAAAAGCTGAAGAGGCTATTTATTTTATCTTTTATATTACAGGTTCTGTAAAGGCACCTGCCAAAACAGAAGATCTTATTCAGAGTGTCTTAACAGGTAAATGCCACCCTTTCCCCCCATGAAATTCAGCAGCTGAGTATTACACAGTGGAAGTATTTAGAGGAGAGGAAATTTCCATTCGTATCTGAAAAATAACGTCATTAATATTTCTTCTTCTAAAACATCTACAGACATACACTTTTAGTTTAGTCTACGTGATATGATATCATCACAGAGAAGTAACCATACTTTGTAGCTAGAACCCTACTGGCATAAAAATAATGTAGTTTCACAAGATAGCTATTTCAGCATCAAAGAATAGTTTCATGCTGGAAATGTAACCCAGTGAGCAAGAATGCCTGTCTTCCCAAATTGCCAACAATAAATTATATTTTAGATATGAAGAATATCCATTTGTGAGCATAAAATGCACAGTCTTTCAGAACTGTGATACAGTTTGGAATTATTTTATATTTGGTTACTCACATAAACTAGTGGAACTAAAATTGGTATAAGCTTTGTGCAGGACAATTAGCAGTAGGTAGTGGAATGTTAAAAATGTTTATAATACTCAGCTCAATATACAACAGAAATGTACACACATGTTCATCAAAAGCAGCACCACTGGTAAGGGCCAAATCTAGAAATGACCCAATGTCCATCAGCAGTAAGGTAGGTAAATAAATTGTAATAAATTCCTAGCATAGAACAGGAGGCAGCTGCAGGAATAAATAAACTCAAGTCACACACAACCTGGATAAAACTTAAGCATAATGTTGAGGAGAAAAGCCAGACACAAAAGAGCATGTTCTGTAGGATTCCATATACACTAACTTCAAGGACAAAACTAATTCATGCTATAGAAACCTGGATTTGGATTATACTTGGTGGGAGACAGGAACCAAAAAGGAAGACTTTTGGGATGCTGGCAAACTTCTGATTTTGACCTGAGTGATGGATATTGAAGCACATTGACTGTGGAAAAATTTACAAGGCTATACATTTATGATTTATGCACTTTGATGTATGTATTTGTATTTCATCAAGAAATGCATAAAATGTGCATAGAAAAATTACTTGAGGAAAGTATTAAAAGAAAATATAGTTTGGTTTGGTTTTTGAGACGAAGTCACCCAGGCTGGAGTGCAGTGGCACAATCTAGGCTAACGGCAACCTCCACCTCTCGGGGTCAAGCGATTCTCCTGCCTCAGCCTCCCAAATAGCTGGGATTACAAGCGTGCGCCACCACGCCTGGCGAATTTTGTATTTTTAGTAGAGATGGTGATTTGCCATGTTGGCCAGGCTGGTCTCGAACTCCTGACCTCAGGTGATCCACCCGCCTCAGCCTCCCAAAGTTTTGGGATTACAGGCGTGAGCCACCACACCCCTCCCAACAAAATATGTTTTTAAAAGATTTAGTTCTAGGCTGGGCATGGTGGCTCATGCCTGTAATTCCAGTACTTGCGGAGGCCAAGGGGGTGGATCACCTGAGGTCAGGAGTTCAAGACCAGCCTGACCAACATGGAGAAACCCTATCTCTACTAAAAAATACAAAATTAGCTGCTGTGGTGGTGTGCACCTATAATCCCAGCTACTCAGGAGACTGAGGCAGGAAATTCACTTGAACCCAGGAGGCGGAGGTTGCGGTGAGCCAAGATCGCGCCATTGCACTCTAGCCTAGGCAACAAGCATGAAATTCTGTCTCAAAAAAAAAAAAAAAAGATTTAGTTTCATGGGAAACAATACCATATTAATGCATACAACAAGAGACAGAAATGTTCCTAGAACATGATTTTAATGTTATTTAAAAGAATGTAAATGAATGGACAAAAGACAATGGTCTGTACCAATACATTAGCTGTGATTATATCTTGGTGGCTTCTTTATAAATGATATTTGTGTCTTTATATAAGTGGGCATTACCTTTATACTTAAGAGCATATTCTAAGGAACAGCCTCTCGTCTACAGACTTTTTAAAAATAATAGTTTATGTGGCTTTATTTCTAATCATAGGTAAGAACATCTAGAGCCTTATTTCCAAACTGCCTATAGCTGATATGCTGTAAACCACTTTTAAAGAAATAGAATTGCATCTGCCACCAAGAATGCAGCAATTCCTTGGGATTATAAATTCTTAATGTAATAACTTATTATGCAACCGTAATGAGTCAATTTGGGCCTGAGGGAAACCATTAAATAAATGTACCTGGTTTTCTCCATGGCCTCATTCTCAAAAGAAATTGAATGTCAGGAGAATAGACACAGTATAAGAAAAGGAAACATATTTCTATTGCTTAAAGACCTTAACATTTAATAGCATCAATTATTATTCTAGTTCCAACGTTTATTCACTAGACATCTAATTTTCTATTCAGGTCTCTTGTTACTCACAGCATATATTATTTCTGAATCAATTGATAGTTTTAAATATTTATGGTGACATTTTTTGTTCCCAGAAGCAGGACATTCAATTCAAAGCATGGAAACGTGAACTATGACTTGATCTAGGTCCATATAAATGACAATTCACCGAAGTTAAGATACCATCAGTTGTAAAGCATTCTATGCTCATGTGTTGCTAAAAAAAGAAAAGCACTGACCCACCGTAATACCCCACCAACCATAAGATGCATCTTGATTTCAGAAATGTTACCATATTTTTTAAATGCACATTCTAGAATTGATTGAATATATCAGTAAAATACACATTTGTTTTGTTTTGTTTTGAGACAGAGTCTCACTCTGTCACCCAGGCTGGAGTGCAACTGTGTGATCTCAGCTCATTGCAACCTCCGTCTCCTGGGTTCAAGTGATCGTCCCAAGTAGCTGGGATTACAGGCGCCTGCCACCACGCCCGGCTAATTTGTGCATTTTTATTTTTTCATGTATTTATTTATTTATTTAGAGACAGAGTCTCACTCTGCCGCCCAGGCTGGAGTGCAGTGGCGCAATCTTGGCTCACTGCAACCTCTGCTTCCCAGGTTCAAGCGATTCTCCTGCCTCAGCCTTTCGGAGTAGCTGGGATTATCGGCATGTGCCCCCATGCCCAGCTAATTTTTGTGTTTTTGGTAGAGATGGGAGTTTTGCCATGTTGGTCAGGCTGGTCTCGAACTCCTGACCTCAGATGATTCACCCACCTTGGCGTCCCAAATTGTTGGGATTACAGGCGTGAGCCACCGCACCTGGCCTAATTTTTGTATTTTTAGTAGAGACAGGGTTTCACCATGTTGGCCAGGCTAGTCTCGAATTCCTGACCTCAGGTGATCCACCTGCCTGGGCCTCCCAAAGTGCTGGGAGTACAGGTATGAGTCACTGTGCCCGGCCCAGAATGTTTTAAGGTCAGGCCCTATCACTTTAAAAGTTTTCTCAGCATGGGATAAAAAAAGCAGCCAGGCATGATGACTCATGCCTGGAAATCCCAGCACTTTGGGAAGCCAAGGAGGGCGGATCACTTGAGGCTGGGAGTTTGAGACCAGGCTGGCCAACATGGCAAAACCCCATCTCTACAAAAAATAGAAACTAATTAGCCGGGCGTGTTGGTGCATGCTTGTAATCCCAGTTACCTGGGAGGCTGAGACATGAGAATCACTTGAACCCAGGAGGTGAAGGTTGCAGTGAGCTGAGATCGTGCCATTGCACTCCAGCCTGCGCAGCAGAGCAAGACTGTCTCAAAAAAGAAAATAATAATAAAAATAATATAGTAATGTGGCCCGCTAGTAAGCCTCTGGTGACTTTGTGCAAATTATAAGAGATCTTCCCTCAGACACTTTACTGCTATATGCTTTTATGATAAATGTACAAACTTATGATGTTTATACTATAAATGGTACCTTTAGAAATGGTGCTGTAGAACCTGCACAGTTATTTTCTAAGCCTCCACAAGTACAGTGCCAGAAACTGGGTTAAATACTTTCTGTGAGTTCTTTTATTTCATCATCTTAACAACCCTGTAAAGTTATAGAAGTATTATAATCCTTCTAGCAATGCTGTTGGTGCCCTGCCCAGATTCCTTGTACAGCTGGTGCACCCGTCTCCTGGCTGGTGGTGAGAGTTGGCTGCTAACAGCTCATAACTTGTCCTTCTCTGCAAAATTGCCCTCAACCAAAAGGAAGCCCCCTCTCCAGATGGTTATGCCTCCATGCACTGAATGTCCCAAACATGCAAGAACCTCACCTTCTTGCCTCAAGATGAAACCAGCTCAGTGGTACAACTCACACTCCAGCACTCCCCCATGGGATCAGGCAGAGACCAGACTCCATCCTTCTAAGACCACACCCTTGCTCAGCTCCTTCCCCAGCCCCGTCTGTTTCCCTGGCTCCCCTACTCTGAGAGTCCCTCAGTAAAGTGTGTGCACCTGAATCCCCATCTCGCATTCTGCTTCTAGGGAACCCAAACTAAAAATATATATATTCAAATGAAGCAATCGGGTTTCTGAGAAGTTTAATAACATAGTCTCAAAGTTAGCAAGTGATAGAGTCAGACTGGAACCCAGATAGAGCTGACATCAAGCGTCGCTCTTAAACTCCAGCTGAGCAAGATCAAACGTTTCCTCCTAAGAAGGTGGCCACTCCTCTTTCCATCTGGACGTTGAGCCCTCCCATTCCCTTAGCTTTCATATTCATTTGTTGCAGAAGTGGAAGCACAGACCATCGAAGAGCTAAAGCAACAGAAATCGTTTGTGAAACTTCAAAAGAAGCACTACAAAGAAATGAAAGACCTGGTTAAGAGACACCACAAGAAAACCACTGACCTTATCAAAGAACACACTACCAAGTATAATGAAATTCAGAATGACTACTTGAGAAGGAGAGCAGCTTTGGAAAAGTCCGCCAAAAAGGACAGTAAGAAAAAGTAAGTTCAATGAATAATTTTAGTTTGTTTCATAGCATGAAGAGTCGTTAACATGGATTTTTAATGTTTTATATCATGTTTTTGGACCTGGACCACGGCAAGAAGGCCACCTAACCTCCTCCGTTCTCCACAGCTTTTGAGGTACCTTAGCCCAAATTTGCTTGTGGATTGAATTTTTTTATTTGACCAAATTCTGAGAATAAAAATGCAGGAAGTCCTCCCGTGAGTCTAGCCGGTGATCCCAATTCCAATTAACTAATTACCTGTATTACAGCTGCCATGAGTAGAGATTTTTGCCTTGGGTACCTAGAACCTATTTGGAGAGGCAGCTGTTTTTTTCTTTTGGAGACAGAGTCTTGCCCTGCCACCCAGACTGGAGTGCAGTGACATCATCTCGGCTCACTGCAACTTCTGCCTCCAGAGTTTAAGTGATTCTTGTGCCTCAGCCTTCCAAGAAGCTGGGATTACGCCACCACACCTGGCTAATTTTTGTATTTTTAGTAGAGATGGGGTTTCACCAGGTGGCCCAGCTGGTCTTGAACTCCTGGCCTCAAGTGATCTGCCTACCTCAGCCTCCCAAAGTGCTGGGATTACAGACATGAGCCACCGCACCCGGCCACAACTGGTCTTATAGAAAAGAGAAGCTGACTATCCTTTGCTACCCTGTCTGAAATGTATAATGCCTTACACAGGTGACTCTTATGTTTGGGCCTGGGTTCCCACAGCCCCATGTACCCAAACCTTGATGATGAGAAGCATCTCTCACACATTCACTCAATTAATATTTATTGAGTGCCTACCGTGCCCTGGGGACACAGCAATAAACATGACCTACCCAATCATCTCAAATAGCTAACGTGGTAATGTGGGCAACGTAAACAATAAACAACAAACACACAGCATCATCTCGGGCTATGATGAGTACTATTAAGGAAATAAATAAACAGGACCATGGGATAGAGAATGACTAGAGATGGGTGATCCCTTCTGACATGTTGATCTGCAATAAGGTGGCACAGAAAGAATAAGGCCTGGTCAGCTATGCAAAGAACTAGGGAGACTTATTCCAGGCTGAGGAAACAGCAAGTGCAAAGGCCCTCAGGCAGGAGAAACAATGAGCTTGTTCCAGGAACAGTAAAGCTGGCAAAGTGGGCGAAACATAGTAAACCATGACAGGAGTGAAACAGGATGAGATCAGAGAAACAGGAAGGAATCCCACTGCTAGGTTCTTTAGAGCTGGAGCAAGCGACAGTTCAAAATGTATTGAATGTGCAATAAGATGCTACTGAAGAAAGAAATTGATATGGTGAAATTTGAGAGTCTCGGAGAAATGAATCTAGTTGCTGTGTGGAAGACCCTTGAGCTGTGCATCTCAAATGGATATGAGTCACTGGGATCTTGTTGGGTGCAGGTTCTGACTCCATGTCTGAACTGAGGCCTGAGCAGCACCAGGTGATGCTGATTCTGCAGTTCCATAGACAACACTCTGAATAGTGAGGATCAAGGGCTCAGAGTGAAAGCGGGAGACCAGTTAGGAAACTTTTTCATGAGTCCAGCTGAGTAACGATGGTGGTTTGGTCTAGGATGAAGGTGGTAGACATGGAGAGAAGGGGATGAATTCTTGATTTGTTTTTTAAAAAAGTGTAAGGTATGGGGTCAGAGGCCTGAAGAGAGTAGCCTGCTTGTATGTCTCTGCAATTCCCAGGTGTCCTTTAGAGAATGAAACTCATGCTGTTACCCACACCAAATATGTTCATGATACTCCATTATCTAGACTAGATCAGTGCATCTCAAATTTCAGTGTGCATATTTGCTAAACACAGACCCCTGGGCCTGACCCTAGAGTTTCTGCCTCAGGGGCCTCCTTCCATAGGGACTGAGCTTCTGAGCTCTAACGAGCTCCTAAGGTTTGCTGATGCTGTTGGTCCACAGACTTTCCACTGATGGGCCCTGGTCTATAATCGTTCAGGAGCATCCTAGAATTTGAAGGGTGGCTGAAAGGCCTTCTTTGGTCTAATCCCTGCCTCCCTTCGCAGCTGCCATCTCCAAGCACTTCACACAAAAACCTGTACCTTCTGCTTAGTTCCCACCATGATGACATAGGGCAGTTGGGATTCTCTGGGCTCAGGGCCCTTCTTTAATTGCAAGACTCTTGTGTGAACAATGCAGGTTCACTCCAACAGAGACCTGCTTCCAAATGTGAGGATGCCGTGTGGATTTCAGAGTGTCACGTGCTCTCAGAACCCCACATGTGGACTGCTCATCATAGCTTATCACGGGACTTTGTGGACACAGGGTCTGGTGGACCATAGGGGGTTTCCTCTCTTATACCCTGTCAAGGACTGTTCTCAGTCCTGGAATAGCATTTCATTGAGTGTCAACGAAGTGCTGGGCATATGTGTCATATCAGTTTCCTAGGGTTGCTGTAAAAAGTACAGCAAACTGGATGGCTTAAAACAATAAAAATGTATTTTCTCACAGTTTTGGAGGCTAGGAATTCAAAAATCAAGGTGTCGGCTGGGCATGGTGGCTCATGACTGTAATCCCAGCACTTTGGGAGACCAAGGTGGGAAGATCACTTGAGGCCAGGAGTTTGAGACCAGCCTGGGCAACATGGTGAAACCCTGTCTCTACTAAAAATACAAAACTTAGCCAGGCATGGTGGCGCACACCTGTAATCCCAGCTACTCAGCAGACTGAGATAGGAGGATTGCTTGAACCAGGAGATGGAGGTTGCAGTGAGCCGAGATGGTGCCACTGCACTCCAGCCTGGACAACAGAGAGGGACTCTGTCTCAAGACAAGACAAAAGAAAACAAAGCAAAACAAAACAAAGCAAAAAAACAAAATCAAGGTGTCAGTGGACTATGCGATCTCTGAAAAGCCTAGGGGAGGAATCTTTTTTGTTTGTTTGTTTGTTCTAACTTCTGGTGGTTGCTGGCAATCTTTGGCATTCCTTAGCTGACAGATACATCACTCCAGTCTGTACCTCCATTATCACATGAATTCTCCCTGCGTAGGTGTGTCTTGGTGCAAATTTCCCTCTTCTAATGACAGACACCAGGCATTAGATTCAGGTCCACCCTAATCCACTGTGACCTCATTCTACTACATTTGCAACAACCTCTTTCCAAATTAGATCACAGACTGAGAGGTTCTGGGCAGAACCTGAAGTTTACAGGGATGTTATTTAACCCAGTACATGTGCTAACCACTTCTATGTACTATTCCATATATTGCCCACAGCAGCGCTATGAAGTAGGTACAGGCATCACCCACATTGGATAAGAGAGGACCTAAAACTCAGCAAGGCCAAGTAACCTGGCCAGGGGCACATGCAACACAAAGGCTGTAGTGACAGTGAGGTCATGGCATGTTGCCCCCTGAGATACTGCTTGTGTCCGATGACATAGCAGATCTGGAATCTGCGTCTCTGTAGACCAGTGACTGCTTCTGGTCCCTATACTTATAATCTTCTATCTCTATACAACAAAACAAACAGATGCATGAAATAACTATGTCCAAATAAATTCCCTCATTAACCATCCCAAATGTTATGAGATTTCTCTTCTAAATTTAGATTCCTGAAATTTCTTTGAACATCTTTTGCAGGTATATAGTATGAACTTCTTGACAATAAATAATGTTTCACAGCATGAAGTTCCTTAATCAACAGTGTTAATTTTTACATAAAAATGTTTTCTTCAAAGTTGAATAATTAGGGAAATGGAAGTAAATGCAGTGACTTTACATTTTGTTATCTTTTTAGGGCACAGACAGTTCTTGTCTTCCTCAGGGCTTATTTAGCTGTCAAGAATAGTTTTAATTTCAGTTATTAAGCACTAACAGCATTGTGTAAGACATTGTTCTTAAGTCTTTTTAAACATCAACTCATAATATTTTAAAAATAAAATTTTAAAATAATATTTATGTTTAAAATAAAATGTTATTTGTGGTTTTAATAAAGGTGTATCATTTAGAAGATTTATAACTTTCAAAAGCAAAAGAATCCCTTAGTTCCATTTCTATATATATATATATATAGCATTTTAATAAATTGTAGCATCAAGAGAAGTTTAAAAAAGCCTTTTAAGTTGAAATTATTACTCCACTTAATTTTCTATACTATAGTATATAAATTACTCTTATCAGATAGCCCATTTTTCATAGGTTGGCTAACCAATGGACAATGTATTACCAAAGATAATCCAATGATCTTCACAACTCTAGGAAATTTTATGTAGAATTAGTTCTACATTTACTCAAAACTTTTTTGGAATCATTGTCATCAGCTTTCTCAGTAAAGGTTATCTCAAAAGCTTGACTGATAATAATTGCCACTGAGAAATATAATTTCATTCTTTGACTGAAAACTTTATAAATTACCCTGAAACTATGTAAGCATGTAAGTGACCTGTCAATAAGCGAAGTATAAGACAAACTATTACATCCTTCCTTTACTGAATAATCTTCTCTTGATGCCAAGTCATAGAGATAAGATGCATTTTTTAGATTTATATTGTGACATATGATTTAACACATGCTTAAATTGAAAGCACTATCAAAACCTAATACTTGCGCTTTAAAAAGCAGTAAAATCATCATTTCTTAAGGGCCACCTAGGTGATATTTGTCACTTGTTCAAGGAGGAAGCTGAAAGCTAACGGTATTACCATTTACCTGTAGTTACACAGCCAGTTCAAGCAAAGCTTGGCCTAAAACTTCTCCTGAGTTTCTACTTTAGTCATATGTACTATGAACCACGAAAATCTGAGACAGTTAATTTAGCAAGTTTATTTAGTAAGTTCATTTTTACAAGGTTCAGGACGTGTGCCTGTGACACAGCCTCAGGATGTCCAGACGACATGTACCCAAGGTGGTCAGAGCAGTTTGGTTTTATACATTCTAGGGAGACATGAGACATCACTCAACCTATGCAAGATGAACACTGGTTCTGTCTGGAAAGGCGGGACAACTCAAAGCAAAGGCAGGAAGACGGAAGACAGAAGCTAGGAGGGGATTTCCAGGTCGTAGGTAGATAAGAGACAAATGGTTGCATTCTTTTGAAGTTTCCGATTAGCCTCTTCGAAGGAGACAATCAGATATGCATTTATCTCAGTGAGCAGAGGAGTGACTTTGAGTAGAATGGGAGGCAGTTTGGCCCTAAGCCATTCCCAGCTTGACTTTTCCCTTTAGCTTAGTGATTTGGGGCCACAAGATTTATTTTCCTTTCACTGTACGTATTTGTTTATTCATTTTTGTATATACTTATAAGTCATATCCTGCAAACTTCCAGTAGAATATTGAAGTAACATCATAGAAGATTTGTATGTAAAAATCCCATGAAAATAGAAAGAGAAACCGCGCACAGGCATAGACTGAGCTTTGGACAAATTATCTAGACCTGCTGCCCAATATGGGAGCCACTAGCTATAGGTGGCTCTCGAGTCCTTGAAATGTTGCTTGTGAGATATGTTATAACTATAAAATACACACCAGATATCTAAGACTTCACTTTTTTAAAAAAGAATGTAAAATATCTAAAATATATCTGTTGATTTTATTTTAATTGCATGCTGAAATGATATTTTGGGCATATTAAGTTAAATAAAATATATTATTAAAATTAATTTCATTCATTCCTTTTTGCTTTTTGAAGTGACTACTAAAAGTTTGAAATTACGTCTCTGAAGGGAATCACATATGTAGTACTCATTCTGTTTCTACCAGACGGCACCAACCATTTAATGTTATCTCTGTCCTTGAACACTGAATTCAGTTCTTAGCTTCTGAGAAAAGGAATATGGGTTTGATAATTCTCCTTACCTGATTAAAGGAAACTTGCTGACTCTTCCAAGAGAGACAAGAATTTTCCTAGTATTAAATTGCCACAGACTTAATTTCATGGATCTTATACAAGCAGCAGAGGGGATAATGCCTTCAACTTTGTTTTTATAGAAGATGCAGAGATGTTGTTCACTTGTTTTATTTTTTTTGTATTGTCCCTCAAAACAAAACAAAACCAAAAAATCCCTTAGTACATAGTATCTAAAGATACGTCATAAGGAGCTTTTCTTCAAGTGGCAAAGCCAGTGGGTCTGATTATATCTATCTGTCTTCCATCTCTCTTGATATGCAATAAAATCCTGAAAACACCTCAGATAAATGAATGGATGGACATTACATCCATTGAAGTTATTTCCTTCCTTCCTTCCTTCCTTCCTTCCTTCCTTCCTTCCTTCCTTCCTTCCTTCCTTCCTTCCTTCCTTCCTTCCTTCCTCCCTCCCTCCCTCCCTCCCTCCCTCCCTCCCTTCCTTCCTTCCTTCCTTCCTTCCTTCCTTCCTTCCTTGTCTTGCTCTTTTGCTCAGGCTAGAGTGCCATGGCACGATAACAGCTTACTGCAGTCTCGACCTCCTAGGCTCAATCAATCATCCTGCCACAGTCTCCAGGGTAGCTGGAACTATAGTCACATGCCACTAGGCCTGGCTAATTTTTTTTTTTTTTTTTTTTTAGAGATGGGGTCTTACTACGCAGGCTGACATTGAACTGCTGGGTTCAAGTGATCTGCCCACCTCGGTCCCCAAAAGTGCTGGGATTACAGGCACGAGCCACCACCACACCCGACCTGTTCCTAATACTGTATCTCTCTTTCCCTGTTTGCTACAGATTATAATAGAGAGTACAAAATTGGAATGAATCACACCAATTTCTTTAATATTCATCATCTCAAGTGATCTTTCTACATAATGTGAAGAACAGGTTACTCGAAAATAGTTTGGGTCCAGACATGGCACGCAGTCATGCTGTGGTGCTCTTAAGAGCACAGGTGTTGCCCGTCTGCCCCTGTAATCTTTGGCCTTGGGCAAGTTGCACTACTGCGCCTCCATGTTGTGTCCTTGACCGATTATCTCACATAGCCCGGTTTCCTCAAATGTAAGCTGGAGATGGGTATACTGACTTACTTGGATATGAGTGTACCTAGCACATGGGGGGATGGTCAGCAATGAGGGCTGCCTCTGCTGGGGTGGTTGGAACTGATTAAAGAAATGCCTTTATGCCCTGGCTACAATGACTTCCTGCTATATAAGATAATTCAGGCTGGGCATGGTGGCTCACGCCTGTAATCCCAGCACTTTGGGAAGCTGAAGCAGGAGGATCACCTGAGGTCGGGATTTCGAGACCAACCTGACCGACATGGAGAAACCCTGTCTCTACTAAAAATACAAAAATTAGCCGGGGGTGGTGGCGCATGCCTGTAATCCCAGCTACTCGGGAGTCTGAGGCAGAAGAATCACTTGAACCAGGAAGGTGAACGTTGCAGTGAACTGAGATCATGCCATTGCACTCTAGCCTGGCTAAAAAAAAAAAAAAAAAGAAAGCAAGAAAGAAAAGAAAAAAGATAATTCAATGTTACCTGTGTCATGCCAAGAGGAAAGGTCCCCTCAACACTGCAGTGAGGAGCCTTATAGAATGTCCGTCCTCATTTGGCATTGCACATAAAAATGCAAAAGGAAACTTGAGAGAATTCTGCATTCCTTATTTGACAAAATCTGATTCTAACACCAGCTTCAGCCAACTCCCTTCTCCATGTGATGCCACTGATACTTGCCCAATTCAAAGAAAAAGCAACCAGAATTAGTAACAGCTGATTCTAAGAAACTTTACCTGGCTCATCGGACCACAAGTGAAAAATATGGAGGCAGAGTCTGATGTGTTGGATGTCTTAGGTGGTGGTTTAGTCTTTCTGGAAGGGGTTCCATATAAATGAAAAGAGCATACCTACTCTTTGGACCCTGTTCCGAATACTCTGTCTTTCTTTCCATTGTTTCCTACAGGTAATACTACCGAGTACAAAAGTGGAAGGAATCACACCATAAGTTAATGATAATTACTTTATTTTGACATTCATCCTAACCTTCTTAATATCTGTATGATTCTCTAAGAACAATGCAGAGAAAGTCATGCTGCTCAGAGGAAGCATTCGAAATATTTTAGAATGAACTAACCCATCTCTTTCCCCTTGTAAGTTTGTGTGGAAACTGCCATTTGGGTAAACATATCAGTGAAGTTGGTGAAGCCTCCAAAGAGCCTTATTTTCATAGTGTGTCTTTGCTATTAAAAAATCTTGTTAAGAGGCCAGGCACGGTGGCTCACGTCTGTAATCCCAGCACTCTGGGAGGCTGAGATGGGCAGGTCACTTGAGGTCAAGGGTTTGAGATCATGCTAGCCAACATGGTGAAACCTCATCTCTACTAAAAATACAAAATTAGCCAGGCATGGTGGCACATACCTATAGTTCCAGCTACTCAGGAGGCTGAGGCAGGAGAATCACTCAAACGTGGGAGGTGGAGGTTGCAGTGAGCTGAGATCATGCCACTGCACTCCAGCTTGGGCAGCAGAGCAAGACTCGGTCTCAACAACAACAATAATAAATTTGTTAAGAAACAGAACTCAGATGGCAGCCAGGGGGGTTATCCACACAAGGCATCTACACGTGCTCTCCATTTATAATCATCACCCCTGATGCTAAACAGGGCACATCTTTAGCTTCTCTAACAAAGTCTACTCAATGCAGTGTCCACTGAAGTTTTCATATGGGAAAGGTAACTGGGAATGCCGTTACACTTGTCACATTTTAAAATAATAAAAAAGATTAAAACCTGAAAATTTTTTATTAGATACTGTTTTTCCCAAAGGGAGATTATTATTCTCACCACTGCCATGCCCAGGGCCCCCAGCCTCTTTGCTTTTCTTTCTGCCCCTGCCTCTTTCTATAGCACCGTGAATTCCATTCAGTCTCTGGGATTGGAGACACTGTTGCTAAGCTTGTCCTTGGGGTCTCACCCTCTACCCCAAGTGGCTTATGAAAATACATATTTCCAAACAGAGAACTTTCTCTAGGAGGAACTCTGGTGAATAACCTTCCCTCCACCTTGTTATGGGCTTCCTGTTTTGTGAGTCAAGCTCTGTGTCTTTGCAGATCAGAACCCAGCAGCCCTGATCATGGTTCATCAACGATTGAGCAAGACCTCGCTGCCCTGGATGCTGAAATGACCCAAAAATTGATAGACTTGAAGGACAAACAACAGCAGCAGCTGCTTAATCTTCGGCAAGAACAGTATTATAGTGAAAAATACCAGAAGCGAGAACATATTAAACTGGTAAGCCTGGGAAACATGATTTATGTTTGTGCAACTGGAACTCTCTTTCTTATAGAAAACTTTGGATACTTTTGGATAACTAAAAGGAAACAAGGGCGGATGTGACTGGCATTGGCACCAACTTGAGATTGTTTAATTGACACGGTGTCCATCACACGACTATTTTTATAAGGCCCACTGTCTTAGCATCTTTACCAAGCTTCTCTGTCTTCTGCCAATAAGGCTATATTTTATCATTTTTATTTTCACTAACTTATGTTGAGTTTGTAATTGCTTTTGGGAATCTTTGAAATCTTACAGGAAATAGAAAACACTTACCTTTGTTTAAGAAATTAAGAACGTGTTGCAAACAAATTTTCCTACTTTTTTTTTGGTAGCACTGGGCTTTGCCAGCATTTTAAAAAAATTATACAGTCCACTCTTCTATATTTAGAAAAGGCAGTACCTAAATGGCCAACACAGAATGTTAGCTACCCAATTCCTAAGGCTCCCTGTGAAAGGAAATGCCATCCTCACCATTAATAATCAGTTTTATCTTCCAAAATGTTTTCTCATGAATTGAGACATTCTCTCCATTTTTGTTGATTCCTTGTGTCCTTGTAGGGACACAATAAATATTTGGTGACAGATAGATTAAATAAAATATCCTCAAAAACAAGCGTATGCCAAAACCAAAGAAATTAGTAAGCTTGATAGAAATTAAGGTAGTGTATCCAGAAGAAATGGGTTTTAAGAGATATGTGTATAAATTGTCCATTTCTTTGCTGAGGGTCTGTGCATCTAAGAGAATTCTGAGTTGCTTCAGCTTGTAAGGTTGGAAGCCTATAGATGATTTAGGCATCACTGTATGATAGGTGATTCAATGTAATTCTGTTGTTCTAGTACTGGATCCCCAGTGACTGTATGCAATGAGTAGATCAAAATTGCATGAATTGCTTATTGAAAATCAAATTCTAACTAGGCCAGTTATTCTCAACTTGAGCATGCATCAGAATCACCTGGAGAGCTTGTTAAAAGAGATGTTTAGGGCCTACCTTAAATTTTCAACCGATCTCTTTTAGGGCTGGTGTTTTCATATTTCTGGTCCCAGGACCAGACTTCAAGAACTACTGCCTAATACCTACATGTGAGACTCAGGATTTGCTTTTTAACAAGCCCCACATGATTTCAAGGGGTTGCCTTATTTGTGAACTACTGAAGTAGGATCAAAGCAGTGAAAGAATGTCTGGGCAGGGGTTGGATCGGGCATAAGGAGGGATTGCCTTGACAGACCTGAGAAAGTCAAATTAAATTTTAACAGGCAATAATGGCTTTGAGACCTGGCTACAACCACTGCCATCTGACTTTCTCCAGCAACTTATCCCCAGTACTCCAGAACATAATAAAAATTAAAATAGTGGCTGGCTGTGTATTAAACACTCACCATGGGGCTGTCTTCTGTGCTGAGTCATTTACAGGAAACGTCCTATTTAATTCTCACAATAAACATTAGAGTTTGGTACTATTGTCAGTCCCATTTTGCAGATAAAAAATGTATGTAGCAAACTTTAGTGACGTTTCCAAGGTTCCACAACTAGAAGATGGTGCCATTGGGATTTGAACCTTAGTCTTCAAGTTCTAGAGCCCCTGGTTTATAACCATTGTGTAGATGCCTCTGCTACAGGTTTCAAGCCAATATCATCAAAATGAAGGAGTTTCTCTGGTATCCTGCTCACACAGAGAACACACAGCAAACTTCTTCATTATGATACCTGGAATGCCATGCCTGTCTCTCTTTAATCACCTTTATTTCCCATATCACACAATTCACTCGTTTTAAAGTTCAATGGCTTTTGTATATTCATAGATACATACAACCACCACCAGAATCAATTTTAGAGCATTTTCATCACCTTAAAAAGAAATCCTAATAAATTAGGCATTCATCTATTCATTCATTCCTTGAACAAATGCTTATTAAACACCTGCTTGTTAAGTATTTTTAAACAGTAGTAAATAAAAATAACAATCTTAAGCTTTATGGAGCTTATATTGTAGAAGGAAGAGTCAGACCATAAACAAAATAAGTTGGTAAAATATGTAGTATGTTAGGTAGTAATAAGGGCTTAGGAGAAAAACAATATCAGAAATGGGGGAATAGGGAGGGGCGGTTTGGGGAAGGATGATGAGTATGCTTGGCAATTTTAAATAGGGTAGGCATGGAAAGGTTTACACAGAAGGCAACATCTGACTTAAGAGGTGAAGAACTGACAACAGCCAACACAGGGAGGAGGATTCCTCCAGGCAGAAGGATTGACGTGCAAAAACTCTGGGCTGGAAATGGGCCTGAGTGTTGGGGGAACAGCAGGGTGGCTCTGCCTGAAGAGGATTATAGGGCATCAGGTCAGAGAGATGGGACTTTTGGGGTGTGAGACAGATCTTTTTGGGTCTTTAGGCCTCTGTGTTTTCACTAGGAGTGAGGTGGGAGCTGTTGGAAGCTTTTGAGCAGAGGACTGATGTGATCTGAAGAAACTTCCACAAGAACCACTCTGGGGCTGTGCTTCCCAGTACATTATGGGAAGTGGCCTCCTAGGAAAGAGCCATCCCAAAGTTCAGGCCAACAGCAGTCCAAGGGGTTAAGAAGTCCTGGGGTCTCCAGCAGATGACTCAAGTTTACTAACAGGGTGAATGTTGCTTGGAAGTCTGGACATCCTAGCTGGGTGCGGTGGCTCACAGCTGTAATCCCAGCACTTTGGGATGCCAAGGCAGGTGGATCACCTGAGTTCAAGAGTTCAAGACCAGCCTGGAAAACATAGTGAAACTCTGTCTCTACTAAAAATACGAAAATTTGCCGGGCATAGTAGTGGGTGCCTGTAATCCCAGCTACTCCAAAGGCTGAGGTACGAGAATTGCTTGAACCCAGGAGGCAGAGGTTGCAGTGAGCTGAGATCATGCCATTACACTCCAGCCTGGGTGACAGAGCAAGACTCCATCTCAAAACAATAATAATAAATAAATAAAGAAGTCTGGACACCCCAATATTAGTCCATTTTCATGCTTCTGATAAATACATACCTGAGACTGGGCAATTTACAAAAGAAGGAGATTTAATTGGACTTAGACTTCAACGTGGCTGGGGAAGCCTCACAATCATGGCAGAAGACAAGTCACGTCTTACATGGATAGGAGCAGGCAAATAAAGAGAGCTTATGCAGGGAAATTTCTTTTTAAAACCATCAGATCTCATGAGACTCACCATCATGAGAACAGCATGGGAAAGACTTGCCCCCATGATTCAATTACCTCCCACAAGGTCCTGCCCACAACACATGGGAATTCAAGATGAGATTTCGGTGGGGACACAGCCAAACCATATCACCAACTATAATCATCTGGGGTTTCCTCAGGGCCCCAACCCCTGGGCAAGACCATTCCCCAAGGAAAGACACATGACAATTCAGAAGAGAGGTGGCAGAGTGAGAGGGAAGCCTGATACCCACGGGAGATTCCTGAAAGAGGAATTCAGAGTACAGATGAAAACAGAAGCCAAAGCATCCCAAGAAACCCTCTTGGGGAGATTTGAGCTGCAGAAATAGGGTGCTAAAGTCACAAGAAAGTCATGCAAAACCTAAACATCCCAGGAACAATGCCTGAGCATGAGGCACCATATGGAATCCCACTGATGAGGGTGTGGAAAGCAGCTCAGGAGCTTTTCTACTGGAAGAGAAGGTTGGTTGGGAATTGGGGAAAACCAGCTGAGCTTGTAGGTGGGAAAATTGCACTTGAGGAGCTAGAGAGGTGGTAGAAATCCTACTAGAGGTGGCAACTCCACCATATGCCCTTCCACTCCCTTCTCCCTAAGAAGGAATGTGAGTACACGTTGTAAAAGTTTTGAAGACTGTTCAGAGAGACGTAAATACATGCCCAAGCCAACCTGGCTCTTTCAGGCCAAATGTAAGCCACCCACTCAAAGTGCTCACCCCTGCACCACTGTGATTGTGGATTTGGGTTTCAGGTAAAGTCCCAGTGCCTGCTACACACACCTATACCTGCCTTGTTAGGAAAATTAAAGCCTGAATATCTTGGAATTAGTACCACACAGTGTTTATTTTATGGCCATTTGGGAGCATTTACAATTTTTACTACCTACCTTTAGCTGCGACGTGTGTGCCAAAGCTTCCTACTGGCTCCATTTGTAATAACCAGAGATTGTTCTGTCAGGAAATCTTTTGACTGAAAGGCACCCAGAAGTGTTAGTTCTATCTTTGCTGGTGGTTCTAAATAATGAACAGGCCTCCCAGGCTAAATTAGACAAACCGAAGTGTAATTAAAAAAGAAGTAAGCCCCAGGTTAAAAGGAGTATTTGGGTGATGAGGAAAATTAAGCTGACAGTATTTCATCTCCCAAAATTGCTTTGGGGATTAAATACCAACGTGCTTTGGTTAAGGATTATGCATTTCGAATGCCACATCCACAGTTCAAGAATTAAGAAAGAAAGCATGGCATCCATAAACTCCCTGTCAAATGTTTATTGAAAACTTAGTATTTGCACAGCATTCTGATGGACACTGGAGATGAAAAGGAATAAAACACAGTTGCCACACACACTCAGGGGATGTGTACAAGAAACACTTCTAAGAAATGAAATAATAAAAGCAGGAAAAAAATGGATATGAAAGCACAGATGTGGTAACTATTTGCCTAACTCTATCAATTGATAAGCACCTAGAGGATATTTTTGATATAATTATTCATATCATCATAGGAGATGTAAAATGCACACTAGCTCTGTAGACTCTACTTCTGTCAAAAAAAAAAAAAAAAGATCTGTGTCCCTAGAGCTCTCCATTGAAATAACTCTATAGTTTGGCTACTCAAAGTGTGAAGTGTGGGCCGTGAGTGTGTTAGACATGCAGAGTCTCAGGCCCCACTTCAGACCTGCTAAGTCATGATTTGCATTGTAATAGGATTCCCAGGGACTTGTTACATGGTCAAGTTGAAGAAGCACAGTTTTGGAGTGTGTATCTTTGCTCCAAATGCATTTTAGAATAAGCCTACGATTTCTTTTATTTGAAATGGGAAATACAGTGAGCTCTTCAGAGCTTGGTCATCAAGTTGATTGTATTATCTGTTGGTGACAAAGTCATAGTTCCTGTGGAAATCACCCGTGTGGTTCCCACCCTACATCCACAGTAGAAGGTAGTTTTTGCTTTAGTTGGAAGTGAGTGAAAATAAAGATGGAATTTCCTCCACCCCATTCAAGTGCTTGTGCTCCATGATATCTCTCAATGAACAGCTTGGGGGTCTGTAAACCCCAGGTAAGGACTCTTGCTCCAGAGAAGAACTACAGGGTTGGGAAATCTGTTCTAATTCATTTATCTGTTTTTCATCAACTGTCACTGGTTAAACTTGTGTTTTGTCTATACCATTAGGATTAGGTTTTAATTTTAAAAGTTACTTTGGTGAGGGGTGGAAATTCTTAGGGATTCACCGGAGGGTCTCCAATCACTCTGGGTATTCAGCTCTAGCATCACATTCTACTAAACACCCACAGCCCAGTGAGCAGGGATTTTGTGGTAAAGTTAAGGAGTTTTTGCTTCTCAGCCACAGATGTGCTTGACCCACCATTTTGTCTTCTTTCTTCTTTCTCCTTTTTAATGGCTTCACAAAGAGATTTCCTCATTTCTTTCACAGTCACCATATGCGTTATACTCTGCAGAGCCTTGCTTTGCTTTGCTTTGCCTCCTGTCTTTTCTCCCCTTTCCCATATCTCCCATATTTTCTAATCACACCCATTCACCTCTTTCTTTACATCAACCTTAATGGCTCATGTTCTTCTTACACATCCTCATGTCTGTCCCACCAGCAGTCATTCCAGGACCCCAAACCAACATTAGTACCATCAAACTGAGTTCAGCCCCAGAAGGTTAAAAAGTTGTGTTTCAGACAGCAAGCTCTGGGCAGATATTGATCAGCTATGAATGGACAGGCCCATCAGGATGCGAATGGTGTTGAGTGAGGGGTCTAGGGTCATATGTCCTCATTTCAGGCCACTGCTCCTCCACCAAGTCACTGCATGACCACCTGAATGTCAATTTTCTCACCTGTTCAATGGAGATAACAATATCTCTTACCTCATGAAACTGTAAGGAGGAACAACAAGATAATGTACCTAAAATATTGTTTTTAATGAAAGCCTTTTTCTGTACAATACTTGAATTGACTAGGAAGTCTATATACACTTCAAATATAAATGTGTATTATAGTTTTTAATATCCTGCCACAGCTTGAGGGAACTCATTGTCTCTCTTTGAATGATTTCTACCAGCACCATGTGCTCTCCCAGCTATCTGGGATCCACACTTGAATGTTCTCCTTTCTGTGGTTGCCTAGATGAAGTATATGTGCCAGCAGTATTTGCAGTGTCAGGAAGTATCCCTAGGACAGTTGTGGTAGTGCTATCTGTCTTCCTCCAATATTCAGACTTTACATAGGGTCATTTTTTTTTTTAAATAATTTAGCTTTCCCAAGAAATGTTGCATTTCCTACTAAATAAGAAATGACAAATAAGCAAAAGATTTTAGTAGTGAAATGTGAAATAAAATAACTGTCAACATTTTTGTCAATTTTCCTGATTAGTACCCTAATGGGATTCTCTCTCTCTCTCTCTCTCACACACACACACACACACACGATCCAAATTCATATAGTTTTCAATTTGCTTCTTTTACTTAGCATTATGTCATGATGATTTTTCATGTCACGCTTTTTAAAGCTTTTTCATGGCTTTGTATTACTTTATTGTATGAATGTAGCTTAATTTATTTATCTAGTTCCCTACTGAAGGTGGTATATTAGTCCATTTCATACTGCTTATAAAGACATACCCAAGACTGGGCAATTTATACCCAAACTATGAGGTTTAATTGAACTCATAGTTTCACATGGCTGGGGAGGCCTCACAATCATGGAGGAAAGCAAGGAGGAGCAAGTCACATCTTACATGGATGGCGGCAGGCAAAGAGAGCTTGTGCAGGGAAACTCCCCATTATAATACTATCAGATCTTGTGAGACCTATTCGCTATCACAAGAACAGCACAGGAAAGACCACCCCCCATAATTCAATCATCTCCCACCGGATCCCTTCCACAACACATAGGAATTATGGGAGCTACAAGATGAGATTTGGGTGGGGACACAGAACCAAACCATATCAGGTGGCAACTCCACATTGAATAGAAGCCTTGGTCAGACTTTCACATTCATTTTTCTTTGCTCAGCAAGGAAAAAACGTTTCAAAGATTATTATAACATTGAAACTCAAATAAGCAGCTATTTTAATATAAGTTCTATTTAGCTGTGGAAATTTTACAAATAATAATTTTATAGATGTGAAAGAATATCTCATAGAATGATCAAGGTACTTGCCCTTTTTGTCCAAGACTTTCTCCTTCTGAAAAGAGAAGGGAGCTAGTAGAGATTATAGCTCTGGGTGGACAAGGCCCTCTCTGTCTGCTCACAGAGAAAGGTTGGACCATCAATACTAGCATAGTACTGGCACATAGTAGGTAAATACTCTTTGAATGAATGGTCAGGTCATACTCCCGTATAAGCATCTTCCTTGTTTTTGCTTTTGTTTTATTTTTTTAGACACAAAGTCTAGCTTTGCTGCCCAGGCTGGAGGGCAGTGGTACAAACACAGTGCACTGCAGCCTCTATCTCCTGGGCTTTAGTGGTCCTCCTACCTCAGCCTCACAAGTAGCTGGGACTACAGGCATGCACCACCATGCCCAGTTAATTTTCTGTATTTTTTAAGAGACAGGTCTCACAATGTTGCCCGGGTTGGTCCCAAACTCCTGGCTTCGAGTGATCCTCCTGCCTCTACCTTGTTTTCAAATTGTCAGTGATGTGCTTGCTGTGTAGATCATTACTTAGTTCAGATGTTTTGTAAATTAAGAAAAAAATAGAAGAAGAAAAACAACGTATAGTGAAAATCCAGAGTAAATGCTTTGACTAACAGGAAAGAAAGAGGCATCTTCTTTAGACATTAGTGGAAAGGAAAGGAAGATGTGTTGAGCCCGAAGTATGAATATTCTAGACTTGGCTTTTTGCCTATGTTCCAAGAGTATCCTTCCTAGAAGAGACTCCAAACATACCAATTTCTGTCCACATATTTTTTATCCCTTTTGAGTTAGAGTCAAGGAATTATTCTCCTCCATGGAAACCATTTTCTTGCCCTCCAATGACTAAAGCAAGTGAAATTTAGCAGAGTTGAGAACAAGCGTGAAGTTTTATTCCCCAGGGCCTTTCTTTTAACTCCTTAAAAGGCTTGGAACATTGAGCTGGGAGAGTTATCATGAATGGCAAGCAAACCAGCAAAGTAATTGAGATGTGTCTGTTCCTTTGGGACAGAAAAAAAAAAAAAATCATACCAAAAGTGAAAATTAAATGTTGTTTACTACCATTCAGTTTACCACATACCCTCTTAATTTATTTCCTAGAAAGTCCAAGCGAATTTTCGCTTCTTCTCTACCTTTAATAGTCAGTTTACTTTCAGAGTTTTGTGACTAATAAATGATTGAATGGCTCCTTGAGCAGAGCCAGCCTGCTGATAAATACACCAAAAGTTGGTATACCTTGCTTTTAGGTTAGTCAAAAAGCACTTCAATTATTATATGAAAAATCACTCTTTTGGGTACTATTTTCACATCTTATGCAGTAAGAACTCTGCGCCCAAAACACAGAAGTTTATCTTGTTTAGAGATTAAGCAGAGTTGTTTTATTTCTGTTTTTGTTTGTTTTTATTTTGTCCTTATTCTTGTGATTGCAAGCCACAGAATTCCTTGCTGGACTAACTTAGGCCAGAAGGGTATATACTAGAAAAGTACACAGGGTATATCACATAAGAAATGGGACTGTCCAAACTCTGTCCCTGCTTTCCTCTGCATATTAGTGTTTTCTTTTCCAAAGTGGCATATAGGCTTCCCCTTGATAGAAAATACAGGCACTGATCCCTTCAGTGTTTTATTTCTCCATTGATGTGTAGGAAAAATCTTGGGGAAAACCTTGTTTGGGTCCTATGATGACCAAGCCTGCAATCGGAAGTCAGAGTATAACTGACCCAACTTGGATTGATGTCTACCCTGGACCAATTACCTTGGCCAAGAGATGGGGGTTAAAAAATACAGCAGCTCCCAAGGGAAGCATGTGGGAGAGGCCATTCTCAGAAAGCAGAGGACGTTCTTCCTGGAGAAGTAGTTAGTATTGGGTAGAGAAAACTACAGATGTACCCCAAATCCTCTTTTTGCATCATAAAAGAGAGATAAATTATTGATGCACGTATAAAATCCCATTGCCAATTTAATGTGAGCTGGACAGTAGTGGCATGCTATTTAATATTAACAAAATCATAATATTAATTATTCTATGTCCTGGAGCTTCAGTAGAAAAAATTTAAATAAAAATAGTAAATGCTGTATGGGCAGAATTTCAGTAAGAGTGAGGGTCTTCTAAAAAATAGCTGAGGTCGGGCTTGGTGGCTCACACCTGTAATCCCAGCACTTTGGGAGACTGAGAAGGGCAGATCACGTGAGGTCAGGAGTTCGAGACCAGCCTGGGCAATATGGTGAAACCCCATCTCTACTAAAATTACAAAAATTAGCTGGGTATGGTGGCACACGCCTGTAATCCGAGCTATTCAGAAGGCTAAGGCACGACAATCGCTTGAACCCAGGAAGTGGAGGTTGCAGTGAGCCAAGATTGTACCACTGTACTGCAGCCTGGGCAACAGAGCGATACTCTGTCTCAAAAAAAAAAAAAAAGAAAAGGCTGAGATGAGCAGAGGTGGGGCTGTGTAGTAAAGCACTATGGGGGAGATGAAGGCAAACTCAGCACAGTAGGACCTTTCCATATTTTACATATTACACACAGAGATATCCTTTTAAAACATACACTCTTTGGGATTCTAAGGAAGCACCATTTTCATTTAATTGCATGCAAAAGCCTCATTTTAAAAAATACACCTGGATTTCACATTAAGATGCTTTTTCCTAAAGGAATGAAATTTAGCTTGTTAAACACCAAACCTATGTAATTTAAAAAGTATTTCCAATAAGGCAGCCTGTGGCTTGAATGTGAGCTTTCATAACTATCGCTGAGGTTGGGTCCAGTGTAGTTTTGAAACTTCAAAGATTTCATTCACAACCGTGTTTTTCAGTGCCTATTTTGTATAGAGCCTGGGATTCTAAACATGTATTAAGAATGGAAGGTTGAAATGGTGACATCCCTTTGTGGGAACAATAATAAGGTATTTACATATAAAAGGCATGTCAGTAAATGACGCCCTATAGGAAAAGCCAATTAGGGGGCCAACACCCAGAGTTATCTGGGCAATCAAAGGGGAGAATCACCTAAGGCTGGCTTAGAAAGGGAAGGGGCAGAGAGAAATTGAAATAGTTTCTTCCCGATAGTCTCCATCTTCCACAACCACCTAGACAGTCTCCATCTTCCACAACCACCTAGACAATGCTTCTCAAACTCTAATGTGCACTCAAGTCTCCTAGGAATTTTGTCGAACATGTAGATTCTGACTTAGTTGATCTGGAGTAGGGCCTGAGAACTTACATTTCTAATGTGCTCCCTGGTGATGCTCTTGCCACTGGTAAGTGGACCACCCTTTGAGTAGCAAGATCTAGAAAGCCAGGTCATCAGCTCAGAGTGTCTAAAACAGTGCCTGCTATTTAGTAGGTACTTAATAAATATTCATTGCATTGTGGCTAAATTGAATATTTTAGATAAGTGTGTGTTCTGGGACCACAGGAGGTGGGAACCAGTTCTGGAAGCGGTAAAGGGCAAATGCAGGGGGTGTGATGGGAGCCAAGAGGGAGGCAAGAGGACGCAACAGAGAGGGAACTTCTGGGGAGCCTGGAGGGAGTGTAGCACTGACAATGGTGTGGAGCCTGACACCAAACCAACATAAAGTCAGAACTGAGTGGGTAGAAGGTCTGTGAGTTCTCAAGCTTAGTCTCATCATTGACCGGATGCTGATGCTGGTGAGGATGAGGGCAGTAGGTGGAAGGAAAACAGTACCTGTGAGCAGATGCTGGCATAATCAAGAAAATATTCTGCAGTCAGGTGAATGATAGCGATGAGACCCTGGAAACAGAAATATAATTCAAAAGAGTTGCTGGGAGACTTAGCAGCAGCTTGTCGAATGAGGGAGGGTCCACCAAGACACCTCCCTCTTCAAGTCTGGCACAAAGCATCCAAATCACCTCGGGAGATTTTGAGAATATTGATTCCCAGGCCCTGTCCCTAGACATTTGGAGTCCATAGGTCCTGGAATCTGTATTTTTAAGAAGTTCCCCCAAGTGATTCTGATGTTGCAGCCAAGGAAGGTGATCCCTGGGTAACTCTCTGTAACTCCTTCAAGTGATTGGAAGAGGAGAAAGGCCCTCTAGGGAAGGGAAGGTGCTAGTGAGAGGACACTTCAGCTAAATAGAGGCATTGCAGGAGACCCCAAGGAAATGGCCAGAGTCTTTGCATGCTGGAATTTTACAGCTCGATAAATGGCATGACTACAAAGTAATGCCTCATGATTTCTTTAACTGTGATAATCATAATTAGGCAATCCCTTTTGAAGGATCAAATAGGCTTTCTACTGCCCCAAGTCCTAGTTAATATTTGTTCAGATTTAATCCACTTCACAGATGAATGCATCAAATTTCATGATAATTTTAAATGAATGTGAATTCCGTATTATAATTCTCTTGTAAGCCATGGAACCTTATTTGTCTGGGTTTTTAAGCAGCTCAGCCACTTACCAGCTCTGGGGTCCTGAGCCCAGAACTTGAGCCAGGTGTGTCAGCATGTTCATATGTAAAACAAAAATAATAACACCAACCACACAGGACAACTCTCAGGATTAAGTAAATACATGTGAATCTTTTTTTTTTTTTTTTTTTTTTTTTTTGAGACAGAGTTTTGCTTTTGTTGCCCAGAGTGTGCCCAGAGTTGCTGGAGTGCAATGGTGCAATCTCGGCTCACTGCAAACTCTACCTCCCGGGTTCAAGTGATTCTCCAGCCTCAGCCTCCCAAGTAGCTGCGATTACAGGTGCCTGCCACCATGCCCGGCTAATTTTTTTGTAGTTTTTGTGAAGACAGGGTTTCACCATGGTGGTCAGGCTAGTCTTGAACTCCTGACCTCAAGTGATCTGCCTGCCACGGCCTCCCAAAGTGCTGGGATTAAAGTGTAAGCCACCGCGCTCAGCCACATGTGAATCTTTTAAAACTGTGCCTGACATATAGAAATGATCAATGAAAGCGCTGTAGGGCCCTCTCCTTAGGTCAGCTAAAGACGGGGTCCTTGTCACATGGCCACAAAAAGTTAGGCTTAAAGACAATTTGAAGAGTAAGGAGGACAGGGTTTGATTGTGTTCAAAGGAAAAGAGGGAAACAGGTTCTCTCCGCAAGGCCGGAGTCCCTGCTAGTGTGCTTCCCACCTTGCAGATTGAATTCCAACTTCCACCCAGGAAGAGGAGTGGCCAGGCTGCAATTGGAGTGGACTTCTGTGGCTGCACCCCAGAGTGCCTTCCTCCCAGCGAGCCGGCCCATTGGAGTTTTTCCAGGGACCTTATACTTGGCTGTCTCAAAAATGTGTGGTATTATGATTTGTCTTGTCACTATTACAGCTACCACTTATACAAGACTAGTCAACTTGGCTTGCCCTATATGTTTTTGGGAAAGAGAATCTCCATCTATGGGAAAAGCAGTGGGGCCTTTCAGAGGATGTCCACACCATCTATTTGGTGCTCCAGTAAGAAGAGTTGAGTCCAGTTGCTAGAGCCACCTGAAAACCTTGCAGAAGATTCTCCAGATTCCTCACATGGAAAAAAGGAAAAGATTGGCAGGCAGAATTACCTTTACGTAATTGACAAACACCTATTGGGCATCAAGTGAATATTAGGAATTGTGAATTGTGCAGAGTAACAAGGATACAAAAACACAATTGATGCCCTCTTGGGGCTTGATTTGATAATAGATGTACTACAATAAATACTTGTGTTCACGGTGAGGTAGTGACAGTTCAATGATAGCACAAAGAGAATTTCTGATGTTCTTTATATCTACTGGAAATTGCCCACACAAGAACATAAATGTCAGCTTCTAAGATGGAAAACTCATGTCATCCTCAAAGCAATTCAACAATGAATGATAGTTGTGAGCCAAGAATTATAACTCGCTGTTGATTATAACTTACATTTGTGTCATACTTATTTTTATTTTGAGCTTCACAGTACCTCCAAAACATAAAGGCAGGGATAATCCCATTTATAACTGAGAAAATGTAGGTTCTGAAAATGTAGGGTCTTGCCCCAAATTTCACTTTTAGTAAGTCATAGGGTAGAGATTGGACCCAGGTCCCACACTGTAGGTTGTCTTCGCACTGAGCGGGGCTCTGTAACTGCCACAACAATCTAATGAATTCTGTTTAATTAAAAATAGATAATAAGAAGAATTTTATATTAAAACCCATAAGCCTAGATAATATGATGGTTCTAAATTGTCCTCATTGCCAATGTTAGATGTCTGGCAACTTTAACTATTGTGAAACATCCATCACAGATTTTCTAACTATAGATTCTGTTGTTTGAGGGAGGTGGGAAGGAAGCTCTGTTTGCGATCATTTGAAATAGCAAACTGACATTTTCTTTTTCCAGCTTATTCAAAAGTTGACGGATGTCGCAGAAGAGTGTCAGAACAATCAGTTAAAGAAGCTCAAAGAAATCTGTGAGAAGTAAGCCTTCATTCCCATTACAATTGACATGTGCATCTACATTTATTCAACACAAATTCCCATCTGATTGACCTCTTTTTTCCCTTTTACTTCCATTGTGACTTCAGAGAAAAGAAAGAATTAAAGAAGAAAATGGATAAAAAGAGGCAGGAGAAGATAACAGAAGCTAAATCTAAAGACAAAAGTCAGATGGAAGAGTAAGTCAAAAGTGTCCCCTCTCCCCAACAGTTCACCTGGGAATTATTTTATTCTGTACATCGGAGTCACAGGTTCTTAACCAGTCAAAGACTCCTCCATGAAATTTCTCCTCTAGTCAGCCTTACAAAAGGTTCTTTTGGTAAGGTTTTTAACAGGGAAGGCTCAAACAAAGAGTAGTTCCATAAAGGAGTGAGGCACACCCAGGACCTTTTAGATAAAGAGTAAACAAAGAGCTTCCCTCAGGGAAAGGCTAAATCCTCACTTCCTACCCATAACCTTCCTGGCATTTAGTGAAAACAGAGCCTGTGCCTTGGGAGGAACCTGACTTGTCCAGAGGCTGGCAAATTATACCTTTCTTGTAGCAGTAATAAGAATGTTGCTGTGGCTCACATTTGTCATCTCAGCACTTTGAAAGGCCTAGGTGGGAGGATTGCTTGAGGCCAGGAGTTCAAGAGGGGCCTGGGCAACACGGAGAGACTGTCTCTACAAAAAAAAATTTAAAATTAGCTGTGTGTGGTGGTGCACACCTGTATTCCCAGCTACTCAGAAGGCTGAGGCCGGAGGATGGCTTCAGCCCTGTAGGTCAAGGCTTCAGTGAGCCATGATGGTGCCACTGCACTCTACCCTGGGCAACAGAGCGAAACCTTGTCTCAAATAAATAAATCAGAAAAAAGAAAATAATGTTGAGAGTTCTGTAACCTGTCATTTAGAAGTCTGAGATTCCTGTTTGTCAATTTTCGGTGAGTTGGTATAATGATGTGTATTCATCATTTGCTTTAAGGGAGAAGACAGAGATGATCCGGTCATATATCCAGGAAGTGGTGCAGTACATCAAGAGGGTATGTGGGCTCATCACACTCTCTCCTTTGCAAACCATGTGTGAACATTTGGTGAGCTCACTGTGAGCTTCTGGAAGGAAATGTCATGCCTTGTAATATCTTTTTATCACTAGCACCTAGCAGAGCTGTTTCACAGGGTGGGCACTCCTTAATCAACATTTCTGCAAGTTGAATTGCAAACAGCTATGTAAAAGGATTCATCTAAAAATAGACAGTCGAGTCATTTCCAAAGTCAAGAGCCCAGAAACATATTGTAAATGAGAGTTTTCCCAAAAGAACCTGTAATTGTCATCAATGATAGAGATGATGGCAACCTTGAAGGGCTGTCCTTTTTTTTTTTTTTTTTCCAATTAATGTCATAGAAATGTTTACATATTTATAAAAAGGTAAGAACAGTACAGTCCATTGATCACCACCTCCCACCCTATGTTCCTATGACCCAGCTTCAACACTTACTACAGTCTACTATACTTGTAAGTGTAGTTCTTGATCAGGAGATCAAATAATCAAATGCAAGCCATAGATCTGAAAAGCTTTCAGTATTTTCTGAAAATGGACACTTTTAAACGTTTAGATGAAAATAATGTTTCTTGTAACTTTTCTTATAGCTAGAAGAGGCGCAAAGTAAACGGCAAGAAAAACTCGTAGAGAAACACAAGGAAATACGTCAGCAGATCCTGGATGAAAAGCCCAAGGTAAACGGAACTGAATTAAAATGCACAATTATTTTATTTGATTTCCATTTAGTAAGAATAAAACCTTCCTGGTTTACGTAAGTACCTTGTACACAGTATCAGATCAGTTCTTGCATATGAAACTCATGTATCTTTCTCAATGAAGGTAAAAATATAGCAATATCGGGTAAGCATTTATCATCAGCTGGTGAGCTTTTAAAAACTGCAAATGTACAGAACCCAGCCCCAGAGATTTGGCTTTAACTAATCAGGGGTATGGCTCAGATAAAGGTATTTTTATAGTCCCTTTCTCCTGGAGAATCAGAAACTATCCAAACCTTCAGTTTGGTTACTACTAAGTAAACTTGAGTTCTAAATAGCTGATGTAATGTTGTAATGGCACCCTCTGTCCAGCAGAGGACGCCCTGCACCAAAATCACTTAGGTTTTTCTACAGCAAAATAGTCTCGTAAATCAGAGAAAAGCAAATCTTTTGTTTCCCATAGTAACAGTTGATTGGGGCTCTACTTTAAAATTATCTTATGTTCATTGTTTGGTTACAATTAATTGTCTTATGAATATTAACTTTGAATGAATTGAATATCTGTAGATCAAATACTTTGAGGTTAGCAAATGGAATCTCAGTTTTAGAACATTCCTTCCATTTTGATTCGTCACCGAATAGTTTTCTGTTTATGGAAATTGTGTTTTTCAATTTTCCTGCCCTTCTATTTTCAATTTAAAATATCTACTCTAAAAAGTATTACCATTCCACACAAGTATTTCTTGAGTCCTCAAAGTTAAAAAACGTTAGGGTTTTATTTAATTGTATGTTTCATTCACAAATTTACTTCTTATAGATTTCTTGTGGATCATTCTGAATACATTTTCATAGTTCTTTGTGCTCTTATGCTTTCATATTTATTATATAAGACATTTATTTAATATTTTTAATTTCTAAGTTTTTAGGGTTGACAATATAGATTCTCAAGCAAGAATTAATAATTACTTAGATATGGTGCTAATTCTTATGTTTCTCCTATAAACATATAATGTAGATCTTCTCAGCCACCCTCTCAGGTTGATTATGCACTAATAAAGTGGAATAAATTTTAACATAATTTCAGAAATTGCTATACTTTCCAATCAGGATTGATCTTTTTAAAATGCTCAAATTATTTAGAGCAAAAGATCCAGTTTGACTGAAATTTCAGAAACACCTTTACAATAATCAGTCCCAGGTGATATATTCAGATACATACATTTCTAATCTATGCTGTCTGGATTTAAATTTGTCATTACTTTGTACATTGACATAATAGAATTTGCTTGTGTTTGATGGCTCAGCTAGTTTTTGTATTTCAAAAAAATTTATCTTAGGGAATATGATTCTTTTCAGAGTTTCATTTTGCTTTTTTTTTTTCATGTGTGTGTTTCAGTTCAACAATGTTAACTATTTTACTTACAGATAAAATGTGAATGTAAAATCATTAATGTGTTTAAATTATATAACTCTCAGTATCAATAACCCATATAAAGATTTTCATGTTACTGCTCTAGGTCATCATGATTAAAATCAACCTCAATAAATGTGGAAGCACCCTTCAACTTCTTCCCTGGATATAACTGGTCATGAAAAGAACTAATAACTTTTGGCCATTTTATCAGCAGTCAGGGTTCATTCAGCTGCAATTTTATAATAAGCCCAATTAAAACTGGCTTCAACAGCTATAGGATTTAGTAAGCCACAGTACTGGAAATTCAGAGGTACCACAGTTGTAACAATGATTAATTTAGTGGCTTAACAATTTCATCTCCAGGTATTTTTTGAATTTCTACTGTTGTCACCTTCTAGCTGCAGGCCGTGAACTCAGTCATGAGACGGCTGCCCTAGCTCCACACATCATAACCTTACATAAAACCACTCAAAGGCCGTGCGGCAAATGGAAAATGTCTTCATTTTGTAACCCTTTCTAGGACTGAGAAAAGCCTTCCTACATCCTCCCTAGCTGGTGTTTCCTCATTGGCTACAATGGCCTCATATTCCCATTCTTAAACCAATCATGGGCAATAGGGTATCACTTTCATGATTGGCTTAGAGTAATTAAGATTCACTCACAAGGCTAGAGAGAGTTCAGTTTCTCAATTCCATGGTCATCAGGTACCTGAACAAAATTGATATTATATCATCAAAGAAATAGAGGGGAAACAGCAATTGGGTAGATATGTAACATAGAGGGTATGTTACAGCCACGTTTCTAACAATTTTTAATTTCTTTCGTTTTGGCCCCTTGGAAAGAGATCTGAAGTGTTTCTGTGAATTTTTAGTAGTTCTATTGTCTGCATTTTTTATTGTAAATAGGTACCATGATGAATTCCTCTGTGCTTTTCTTCCATGAGGTTGCTCTATGACCATCTTTTTGTGTCTGGATTTGAAGGTTGCCCTTGAAGATTGTTGGTTCCACGTCAAACTAAAGCATTTCTTGAGGGTTTTTCTGCATGGCTTGAAAATGTTGTGCCTTAGAGCTGTGATTTTATTAATAAAATAATAAGTCATGACTGTTAACATTGTGGGGCATGGTGGTTAAAAAGGGAGATGACACTGGTAAGAGGAGCAGTAATAGACGTAGAGTAAAACAACAAAATCAAGTGTGAGGCACGTGAAGAAAGACCAAAGCACAGGACAGCAAAGTAGATATTAATAAATGGGTGGTGAGGAGAGGCCAGGCCAGGGTAGCAGTCACTGATGCTTCTGTAACTGTGGGGCATGGATCAAAACTACAGTAACACTGTCTTTGAAATAATCCCTCTCCACGTCTAGTACTGAAACAGGCTTTGAATCTTCACATAGACATGAGGGAAATTAGTAAAAGCAGAAACAAAGCAAGGAACAACCCAAGGAAATGAAACTGATCAAGAGTATCTCTAAAACAAGTCCACGGAGTCAGTTCCATTCAGTCAGATAAGAAGACAGAGTGATTTCGTGACCTCTAGAACTTTATGAACGGTTCCATTACTGGGTTTTGGATGAGGAACGTGAGCCGACATTGCGGCAGATAATATTACAGGCAATTGTAACTTTCTTATGAAGAAGAAAGCATGCCAAACTTTGCCGTAGGTTACAGAGGAAAATTTACAGATGGGATGAAGCTTTTTAACTAGAAACTGATCATAGCTAAGTTTTTGCTGGCACCAAAAGTCTGTATAGGCTACATGACATCGTATTTCTTCCTGTTCTTCCATTTCTTTCACCATGTTGTTGTATATAATAATTTACTTTCTCTTCATCCACTTATTCTAACTAATGTAATAATGTGTTTCGTGTTCCCAATCTTGTTCTTAACAGGGAGGAAGCTCTTGTTTACATTGCTGTTTACTCTGGGATATTACTATTTTGAGGTATTCTGAACCTTGATCAACCCCAATCATATTGGTGTAATTTTCTAAGCCATTGGTAAACAAACAACTCTTTTGAAAGTAACAAACAGATATTTTGTAAATCTCTCAGCGAAAGAAATTTGAAAAGCCAATGGCTCAAAGTTAACAGTTTTTCAGTAGCAAAGAAGTAGTTATTCTGGCTCAATTTAGAGCAAACTACATGTGAAACCTCATTCAAAGTGTGACTTTGCTAGCGGTTTACTGAACAATGTGCATGTCATCTAGAGTTCCCAACATTTTTACCATCCTGCAACAGCAGTCATACGAGAATATGCCTCAATCAAAATCAGGCTAAAAATTTGTTTCAGTTCTGCATGTGACCCAGGACCTTCAGGCTTTCTGGTCGCTATTTGTTGGGGGACCAAATGTGGCCAGTCACATGTGAAAAGTTTATTTTAGATTGTTCCACTGTGTGACATGCACCAAGCTCTTTTCATATGGAAAGTTCATTTTTCCCCTATGAAAAAAGAGATTCAATTAGTTTATTCCTTTTGTAGGTAATTTTGAGGGCATTGGGGAAAATGGAAATAGGTGGTCCCTTCAGGCAATTTGTACAATAAAATATTTTGGCCTCGATTTGACATAAAGTGATGTACATTGCTGTACATAAGTCCCATGGAAACTTATTATGTTATAAACAACAATAGACACTCTTAGAAGGGAATACTTAGCTCCTTTCCAGGACAGTTCTGAATTCTGGAGAAACATTCAACTGCATGTTTTCTAGCAATGAGATACTTGATTCAGTCCCTGAGTGTATGTGGGTTTCAGTTTTGTTTGAGGTGTGCCTTTTTTTGAAATCCATAGTGGTAGAATTTTCAAGATGGATACAGTAAACACTGGCCAGTCTTCTGACTCGGGGAAATAATTGGTTTCCTTGGGATTTCCATACCTGGGTTTGCCAAAGTCAATAGGAAAGTGTTTATGTGTACAAGCAATGTTAGGAACAACTCAAGAACCCAACTGCCAGTGCAGAGAGAATCCATACCTTTTGTGGTCCTGCTCAACCCTGAATTGATCCATTATGAAAATGACCTTCTACCTTTTTCCTGAACACTTCAAAGATATTCATTTTAACATATGAAAGCACAGTTGGCCGGGCGTGGTGCCTCATGCCTGAAATCTCAACACTTTGGGAGGCTGAGGTGGGCGGATCACTTGAGGTCAAGAGTTCAAGACCAGCCTGGCCAACATGGGAAACTCAGTCTCTACCAAAATACAAAAATTAGCCAGGCATGGTGGTGGGCGCCAGTAGTCCCGGCTACTTGGGAGGCTGAGGCAGGAGAATCACTTGAACCCGGGAGGTGGAGGTTGTAGTAAGCCGAGATCATGCCACTGCATTCCAGCCCGGGCAACTGAGTGGGACCACCCGGTCTCAAAAAAAAAAAAAAAAAAAAAAGAAAGAAAGAGAAAAGAAAACACGGTTGATCACAAGTTGCCCTGAGTCTGTTGTGAATATGCCAGTGTTTATTGATCATTTGCAGCTCCTGACTCTTTATAAGAAGAATCATCTTTTGAGGGGAATTTTTAATGAACTGTCTCCATAACCTCATAAAACAGTCAATAAATGTGTAATTTACTTTTTCTCTGATGTTTAATTTGTCTTTGATGCTTCTTAGAACACAGGTTTTCTGTTTTAATTTAGCTCATCATCAAGAGAGAATTCCGGGAAGCTTTAGGGCATTTTAATTTATTCCCAAAGAATATTTCATCATGTAGCTACTGGCTCTTTTTTTTTTTTTTTTCCCTCCAACAAGGGAATATAGACTGATTTTCCTTATTTCTCCTCTGACATCTTTGTAACAGGGTGAGTGACTCATCACTCTGCTTGAAGTTAGTCTTGTTAGACCTACCGCTGGGCTCTGAGACAGAACCTTAAATGTGGCTGATATCTCTTGTGTTCGGGAGAGAAAAGGCAAACTTAGGGATTTCAAATAAAACATTTTTTAAAGTAATGTATTTGTGTCTCCTCTAATCTTTTGCGGCTTGACGGGGAAATGGATTCTTCCTTGCCAGCACCTATTGGATCTTCTCCCAGAAGCCAAACCGCAGAGTGGGAACTGGCTGCCTATAGCGGGGAACACTGCCTATATAGACAATGTTCCTGCTCGTTGTCAACTCTCAATTAACCACACAGTGGTTTGTTTTTGTTTGTTCTGTAGAAGAAAATTCTTTTTCATTTTTGTCAATATAAAGAATTGCCTTTTTAGGAAACAAACGTAGTTATGCCTTATTTTCTTGAGTATAAAACTTAGACATGTTTACTCTCCTTCTGGGCAATGCCAGGGCATTGGAACAATTTTAATCTCACTGGCTTCGTCAATTTCTTTTTTGAAATTTAATCCAATAGACTTTTAAACACATAAGGCATTATTATTCTATGTTATCATCATGGTTCATTTAGATATGTCTACATATTCACATATTCTTTGTGAAACGTTTTTTCTTGTATCCTCTGCCCATTTGGGATCATCATCTTGTACTTCCTCTAGAAGTTCCTTTCATGCGGTCTACTGGTGGAAAACTCTTTGGAGTTTTTATTTTTGTTTTTGTGCAAAAATGTCTTTATTTGTTTAATGTATTAATAGATGAGAATCCACATTTCCTCCATTCTGGAATGATATGTTCACTGGATATAAAATTTTGTGTTGGTGGTTATTTTCCTTTAGCACACTGAAGATAAAATTCCACTGCCCTCTAGCATCTATTGCTGTTGTTGAGAAGTTAATTGTTAGTCTTAATACAGTTCTTTTGATGATAATTTGTATTCCTCCCCACCCCCACCAATAGCATTTAGGATTTTTTTCTTATATTTTGGGCAGTTTTTCTATAATGTATCTAAATATGTGTTTGAGGTGGCTAGATGGATCCCTGTCCTCAGTTCTGCAAAAACTCTAAACTATCATGAAAGTAAATATGGCTTCTGTCATTTTTTTTCTTTGCTTCTAAGATTCCATATATATATATATTTGCATATAAAATAAAATAAACCTTTTTACTCCATCTCCTCTGTCAATGAATTGTTTTTAGTGTTTTCCATCCTTTATCTTTCCATACTGTTCTGTGGGCAACTTTTTTTCTGACCCTTTTTGTAATGCATCAATTTTTTGTTTAAACTGCTATTCTGTACATCCTCTGAGTGTTTAATTTCAGGTTTTGTATTTTATTTCCAAATGTTCTGTTTGGTTTATTTTCAAATCTATAATCTGTATGTCTTAGCTTGTTGCAGGAAAGCTTTCCTGTGAGATTCCTCACCCTGGGAAAGCCTCAGCTCTTGAGTGTAGGCTCCTCAGCCTTCAAGGCTATCAAAGGGTGAACTCAAAATTTCCATCATGAGCAAAAGCCTATCAGGGTGAAAGCAGCTTCCTTGCTTATTACCTGTCTAGGTTCAATGCCCCCTTCAGTTTGACCCTGATCATTAAGTTCTTGTAGTTCTTTGGGTCTTTAAAGATAGTTTTAATGGCCAGCCATGGTGGCTCACATCTGTAATCCCAGCACTTTGGTAGGCTAAGACAGCAGGATCACTTGAGATCAGGAGTTTGAGACCAGCCTGGCCAACATGGTAAAACCCTGACTCTATTAAAAACAACACAAAAATTAGTCAGGCATGGTTGTGTGCACCTGTAATCCCAGCTACTCTGGAGGCTGAGGTAGAAGAATTGCTTGAACCTGGGAGGTGGAGGTTGCAGTGAGCCGAGATCGTGCCACTGCACCCCAGACTGGGTGACAGAGGAAACTCAATATCAAAAAACAAAAAGCAAAACAAAAAAAAAACAAATCATATCAAATCCAGCTTCTTTTTTCAGTGGAAAGGATGGTCCAAATAACCAAATCAGCCATTATCAGAAATAGAAAGTCTCTACGTTGTGTTTCTGAAATATTTGAATTGGTTAACATCTGTATCAGTCAGGATTCAACTAGAAAAACAGAGCCAGTAAAAGATTGTGTGTGTGTGACAGTAATTGGCTTATGCAACTTTTGTGGATGGCTATCTGCCTCCTTCTCAAAGTTGTCTCCCTTTTTAATGATGGACCCTGGCAGGCAGGCAGGAAGGGAAAATTGCAAGTAGGCTTCGTGACTAGAGTAACTTGCAGAAGCTGAACCTCTTTGTCACGGAGTTGAAACACACACACACACACACACACACACACACACACACCCCTGGCCCAGGAGTCAGAAAACTAAAGGAAGACCCAATGGGCAGGGGAAGTGATTGCAGGCTCAGCCACTGCTTCCCATCAACCAGACACATAAATCAACAGATCAGCAACAATGCCTGCGTATTACACAATGACTGCTGCCTCCCTCATCAGTCCTCCAATTCTCAGAAGAATCTCCATGGGACCCACAATAACTGGAAACATACAGAAAGGGAACTCTGGGAAATATAGTTTGGCTGAGACAGTTGGCACAATAAAAAGCATCACGCTGTTATGTAAAAATCAGAAAATGTTTTATTTCAAAAATACTCCATGTCTCTTGAAAAATGAGATCCTAAGATTATAATAGAAACATGCAAAGAATTTCTAAAGCTAGGAAGAAGCTGTCCCTTAGGGCTGCATGGTACTCCCTAGGCTGTTTCATAGATTTCTATTGTCTATTGTCCCCATAAGGCAACTGAGTTTGAGATTTAAACAAAAATTAAAACTTAGATTCCCATGGATGCCGTTTATTCCTCCTCCTTTTCTTTACCGTATCAACGTTCTTTCCCCCTCCTTTGTCCATATTTTTCTTTCTTGGGGATAAGAAAATGTGGACATGTGAAGATAAATGTACTGGATAGAGGGCAGAGGCTGAGAAGAGAATCTTCCCCACCTGCTAGAATAGGGGGCTACATGTTGATGGGGTTCAGAGTCTTCGCAGCAAACAATGATTTTAACACCAGGAATAGGATGAGGTGGACTTTTATCACATTGGCTTTCATATGCCCACCTGCCATACATGAAAAGTCCACACGACCATGCATGGAAAACCTTTTGGGTTTATTTCTACTTCTACTTCTGTGTGCCTGTCATTGGGCATGATTCTTGTGAATTTTGCTAATGCTCATTAGATTTTTTTATCCTCAATGTATCTCTGTTTTTTTTAAAGCCCTGTTTTGGTATAACTAGGATAGTGAAAATTATCAAACACACACATCCCAAACACTTTAAAGCAACTAATGTAAAAGTGTAATTGATTTCCAGAAACCATTACCTGATTTAACTATGACCTTCAGTATTTTAAAGGGAAAAGATGGCCAACCTCAAACCAAGAGAAATACTGTCATCCCTTGGTATCCATGGATGGCTGGTTCCAGGACTCCCCTCAGATACCCCAGTCCACAGATGCTCAGGTCCTTTATATAACATTGTATAGTATTTGCATATAGTCTATGCATATTCTCCCATGTACTTTGTCATTTCTAGGTTATTTATAATGCCTAATACAATGTAAGTTCTATGTATATAGTGTTATACTGTATTGTTTAGGGAATAATGTCAAGAAAAAATGTCTATACATGTTCATACAGACACAACCATCCACTTATGGTTCTTCTGAATAGTGTTGATCCAAAAGTGGTTGAATCCACAGATGTGGAACCCATGGATATCAAGGGGATGACTGTATTTACCTACAGAAAATCCAAAGAGGAAATCTACTAAGTGCTCTGAAATACTTGATGAAGAAGTACTTGGAGATGAGGGAAAAGGCTATTGCATGAGGGCAAACGCAGGAACACTGGGTTGAAGAAAACACTGAAGAAAGTTTTCCTTCCAAATAGGAACGCAGTTGCCAAGGGCAGGATTACATTCTCTGTTTTCCTTGTATTATATTACATCTAAGGCCATTTTCATGCAGCAAATTCACCACTTGGAGTCCTGTTTACATATTTTCTGTCAACAGAAATCAACAGACACAAGTGTTCTGTGTTTATTATAATCATTAGTTGAGGTTAATCTTTGAATTTGTCAAGGAGGTGTTTGAATTTCCTCGAATAACATTTTCAGATTTTAAAGAGTCACACACACACATATACACAATAATACACATTTATACACACACACAAACAACTTTATACGATTGGAGAGAAGCTTAGCAGATTAACCATTTCGGCATCAAAATGGATTTTGCCCTAGCTGATTATGCTAGTATATGAAAATTGGTGTCAAAGAGAATAGCCAGCAGCATGTATGTGTGTTTGGTACATAAGAGAGAATCGAAGATACATTGTCTTCTATCTTTGGCTGAGAAAGATTTGTTTCCTTTTTCTTTGCACCTTAGGTATTATCCAGAAAAGAAAAAAGGCACTCTTAGGTTTTGCAAAATACACAATGAGCTGTTACAATTCTTAAATTTCTTACTGGGTCTGTGTTTTAGGTGGAGCCAAAAAACCTTAGGACTTGAAAAAAATATTGTAAACCAGACAAGACATCTTTATAATTGTTGAGTACCAACTGCAGTGTAATCACCTTAGTCCAAGCCTCCACCGTCGCTCCCCTGGATTTCTAAGTAGCCTTCAAACTGCTCTCCCTGCTGCCACATGTGTGCACTCAAAATCTATTCTCAACATGTCACCCAGAGGCATCCTTTTAGAACAAAAGTTAAATCAGGTCGCTCCTCGGTTGAAAACCCTTCAGTGGCTCCCAACACGCTCAGAATAAAAGCTTAAAAGTCCTATATGGTCTAACTCCACTTTTGCTGCATTTTTTCTTCCTTTCCTCCTTGATGTACTCTCTGATCAGGCCACACTGGGCTCCTTGCTAGGCCCCAACAAGACAGGCGAATTCCACCTTGAGCCATTGTATGGACTGTTTCCTCATCTCCCAAGTGTCTGTTTGGGCAACTCTCTCCTGTCTTTCAAATGTTTGTTCAAATCTGTCAGAGGCTTTCCATGACCACTTTATTAAAATTTACAACCCCCTCCACCACTGCCCCATCCCTGCCATCCTCTCTCCTGTTTCTTCTGCTGTGCTTTCTGTTTTTCATAGCATTTGTCACCTTCTCTCATTCAGTCATACCCTTCTTCCCTAAGTGTGTCCTTGAGTGCTGCCCCACCTATCAGAATGTAAGCTCTACAACAGCAGGGGCTTTGTCTGTTTCGTTCCGTGACACTCTTGAGGTCCAGACACCCAAGAACATCGCCTGCCATATAGCTGGTGTTTAATAAATATTTTTTGAATGCATGATGTATGTAGAGGGCTAACAACATTAACTCTGTATGTTAAAAAATAGTTCCGGCTCTTCGTGGGGAGAAAAGTAGTGCCCAGACCCCTTGGACTGTGTTGTTCACTGAACAAACAGCTGTCAATCATTCATCACTATCTTTTCTCAAGTTTCTTGATGGTAGTGGGATTTTGCGGAGAATATCTCAAAGGTAACAGTTGTGATCATTTTTAACAACTAATTCTTACAGAGAGTGGGGAAGGCCAAGGAGAACTCAATGCCACTTCCATTGAATGTGTGGGAGGCCAGGTGCCATCCCACACTGGGGGTGTTGGAGCAGATAAAGGCAAACAGAGGAATTAAATCTGTATTCTAGAAGGCACTCCAAGAGACGTCCCAGACAAATAATTGGAAACACCAGGTGACTTAGAAATCAATTTCATTGCCACAAAAATGACAGCCTCCCTTTTTTTCCACACAGGGGGAAGGTTCCTCCTCATTCTTGTCGGAAACTTGCCATGAGGATCCCTCTGTTTCCCCCAACTTTACTCCCCCCAACCCTCAAGCTCTCAAGTGGTGACCACCGTCCTTCCGGCCAGGTAGGACTGGATGGGAGGGGTCGCTTTTGAGAGAAGGGTGGTGTGTAGCCATCCGGTTTTCAGGCATCACGGACTTGCTCCTCTGTCCTTCATCCTCCCTTTCTCTACATTCCCATCTTTTTTTTCTGCTGAAGTTCCCAGCCACACCCATTATCCTTTCCTCATCCTTTCTGTCTTCCTCTGGTATTAATTTCTCCATTATTGTGCTCTCTCTTCCTGACATAAATCTCATTCTTCCATATTGTCTTCTTCCTCTTTCTCCTTTTTGTTTCTCTATTAGCAAATTTGGCTTCCTTTTTAATCTGGATTTTCTCTCTTGCACTCAGACTATTATTCCCACTTTGAAACAATTTTTTCCATTTCTGCTTCACACTACACTGTTTTCCCGCAGTCCTATTGTCTTACAATCCAGTGGGATCGAGTTAACTCTCAAGGAAGCTTTTTCAATCCACTCCACTCAACTTATGCCCTCCTTTTGGAAGTCCAGCAAAATTTATTTTATTCCTAGATGGTATTTAGAGTGAGTGGGGACAGCTTGTGATTTCCTGATTCTCTAGAAGCAAGAGCTCTTGGAAATATCTCACTAATAGGGATACTTGGGCCAGGAGCTCTTTGTTAGAGCAAACTTCAGCTTGAAAATCAGAGCAGACTTTAACTTACCCAAGGAAATGCGTCACGAAAACTATTATATCCCCTTCACTAAAAAGAAAACTGGCAAAAGTCATTCCAAAGAGTGTGCAATTCTTAGAGAAAAGAAGCATTCTTGTGATTTTAAAAAAAGCAAACTTTATTCTGATGTAATGAAAATAAAATTCTACAATGAGACTTATACTGTTTTTGTCTTCAAGTATTTGTAGATCTGTGAAATAATGCAGTTTAAGAATATGTGAAAGAGTTACTGAAAATAACTCTTTACTGAGAAAGAGGTATGACTTATTCCTCTTCCTTGACATCAGTTGTTGCTCTGGCTGAGAGCTTTTCAGACCTTTGTGGGTATCTCAATTACTTGGACATCCTATTAAACTGCAGACACTGATCTAGGATGTCTGAGTGGGGCCGGAAAGTCTGCCTTTCTAAGTAGCTTCCAGGGGATATAGATGCTGCCACAGTTCCAGGGAGCACATTTTAACTGGCCAGGATCTAGTACATTCCTACCTCCAGGCTTAAGCACCTGGAAGAAGCTTGAAGCCACCGTCATGGCGTTTGAATGTGTTTTAACTTTTTGACTCAATCACAAGCCTGGGCCTTTGATTTTTTTTTTTTTTTTTTTTTTTTTTTTAATTTTCTACTGCCTGTAACACTAGAAAGAGAGACACAGGGAATGCCGTGTCAGAACAAAGTCACAACACGGCTGTGGATTCAGTTCATGTCCTCTCAACAGTGATCATTTTGTTTCTGTGTGACCTTGTGATGAAGGCCATATTGGAAGGTGGGTAGAGGACAGACATGTAATACCAATTTCTGGCTTCTACAAGAAGGCATCGGGGAGACCTTGACAATGTCTTCTTCATTCGGATATAAATGTTAAGACTATCTTTTAAATCATCAGTGATGAGCATCATTCGATTTTTTGTTGTTGTTACACTTGTTACACCCTGGTAGTTTTGTGGGGGGGTTTTGTTTGTTTGTTTGTTTTTTGTTTTTTGAGGCATTGTTTTGCTCTCGTCACCCAGGCTGGAGTGGAATGGCATGATCTCAGCTCACCACAACCTCGGCCTCCCAGGTTCGAGTGACTCTCCTGCCTCAGCCTCCTGAGTAGCTGGGATGACAGGCTCCTGCCACTACGCCCAGCTAATTTTGTATTTTTAGTAGAAATGGGGTTTCTCCATATTGGTCAGGCTGGCCTCTAACTCCCGACCTCAAGTGATCCACCTGCCTCAGGCTCCCAAAGTGCTGGGATTACATGTGTGAGCCACAGTGCCTGGCCTGCCCTGGTAGTTTTTAAAGCTGTTGTGAACCACCTAATACCACAGATAGAATATCATATTTTCTCAGGGGATGCAAATGACAGTGGGTGGAGGACCTAAGAACACATGAATTGGGTTTTATTTTTCAAAACAAATGTAATAGAGACAAAAAAGCTGCATTTGTGTTGCTGTGCTTTCTCAGGCTTGCAATAGTCTGTTCACAACTTGTATTCCCTTTAGAATGTCAACTGAGATGCCCACTGGGGAAAAATATTTATTTTAAAAAACAGACAAATATCACCACAATACCTAGACTTCAAAAATTTAATCATACGGTGAGTTTGTTTGGTTCCTTTAGCTTTCCACATATAAAAGATGACATAAAAATAAATATTTCACACTTTTCTTGTCAAAATAGGTCTCATTGCTAAAGCAGAAAAAGAAAATCCCATTATAGTATTTTATATTTGAAAAAAGAACAAAATGTTCTTTTTAATAGTGTATGGAAAGTAGATTTTTGTACTAATTTTAATATTTCCCCGAATGTTTTTTACATTCTTGTTCTTTCCTTAAACATCTTCATTCATACACTACAGCTGAAAACAAAATGATGAATAAAAAGTAATAGTACATAAGGCTGGGCATGGTGGCTCATGCCTGTAATCTCAGCACTTTGGGAAGCCGAGGTGGGTGGATCACCTGAGGTCAGGAGTTCGAGACCAGCCTGACCAAAATGGTGAAACCCCATCTCTACTAAAAATACAAAAAATTAGCCAGGTGTGGTGCCAGGTACCTGTAATCCCAGCTACTCAGGAGGCTGAGGCTGAGGCTGAGGTGGGGCAGGAGAAGCCCTTGAACCCAGAAGGCAGATGTTGCATTGAGCCAAGGTCGCACCATTGCACTCCAGCCTGGGCAATAAGAGGAAAACTCCGTCTCAAAAAAAAAAAATAAATAAAAGGAATAGTACATAAAGCTATAACGCTACCACGTATTTGCCAAAAAATAATGTTTTCTATTATGATAGAAGATTGACCCCAAGAGTAGTCATCACATAAATAGTTGGAATTTTACGTTTTTTAAATTTGTGAGTGCAAATCTTCATTGGTGAAAAAATATATTCCTTGTTATCAGCTTGACGTTAATCGGTGAAGCTAAGTAGGTGAGTTATACTTTTAACTGTGGTAACCCATTTTTAAAATAGCCACAAATCACTATAGAGCAAGATATAAAATAAACAAAAGAGATGTTTGCTCATTTTATGTATATTAGGTCTTTAGATAAAGAGCTGTAGAATGACCAATTTCTAAAAACACCAGTGAAACATTGGAAAATTATAAATATATGCCAAGTAATTATTAATGCCTGCTTTATTCTAGAATATGCCAATTTCAATAGAAAGCACAAAAGAACAGAAAATACAATTCCTACATGCTTTAAAATAATAAAGGTCAGTTTAAGGCCATAGAAAGGCATTAAGATATTTTTCTGACACACAATAATAAAAACAAAAATTAGCATTTATGGAGCACTTACTGCATCATCAAGCACTTTTAAAGCATATGACATGTGTTATCTCCTTCTACTTGCCATTGTACACTTGGAGAAACTAAAGTTCAAAAAGGTTAATGAACTTTACTAAGGTCAGACAAGAAGTACCAGACCTTGGACACACTATGTGTCTTTCAGCTTTTTAAGTGAATGTCTGAAGCTAAGATTTTATGATCTAGATGTCAGAGTAGGTGACTTCTCTTTCTCACGTTGACATGGATAAACAAGCAATAAGGGTACACCACCTATGCCTCAATATACTTACCTGTAAAATGGAAAGACGATGAGCCTCTTTGTTAAGGAAGCATATCTCTTTGAGTGGCTAGAAGGGATACTCGCCACACATGTATACCAAACGCTGTTTCATTTGCTGGTGGCATAGCCCAGCCTCCACAAGGTCATGGCTACAATTTGCCAGAGATTTCACCCCCAAACTGATCACAACAGCACAAGGCATTAAACATCACAGGCAGCACGTTCACATTGCTCAGAGTCACTTGTTTTTAACAAACGTCTGGGAGAAGAACATCTCTGAGGACTAGATTTTAGAAAACTTCCAGCCCTGTGAAAACAGGACTCACCTCTAGGAAACTACAATTAGTCACAGTTTCTATCACTGAGAGGCGGGCAGCTGTTTTCTGTGTTCATCGCATCTGCTGGGGAAGCAATGCCAAGCAGAGGGAAAGGGAGACACCTGAGGCACAGTGTGGCCTGTACAGTTTGGTTAAGAGAATTTTGGATCAACCTTCCCTGTCTATGGCTGCTGAAAACTCACAGTTCCCCTCTCTAAAGCGGTGGGATCGAGGAAGGGCTCACCCACTCTCACCTCCCTCCAACCTTGGCTTTCCTCCTTCCTCTCTTCTCCTCTACTTGCAAGCCATTCAGCTTATACATGTCAATGCTCTTTCAACAACAGACTCAGGTGGATTTGCTTCCCTTGAGATCTTCTTTCTCTCTCTCCTCTCCCCATTCCTCCTGTTAGGTCTGTCTCTTGCCCCAGCCTTAGAACAGAATCTTTGTTAACGAACCCTTCTTCTGTACTACACAAGAGAGGAGTTAGAGACACACTGGGCTTTTCTACGCGTCTGCTTTCATTTGTTAAGCAATTGTTTTTTATTTGGATTTCATTTATTCATTATAATATTTATGAGGCTGTACTACTTACCCTGAGGATGCTAGGAATTCTAAAGGAACATCTTGGTAGAGAAATATCTCCTTTTAGATTGTATTTTAAGTTTCAGTCATAGCACAGAAAGGGGCTTCTTTGGGACCTGTGACAGATGACCCTCTTCTTTTCCTCTGCAGTTAGATTCAGGGCGACTGCTTTGGGCTAAATTATGAAAGATTTAAGCAGGAAATAAAGAGATTTTTCTGAAAGTAAAAAATATCTAAATACCCAAATAGATTCCTGAGGGATGTTGTGTTTCTTTGAAGATCTTTAAATGTGGAGACAAAGAAGGCGTCTACCAGCAGAGGGTTGAATATGACTGAGTGACCTTTTTATGATCTCCTTTGAATCCGTGAAGGATGCGATTAATTAAAGTCAGAAGTTTGTCACTAAAATAATAGTTATGAGATCCAGAGAATTCAAGGTGTTGGAGGACTCATTAAGTAGGTGCATAAATATCATGCTGAAAGATTTAATGAGACCATAGGGTCACTTATAGAAAAATGGTGCAGAGATGGCCTAGAAAAAATAAATTAGAATCGATATTGCGCTTCCGAATTAACAGCTATAGATTGCTATATTAACACCTGAGACAGAAATTCTATAATTATATCTTGATGATGAATATTGATGTTCTTGTCATGGGAAAAATGAAAATTGCTCACATTTAGTGTTTTACTTATCAATAATAAAATAAATTTATATGTGTGTGCTTATTTCTGTGACACCTGGGAACCGTAAATGCTTTAAGTAGCTACAATTAAGTGAATAGTGTTTTTCTTTTTTCCTTTTAATTCAACCAATAGTTATTGAATGCCTACTACACAGAAGGCACTGGGCTAGGTGCTGGGAAAAAACACAGATGCACCCCTTTCCATGCTTCAAGTAGATTATAGTATAGTGCTATCCAATAGAATTTTCTGCACTGATGGAAATTTTCCATGTCTTAGTGTCCAGTGCAGTAGCAACTAGCCACAAGTAGTTATTAACCGTTTGAAATGTGGCTGATGCAACTAAGGTGTTGAATTTTTAATTGTATTTTAACTGTTTATATTTAAATGTGAATATAAACAGCCACATGCTTAATCTTAATTTATAATGTGTAATCCGCTTTTGTGTCAAAAAGGATTGCATTGGGACAAAAGACTATGTTCATCATTATAACAGAGCTATTTACATGGGAGGAAAGGCTGACACATAATTGAGGAAACCAAGGAAGGCTTCACAGAGGTGGCAGTCATTGAGCTGAGACCTAGAGGAGCAGATAGGAAGGACTTCCTCATTACAACATGAAAAAGCCTGAGATGGGAGTATCATGTTACTCTTGTGGAACTATGTGTAATTTCATCATTTACATGTTATGTTACTCTGCTCAGCTTCCATAGCAAAATATCACAGACTGGGTGGCTTCAGCAACAGAAATTTTATTTTTTCACAATTCTGGAGTCTGGAAGTCTAAGATCAAGGTGCCCGTGAGATTCATTTCTGGGGAGGCTTCTCCTCTGGGTTTGCAGACAGTGGCTTTTTGCCATGTCCTCAGATGGCCTTTCTAAGCACATGCACAGAAAGAGAGAGAGCGCATGCACGCGCTGGCACTTCTTCCTTTTCTTGTAAGGACACCAGCCCCATCAGATCAGGGACCCACTCATATGAGCTCATTTAACTTTAATTACTTCATTAAAGATTCTATCTCCAAATATAGTCACATTAAGGGTTAGGTCTTTGATATATGAATTTGGGAGAGACACAATTCAGTCCATAAAGGAAGTATATCTCTCACACATAGCTCACACAAATTCTGTAGAAAACTATCATCTATTTACCTAGCATCTGGTGATTTTAATCACTGCTTTTGATTTGCATAGTGTTAGATAACATAGGGTTCTAGAATATTAACAAGTATAAAAAATACCTAAACCAAAGTATCCACCTCACAGAACTCGAATGTAATTAAACATTGCTTAAGCAAATATTAATTTTCCTTTATTCTTTGAGGACAAACCAGTGGTGAGCTGGAGCTTACTATCTAAGTTCATAACAGTTCATTTTCAAATTTTTCAAGGATTTTGTGACCTGATTATTAAACACAACCATTACTACAAATTAAATTATATAAACTTTCAATGAAATAAATTTATTCAAAACAAACGTAACAAATACTCATAACTCATCGTTTACCAATTTTTTCCTAGAGCTTTGTCGAACCACTTTTAAAAATTTTTTTTAAGACAGAGTCTCACTGTGTTGCCCAGGCTGGAGTGCAGTGATGCGATCATGGCTCACTGCAGCCTCAATTTCCCAAGGTCAGTTCAATCGATCCTCCCTCATCAGCTTCCCAAGTAGCTGAGAATACGGGCTTGCCACCACACTTGGCTGATTTTTTTATTTTTAGTGTTGTAGAGGTGGAGTTTTGCCATGTTGCCCAGGCTGATCTTAAACTCCTGAGCTCAAAGTGATCGTCCTGCCTCAGCCTCCCAAAGTGCTCTGATTACAGGCATGAGCCACGGTGCCCGGCTCACTTACAAATAATTTAATACTTCTCACTATCGCCTGTGCTCTTGAGGTACTTTGCATCTTTACGTCTACTACGCACCATCGGTAGTGGTGGCTCTGACAGTCTGCTACTGTACACCTCCTCTCAACTCCTTATTCAAGGTCACCACTTTGGTAGTTTGCGACTGGCTCTGGGCAAGTATTTACACTATTGAAAATCAACCATCTCTAAAACTTCCTCCTCCCAACTTGTTACTCAAGGTCACCATTTTGGTAGTTTGCGACTGGCTCTGGGCAGTATTTACACCATTGAAAATCAACAATCTCTAAAACTGGGCCCTTTCGTTTTCTAGTAGAGCCACATATTAATCATTTACCAGCACACCGCTGGCACAAACCTTACCCTCTTTCATGGTACAGGGTTTTCCCAGTATTTATCTGGACTTCCTGTTGCAGCTTTCCATGGCTGAAACATTATTACCCATCCTTTACAAACAAAATGAAACTTTTTACTGAAATAAATTACCTTTTTTTAAAGGTTTTTTCTGTTTCCTACACTAGACAGAGCCTATACTGCTCTGTTGATCCATGAACTTTCAGGCCCTCAGCATAAAATGTTTTAAGGACAACAGAAAAGTCCCCTAAAACTTAAACCTAGCAATGACAACATTTTTCTAGCCCCCTCGGCAAGGTCTTCTACTTTCAAATTGCCTCAGCTGTAACGTAACATACCTCCCGCTGCTAGTACTAGCTCACAGCTAATACTAAGCGTAACACTTGACTCCATTTTATAGGGGCCACTTTTTTTCCTCTAAAAGTTTTATGTAGCAGTGAGTGAAATAGAATAGATGCTGGGGTAAACAGCAGTTTCCAGATTAAATGTTATTTTCTGTAGGAAACATTTCTCTCCAGTGTTGCCCCTTCACACCATCCCCAAACAAGTAAAAAATTGCTCAGACTTTGAAAATGTAATACCATCTGGCAGAACTCACATTTGACCTTTTATTAAACCTACAATTATGTCACACCGGTGAGATCTAAAATTCAAGGCTCTGGAAGTTAAAGCAATGTGTCCAAGGTTACATGGAAAATACTTGAGAGCACACAGTTTCCTGCCTGGCCTTTCACTTCAGTTGTACACCGTAGTACGTGTGTTTTCTGATTAGAGTTTTTTTCAGTTATGATTTCCTTTACCATCATAACATTTTGGGAGGCTGGTATGAGGGTGAGTATAGAAGAAGGAATTCAAGCAGAAAAGGTTAAGTGATTTACAGTTTTCACCCTTTCTCCAAGTGAAATTTATGTGCCTCCAAATTTAAGAATCATGAATTTAGATTGAATAAGAATGGATAAAATCCATTAACGGTCAATTTAGATTGTGTAAGAATGGATAAAATCCTTGGCATATCTAAAGAATAGAAAAGGGATCCCAGGAGGTAGTTCTGGATAACTTTTAACTTGAAAACGTCTGGTAGAGGCTGGGCATAGTGGCTCATGCCTATAATCCCAGCACTTTGTGAGGGCAAGTCAGGCAGATGGCTTGAGCCCAGGAGTTTGAGACCAGCCTGGGCAACATGGCGAAACCCCATCTCTACAAAAAATACAAAAATTAGCTAGGTGTGGTGGTGCATGCTTGTAGTCCCAGCTACTTGGGAGACTGAGATATGGGAGGATTGCATGAGCCTGGGAGGTCAAGGCTGCAGTGAGCCAAGATCGCACTACTGCACTTTGGCCTGGACAACAGAGTGAGACCCTGTCTCAAAAACAAATAAATAAATAGTCTGGAAGAATAGAAAAAGCAAATGAGAAACAAAAAAGGGACCACCTATGAGGTAGGAGGAAAACCAGGAGGGTCAAAGAAGCCCAGAGGAAAAGCAGTGCATGAGTATGAAGGGCATGATCCCCAGTGTCTAAAGCCGGTGAATGCTACAAAAGAGTCTACTTTGGTTTTAGCATCCAGGAGGTCATTATTGGCCTAGGTGTTAGTGAGGAATCAGTTGAAAGGTGGGGAAGGGAACCAGGTAAGAGTGGATTAAACAGGAGACCTGGAACAGGAGACAGCCTATCTAACACCCATTTGGAAGTATACACTCGAAGGGAAGCAGGGATCTGGACTAGTAATGGAGGAAATAGGAGGGAAAATCCATTTGAGAAGAGATTAATGAGTCCTTCTAATTCATGGTTCGGTCTAGTTGTCATGAAACACTAAATCAAACGAAAGAGTTGCTTGTATAGCCCTGTGTACTTCCATCGGCAGATTTTATATTGGGTTGTACAGATCAACCCCATTGCCAAGGAAGAACAGGAAAAAGATTTCACCTACATTAATGGTTGGCAGAGTTGTATTTCCCTCTGATAAACGAATATTCAATGGAGGAACAATATCTTAATAAGTGTACAGCATATGTTATTCAGAACAATAACAATAAAGGATTTCTGTAGACCTTGTTTAAATGTTAGGTTGTTTTCTTTTGCTGTTGAACACATGAACCGGCAGTACTTACACAACTTACACCATGATCTTCAGAACCGATACAGAAAGCCACAGGCCTGCATGGCTGCTACACTGAAGTGTCTACAGACGAAGAGGCTTCACATGTGCCTTTCTGTAATTAGTATTTACTCAGCCTCCTATAGCAGGGAAAATATTTTGCACATAATAAACTCATATATTTCCTTACACCTTAAGGGGTAATGTACTTAAGCACATTCTGCTGTAGGATTTTTACTAGCAAGATTGAGTCACAGCTCCAGGAAAGGAAAGAATGGGACTCCCTAGAAGAGAAGATCCTCATTAGCAGGTGGGAAATTTTGTAAAACAGGGATTACAAGAGAGGAAGGTATTTTTTTTTTTCCAAATTCCTTTAGCTTCTTCTAACACAGAAGCCAGGTCTGGGGGGCTAGAGCCTTGCTAGCTATGTACCCAAAGATGACATAACTCAGGATAAGACATAGACAAAGAGGAAAGCCTGCCCCCCTCTCCCCTAGGCCTTGGAATTGTTAGAAGAAGAAGGTGAGAGAGAGAGTAGAGCAGGAAATGAGACTTTGTATGTGCCTCTCTGACTTCTACCCTCCAGGCAAAAATCTGGAAGATTCTGGAGCAGGCTCATGACTCCTCATATCTTGCGTGTCTTAGAATGGACAGGAAAGCGCTTGCTTGCTCCGGTGATTGGAAATGGTGATGTAAGCAGGGGCTGGTGTGAGCGGGGGCTGGTGAAAGCTGGGGACAAAACAAAGATGCCTCCTCTGGTGATGACTTCATAGCTGAAGTCAGCTGGACTCAAGTAATGAGTGGACTTTGCCAGACTCTACCAGGGCATCTCGCCCCAAATGGCCAGCAGTCTTTCATCCATGGAGCAATCTAGACCAACCATTTCACAGCACAGACCTGTGAGGATGCAGAGAGCAGCTTGGCAGGTGTAAGCCTGTGCCTTTCTCCCTCTTAGAAGACACACTGAGTTCCTGAATAGATTTACCCACCGTTTTGGGGAGCTGAAAATGGGAAGGACAACTTTACAAGCTTCAACTTTACCCAAAGGGACTGACTCATGCAAAAAACGTGTAAAACCAATCCTGTGGGGAGTGAAATGTTGAAGAAACCATAAGGAAATTGTCTATTTCCTTTAACAGTTGGAAAGGCTAGGGCAGCTTCCCTTCCTGTCATGGGAAGTGTGGCTCCTACGCCCTCTGGGAGAGTGGTTTGAGAAGTGTTTCCGCTGTGACTTAAATTATAGCCATTTCCCGAGCAGGCAGCCCAGGGACTGTGGTAGGCAGTGCCAGCTACTCGGAGTCAATTGAAAGGGAATTGGTCGCCTGGGAGGTTTCTAACCTGATTTCAGGTTTCCTGGACACCATGTCCTCTCCTGACCCAACACCTGCTGTGACAGATAGATGTTTGTAATGAGGTGAATAACAAGCAGTCTCATGAACATTAGGTCACACGGAACAAAAGGCACACTGGCTTAGGTGGAGCCTGCATTTTCCTGTTTTCTCTAATACATTTCTCTAGCAAATCTACTCATGGAAAGCTTTGGCAAGATTTTTAGGCAAAGCCTTTAAACTCACATTTTTTAGAGGAAAAAAAATGTTTGCTATTTCATGGCTGAAAGAGAGACTCAATTCTGCTGTTACATTCAGAAAGCTGTTTTTTTTAAAAACAAAATGTCTGTTTCATACGTAAAATCTCAGAATATCTTACTAAGACCAGCTCTAAAGTAAACTATTTCACCACACACAAAGAAAACGCAACCATCATAATAAAGGGGGCAGAAGGAAACATTGGGGGGTGATGGGTTCGTTATAAAAATGAATGAGGACCATGCACGGTGGCTCACGCATATAATCCCAGCACTTTGGGAGCCCGAAGTGGGAGGATCGCTTGAGCCAAGGAAATCGAAAACAGCCTGGGCAACATAGTGAGACCCTATCTCTACAAAAAAATTTTAAAAATTAGTTGGGCATGGTAGCACATGCCTGTAGTCCCAGCTACTGAGGAGGCTGAGGCGGGAGGATCACTTGAGCCCAGAAATTCCAGGCTGCAGTGAATTATGATCACACCACTGCACAGCCAGGGCAACAGAGCAAGATTATGTTTTAAATAAATAAATATTAATGAATAAAATCAAATATTCCTAATAGACAAACTAGTTTTTGACATCTCTGGTGGTATTTCAATTGATTTCTCCTGTAGAGGAATTAATAGGTGAATGCCTGCCCCAGCAAGGGTCCAGTATGAACAAAGCTTTCTATGTGATTTGTAGGTTTTTCCTCTGCCCTGATGTGACTACCAGAAGTGGGGCTCAGCTGGGAGTTTTAGAAATGATTTATTCTTTTTATTTAAATTCTATGCCTAATTATATTCTTAGATGTATTAGTCAGAGCTTTATCATGATCAGTCTTATTTCTACAGTCCCTCAGTATTTAAATCTTATTAGCAAGATTAAATGTGAAAAAGATATTGTGTGAGATTTTACAAGAGCCCAAGATGAAGAGTAGAGATGTGTGTGGTGTTCATCGATGGCATTATGCTTCTGTCCTTGTTCTGACAGGATTCTGGCCTTTTGGAACATTCTATCTAAGGGTTGAAGCTAATTTAGTTGAGAAATCTAAAGATTGCATTTCGAGAATGATTTTAACACCTAGATTTCCAATCTTGAAATTACAATAGTCACTCACTTATCAAAGAGTACAGTAGAAAATAGGTCTTTCCTTTTAACATCTTTTCTCTCTTAAAATTGGAGGACAGGGATTTATAAGTAGTGTTCCGTCTATCCATCCATCCATCCATTCATCCATCCATCCATCCATCCATTCTTCCATCCACCTATCCACCTATGGTATGTACTTGTGTGTGTGTGTGTGCGCGCGTGTGCGCAAACATATTTAAAAAGCAGGTTTACTCATTGCTTTTGGTATGGTTCTCTAAACTAAAGAAGCTTATGTTGGTATTTTTATTGTCCATGAAATTATATTATGAAACAATAACAGGTAGGAAGGATGGGTGCCCATAAATATCCTCTTACTCTCTTTGCATTTTGTATCATATGTACTACTAATCTCTTACATTTGTTAATCTATTGCTATGGTTTTTACATAAGTTGGACTGACACCTTCATTTAGCAGATGTGGAAAGAGGCCCAAAGAGGTCCACTTACAGGCAGGAATAGGGACAGGCCAGAAATCTAGTCTCCAGTCTTTTTCCTTTTCTTAGCAAACAGATTCCCCAATGAGCAGACTTGATTGTGTCTTGCTGCACAGCAATCCACACTAACTATACAGGTGTAATGTCCATTATTTAAAAAACCCAGTCCCCTTTGATTTCAGATCATGTGCTTCCCTTCTCTACTGTGCAAATGTCAGGTAAACGGGTAATTGCTGCACTGCTTCATTGTTTGTTCCAGTCTTCTTTTCTCTGTGTTCCTTCCTTTATTCATTTTCAGCTGTTATGAATTTATACACAATTAAAGGGGGAGGGAGGCATATTAATTGAAAAATTGATGACATAACCTTGAGAGCTTTGCTTTAATTACCTCCAGTGTTCAGGAATGACAGTTCTTCAGATTTATCTTCTCTTCCTTAATAGAGGATTTTTCCACTGGACTGACTTCTGGCGATATCTGGTGTTCAGACTGTAGTGCCATGCTGTGCTATTTTTATTACTCACACAAAAGTGAACTAACTGATGGGCCATGGGCAAGTTAAACTTCTAATCATGCAATGGTGGGATAAAAGAGCCATTGCTCACCCTGGCAGACCTAAGGTATAAAATTTCACAAAATTACATGGATGGTAAGAGGTGGTTTTGACACAATTTGAGCTGACGCTTTCATTTAGCCAATGTGGAAAGAGGCCCAGAGAGGTCCACTTATAGGCAGTGGTAGGGCCGGGTCCGAAGTCTAATCTCCAGCCTCCTTGCTTTGTACTCCGTGCCTCAAACTCAACTACTCTCTTCTCCCAACCATATTGCATCTTAGTGAGTTACAGTGCAACACAAGATCTAGAAATATCTATTAAAAAAATATGTTCTGATCGTAAAGCAATTGAAAACATATAAAAGAAAATAATTTAGTTAGGGGCTAGATGCAGTTTAAAATTTGAAAATCAATAGTTTTCCTCTATAGCATCAATAATATCTACCTATCTAATTATGTGTAATATGACACAAAACAACAGAAACCATAAGATATATTAATAGAACATGTATTATATAACCTGTTTATAGATATTCCTAAGGAGGATTGTGGCAAAGATTTCTGGAAGTGATATTTAATGATATCTTATAAAATGGTAGTGAAGAGAAAAGTAAAACAGTGGCAAAGAATATGAAAGGTGAGACACCAGTGTATAAGTGATCAATAAATAATTAAAAGCAAATAAATGGGAAGGAACTGATCTTTTAGAAAAAAAAACAGGAGATACAGCTAAGTACCCAGAGCACAGGATCCCAACTGAGAGGGGCACTGGAAAGAGAAAACCAAGAGAAGTAAATTATCAAAGAAATATTATAAGAAACATTTTCACAACTGAAGAATGTTAATTACCAGATTGAAGGGCCAAAATGAGTGCCCAGCAACAAGAAAGAAATGACCCACGCTTAGGCTCCAAACTGGAAAATTTTGGAATACCAAAAACAAAGATAATTTTTTTCAACATTTCCAGGACAAAAACTACCACTCACAAATGGAAAGTCAGAATGAGATCAGGCATATCTATAGAAAATGAAAGTTTGAAGAGTAAAGCAAAGCATTCAGAGTTCTAAAATGATTTAATGGGGAATTCTAAAGCCATACTACCAAGCCAGAGAATAGAACAAAAACATGTTCAGACATACAAAATACTGTACCATCTATATATTTTTCTAAAATGCAAAACAAATTCTGTTCTTTCTCTAAGCATATATATGAATATGAATAAACAGAGAATTTCTGGACATTTACACACCAAACTTAAACCATGGTTAACCTGAGAGAGGGGACTGGGATTAGGGAGGTGGCCAAAGGGTGCTTTGCAGCCATCCGTATTGTTTGTTTGCATGTGTTTACTGAAATAATGTATTTATGTATTATCTGGGTGATTAAAAGTATTCTTCATGTTAATGCAAAATAACCCATTACTGATAAAAGTTAGTTTTAAATGAGAGCTTGTTTGAAATTCTAAACTTTCCTCTAACTGTTCATCTGGATCCACTTCTTTCAAGTGCCCTTTCTATTTCTATCTTTAAAAAGAAATCCAATTCAGGCTAAAAGGAGCCATTATAGTCTCTTGATATCATCACATTTCTGTTAATGAGCCCTTCAAACTTGATTGGTTCTTAGTAGAATTACAGTGATTCTGAAGCAATCCTGAAGTCACCTGTTTCCCTCTGCCATAGAAAATGCCACATCTGTTGCTGATATAATCTAAGATAACAAAATATCAAGAAAACAAAACAGAGAGACCTGAGTTTCCAATGAAAACTCTGTATAACTTTTTAAAGTATGTTTAAATGCATCAATGAATGGGAAAAAAGTAGGGAATGCTCAGAGGACAAGGTCCAAGTGAAAGCAGGTACCAGAGAGGTGAGCAGAGCAGTCAAGCTGTCCTTTATCTTGAAGGTGTCTATCAGGGTCAGCATGGTAGAACTTGGTATTGAAACTTGGTGTAGAATAGAGGAGGAAAAAATTCTCCCTGAGAATTCGTGATTGCAAGCTGATTCTCACTAGGAGTTTGAAGCCTGAATTCACCCCACCTGACAAACTCAGGGCCAGACTGAAGGGCCAAACCGAGTGGCCAGCAACAAGAAAGAAATGACCCATGCTTAGGCTCCAAACTGGAAAATTTCGGAATACCAAAACCAAACAGATTTAATTTCAATCTGTCTCATTCTGGAAATCTTCTGGGCTCCTGACATAATTAATCAGCTTGTCTAAAAAGGAACCCATCTTTAAACCAGACTTAAACTATGACTACAGACAAAGTGCCAGGAAATGTCACCACATGAAAGCAATCACAGTGAATACAAAGAAAGTCCATGAGTGAGAATGAGCAAAAAAGAACAGCAGAATGACCCCTACAAAAACTTGAGATTTTGGAATTATGAGAAACAGAATATTAAGCAAGTACTTTTAAGGTTGACAATATGAGTAAAGAGCAACTGACTAAAAAAGTGATGAAGCATGTTTGCAAACAAACAGATTGATTCTCTGTAAGTGAAAAATATATTTAAAATGCAATGCATAGTTATAGCAACAGAAGTTAGTAAATTTTTAGAGATCTGTATAATTATCAAGAATATAGCAAAGTATCAAAGACATGGAAAATATGGTAGAGAGATCAAGAGGCATGAAGGATTGGATGAGAAGAAGAAGTGAGAGCAAAAAGGTACAGGAGATTATTTGAAGAGGTTATATTTCAGAATTAATAGAATTAATTCTGGATTAATTCATAGATTCACAAATTCATAGATTAAGAAATCTCAAGCATAGTGTATTTTAAACAATGCCATATCTAAATATATCATATTTAAGTTCCAGAAACCCAAGTATCATTTAACAATGAAAGTAATAAAGACATTTTTAGCACAGCCCAGGAAGACAAAACATAGGGAGCGAGGGAACAGTGAGGACTAAGGGTTTCCCACCAGCAACTCTTCACTAAAGGAAACTGTATCTCCATATGCTAGTCAGAGGAAAAGATGACCCCAGATGGAAAGTCAGAACAAAGACCAAAGAAAATTGTAAATGGGTAGATAAATATAAATTAACATTCATGATATAAAAGACTAATAATGTGTTTTGGAGTTAAATAAAAATAGAACTAAAACATAATACAATATCAATTTAAAAGAGATAATTGGTATTAAAGCACTCTAAGTCTTTGTGATGTTCAGGAAGAGGGCAAATATTGATTAACTCTAGGATGTGATAAATATTGAAACATTCAACGCTGCTAAAAGAATAAAAGAACAAACCATAAATTACAGAGGGAAAAATATGAGATTACAAAGAAAGTCCATGAGTGAGAATGAGCGAAAATGAAAGCAGAATAAACCCTAACAACTTGAGATTTTGGAATTATGAGAAACAGAATATTAAGAGCAACTGACTAAAAAAGTGATGAAGCATATTTGGATGAAAATATTTTCTTGCTTTCATCCATATTTGGATGAAAGTACAATACAAAAGAAAGCAAAAAAGGGGGGGGGGAATTAAGCACAGAAAGGAAAGTAAAAGATAGAAAGCATAAATATGAATCCATTAGTATCAGTAATGACAGCATATGCAAAAATGTTCCATTTTCAAATATCGAAGATTGTCGGCTTGTATTTATTTTTTAAATTCAGCAATATGCTGCTTCAAAAAGACATGTATGGAGTATAGGAGTTTAGAAAACTTGTAAGTATAAAGAAAACAAAAAATATACCACGCAAATACCAAAAGAAACTTGCTTCAGCTATGTTCATATCAAATGAAATAGACTTTAAGGCAAAAACAAAGTAAGCTGTTACATAATGACAAAATGTTTAGTTCTCCAAGAGCATATAACAGTTTTAAACTTATGTGCACATAATAATGTACTCTCACAATATGTATAGTAAAAATATTGACAATACTGAATCTACCTCTGTAGTCAAAAATGTTCAACACACTTCTCTTGGTAATTGATGCATCAAGGAAACTGCAAACAAATATTGTCACAGTATAGATTTGAATAAGACAACACAATTAGAAACTTTACTAACGTATATGTGTGTGAAACTCAAAAACCAAAGGCAAAATCCAAGGAAAACCTTATGATTAAAACATTCTCTTTAGAAAAGGATGCCCATTATTATCCCTTTCTGTCCAATGCAATAATACAAGAAGAATAAATAAAAGATATAATATTTAGATATTAAGTGAAAAAATATTTGCAAATGATGTGAATAGCTATTCAGAGTAATCTACAGATAAGTTAATTAATGAGTTAGCAAATATGCTGCCTATAAAATTAATTTATAAAAATCCATTTCATTTCTGTAGATAAGCAACAGGCAGCTAGTATAACTTTACAAATATATAACATCATAACAAGCAAAGTTATTATTGGGTATAACATCAATAAGGTCTATTATGACATGCTTATGAATTGGAAGAGCCAATAACATAAAAATAAGTACTGGCCAACATGATGAAAGCCCGTTTCTACTAAAAATACAAAAATTAGCTGGGTGTGGTGGCATGTGCCTGTAATCCCAGCTACTTGGGAGTCTGAGGCAGCAGAATTGCTTGAACCCAGGAGGTGGAGGCTGCAGTGAGCCAAGATTGTGCCACTGCACTCTCCAGCCTGGATGACAGAGCAAGACTCAGTCTCAAAAAAAAAAAAAAAAAAAAAAAAAAAATCTCCCAAATTGATCTATAGATTAAATGCAGTACCAAAAAAAGTCAACGTTTGTAGAATTTGACAAGCTGATTTCAAAATTTTTATGGTAAAGCAATGACCCAGGAATTACCAAGATGTTTCTGAAGTGGGACAGAACATAAAGATTCATCACATATCAAAGATGATTCTGAATATATAGTAATTAAGATATTAGTGGGATATTGGCAGATTTAACATTGGCACAAATAAATGGTCTATGAACAAATGCACACTGATGTGAGAACTTGATTTATGAGAGAGATGGCACTGGATTCATGTGGAGAAATTCAGGCTTTTCAATAAATAGTACCAGAACTATTATTATTAATATGGAAAAAAAACTAAATTGGATTCCTACCTCACCTCACACACAAAAATCCTATCTATGTGGTTTCAAGAATTAAATATGAAATATAAAACTATAAATCTTTAGAATATTATGTAGAATACCTTCATGCACTTGGGAAAAGGAAGGTTTTCTTTACCAATATAGAAAAAGAACAAAATGTAACAGAAAGATTGATAATTTGGGCTAAATTAAAGGTAAGATATTCTGTTCATCAAAAGACACTTTGAAGAGAGTAAAAAGACAGATAACTCCTATAGTTAAAACTTAATCAAAAATTAGTATTATACATCATCCTTTGCTAGCCGTGAGGGATTGGTTCTAGGACCCCCCAGAGATACCAAAACATGCAGATGCTGAAGTGCCTGATACAAAATGGTGTAGATAGTCTCAAATTGATTTCCAGAGGCTTTGCACGAGCTTTTACTTCCACCAACAGTTTAAAGTTGTCCCAGATGCGCCATATCCTTGAAAATCACTTAATATCATTAGACTTAAAAATAAAAAGTAGCAAAACACGAATCCCTGGTTTAGTTGGTTAAATAACGGTCCCTCATCTTCCTAAACACTTCCTCAGATATGCCTGTGTAGAGGTATAAAATAATATAGCACTGTGGTTTATTTATATGTATTATAAATATATATTATATATATTATAAAACTTATTCATCCTCCCATATATATTAAATCCTCTCCAGATTACTTATAATACCTAAAATGCCATATAAATACTTGTTCCACTGTATTGGTTTTAATTTGTATTATGTTTTATTTATGTATTTTTTTTTTCAAAATTTTTTGTGTTACAGCTAGTTGAATCTGTGGATACGGATTCAACCAGTGGATACAGAGAACCCATGGATACAGAGTCAACTGTATTATATTGTATTATATATACTCTAAATTATAGTAATATATTATAACAGTATTATATTATTATATATGAAATTCCTACAGATTAAGTGGAAGACAAATAATAGAAAAATGTGGAAAAACTCAAACAGGTGCTTCTAATATGGAAAAACACAAATGATTAGCAACATATAAGTAGGCTCAAGCTCATTAGTAATCAAAGAAATGCACATTGAAACCACAGTGTTATATTATTTTACACCTTCAGACAGGCACACTTTTAAAGTCTAACAATATCAAGCAATTTGCAAGGATATGGTGCATCTGGGACAACTGTAAGCTGCAAGTGGGAGTAAAAATTGGTGCAAACACTCTGAAAAACAATTTGAGATTATCTAGTGAAGTTAAAGGTATGCAGTCCTGTAACCAGAAATTCCTCATCAAGGTAGAAACTCCCTAGAGAAATTGTAGCCTATGTGTATCAGAAGCGTTGTGCAAGAGTGTTCATAGCAACACTCTCTGTACTAGAAAAAGAAATGAAAAATAACCCACCTATAATAGTAGAATAAAGCAATGTTAATATATTGCTACAAAAGAGTATCACACAACAGCTAAATAAATATGACTTGTAGCTACACATAACAACTTGGATACATTTCATCAACAAAATAGTTAAAAAAACAAGTGGCAAGAAAATATATACAGTATGATTCAATCCAATAAATTTAAAAGCATGCAAAATGAATCTACATATTGTTTTAGTATACAAATAAATATTTAAAAGTATGAGAACGATAAAACCAAAAAATTCAAAACCACCATTACCTCTGAGGAGTCAGGGAAGGAGAAAGGATTTTATAAAGTAGTCAGTAGGTGTTTATTGCTTCAATGTTCTTTATATCTTATGACTACTTTACCCTCTTTTATATGTACTCAATATTTAAGAGATCAAAGCTTTCTTGAGTAGAGGTAAAAGAAAAATTGTTTTAATTAAAAAATGTATTTAAGGCTGGGTGCGGTGGCTCACGCCTGTAATCCCAGCACTTTGGGAGGCTGAGGAGGGTGGATCACTAGGTCAGGAGTTCAAGACCAGCTTGGCCAACATGGTGAAACTCCATCTCTGCTAAAAATACAATAATTAGCCAGACATGGTGGCACATGTCTGTATCCCAGCTACTCAGGGAACTGAGACAGGAGAATTGCTTGAACCTGGGAGGCGGAGGTTGTGGTGAGCTGAGATCGCGCCACTGCACTCCAGCCTGGGCAACAGATCGAGACTCTGTCTCAAAAAAACATATATATGTGTCTGTGTGTATATGTATGTGTATACATATGTATATATATTTAAAAGACACTTTTAGAAAAATGGAGGGAGGAGAGTAGCTATCATATATCAGTTTACTGTAAGAATAATTTTGACAGATGGGATATTTTCGCACGTCAGCATCATTCCAATTTTTTATTATGTTAAACTGATTAACACTAATTACATATAAAAAGTGGACATTTAAGTCATTCAGATAAAGCCACTAACCCGCTTAAACCCTTTGTGGATTTATCAGAAGGTGTCAAGTCCTACCTCCTCAGCAGGTGTTTGCACAACGTGGCCCTGTATCCATCTCCACCCGCCCCCTCCCAGTGCACACTATACTCCCACTGTTCCAACTCTTTGTCTGTCCCCAGATGGAACCATGACCATGCTTCTGCTGTTTCTGCTGCTAGGCCACAATTCCTCTAGACATCTCCACACTGGTACCTTTTTCTTCAGTTCTTGGTTCAAGTGTTTCTTTACGGAGAGACTTTCTCAAATGGCAGAGTAGTTTCTGTCTTTATTCCTTTTTTTTTTTTTTTTTTTTTTAATGTGTGGCACCATCTTTCTGAAAATATCTTATTCATATGATTACTTGTTTATAACTTGTTTCGTCCCCACACAGGGGCCGCATCTCTGTTATTTCTCCAAGCACCTGGCATAGAGGAGATATTTCACGACTTCATAGAATGAGTTAATATTTTGTAGACTAAATAGTTGGGCAATAGAAAGTTGCATATACATTCTTATTTTTTAAATTGAAGAAACAGTGAAGTTCAGACCCATTCACTTTAAATATTCATCCAAAAGATATTTATTGAGCATATACTATGTGTCAGGCACTGTGCTACATACTAAGGATACAGAGTGAACAGGAAGGTAGCCAGGAACCCTGTGCTGGGAATGGACAGGCCTCCAGATGCCTAAGAAGATCAGAGTAAAATCAGGAACCAAATGATCTGGAAACTAAGTTACCAAAATACTGTGGATAGGATTCTGGGCATTTTTCTTCAATAATTCTATAGTGATACCTGAAGCCAGTGTGGAGATTAAAGGATGAGACTATCAGAGGTAAGGGGAGCTTTAGGACACAAAGCCAGTCATTGCACCAATGCCAGAGTTTCCACGAGAAAGAAAAACTAAAAAGCAGCAAAACACGAGTCCCTGGATTAGTTGGTTAAACAATAGTCCCTCATCTTCCTAAACACTTCCTCAGATATGTTATTGAAAACCCCAGTTGAGAAGACCCCTCTGAGTTCCAAGACTGACTGATGAAATGATATTTCTACCTTTGATCTGTTGCAATAAAACTAAGATGTGAGTAGAAGAGAACAGAGGTGTCTCTATAAAGTTCCCTGTTACAGTTCAGTCAGCCCTTTGTATCCATAGGTTCCACTTCTGTGGATTCAACCAACTGCAGATAAGAAATATTTGGGGGAAAAAATGGTGTCTGTACTGAACGTGTATAGATTTTTGTCCTTGTCATTATTCCCTAAATCATACCGTATAACAACTAATTTACATGGAATTTACATTGAGTTAGGTATTATAACTAGCCTAGAGATGATTCAAAGTGTAGATGTGCAAAGGGTATATGCAAATACTACACCACTTTTTTTTTTTTTTTTTTTTTTTTTTTTTTTTTTTTTTTTTTTTTGGAGACAGAGTCTCACTCTGTCGCCCAGGCTGGAGGACAGTGACGCGATCTAGGCTCACTGCAGCCTTCGCCTCCCAGGTTCCAGTGATTCTCCTGCCTCAGCCTCCTGGGTAGCTGGGATTGCAGGCATGTGCCACTATGCCTAGCTAATTTTTGTATTTTTAGTAGAGACGGGGTTTCACCATGTTGGCCAGGCTGGTCTTGAACTCCTGACCTCAGCTGACCTGCCCACCTCAGCCTCCCAAAGTGCTAGGATTATAGGCCTGAGCCACCATCCCCAGCCAGAGCCACTACCCCCGCCTGCACCACTTTATATAAGGAACCTGTGCATACATGGATTTTGGTATCCAAAGCGCATCTTGGAACCAATCCCCCATGGATGCCTAGGGACAACTGTGTTATATTAGGTTGCTAATCAATTCATGTACACTTTACCCAGTTTTATACCATATTGAACTGTTGATATTTGATTTGACATACCTGTGGCCGTTTTTGAACAAGGCCATTCTGAACTAATATGTCTTGATGTGAGAGCACATTCCCTAGTGGCATCTTTGTTTCTATGGAATGCTCCGATTCAGTTTATATCCCTTTGATTTTTACCCTGTTTCCGTCAGGGAACAAGCTCTCGGCACTAACACCTTCTGCACAGGAATGCCTGTACCATCTCTTTTAGATAGTTCAGAAGGCCCTTGAAGATCTTACACATTCTGAATACCCTGGGACACTTCCCACCATATCACAAGGTCATTACAATTGTCTGCCGGTGATAAGGAATTTGTTCCTCAGGTTCCTAAACATTTACTCCTGGTTCTCAGTGGCTTCGTCAGCATCTCACAGGGTTGGCAATGACACCCACGATACTTCTCTCTATCCAGCCTTGGGGAATCAGTTTAACATCTTATCTCCTTGCTTGTTGGAATGGATACATCCAGCATTCAGACTGTCCCTGCTACATGTAAGATAACCAACAAACAAAATTGCATTTTTTGAAACTTAAAGGCCCAATACCTTTATTTAGTATTAGACTACAGATTGTTGGGCCTGTAAGTAGGCCACACATTGCCTAGAGTGGTCCAGCTCTGTCCTTTGCCATCTGGCTGCATGAATCAATGTCACATGGATACAAATATATCTCTGGAAAGGGTACATTGGGAAAAAGAGTAGATACACTAAGCACAGACCCCAGAACCTGTTCCCAGAAAAATATTTTCATGGTAAATCCTAAGATATCAAAGCACAGGTTTAAATCCTGGCTGCATGCTTTCTCTGTCTTTTATTTTCATTGGATGCTAGAATTTGAATAGGCCCTGTTTTTGCTTTATGAATCCATATTTTATTGCAGGCCCAGATTCAGGGGAACTCAGGAATGGCAGGAAGTGGATGAGAAAAAGTATGTGATAGAAACTACAAGTAGCCTTAAGGGCAAAACAAGAATAATGCTACTGAGACAATGAGGCTTACATATCCAGCTGGCTACTGTATTGTCATTTAGCCACCAGGATTGGATCTCAGCTTGGATTTTCGAGGCTTAGCAGTACAATGAGGGTTGGGATAAATAAGTTATTATTATAAATGTTATTTATTAAAAGGTAGTTTTGGTCTCAGAGAAGGAACACAGATAATAATAATGCATATAGCACTGAAAGATAAAAATCCATAAAAAATAATTGAGGAATATGAGATAAGGGGAAAATTGAGAATAAGAATAGAAAAGTGACTTGGAGGAAGGGAGGAATAAATTAGTAAGCCAATCATAACACACACCCCATAACATCCTGGATATTGGTTGATGTCTGGATATTGAGTTCATGGGTCAACACTGTCCACAGAGGTGAAACATCATTGGAGTAGCTTGGGCTTGCAAGGAAGGTTGGCATTATATCCCTTCCCAACCCCAGATGCCACCATAGACTCACCTACACTATCCCCAGGTCCTCAATGCACTCATTTTATCCATTCACATGTTTCTTGAATGTATTCAATATGCCAGTGACCAAGTTCTGGGGAAAACATACTTGGTAAAAAGTAGACATTGTCCCTGCTCCAGTGGAATTTATCCCCCCAAAAGAGGAGAGAAGGAGGCAATAAACAAATGGTCACATGAACTAATTGTCTAGCTACAAACCCAGACAAGTTCTCTGAAAGAAAGGAGCATGGTGCCAGGAAAACCCAGACTGCTCTGAGTGAGGTAGGTTTAGGGGACTGAAGATCAGACAGAACATCTTGGAGCAAGTGATGTTTGAACTAAGAGCCAAAGGTTGAGTAGGAATTAACTAGGTAAATGATAATAAGGTCTGGTAGAGTGAGAAAGAGTGTGTGTGTGGATGAAGATAAACCCTTTCAGATGCAGATAATAATACACGCAAAGTCCCTGTGATAGGAGGGACCATGGTGTGTGCAAGGAACTGAAGAGTCATGGTAGATAGACCAAAGAGCATCAGGAAAAGAGTATACAGTGGAGCCAGAAAGGTAGATAGAAATGAAACCCATAAAGCCTTGGCTGCTGCATTAACAATTTTGGCTTTTATCCTAATAAGACTTAAGGCTGACTGGGCATGGTGGCTCACACCTGTAATCCCCGCACTTTGGGAGGCCGAGGATGGCGGATCACCTGAGGTCGGGAGTTTGAGACCAGCCTGACCAATATGATGAAACCCCATATCTACTAAAAATACAAAAATTAGCTGGATGTGGTGATATGCCCCTGTAATCCCAGCTACTCGGGAGGCTGAGACAGGAGAATCGCTTGAACCCGGGAGGCGGAAGTTGCAGTGAGCCAAGATCGCGCCATTGCACTCCAGCCTGGGCAACAATAGTGAAACTCTGTCTAAAAAAAAAAAAAAAAAAAAAAAAAGCAAGACTTAAGGCTGGCTGAAGGAAGTGATATTATCAGATTTAGGCTTTGAAAATATTTTTATTGATTGATGTGGGGAGCAAATTAAAGGATAGAAGGGGCAAGCAGGATGCAAAAGATTAGCTAGGAATATTATGTTAGTGCAGGCAAGAGACACTGGCAGTGTGGAGTTGGTTTATGGCAGTGGTGATGGAGAGAGGCAGAAGGATGTGAGAGGCAGGACCTGGAGCCAGATTGACTGTAGGGTACAGGGAAAGGGAGGAGTCAAGGAATTGCCTAGGTGTGTGGTTTGTGCAACTGAGTAGATTTTGACACCTATTCCTGGGCTAGGTGTCAGACTGCCAAACTGGGGATGAGGAGGAGGGAACCATGACAGCAACGTTGGACATAGTATGATTGAGATGTTTTGAGGCATCTGGAGAAGTCATGTAGATGGCTAAATGTACCACTTTGGATTTGAGAAGAGAAGTCTTAGCTGGAGATAAAAGGTTTGTGAATCATACATATAAAAATGGAGGGAAAGTGGAGAGAATATAGCATGACAAAGAAAAGAAGGCCTCAGCTGGAGCCATGGAGAGTTTTCAAGGAGCAACTAGGCCTGGGATTATTCAAAACTCAGCACTAGGATTGTAAGGGCAAGTGTTTACTTTCTCACCATTAACTTAACCTTCTTGCCTATTGTTTTGTGTTACCCATGACAGACAACTGTCACTCATCTCTCACTCTGGAATTTCCTTAGTTAACCCTAAATCATCTTTGCCAATGATGATAGAAGTTTCACTCTAAATGGGTTTAATCAAGATGAAAAATATAATTGTATCATTTTATAATGAATAAGACTTTACAGGTATGCTAAATGATTGTTATCAAAACCATTTAAATAATAGTGATTTTAAGCTTTTGTGTTTCACTGGTCAGCTTCTCTGGCCTTGACCTGTGAGCTCAGCGTGAAGTGCTGAGATTTGATTTAAGATGACCTAGAGTTTATGTACTGTCATTTACTTGGAAATGATCACTTTGCGGATTTCACATGATGACATCTCTTAGGTCAGTTTTGCAAGTTCATTATTGCAAGCTGTCTAAAGGAGGTATAGGATTTTGTGACAAGTAATTAAGGAAACCACCACAAAAGTTTAAGTTTATACTATATGTTAGCTTTCATTATCCAATACTGCATTTTTTATAATAGACATTGAATAGGAGGGGACTATCCTTACTAAGTGGTAGGCATTTTTCCCCATGATTATTTGTTCACTGAATTTGGAAGTGATGGAATTCCAATGAAGAGCTATATCAGGATCGTATGCACTCATGCACATGTGCAGTATGGGTATTTATTTGCATGTGCTCTGTGTGTTTCCCTGTGTTTGCTATGTAATATATAAAATCAAGACATCAACTGTTGTCTCTACAGAGTTATAGCTATATCACTTAAGCAGCAAAGGAAAGGACTTGGGGGTCCATTTTAATGTAGGCAAGAGATAAGACCATTTTTTCAAGTTAATAGGAAAGAAAATTATGGAGCTGTACTGTCCAAGGTAGTGAACACTAGTCATACAGGGCTATTTAAATATAAGTTATTGAAAAATTGAATAAAATTTGAAATTCAGTTTCTCAGTCACACTAGCCACATTTCATGTGCTCAGTATTCCCATGTAGCTAGTGGCTTTGGTATTTGACAGTGCCAATATGCAACTTTTCCACAATGACAGACGGTTCTATTGAATAGTGCCAAACAAGAACAGGGTTCAAATCCAGGCCAATGCCTCTTTCTGCACAGCCAGTGCACTAAGAATGATTTTGACATTTTGAACTGATTGAAAAATAGTCAAAAGAAGAAGAATATTTCAGAGCACGTGAAAATCATTTGAGATTCAAATTTTAGTGTCCTTAAAATTTCTATTGAGCACAGCCATGCCCATTCCATTACGCATTGTCTATGAGTTCACGCTACAACAGCTGCATTGAGTAGTTGTGACAGAGACGTTATAGTCTGCAAAGTCTAAAATATGTACTCTCCGCCTCTTTAAGAAAAGTTTATTAACTCTTGGGCTAAAGGAAGGAAAGGAGTAGTATCACACATTACTTTCATAAAAAATGTTGTGTATAGATTTGGAAAATGAAATCAATAAGGAGAAGGGAAAGTGTATTTAGAATTCATGCCCTGATTTGATGGCTGTGGGATATCCTGTATTTGGGGATGTGATGGTGGATCGGGGTGAAAGCTCTGGAAATGTTGGCAATAGCCTTTAACATGTATCCAAAAGGCTCCATCAAACCCTCAGCTTTCTCAGGGTCTTTGCAGGCTTTTTAGGATACTCTCAAAAGCTCATGTCTCTCTCTATTTCACCATCTTCCCCATTGTAAAAGGCAAATTAAGTCCTCTCAAAAGTTTGACAGTATGAAACAAGGAAATTCAGTTACTCTCTTGACAGCAATACCAATTATCTTTTCCTTAATATCTATAACATTCTCTTAGGCAAATGCCTAAGACAATGGAAAATTATTTTGCAGTGAGACCCAAGCCAATCCAGACACAAGTTACTCTCATTACAGCTGCTCTCTTCCCATCTCTTGAGGATGAGCTCACTAATAAGAATACATTGTCTGTTATTGGGACAGGCTTAAATACATGCAAGAACTTCATTAAGTCATTCCCTATCAGAATAGGAGCTATTGAGAATTTCTGCAGAACTAGGATGGTGTCTTCTCTACCTACGAATTGACTGGTTCCATGACAAAGCACTCTAGGGAGCCCTGCCAATCCATTTGATAATGTTGATGGACAAGATTGTATGGGGAGTAGGGAGAAAAAACACCTTTTATATTCTTCCCTGATATATGTATAAGTAGTTATTTAGGAAGAGATGAAATGCATGGCTTTATCCTGCATAGATTCCCTTAAGGGACACCCAGGGAATTCCTAGGCCCAGTGGAATTAATGGTCTAGAAAGAGAATCATGCTTGTGTTGCAGAGCCCCCTTCTTAATCCTCATGAAACCTAGTTAATAACACATATAATAAAGTATTCTTATTGATGCCTGCAACTTCCTTTGAAGTTGAAATGCACCCAAAAGGATAAATGATATAGACATATGCTAAAGCAAATATGGTAAAATGCTACTGGTGGAATATGTGGTAAGTATATGGGTGTCTACTGTAAAATGCTTTCAACTCTTCTATATGTGTAAAGATTTTCATAACAAAATGTTAGGAAAAAAATCCTCCTGGAATACATTTCATGTAAGCCTCTAATTCCTCAGCATTAGCCACAAGCAGAACTGTCTTCAAAGGAGTAAATCATCAGGAAAAATCCATGACCCCAAAAGAGTGCTGTTCAAGTTTTCTTGGGCATTGCTCAGGTTCAGGCACAAATGCAAGTTCCCAGTTCCCATCTCCTCAGTGTATGCTCGCTGACCTCCCCGCAACAGTTCCGCCCATTGACCAGTAGGGGATGATTCAGATGAACACCTTCGTGCGTAGAATGTGAGCACTTAGACTTCTAGATTTTAAAAGGATTTCTGAGCCCGATCCTTACACACATGCTTTGGTTTGTACTGTCTTTCTGTATGTCCTTAGTTAAGAGATGCTTTCTGGAGTATTTTGTAGATGGATTTGAAGACTTCTCATTGCTTCAGTACAGAGTGCCCTGGCAATGCATGCCAGGAGAGAGTCCATGGACTTATATTTTCTAACCAAACGGAGCTAAAAATCAGTCATTTTGACATTTGGATTTCTCATTGATGTGTCTTGTTTATTTAATTCAATTGAATATTAAAGAGTAGAGAGGGTAGAACAAACTGTTCAGCAACGTATAGATCATTAGGTTTTAAAACCAAATAAAAAGTACTCAGAGTGAAAGGATTTTGAAATTATTCTTGAAAGCTCTGAAGCACGCAGTGGCAGCTTTGGACGTGATGGATATTTTTGCTGCATAGAGTATCCAGTGCCAAAGAGATGATTCTGTCAGAAAATATTACAAAGCCAACATATCTTTGATAATTGCTTCAGAATGTCTACATATATAATCCTAAATCTCTTTTCAAAGTACTTACACTACCAGTGGTCTTTGATTTATAACTGCTGGTCCAAGAGATGGCCTACTACTAATATAAAACAGGGTCTTAGCTTCACTGCACATCATTTCCAGAGGATGTGAATCTTAAGTCCATATAAGAGATGTGTGAGTAGGAATGAGAACTCTTAGAAGTCGTAGGAGGGGATTCAAGTCAGAGGGAACAGCAGATGTAGCTGGCCTAAGGCAAAGGGAACATTGCAGGATCAGAAAGAAGTCCATTCCAATGAAAAGAACTGAGACCAAGGGAAACCATAATGGGACCAGAGCATGCAAGACCATTGCAAGAAGCATCAAGAGCTTGACGCTTTATCCAGAAGACAGGAGCAGCCATTGAGAGGACATGCTCCAGCTTTTGTTTTAGCAGAATCTCTTTGCGTGTAATGTGGAAAATGAACTGGAGAGGGGAACCAGGAAACCTGTTAGGAGGCTAGTTCTGTAATCCATGAAATGGCAATATTCTGCTTTTATGTCTCTGAGAAGAAAGCATAGGTAAGCACTACCCAAGACACATTTGGTAGAAAAAGAATATTCCCCAGCTAAGAATTAGGAAGATAAAGAAAACAATCAAGACCACCCACCCATTACTTCATTTTCCTTTATTTGTCAGATCAAATACCCTTTCTAAATGAAGGTAAGCTGTACAGTTTTTTTTTTTTAAATATTTAAACATCTCATCAGAACCTACTGAATATGAGTCTCCATGTACTCATTATAGTAAAATCTGTCTGAAGGCTGGCATCAGTATGTCTGGGTAGGATGTATATTCTAGCCAAGATTTTGCATAGATGTCACAGGGAATCCAGAATCCCTTGAGTTTCAGACATAGCCTTTAGAAGCACACTGATCTTCACAGGTGGAGGCTTCCACTGCCATCAGTCTATTACTGCTGCTTAAATTCACAGCACCCTGGACAAGAGGAGAAGGTAGCCTAGCTGTTTCCTTGGCCCCCACATCTCTCTGCCACATGATGGACAGCCATACCAGATTGCATTAGAATGTTGACTGCAAGTTAACTGATGATCTTTCTTTCTCTCAATCCTTATTTTAAAATCACTCTACCAACGCCCTGCTCTTTTTACTAATTAGATTATTTGGCCTTGGTGTATAGTGTCTTGGGGTCATCAGTATGAAGGTCAGGTCACGATAAAAGAGCGGGGTCTCTAATGTGGATACACCCAGGAGGTCACTCTCTCCCCAGGCTGTGTCCAAGTGGCGTAGGGGAGCACAGGGCTCTGTCCCCAGGATATACAGTCCCTTTCCATGACATTGGAGATGAAGCTGGGCCTCAACTATTGGAGATGAAGCTGGGCCTCAACTCTGCACCAGCATATTCCTACAACTTCTCAGAGTCCTGCGGATAATGACGGAGGAGACATACCATGCAGGAAACTGCCCTCTAGAGCACCCAATCTGGATCTAAGTTTGTCTTACATGTTTAAGAAAAATTTGCTTTATTTTATTTTACTGTATTAATTGATTAGTTTTTAAGGAAATAGTGGAGTCCATCACTAAGAACTCAGGCCATACCTTAGATATTGCAATGTTGAATAAATGCCACCAGTTTATTTTATTGTTATGTGCCTCTTTTTTCCTAAAAACTAAGCCCCAAAATATAAAAATTTACATTGTTACTTATTTATTTGTTTTAGGGACAAACTCTCACTGTGTCACCCAGCCTGGAGTGCAATAGTACAATTGTAGCTCGCCGTAGCCTGAAACTCCTGGGCTCAAGCGATCCTCCCACCTCAGCCTCCCAAGTAGCCGGGACTACAGGCACATACCACCATGCCCAGCTCATTATTTATATTTTGCTAAATGAATTTTTGAAATACATTTCACAAGTATTTGTCCATTTTCAGTTGAAATTTAACCTTCTTTCTTTCTTTCTTTTTCTTTCTTTCTTCTTTCTTTCTTTCTTTCTTTCTTTCTTTCTTTCTCTCTTTCTCTGCTTCTTTCTTTCTCTGTTTCTTTCTTTCTTTCATATTGCTCCTTGAATAACAGGGCTATCCCACAGGCAGAGTGCCCAGGGTAGTGAAAGTTTAATTGTCAAAGAGTTTTTAATGCCAGAATCAGACTTATGAATTCACTCAGTAGATATTACATGTCACTGGCATATGACCTTTTAATAGATATTTTATTGGCCTAGGAATGGTAAGGTCAGAGACTTGAGTGGTTCCACTTCTAACAGCAAAAAGAAACTATTTCTGGCTATAATAAAATTTAGTGTCTTAAAATTTAAATAGAATAGTTGTTTATACTTACTCAGGGAACTGGAGGGTTATATGGGATATTTAAATAAATTGTGGAACACTTGGTCCTGAAAACTGCCCATTATAATACTTTAAACAAAATAAATTTCACGTAAAAGTTTCAAGCCTCCTGAACATCAGGGAAAGGTGAAAATACAGTCATGGGATATAGAGACTAGCACCAGGAAAAACAGCCAGAAATTCTGAACTTGGATCTCTTTGCATGTCCTCATGCTGCTTAAGAGATTGCTTAAGAGATGACCTTGATAACATTTTAAAAATTTGAGTGCAAAGTGCAATGTATTGCCTTTCCGTGGATTAGAGCACATGATAGCTCTTGAGCCAGATTATAAGAATCCCTGTCATAAGATTAGGAGAAGGGAAAGAAAAGAATCAGAATCAAAAGCCTGACCCACAGCTGACTCTCTTGTTTAAAGAAAATGCTTGGTCTTGCTTCCAGCACATGGTTTCCTGAAAATGATCTTTACCTTAATAAGTAAATGTTTAAAGCTTTACTTATTAATTTGAATTAGTTTAAGTCCTTAGGGAACCCTGAGCGGGTTTAGTTATCTTGACTACAAAGGCCCACATCCCTCAGAAAGTACCCCTGTGTCGGCAGCTGGACAACAACCTCAAGGATTGTCATTGTGGAATCATGGCACAATCCAATTTTTTATCTCACTGTTGAGTGGTGGTCCCCAAAAAGACATGTCCTTATCCTGTTTCCTGGAACTTGTGAATGTTCCCTTGTTTGGAAAAGAGATATTTAAAGATGTTATAAAGGTAAGGATTTTGCAATGAGGAGATTATCTTGGGTCTTCCATGTGGGCCCTAAATCCAATGATGTGTGTATTAGTCTGTTCTCATGCTGCTAATAAAGACATACCAGAGACTGGGTAATTTATAAAGAAAAAGAGGTTTCATGGACTCATAGTTCCACATGGCTGAGGAGGTCTCACAATCATGGTGGAAGGCAAAGGAGGAGCAAAGGCATGTCTTACATGGCAACAGGCAGAAGAGCATGTGCAGGGGAACTGTCCTTTATAAAACCATCAGATCTCATGAGACTTATTCACTATCATGAGAACAGCACAGGAAAAACCCACCCTCATGATTCAGTTACCACCCACTGGGTCCCTCCCATTACTCATGGGGATTATGGGAGCTACAATTCAAGATGAGATATGGGTGGAGACACAGCCAAACCATATCAATGTATGTCCTTAGAAGAGTGAGGCAGGGAGAGATTTCACACAGAAAGAAGAGGAGGAGGAGGCAATGTGTCCACAGAGGCAGAAACTGGGGTGGTGCAGGCTCAGGTCAAGGAATGGTGACAGCTACTGGAAAGTGAAAGAAGCAAGGAACCAATTCCCTCAAAGGAGTATGGCCCTGCTGACATTTGATTTCAGACTTCTGGCCTCCATAACTGTGAAAGAATACATTTCTATTGTTTTAAGCCACTCAATTTTTGGTAAGTCAATATAGCAGCCATAAAAATCTAATACCCTAACTTCATGCCTTCCCTAATGTCTACTTTTCCAGGTGAGTTATCTGAAAGGTCTTTTTCCCTTCCATGCTCTTCCCCATCCTTCTGGAATATTCTCTGTGGCAGTTACGCAGACCATTACAACCGCATTTCTTGTGGGTTGTATGTGTGAAATCTGCAGAGCTCAGAAAAAAAATATCTGATCAAAAGCAACACTTGAACTACTGAATTTCTTTTTTTTCAAGTTTATTCATTCAACAAATATTTATTGCACATATACTATGTGCCAGGCATTGTCCTGTATGCTGGAGAAGCCTGGGGAAGTGAGGGGAAAGATGAACAAAAATCCCTGCTCCCATTAAGTTTTCATAGGCAAGCAATACATAAAATAAAGAGGTAAAGTTGTAGCATGTTGGATGTAGTAAAAAAAAAAGCTACAGAGAATTAAGAAAGAAAGAGGCATAGGGAATAGTTTTCTGTTTTAATAGGATGATTATGGAACACTTTGCTGAGAAGGTGACCTCCAGAAAGGAGATATATTAGTCAGAGTTCCTCCGAGAAATTGAACCAATAGGAGATATTCACACTTACATATGTACGTGTATGTGCATGAGATTTATTGCAAAGGAATTGGTTCATGTGATTATGGAGGCTGGCAAGTCCAAAATCTGCAGAGCACATGTCCCAGTTTGAGTTCAAAAGCCACAGGCTGCTGGTCAGAGCAGTGACTCACACCTGTAATCCCAGCACTTTGAGAAGCCAAGGCAGCCAGATCACTTGAAGTCAGGAGTTCAAGACTAGCTTGGCTAGCATGGTGAAACCCCATCTCTATTAAAAATACAAAAGGCTGAGACAGAATTGCTTGAACTTAGGAGGCAGAGGTTGCAGTGAGCTGAGACTGTGCCACTGCACTCTAGCCTGGGCGACAGAGTGAGATTCTGTCAAAAAAAAGAAAAGAAAAAAAGAAAGAAAGAACCAATGTCTTAGTTAATTCTTAGTTCAGAGGATATCAGGCAGCAGAATTCTTTCTTACTCAGGGGAATGTTAACCTTTTGTTCTATTCAGGCCTTCAACTGATTGGATGAGGCCCTCCCACATTAGGGAGGGTAATCTGTTTTGCTCAGGCTACTGATTTAAATGTTAATCTCATCCAAAAACACCCTCACAGAAACATTCAGAATAATGATTGACTAAATATTTTAACACTCTGTGACCCAGCTAAATTGACACATAAAATTAACCATAATGGGAGAGGAGTTCAGTGAGCCATAAGGTGTCTGTGGGAAGAGCTTTCTAGGAAGAGTAAATTTCAAGAGCTAAGGGCCTGGCTTGTTGATCAATGAGGCAGCAAGTGCAAGAGGGACTGAGAGCCACAAGAGATGAGTAGCAGATAAATTCAGAGTGCCCTTGAGGTGAGGCTGGTAGCAGGACTGATAGACCATGGACATGGCTTTTTGTCTGCTTTTGGTTACTTTGTTAGACCTATTTCAGGGTCTCCACCATTGTCACATTCTTTCCTTTTCATGAGGTTTTTTTGTTTTGTTTTGTTTTGTTTTGTTTCTGGTTATACCCATGAAACCTTATTTTAAGTCCCTAACCACAGGCTTCAGAGATCTATACTGTATAAAAAGTGATTCATCCAATTCTATTATGACTTACATATAGCAATCTGCTCATTCATGAAACAAAAAATTCCAAACATATCTTGTGTTACTAGCCTGTCCTGAGTATTGATGGTTTGAATTCATTTGTGGACTCTTGAGGAGGGCTGTCTATAATGACAATGCATGTATATGCAGGCTTGCTATAGAACCAGCTTATGAGAGTTTATGTTTTATAAACTGCATAATAGATTTAATAGTTTCTCCATACATATTTCATGATTCCCACCTCAGAGGGCACAGGAAATGGTCCAAAGCAGATGCGTCTGACTTAAAATGACTGACAAGGCATCTGGGTCAGTGATCTTTAGCTGCATAACAAACCACTTCAAAACTTAATGACTTGAAAACAAGTCACTGTTGAGACAATAACCATATGTTACTGCTCACAAGTCTATGGGTCAGCTGAAACTTTCTGCTGATTTTCGTTGGGCTCCATTGATCCCAGCTGGTCTTAGGCAGGTATCTGTGTTCAGCTAGCAGATCAACTGAAGCCTGGCTAGTTGAGGATGGTCTTACCTACCTGACTGGCAGCTGGCTGGCTGGCAATTGGGACATCAGGAGTGATTGGGCCCTGTGTCTCTCTTCTACTAGCAGGCTAATCAAAGCTTGCTCAAAAGCAGGAGCATAGACTTCTTAAGGCCTAGGCCCAAAACTGGCATATTGTCACTTTGACCACATTTTACTATCCAAAGAAAATCCCAATACCTGCCCAGATTCAAGTGGGAAAGAAGTAGACTCTAAGTGTTAATAGGAGGAGCTGAAAAATAACTGTGGCCATTTTTTCAATCTATACATAATATGCTAATTAACTGTATGTGTTAACTTGACTGGTCCACAGGGTACCCATTCATTTGGTCTGAGTCTGATGGCCTGAGAATGAGGACAGCTGATGGGGTATTACACACACACACACACACACACACACACACACACACACACACAATTGGAGTATTACACACACACACACACACACACACACACACACACACACACATAATTGATTCTGTCTCTCTGGAGAACCAAGACTAATACAGATTTTTGCCCCAAGAGTGGTTCTAGAGGAAGAGAATTGTAAGGATGGGTTTCCTGAATCGGTGCTGAGGTTTCTGGAATTGGTTCTCTCATCCAATTAGGTTTAACGATGCAAATAACTCTGTTTCCATTAATAAAGAAGGCACTGATAGATAGTCTATGGTGTACTCTGTCAATAGAGATATGCAAAATATTACCATTGGATACTCCTAATCAACCACTTATAAGAAGCAAAGATTTTGTTGACTGTGTATATAATGCTTTTGAACATGATTGGCAAAGTAACAAATGTAAAGAGATTGGCTTCTATTATCATTGAACAAAGAATGAGCTGAGGGTTTGAATTCCCAGGTCAAATGCTGCATACTTGATCTAAAAGCTGCAATTGTGTGCCCTCAAGAAGACCTTTATCTCCTATAGCCTTAGGACTGAGATCACTGAAAATCAAATGCAGGATCTCATCCCATGACTAGCCAAACTAACACAATTTGAACCCTCAGCCTCACAAGGTGTCTTCTGATAAAGTCAGTGTATTAACCAGGAAAGAATGTGTTGCTCAAAGTTGGAATCGAGATCAGCTTCAGCCCTGATGAAACTGAGGACATTGAGCCCCTAAATTATGATAAGGTTTCTTTGCCAGCAGAAGATCCCTCTCCAGCCTCTTCTAAGGGGATTAATCCTGCATCACCAGAGGAAACTCTAAGGGCCTCCCCCAAGGCAGTTGCCATGCAAGATGATGCTGATTCTATTCAGGACCCCTCTTTGTTTCTAGACCTATAACTACATTCATTCAAGTCCCAAGATGCCCCTAAAGGTGAAGTACAAAGTGCAGTTCATGAGGATTTATACTATACTCCAAATAAATATTAAGTATTTAAATTTTCTAATTTATGAAAGTTTGGAAAACATGTGAGGGAATGCATATTAAGAACGTAGGATCATGGTAGGAGAAACACAAATTAGATCAAAATGAATTTATTGTTATGGATAAAGGAAGGAGACAGCATGCATTTAATTTTGCAGCTCAGGCATTTGGAAAGTGCTGTAATCGTTTGTTTAGTCATTGGCTGGAACATGGGCCAGAAAGTCACCCACAGTGAGCAAGTTGGAAATGCTGAACTTCCCTTGGTTTAATGTAGAGGGAGGGATTAAATGACTTAGAGACATTGGGATGTTAGAGTGGGTTTGTCATTCAAGAATGACTTACTCACATTGGGAGGGTCCTGGAGACATACTTTTCACCATAACTGTGAGAAGTAAGTTTGTGAAGGAGTCCTGGCATCCTTGAAGAGCTCTGTGACACCCTACTCTGTAGGCCAGAACTTACAATAGAAACTGCAGTCACTGAATTGAGAAATCGAAATGTAACGGGAATGATTGGATCCCAGTGTGGCAGGGGCCAAGTGGCAGCACTCGACCATCAAAGGCAAGATGGGCATGATTACCATGATGAACAGTGGAGTCAAGCAGCAACCAAAATGCTCTAACACAGAGAACCATGGCACTGGCCAGTTGATCATGAGGTTCCTGGGAAGTGAAAGAGATAGGTATCCGACTAAATTCTTTTTTAGTGTCTGTAAGCGGAAAATTTCTATGTTAAATGAAAAAAAAGTATTACCTGAATCATGAAAGCAGAGAGTCACTCTCCTTCAAGGAATTCCCACCCTTGAGCGAGTTTATAGACCCAAAACCCTTTCAATGAAGGGGAAGCTGAATCTCTTTGAGGAAAGGCCCCTGTACATTACTGAAAATTTATACTGTTCATCTCTCTCCCACCCTTCTCCAAATGGACCTATGGTGTTTTACCAGGTAACTATGCATTGGAGAAAAGGAAGTAATCAGACCTTTTGGGGACTACTGATCACTGGCTCTGAACTGACATTTATTCCAGAAGACCCAGTATTTCACTGTGGTCCACCAGGCAGAGTAGGGCTGATGGAGGTCAGGTGATCAACAGAGTTTTAATTCAGGTCCATCTCACAGTGAACTTCATGAGTCTCTAAACTTATCCTGTGGTTATTTCCCTAGTCTGAAATGTATACTTGGAATAGATATAGTCCCTGACGGAATTGCTACACTGGTTCCTGTGACCTGTGGAGTGAGGGCTATTACAGAGGGAAAGGCCAAGTGGGAGCCACTAGAACTGTTTCAACTTAGAAAAATTGTAAACCAAAAGCAGTACCACATTCCTGAAGGAAGGCAGAGATTAGTGCTACCATCAGGAATTTCAAAGTCGCAGGGCTGGTGAGTCTCACCATACTCTCCATTCAACTTACTTGACCTGTGCACAAAACAGGATGATGGAGAGTAACATGGAAAGTTTAACCAGGTGGTGACTCCAACTGCAGTTGTTGTACCAGATGTGGTTTCATTACCTGAACTAATTAGCACATCCCCTGGTACCTGGTATGCAGTTATTGATCTGGCAAATACCTTTATTTCCATCCTTGTCAATAAGACTCACAAGAAGCAGTTTGCTTTCAGCTGTCAAGGCCAGCAATACACCTACACTGTCGTTCCTAAGGGGCATATCAACTCTCCAGCCCTATGTTATAATTTAGTGCACAGGGATCTTAATTGGTTTTCATCACTAGTCCATTACATAGATGACATTATGCTGATTGGACCTAGTGAGCAAGAAGTAGCAACTGCTCTAGTCTTATTGGTAAGACATTCGCATGTCAGAGAGTAGGAGATATATCTGACAAAGTTTAGGGACCTTCTGCCTCGGTGAAATTCCTAGGAGTCCTGTGGCGTGGGATATGTCGAGATATTCTTGTGTGATGAAGGATAAGATGTTGCATCTGGACCCTCCTAAATCAAAAAAGAGGGACAATGCCTAGTGAGCTTCTTTCAATTTTGGAGGCAGTATATTCCTCATTTGGATGTGTTACTCCCACTCGTTTATTTAGTGACCCAAGAAGCTGCTAGTTTTGAGTGGATCCCAGAACAAGAGAAGGTTTTATAACAGGTCCAGGCTGCTATACAAGCAGCTCTGTCACTTGGGCCATATGATTCAGCAGATCTAGTGGTGTCTAGATTTAATATTATGTGTCATGTCCCAATAAAGCTTGGAAGTAGATATTAACACCATTGCCATCACCCACCCACACACATCCCTACAAGTGAAGAAACGGAGACCTCAAAGCAGGTGACTGGTCACAAAAATCACAGGTAATAAAGCCAGAAACCAAACATTACCACAGCATGCTAGAAAGCCTATCTGCTTTTGATTTCTCAGTTGCATTATTTTTTAGTAATTCTAATAAATAAATAAATAAATAAATAGGCTTGGCCAGGTGCGGTAGCTCATGCCAGCACTTTGGGAGGCCGAGGCAGGTGGATCACCTCGGTCAGGAGTTTGAGACCAGCCTGGCCAACACGGCAAAACTCAGTCTCTACTGACAATACAAAAATTAGCTGAGCGTGGTGGCACGTGCCTGTAGTCCTAGCTATTTGGGAGGCTGAGGCAGGAGAATCACTTGAACCCGGGAGGTAGAGGTTGCAGTGAACCGAGATCGCGCCACTGCACTCTAGCCTGGGTGACAGAGAGAGAGAGACTCTGTCAAAAAAAAAAAAAAAAAAAAGGCTTATGTGGTGGACTCTAACATAATCAGGGCTGATTTATATGTTATCAGGTTTTTTTTTCACATATTTTCTTCAATGTTCTGTTCATATCGCATAGAACCACTGGGAATTATTCTCCGGCATTCACAGGGCCCCTAAGTACTGCTTCACAGACTGAACTGAAGCGGTATTAATGGGTCTCTTCCTAGATGAGCCAAAGCCTTAAGCATAGCCCTGTGCCTCAGTCAGCCAATCTAGAAATGGAGCGAGCTTCTAAAGAAGAAGGGGCACAGTCTCTGCTTTTAGTAATCTCACTAGGGCAACATAGCCAAGTGGAATGAAGAGATGAGACAAGGACTAGACTGTGTGACATGGGCCATAGGTTGACAGAAGCTCCAAAAATAGAGTGAGCGCTATGAGGAAGCTACACAGTAGCAAGAACGTAGTGAGCTGGGTGGAAAACAATGAGTTAGGTCTTGCAGGATGCCTGGCAAAGGTGGCACATCTGTAGAGGGACTGGCTTGAGCAAATGGTCTCAGAACAAGCTGTGGATTCCCTCTTTTAAAGTTCCAGACTTTCATAATTTTGCTTTGGCCTGCATGCTTTCTTTTTGGAGGCAATAACTTCATAAATGCCATAAGAGGAAATTCAACACAGAACCCTCCATTGATTTCATTTTCTCTTTGAATTTGGCAGAGACCCCTTTAAGACCGAATCTCATCAAGAAAAATGTAGTCTGAGCTGCATATCGTACTAAATCACTTCCCCCTCTTTTTAAATTTGAAATCAGCTTTTATTCTACATTTATTTATTTTGAGATGGAGTTTCGCTCTTGTCACCCAGGCTGGAGTGCAGTGGTGCGATCTCAGCTCACTGCAACCTCTGCCTCCTGGGTTCAGGTGGTTCTCCTGCCTCAGCCTCCAGAGTAGCTGGGATTACAGGTGCCTGCCACCACGCCCAACCAATTTTTGTATTTTTAGTAGAGATGGGGTTTTACCATATTGGCCAGGCTGGTCTCGAACTCCTGACTTCAGGTGATCCGCCCACCTTGGCCTCCCAAAGTGCTGGAATTACAGCTGCGAGCCACCGTGCCTGGCCATCAGCTTTTATTTTATATGCATGCATAGCATCCTGCAACAATAACTTAAAAAAATAATAAGACATCACCATTTTCTATGATTGCAACCTATATAGAGAAACAGCCTGGTGTTCTCCTACAAGACAGTTTCCTTAAAATGCGTGAGTAATGGCTATTAAATCATTTTACGGAGTCATTTCTAAAACAATACGCTTTGTCACTGTTACCATAATTACCTTTAGTTGGGGCCATATTTTAAAGAACAGAACACTTTATCGTGACTGTTATAAATACAAATTATTTTTCCCCTTGCGGGAATCATGAGGCTAATTTGTTTACCATTTTCCTTCTAAAACAGATCTTTACTAAAAGGAAATCAGTACAATGATTGTGATTAAGATCAACAGCTCTCTTAATTCTTTGTTCTGTTGAATATCGAGTTTTTTCTGCCTTCCTCCCTCTGTCTTTCCATAAGATAAATCCTTTGCTGGCAAGGGGTATATGTGTGCATGCAACTCCGGACTTATATCTTCACTCTTACACTTGTGCTAATTGATATTAAAATTAGAAATTCAGGATGCCAATGAAGGAAATAAGCTCTGAACCACGCAGGTCACAGTTTCTGTTGGTTGTATTTGTGTCAGGGAGGTGTCAGACTCTGCGGTTTCAAATTTAAGTTCTCAATGGACTCTGAGTGCGTGTCCTTGATGTGTGATTCACACCTGTGGTATCATCATGGGGTCATTTTATTGAAATGAACTTGTTTGGAGAGGCCTTAATTATTTAGCTTGCTGCAAAACCTAGTTATTTGATATGTTCTCTGTTTGGGGATAATAGAGAGTAAATGGAAATAAGACATTAACATTGCCCAACCCCTATTATAGTATTAATAATCTTTGCCGATAGGTTTGAAAGCACCTTGGCTTACATAACCACTATTCAGATAAAACAAGGAAATGATGACATCAGTGTAAGATTGAATGAGATTTGACCACTACACATGCCGTGCTTCGTAATAGTTTAAAAACCTGGAGAGAATGATCAGAACCATCTAATTCAAGCCCAGAGATAAGCAAACAATCAGTAAAAAATGCTTACATAGAAAGTGCATGATATTTTAATACGAATTTTCAGTATTTAATTTTGGTGGCTATTGTCAACCTTTTATCAAATAAACAGCTATTTATTATTAGAATTTCTTGTTAATGATTACTGGTTTTGACTGTAAGTCTAGCCTTACAATTTATTCAGAAGTGTGATTTTAAACCACATAAAGTGCTTCGTGGCAATGCAAAATCTTCTACTGAAACGTTTTGTATTATTTTGATTTGAACTTAAGAGATTATGTGGATTCTGTACATAATAGGTTTTATTCATAGACTTGATAGTGTAGCAGGACGAGCAGCAGACAAGAACCCCTCAGACACGGAGTTGTAGAAGGAAAGGGCTTTATTCAGCTGGGAGCATCGGCAGACTCACGTCTCCAAAAACCGAGCTCCCTGAGTGAGCAATTCCTGTCCCTTTTAAGGGCTTCCAAGTCTAAGGGGGCACAAGTGAAAGGGTCGTGATCGACTGAGCAAGCAGGGGGTATGTGACTGGGGGCTGCATGCACTGGTAATCAGAATAGAACAGAACAGGACAGGGATTCTCATGATGCTTTTCCATACAATGTCTGGAATCTATAGAAAACACAAGCAGTCAGGTCAGGGGTTGATTTTTAACTACCAGGCCCAGGGCGCGGTGCTGGGCTATCTGCCTGTGGATTCCATTTCTGCGTTTTAGTGTTTACTTCTTCTTTCTTTGGAGGCAGAAATTGGGCATAGGACAATATAAGGGGTGGTTTCCTCCCTTAATAGTTAAATGATTTTGCAATAACAACAGGCCAAAATATAAAGGAGAAAAACTTATTAGGTTGGTGCAAAAGTAATTGCGATCTTTGCAATTCAGAGTAATGGCTAAAACCACAATTAGTTTTATACCAACCTAATATATATTTGGATATATATTATTTAATTGATGTTAACTCACACATTAAGTTTTAAAAATATTAGAAACCCTACAAAATCTGAGTTAAAAATGAGTATTTGAACTTGAAGGATGGCAATCTTTCACCCATTTTGTTTTACCAAATTGTAAATAAATCATAACCTGGTAGCATCACCTAGACAGAAATTTTGTGGAATTTCTACACTATAAATAATGGAACCCCTGTAAGGTAGTAACTATTTCAAAGTTCTCCTGGCTTTGGCACATTTTATTTTTGTGAAAATTAAAGTTGGGCATTGGCAACCCAATACCTTTTAGTTTTCCACTAGAGCAAAATTAAATATTAGGCCAGTAATTTGCGGCAGTGGTATCCAAACTTTTCCATTTCATGCCTCTCAAAATTAGACACTCACAGCCCCCATCATAGGCATATTCACTTATTTGCATATCCATTTTTACATTGTAGGTATTACTAGACTAACACATATATATGTTCACTATAAATGAATGTGTAATATATATTTTAAATTATAATAAAATATAAATAATGAAAAAGAATAAAGATGAAAATGTTTTATTTTATTTGTTAATTATTCAAAACAAATCTTTGCCCTCAAAATGGAGAGTCCATATGTTTGAATAGACTTTATTATTTTCAAAACTCCTCACTTAACACTTTGATACAGGAATCCAAAACTCTGATCTTAAGTTCGGATTGTCTTTTTCATATTTAGTTTTAATGGCTGTCACTGCTGGGGGGAAAAAAGATTCCTCACACAGATTTAAAGATTAAAATGGAAGACGTGCATCCTTTGTCAAGGCTACTGCTTTATTACACTCCTTTTATTCATTCCCATCTACCAGTTGTAAAGGTTTGACTTTCTGTTGGACACTTAATTTTTAAGTGTCTGCTAATTACAATGGCTTGTCACTTTCATTAACATGCCATACACTTAAGGCAAGGCTCACAGCTGTGAGAAAGTAAATACATATTTCAGATAGTCTTCTTCATAAAATTACTTTTTAAATGGATTCTCCTGCAATATCTGATTGTTTTCACCTCGGAATGTAGGAAAGGAGAAAAGTCAACTCTGCCGTTCTCCTTGTGTTTGCCGTTGGCACACTTGCTCATGTGGTTCATCTCCCTGTCTTTGCAGGGTTTAGTCCATTTGGTGAGGGTTTGTTTGGCTAAAATAGATAAGGTAGCCTGTAAATCCATTTAATCTGAGCATGTGTACACTGGATGTGTTGAAACGAGCTGAAAAGTCATTATAAAGTCATTATATAAGCAAGGGCACCACTGTCCAAGTCCTCGAACGTGTGGGACAGGCCAGGTGCCATGGCTAATGCCTGTAATCCTAGTGCTTTGGGAGGCCGAGCCAGAAGGATCACTTTAGTCCAGGAGTTCAAGGCATTGAGCTATGATCATACCACCGCACTCGAGCCTGGGTGACAAAGCAAGACCTGGTCTCAAAAAAAAGTGGGGCGGGGGAGGTGTGGTGCCCTCTTCTTTCCTCAGAAGGCCTCAAGCCCTGTAAGTCACTCATAACCTTTTAACAAACTAATATGGGGCCAGTGTCAACACTGATAATAGGTATGAGTAAAGCTAATTTCCCCTACAAGTGAAATTCTAGTACACTTTTCCCATATTCTAATAGATCATCTTTCCTTTTATCCCCTGAACATGTGCATGCATCTTTAAGACTACAGATTTAAAGTACTAGATTACGTTTTTCTTCCCAATTAAACAGATCATGATTTCTTTTGGTGACTAGGGTGTTCTGGTGTTTTGCAGGCAGGAAAGATATAGGAAGTCCCCACGTTATAAGCATTATCTCTTCGAACATATCTATGTATATTAGATCTGTTAATTTTTGCTTCATGTAGTTTGAAGGTATAAATATTGGGTGTATACCTTTTTAGTATAGTTTCTCAAATACATTGTTCTCTTTATTATGAAATGTCCTTTCTGTATTTTCTTGCCTTGAAGTAATGCTGTTCGATACAGTAGCCACTAGCCATGTGCCTATTTAAATTTAAATTAATTAAAGAAATTTAAAAAAATTCAGCCCCTCCTTTGTGCTAGTCACATTTTAATTGCTCAATAGGGCTATTGGTTACCCTATGGGAGAGCACAGATAACATTTTCATCATCACAGAAGGTTCTGTTGGGTCGGGCTGCCTTAAGGCTACCTCATCTAATTTTTTTTTTTTTTTTTTTTTTTTTTTTTTTTTTTTGAGTCAGAGTCTCGTTCTGTCGCCCAGGCTGGAGTGCAGTGGCGTGATCTTGGCTCACTGCAAGCTCCGCCTCCTGGGTTCACGCCATTCTCCTGCCCCAGCCTCCCCAGCAGCTGGGACTATGGGAACCTGCCACCATGCCTGGCTATTTTTTTTTTATACATATATTTTTAGTAGATACTGGGTTTCACCATGTTAGCCAGGATGGTCTCGATCTCCTGACCTCGTGATCAGCCCACCTTGGCCTCCCAAAGTGCTGGGATTACAGGCGTGAGCCACCGCACCCAGCTACTTCATCTAATGTTAACAACTATATCAGGCGTTTTTTTTGGTTGACAATTATAGGGGGAATTAAATAAATCCACAATCACAGATGGAGATTTTTACATATCCGTCTCTGTTACTAACAAAACAAGCAGGAAGGAAAAAAAAAAAAAAGAGAAAATCACTAAGAACACAGAGAATTTGTTTAACACAATTGACAAACATAATATAAATCACATATTTAATGCATTACATTCAACAGTTATATAATACAATACGCACTAAGTACACAATGAAGATTTATGAACAAAGACTATGTACTAGGTCATAAAGTAAGACTCAAAACTTCGAAATCTTGAAATCATGCGGGGTATATGTTTTGACCATAGTGGAATTAAGCTAGAAATCAGTAACAGGAAAATAAGTAAGCATATTCAAAATTTGGAAAATAAGTAATAGCCTTCTAAATAACTCATGGATTAAAAAAATAGAGAAAAAACAAGATAAAAACAAGAACATATTTTGAACTAAACAACAATGAGAATACAACATACCAAAACAACATGCAACGTGTAAAGCTTATGCAATGTTTGAAAGAAAGTGCAGAGATTTAAAAGTATATGTTAAAAAAGAAGAAAGGATGAAAGTCAATGCTGTAAGTTTCTATCTCAAGAAGCTGGAAAAGAAACTGCATATTAAACCCAGAGAAAGTAAAAGAATGAAATACTAAAAATGAGGGCAGAAATCAGCAAAATAGAAAGCAGACAGCAATAGAGAAAATCCACAAGGCTAAAAGTTTGGTTTATTTACCTGAAAAGATTAATAAAATTGATAAATCCTCCTGCAAGACCTTTTTCTTTTATTTTTCTTTTTTTTTTCTTTTTTCTTTTTTTTTTTCTTTTTGAGATGGAGTCTCACTCTATTGCCCAGGCTGGAGTGCAGTGTCACAATAACTCCCAAGTTCAAGCAGTTCTCCTGCCTCAGCCGAGTAGCTTGGATTACAGGCCACCTTGCCCAGCTAATTTTTTTGTATTTTTAGTAGAGATGGGTTTTCACCATGTTGTCCTGGCTGGTCTTGAACTCCTGATCTCAGGTGATCCACCCGCCTTGGCCTCCCAAAGTGCTGAGATTACAGGTGTGAGCCACCATGCTTGGACTTATTTCTTTCTAATGAACTTATTTACATATGTTGCCCAGATAAAAGAAGTTTACTCCAAACTGTAATTTGCTCAACTTTCATCCAAGTCAATTATCTTTCTATTATACCAGGGTTTTTCAAGTCTGCTTTTCATCAGTTTAGTTGGATTATAATGACAAGAGCGTAATCAAGATTAAAACTAAAGTGCTGAGGAAAAAAATCTGTGAATATGTGGAACAACAGGGGATGTGACCTTTCTAAGGGCCTCGATGAACAGTATGGGCAGACAAGGACATTTTAATAATTATTTTTGAAAAAATGAAAAAGAGTTTCTCTTCTCTTTCACTTTTCAGAAAGGTAGAACATGACTGAAAGGTTGTGTTTGACTAATGGGGACACATCGGAAGATACATCTGGCTGCCAAGTGTCCTGTAAGGAGGTGTTGATTGTAGAGACACACAGCAGGTGCTATATAATTCCATAATCACAAAACCCAGCAAAACTGGTATCACACAAAGGAATCACACCTATTGTATTAGTCCATTCTCACGCTGCTCTAAAGAACTACCTGAGAGTGGGTAATTAATAAAGAAAAGAAGTTTATTTGGCTCACAGTTCTGCAGGCTGTACAGGTAGCATGGCTGGGGAAGCCTCAGGAAACCTACAGTCATGGCGGAAGGTTAAGGGGAAGCAGGCACGTCTTACATGGCTGGAGCAGGAGGAATAGAGTGAAGGGAGAGGTGGCACATGCTTTAAAACAACCAGATCTCATGAGAACTCACTCACATAATAGTGAGTTATAGTTATGTTCACTCACATAATAGAGAACAACAAGGGAGAAATCTGCCCACATGATCAAATCACCTCCCAGCAGGCCCCTCCTCCAACAATGGGGATTACAATTCAATATGAGATTTGAGGGAGGACACAAATCCAAACCATATCACCTATGGTTTGGGTTTTGGTAGCACAACACTGTTACAACCTACTACTCAGGGATCCTCAAACTTTAATATGCATGCTAATCAACGTGAAGTTCTATTAAAATGCATATTTTAATAGAGTAGGTCTAGGTGCACCTTGTAACAAGTATACTTCATTACTGACTTTAAAATGAGCTCCCAGGTCATGCTGATGTTACTGGTTTGTGGACAACACTTTGAGTAGGAAGATTCTAACTCAGAAGCCCAAACTAGCCAGCTTAAACACCAAATCATGACAGGAGCTGTTTCCCCTGGCTTGTATCATATTGATTAAAACAGTAAAGAATTAGCTGCTGCTGAAGTATGAAGTTTCATATGAGCACCTGAAACTTCTCTTGAAGACTGGGAAGATCTGGCCAGGGCAAGTCTGCTTCCATATATGGCAACTGTCCACTGGAGCAGAGTAGAGGCTGCTAGCTTTAGGAAGCCCATGATTTATCTTTCACCATAAGTCCCACCTCCACTACACTGACATCTTGCCAACCACCCATCTCACTTCTTTATTTGCCTTTCTAATCTTCTTAGTCCAGGACTCTCAAACTAAGCTAAATATTGGAATCAGAGGAACTTTGAGAAATACTGATGTCTTGGTCTCAGCCCCAAAAATCTTGATGTGGGCATCAGGGGAAGAGCCTGGACATTTTAAAAGCTACCCAGGTGATTCTAATATACGCCAAGGTTGAAGACTTCTGTTTAAATCAATTCAGTGATACTAGCAAGATTCTCACCCACCATCCTCAGACATTCTGATTCTGAAGCTCAGGACCACCACTTCCTAATATTTGCAGGATCTGAGACAAAAGAAAGCTCTCAACCCATAGCCTTTCACCTTGTCTTTCTACTTCCCACCCACTTCTATACTTTCTTGCACCATGAAGGATCTTCTGCACATAGAATTAGACACACATTCAAGATCTGTCCTTACTCCCTTTCAGACACCTACCCCTTGGTCGCTATTGAACTTAGACCTATGCAAAATGAGTGTAAGGTCTGCCATAAAAGGAAGAGTAAGAGGGCCTAGAAAGGGGTCTTAGGGCAGTTGGGAAGGGAATTTTGATATCTTGATGGAGTGTTTTCTGACACCAATCTCTTCTCCAACATTGGCTGGATGTCCAACCATTCAATTCAATTTTGATGCTACTTGGAGTTAGTGCAGACCCCACAGCTTAAGTCCCACAAGACTGCCCCCACTTCAGATGACAGTTGCAAGACTTGGATCACTCATACTTCTGACCAACCAGCTATAAGTCAGGGGTTCCCACAACACGTCCTCAGCTTCAATAATTTTCTAGAACAGCTCACAGAACTCAGAAAATCCACTTTACTTACATTTAGATTTACAGTTCATTAGGAAGGATACGGATCAACAGCCAGATGAAGAGTATATAGGATATAGTAGTCTGCTTTGTGCTGCTATAACAAAATACCTGAGACTGGCAATTTATAAAGAACAGAAATCTATTTTCTCATAGTTCTAGAGGTTTGACAATCCAAAATCAAGGCGCCAGCAGGTTCAGTTGTCTGGTAAGGGCCGCATCTTCCAGAGGGGAGGAATGCTGTGTCCTCACATGATGGAAGACAGAAGAGCAAGAGAGGCCAATGCTATCAAAAGCCTTTCTAAGGACCTTAATCACATTCATGAGAAAAGGACCCTTGAACTAATCACCTCTTGTTTGCCCCCCCTCTTAATACCATCACATTGGCCATTAAGTTTCAACACTTGAACTCTGGAGGGAACACATTCAAATCATGGCACAGGACAAGGTCTGGAAGAGTCCCGAGAACATGAGCTTATGATCCTATGGAGCTGGGGTGTGCTACCTTCCTAATTCATGGAGGTATTCACCAACCTGGAAGCTTTACATCATTATTTAAGGGTTTTTATAACTCCATCTTTAGCTCTCCCATCAGGTTAGTGAGGGGACCTGAAAGTTCCAACCCTTTAGTCACTTTATCTGTCTGGTGATCCACCCTATCCTGAGGATCTCCAGGGGCCCTATTCTAAATCTACTTATTAATATAAATTCAGATATGATTGAAAAGGGTTTACACAAGGCACTCCTATCACTGTGGAAAACCCAAGGGTCTTAGGAGGTCTATGCCAGAAACCTGGGACAAAGACTAAATATATTTCTTATATCACATGTGGGTACCCCAGCATTAGGGAGGCCATGTCTCCATGTGCAGGAGTCATGGTCTTATGGACTAAGCTACTCACCCCATGAGGATGAAGGTGTGGATGAAGGAGGGCTGGGGGGCCATGAGGGCCCAAGGGATGGGCCTCTCTTGCCCACATCTGGAAGTCCAGGATGAGGCCTGAGAGTCCCTTTGCAGCAGGTTCCCCCCAGTGATTCTGATGTCAGTTGTCCACAGGGTATACTTAGAAAGATAAATTCTGCAGAAGGATCAGAGCTAAAGAAGAATAGCTTCCCCTCTTTTCTTTCTTTTCCCTAACAGTTCTCAGTACTAGTCAGAGCCTGGGAGTCACATTTGGAATTTCAAACGAGGAATTTGTCATGCTTTTCTAAATGGATTGTATTTTGGGGACTTGGAAGCCAAACACTTAGAATCTGTAAATAGTTTGTCCTGGGAGAGAATGGCTGCAGGCTTTCAGAACATGAGAGGGAAATTTAGGCTGGCTGCACCCTCTGCTTCTCAAAGCTCTTTTTGTTAGAATGCTATTGTTATATGTGGTCTTAGACACAAAAGAGAAGCCAAACACTCAAGTGGGCACTGCTTCCATCTGGGTTTACCTTGTAAAGTAAATCCTGCCTTTGCTTCAGAATTTTGAATAATGAGAGATTATTCAAAATCTTGATATTGATTGAGTTCTTACTACTTACCCAAGCACTGAGCTGTCCTCTGTAATCATCCACCGTATCTATGATGCCAGCTCCATCATTCTCATTTTATGTAAGGAAACTGAGATGCAGACTGGCCACTGGCCCAAGCTCATGCAACTATTCACTGACAGAATTAAGAACTAAGCAGGGCCGGGCGTGGTGGCTCAACCTGTAATCCCAGCAGTTTGGGAAGCCGAGGCAGGCAGATCACCTGAGGTCAGGAGTTTGAGACTAGCCTGGCCAACATGGCAAAACACCATCTCTACTAAATATACAAAAATTAGCAGGGCGTGGTGGTGCGTGCCTGTAGTCCCAGCTACGCGGGAGGCTGAGGCTGGAGAATCACTTGAATCCAGGAGGTGGAGGTTGCAGTGAGCTGAGATCACGCCACTGCACTCCAGCCTGGGCAACAAAACAAGACTCTGTCTCCGAAAAGAAAATAAAAGAAAGAGAAGAGAAGAGAAGAAAAGAGAACCAAGCAGGGTCGAGCGCGGCAACTCATGCCTGTAATCCCAGCACTTTGGGAGGCCAAGGAGGGCGGATCACGAGGTCAAGAGACCGAGACCATCCTGGCCAATATGGTGAAACACCATCTGTAATAAAAATACAAAAATTAACTGGGCATGGTGGTGCAGGCCTGTAGTCCCAGCTACTTGGGAGTCTGAGGCAGGAGAATCACTTGAACCCAGGAGGCAGAGGTTGCAGTGAGCCAAGATCATGCCACTGCACTCCAGCCTGGCGATAGAGTGAGACTCCATCTAAAAACAAAAAAAAGAACCAAGCAGCCTGGCTCTAGAACTCATATGCTGTAAACCACTATTCTAAACCAGCTCTTTAAAACACGTAAGTGTAAATGTGCACAGATTTCAATTTAGAGCTGTGTGACTCCCAGCAGATTTCTTTTTTCTTGAACAAAGGAGATGACACTGTGAATGTTAATGTCTGTCATAGCCAGAGCAGACACTCTTTAGCTTTTGGGCAAATGAAAATGCTCAAAAATACCCACAGGCACAACATTTTCTAATCGTGCTTCCAGAGCCAGGCAGTGTGTTCATGCATGTAAAAGGCTGTATAAATGTATGTAGTAGCACCAATAGTGCTCATGAATTATGGATGAAGAGGGACATCCAGAGTCAAACATTCCTGAGAAAGCAGACCAAGCTCCCTTTACTTGGTTAGGAAAAGATAAAAGACTAAACTTCCCAAGGCAGTTGACTGGTGATTTTCATTCTAACATCTGAAAAAACAGGAATAAAGTTGCTATGGTTTGAATATATGTGTCCCTTCAAAATTCATGCTGAAATTTAATCCCTAGTAAAATAGTATTAAGTGAGGACTGTAGGATGTAATTAGATCATGAGGGCCCTGCCTCCATGTATGGGGATAGTGCCCTTATAAAAGGGCTTGAGGGAGCCTGCTTTGCCCTTTTTGCCCTTCTGTCATGTGAGGACACAGCAAGAAGGTATCATGTTGGATGCAGGAGATGAGCCCTCACCAGACACCAAATCTTGTGGTGCCATGATCTTGGAATTCCCAGCCTCCAGAACTGTGAGAAATAAATTTATATTATTTATAAATTACCTGGTTGAAGATATTTTGTTATAGCAGCAGGAATGAACCGAGACAGCAGCCTGTTTCAGAAGCCTGTCTCTGATGCTCCTATTCCAACCAAAATCCTTAAGCCAGAGACTGTAACCGATAACCTGGCTGAATAATCCACAAACATGGTTTATTGTGCTTACACATTGTTATAATGTTTTTTTCTTACTGTTCTTTTGTTTTCTTGTTGAACAGCATGCCAACTTTAAAAATAAGGAGATAGCCTTTAAAAATGTTTCCTTGCTTTATTTGAAATATTCAAAGACCTGGCTCACTGGGGCCATGTTCCAGTGAACTTGGCAGCAACTAGCTGGACCTGAGGAGTGGAATCCCCAATTAGATGACCTTATGTGCTCCCTTTAGCCACAATCACCATCACTCTTTGTTATCTTATACTCACATACCACCACTGACTACCACCAGTGCTTTTCACTCTTTTTCTTTACCTCTCTTCCTCCTAAAGTCATTTGCATTTAATAACTGCTAATTTCCTGTTATTCAAGGTCCCTAGCAATTTATGATATATGTGTTTGCTTATATAAACTTGCTTCAACAGGCCACACTAGCCTAGAGGTAGTCATTGCTTGAAGATTTATACTGGGCTGCAAAATAACCCTGAGTGTCTACCCAACTTTCAGTTTAAGTGCCTTATCCTGTATGGCAGTGGGTTACTTTTTGCATGCCAACTCCATCATATGGTAGCAGATGCTTGGGACTTTTTGTTGATAAAGATTCCAAGGCTATCTAGATGGCCTGGAAGTACCACTAAGATTGATTAGTGATGTCTGCCATGGTCACCCCAGCTGCTGCTATCCATCAGAAGTCATGAGCCCTGTGCTTCCATCTCCATTTCTCTCTCTCTCTTTTTTTTTTTTTTTTTTCTATTTTGTGTTTCTTCTCTGCCTCCTAATTATTCTGTCATTTCAGCCACATCTGGGGTTACTAAGTGTCATTTCTAAATTGTAGCTACTGACATTAGCGAGTATCTTTTCATTGGGTCTCTCCTAATTGAAGAACCTGATAAAATTGCTCTGTTACAAAGTGTTCCTTTTCATCAACCACAAAACAATCCTCCAGGACAGAGCTGAGCAAACCCAATTCTGTCCAACCCCGTCTGAGTCTAATGACCGAAGCTACTCTGAGTTACCTTATTCCCAGTATTCCAGGACTGACATCAACGCCCCTGTCCCAAGAAGTGGAGGAGTGCAGAACTCCCACTAGCCATATCCCAGCCTCCTTAAGATGGGCCTGTGGTCCTGGGAAATCTGCTCTTCTAACCTTTCCTTTGTCCAAGAAGCCACATCAGTGGAGGGTCAGTCACAGACAAGGGGCACACAGTGAATAAGGAGGCACTTACTTCTTGGATTAATTGGCTTAGTGTGAGAAGGCTCACTTTTACATCCTAAGATAGGAAAGTGCCAGAGGCACCCACAAGTCTCCAAAAGCATAGTTTGCTCTCCGATTTTCTCAACCCTTTCCTGGTCTGTAATGTTTATTGTTTTCTTACAATATACACCAACCATCTTACCTCACCAATGCTAGATCCTATAGGTAACAGAAGCACAGTATACCAGAATTATCACATCCAGTAGCCCCTGGCTGGCTCTAGGCGCCATGAAGTGACCTTTGATTTCATCACTGCCCCTGAGTGGTGGCCAGAAGTTACATTATGTCAGTTTACAGTGTGCAGCCCCCATGACCATTGGGGACATGAGTGTCACACAGGTCAGGCGAGTGTCACCACCTGGAAAACGGAAGCATCTCTAAAAACAGCTTCCACAGAATGCATGCATTTACAGATGACATGAAAATGTGCATATTGAATTTTCTGAAAAATGGCTTATCACAAAATAAAAAAACAACTATTTATCAAAGGAACTTTGGGCACATAAGGAAATAAATCCAATAGTATGCTCATGACAATTAGTTCTATAAATAAAATAAAGTAGGTTATTAGTCCTTATGAGATAGCCTCAGGAAAAAGTAAATGCCCAGATCAAAAGTATGCAGCTTGACACATTTTTACAAGATTCATGAAATTAGCACTTGTGTCAAGATACAGAACATTATCAACACCCCAGAAGCTTCCCACGTGCTCCAACCCAATCAGTACTACCTCCATCCGGAAGTAACAGCTATTCTGATATCAGTCCACATAGAGATTAATTTTTCTGCTTTGCAACTTTATATGAACCATCATATAGTCTACAGTTCTTTGCATCTGGCTTCTTGTTGTTGTTGTAGATAGCTGTAGTTGGGTTTTAAAAAATTGCTATAAAATATGTAAATACACCACACTTCATTTGACCATTCCACTGTTGATGGACATTTAGGTTGTTTCCAGCTTTTGCCTGTTACATGTGGTGCTTCTATGAACACTTGTACCAGGGGGAAAAAAATGCCAGGGTTAAGGGTAACTGCCTCTAAATCGCAACATCAGTTCAAGCAAGGAGAAGAGAACATTTCCCTAGAAAGATTCTCTTACTTTGTGTGAGTCTCCTAAATGATGACACTCAGAATAAGAAGCTTTCTTCTCCTTCCACAATCCCCTATGCTGAGGCATTTTATGTGATTGTGTGGGCAACCGTCAAAGCGTTATTCAACAAAGAAGTGCTATTCTCCCAAGCTCTAAGCATTTACTCATAATGGGCATAAAGTATTTCGAGTGCTGTACTTTACTATCTCACCACTAGAGGGCAAGAGCAGCCCCACAATGCTTGGCGTTGCCAGATCTGCAGTCAAAATGATTAATCATGAAGCAAAAACAAGAAGCCAGAGGGAAAAAAGGAAGAGCTCACAAAGGCAAAATAAACATCCATAAACTTAAACTTTCCTGGGTAGAGAAGATCTGAAAAATGTCACCCATGAGCCGCTTTCGAACACTTGTTCCATCTTTCTTTTCCAGTGTGCAAAACTCAATTGCACAGTCCTCAGTTGCTAACTACCACCCAACAGGGTGGGACTAGGTGAGGCAGACAGGTCTCAGAGGGTATTTTTTAGCACTGCCTAGATCCTTGGTTATTAGGAAGTCAAGAATCTTGCAAAGCTCCCAGGCCTCAGGGGCTCTGAACAAGCAACAGAGAGTTCTGTGACTTCTTCCTTCAAAGTAATATTTCTTCCCATAAAACCATGGTGTTTACTAAAATCAAGGCACTAATGAGTAAGGCTACCAGCCCCAACACCTCTCATTTCTCTCCTCTTTCTCCCTGGGTCCAGCCCCTTCTACCTGCCACAAACTTAACCAAGATTACAGAATGGAGATGTGTTGTTTTCTGCAAGGGGAGAGAAGTAGGGAAATTAATTACGAAGCCAAGTTGCTGTTAAACTATTTATAATAAATTTCTACTAGAAAAGGACCTTTGGCTGACAATCGTTTTCTTCTGCCTCGGCATGACCAAATACAGTAACAATTCAAAAGGAAAACTGAAAAACGAGGAAGAGCCCACAGCTGGAGCAGTCTGTTTTCACGTCTCCACGCTGGCGAACGACAAACTCGGCAAGGAGCCTCCTGTGTATTTCCTGTCCTCATTATCTCAGTTCTTGCTCTGAAGGGCTAAGAAGCCTTCACCGTTAGCCAAGACTCCTTCGTGCTTCAGCTTAATTTTCTTTGCATAATTTTAAATACAGATCATGTCTACAGTGCAGCAATTAATGGATAGCCTAAAGACTTATTATTTCAAACTAATTGATATGTAGGAAAAGTTTAAATAACATAACAGGGAGAGGGGAAATTTTAAATGATGTGTGCACGATGAATTTAAAATTTCTCTCTGTTGCAGATGGTAGCAAAAACATCTGATTAGTAATGGGATGTGATCAAAATGTAGAATTGATTTGGCAATCTTTCTCTTTTTGATATTCTTGAGCATATGATTGGAAGGAAGATTCAGACATTTCAGAAATGGGGTAAGAGGTGCAGGGGGGAGCAGGTTCTTCCCCCCACTCATGCCCACCAATTCTAGGGGATTATCTCACAAGATGAAAGAACACCTGAGTGTATTTTGAGTTGTGCTGTTAGGTAAGAAATAAAAAATGGGAGAACAATGCCATTATTTCCATTCTAACTCTTTGGTCAAATCCCCTTCTTGAGATAAACTTGAGAGAGAAGTCTACAAAGAGCCAGTTCACCCAGCTGCAGCAGAACCTATTCCAAGTCACCAGCACTCCCAGACCCAGGATTCCCTCCAAGTTCTAAGAAATGTGCTGTGATTAATCACCTCACTGACACAAAAAACCAAAGATCTTTCTAATTTCCCCATTCACATTCCAGCAAGTTTAATAGGAAAGTTTAGAAAACTCATCTGAAGAAAGAATACTCTTCAAATGCGAGAGAGCAGGAACATTTTGTTCTAAGACTGGATTGAGACCTAATGATGCTAGACCACGTTTTAAATATCAGAACACAGCATTCATAAGAAAATAGAATCTGCTTCAAGCATAAACCATAAGAGGGGAAAACTACCTTTACAATGTATTTTCTTCATATCAAATTCATGTCATAAGAATATCTGAATGACTTCTGGCCAAGTCACTTAAATGTTGTGGTCTTCGGTCTTTTTGGTCTTTTCAAATGTAAAATTTGCCACAGACTGGTTATTTTTTAGAACCCTTTCTTCCCTTCTGTTCTCCTACTTTATTTAGGTAGCTCCACACACACATTTTGAAAATTGGATAAACAACCTCCTTCTCACTGGTCCATGCAAGACCATATTAGTGTATTTCTAATATAATACACAACCATGAAATAATTATACAACACAAAAACTACAATACTGCTTTCTCTCCCTCTGGTACCCTGGCCTTTCATTCTCTACCCTCTACCCTTTAAGATAACGATGAATCTGAAACTTGTGCATATATATATTCCAGTTCTTTTATATTTACATGGTTCTAGATATACATGTGCATATATATCATGCATATGTATTCCTATAACACTTTATTTTTTAATCTTAGTTGTTTTAACTTCATAAAAATGGTATCATATGGAGTATCATACTGAAATATAATGTAAGTTAAAGGACCATACTGAACCTATACTATATATAATTTTGGGGAGCCTACAATTTTTCACTTAAAAATATGTTGCTTACTTTGGGAGGCTGAGGCTGGTGAATCACTTGAGGCCAGGAGTTCGAGACCAGCCTGGCCAACGTGATAAAACCCTATCTCTACTAAAAATACAAAAATTAACTGGGCGTGGGGGCACACGCCTGTAGTTCCTAGCTACTGGGGAGGCTGAGGCATGAGAATCACTTCAACCAGGGAGGTGGAGTTTGCAGTGAGCCAAGATCACACCACTGCACTCCAGCCTGGACAACAGAGCAAGACTTTGTCTCAAAAAAATGAATAAATAAAAAGAGCCAGACACAAAAAGTATATACATTATTATTCAGTGTATATGAAGAGTTAGAAAATATGCTATCTCGGGTAGGGGACAGGATGGCAGGTAGAGGTCTTATGGAGTGCTGGTTAAATGGGTGTGTTCACTTTGTGGAAGAAAATCCTAAGTCCATGAATTTGTTGTATCAGTTAGCTATTGCTGTATAACAAATACGACCACAAAACTCAGTGACCTAAAGCAATAAGCATTTATTATTATCCACAAGCTGGTGAGCTGGGAAGTTCTTCTGGTCTTAGTTGTTCTCACTTACGTGTCTAGAGTCAGCTGAGTGTCAGGTGGACAGCTCTGCTGATGATATTGGTTGGACCCTCTTTCATGTTTGAGGGTCACTTGGATGTAGGCTGGTCTAATATGGCCTCTGCTAGAACGACTGGATCTTTCCACTTAGTCTCTAATCTGTGAACAGGCAAGCCCAGGTTTGTTCACTTGCTGGTGGCAAGGTTTCAACAGCAAGAGTAGAGGCACATGTGGCCCTTTGAGAATGACTCAGCATGGGAACAGTATCACTTTTGTCGTATCCTATTGACAAAACCAAGTCACAAAAGAGGGGTGAAGAATGGAGGGTTTTTGAAAACTCAATCTACCACACTTCTCTTATGTGAACTTATCTCTGTGTACTAATGAAAAAAATTTAAATAAAGTATATCTATGTATAAGGTATCTATATTGTTAAATGTTGCTGTAGTTTACTTTGACTTCTATATAGCATTGTATTCCATGAATGTATTGCACTTATCCATTCTCCTGTCAATGGGCATTTAGTGATTCCCAGTTGATTGCTGTTTTAAGCAGATCTGCTGGGAACATGCCATCTCATATCTCCTAGTATGCAAACTCTGTACCAGAATTTTTCTTGGTTGTATACCAAAGTGTGGAATTACTGGGCCATAGGGGATATGAATCTTCAGTTTTACATGATGATGTTAAATTGTCTTCTGAAGTAACTGTACCACTTTACACTTCCTTCAGCAATATGTGAAAGACTCTATTACCCTGACACTTGCCAATAGTTGATATTAACGTCAGACTTCCTAATATTTCCTACTAAGCGAGTATGAAATGATATCTCAATGTGGTTTAGATCTGCCTTTTTCTGATCAACGAAGAAACTGACCATCCCTTCTATTTAGTTTTTTTTTTCTTTCTTTTTTGCTTTTAGCCACGTGTTCATTCTTAAGCAAAATACCTCTTTGTATCTTTTGGTTATTTTTTTCAATTGAGTGATTGGTCTTCTCTTATTACTTCATAACAATTCTCAATGTATTCTCAATACTATTCTTTTGTCAGATGTGTTTGTTGTGAAAATATTTGCCCAGTTTATAACTTGCTTCTCACTTTATCGAGAATGTTATTTGAGTAAGTTTCATAATTTTAAGTATGTGAATTAAATTTTTATTTAATTTGTATTGTTAGCTTTATTTGAGGTCTATTTAGCCAATCCTTAACTAACCCCAGGATCTGAAATAGATTAAAGGTTTAGCAGTCAAAACATAAACTACAATACTATTTCATTTACACACACACACACACACACACACACACACACACCCCTTGGCCTGCTCTCGTTACAAGCAGTTTTGGTAATGCTGCTCCTGTGTTCATTATGAAATATTTAGGTATGGACTTGTCCTCAGTAATAGCATCTAAATATCACAAACTCAAGAAATCTAAATCGTTCTGACAAGTTGCAAGAATAATTTCAAAGAACATTTACTTTTGGCACCAGACCCTGATGTTGTATAGTAACGGAAATGTTTAAATTCCAATGATAGGGCAGGGATGGCCCTGGCTAGAACAACACAAAAATCATTCAAATCTAAATGGCATAAGGCTGCAGCAGTCCAAGTGAGATCCCTGAGGGAGTCTTGGACCTTTTCCAAGATGTAGGCTCTCTTCATCGTGAGTGTGCAGAGATTGTATGATTCCACTGGGGTCACTTCCACTGATGGGTTCAATGGACTACAGCATTGACCTTCACATGGCTTGTTTTCATAGCTTTGAGTCCTAAAGGGAGGTAAGGTCATAGGAATATTTCAACAGTGTAAACAGCTCACGTGTCTTCCTAGCTCATTTACTTAGAGGTGACCAGATGAACTGAACATACCCTAATGCTAGACTCTTAAAATAAGATCTTGTTTTAAAAAGGGATCCAGTAGACAAAGAAGGCCATTCCCTTTTTCCCAACTCTTGTTCTCAGGGTAGTGTTCTCAAACTCTGCCAATTTGAGTGTGCAAAAAAATAAAAAAAAATAAAAAAAATAATGAGAGTAGTGGAAGTAGGACAAATAGTTCCTCTTTAGCCTCCTGACGTACCTCTTGTTTGGAGGGAAAGATAATCTCTCAGATTGCCGCCTGGGCAAGGAAACAGGGCAACACACTTCCAACTCAGAAGCCCTGAGGATGGTGGCCTGCTACTTCTTTGCTGGTCCCTCTTCCTCAAGGTTTCTTCTTTGGAAATAGAGACTGATTCTTAATTGGTTCGTCTACTTCTAAGGCCAGCACTTAGGAAGAGTTAGCTTGTTCTTGATTGGCTCAAGAACTTTAATTAATAAAGAAGCACCAAATCTGGAATATTTATAAATAACATCTGCTCACAAATAGAACATTGTTCCAAATAATTCAGCCTAAACTTTTTCAGCTTCATATCCACACTAAGAAAATCATAACAATTACCTTTAAACTCATGTTTCCAAAAATGTGATGTGCATGTGAATTACCTGTGGATCTCATTAATATGCAAATTCTGATTCAGTAGATCTGGAGTGGGCCTGAAGTGATACTACTGGTCCCAGGACCACACTTTGAGTAACAACGCTTTCTGAAGTTCTGCTCTCCCACACAGTGAATTGAGTAACTTTTCCTTCTAGAGATGGCATCATGGTTAGCTTTTGAAAACCTTTTGATTTGTTTTTTTGCTTCAGTCTTCTATTGTTTCAAGAAAACTGGCTATTTTTTCAATCTTTCTGAATATTTTAAGAATCTCCTTCTAATTCTGGAATGTTGCTCAGGTATTTCTTGTTGAAGTCTTTTCCACAGGGTAGACTCTAGCTTGGGGTCTATTAGAGCAAGTTAAATGTTGTCAAAGGTGATGGGTTATTCAATTGAATAAATGTTTACTAGAATATGGTGAAACCTGGCAAACACAATGGGAGTAGGAGAGGGAAGGAAAAAAAAAGACATAATATACTTTTCTCCACTCTACCTACCATGATAATACATATTAATTTTGCCTTTATTCTTTCTTTATTGTATATAAAAACTTCCACTAACTTTCCATTCTAGGGAGTCATTGAGAGAATACAAATATGTGGGCTTCTTGTTAAAGCCTGATAGGAGAAGAGATTATTATACATAATTGGAGACTGTGGAGTCAGAATAACTGAGTTTGAATTCTGACATCATCATTTACCAGCTGTGTTGCTTAACCATAAAATGCTCATAATATTTATTCCAGTGAATAATGGGAGATTTCACAGAGGTAATCCATGCAGATAATCCATGCCAATCATTTAACCTAGTGCCAGGATATACTAAATGTTTGATAAATATTTATAGTAGTAGTCATTGTTATTTGATAACTATTACAGAATAGCTCCCAAGGGTGTACTGAAGAAAAGCTTTGTGCTTAAGACACTGGCAATAAGTTCATTTCCATGTGGTGTAACTTAAAGCTTTGGTTTTATAGATTAACTCAGAGACAAGTCCTACCACAGTGATTCACAGTTCCTGAATTCATAACACTGTACATATCACTGATTTGACAATTCACCTTATATGACTAGCTCATGTTATTATTTTACTTTGCCTTGGCTCACTAATTATGTTTTAAGTTTCTAACCTTTAAGAGGTAACAGTTTTATACTATTCAAGACTCCCCAAACCAAATACCACAGAGCCATTTGTTTACATTAGTAGGTCCCTAATAAATATTCACTGGTTATTTCACTGATTAATTAAAGTAATCCATTCATCTCCACAGGGATTCAGGATGGCTGAATCAGGAGACACATCTTCAGATCTATTCCTCTTTGAGAAATTAGTATAATGTCAGTGCATTCTCATGTGTTTCTTGAATTATGATCTCCCTGATGCCTAAAGAGGACTCACAGGGAAGAGTTCATATACTGATAGAACAATCATTATTTAGTTTTCAAACTAGTTTTCATTTGAAACTAAGTAGTTTCAATCAGTTTTTTGACTTTCAACTCACTGCTATGACATCATGGTAGACATAACTTTCTTGGAGGAATCAATACCATGCTTATGTCCGTGTTTGATTTGACAGACAAATATTGTGATTTTATTCTGTTGGACATTTTCCAAAGAAGTTAGTTACTGATTTATTAAATAAATATACGTATTTTAGGGTAGTGGAAAAAGAAGGTGAATAAAAATTAATGGGTGAGCAAAGGTGAGGGAAAACCAAATCACCAGTTTTCTTTCTGATATTTTAATCTAAAAGGCTATGTTTTAAATCAGGTTATATGTCTTGATGAGTGCATTTCTACTTGAAAAATGTTGGTTGTATTTGTATCCCAAGTAGGAAATGCAAACATACTTGTATAAAGCAAACAAGTTTAACTTGTGTGTTTGTATTAATAATATGTGATCAAGGCACAGGAAATGTTAGTAAAGAATCATGCACTTATAATGTTTGTTTGGGACAGAACAAAGGATAATTCATTAGTTGATGAGTTCGATCATTTTCTTTGAGACAAAACATTTGGTTAAAAGGCAGGCTAGTCCAGGTATCACGGCTCATGACTGTAATCCCAGCGCTTTGGAAGGCTGAGGTGGGTGGATCATCTCAGGTCAGGAGTTGGAGACCATCTTGGCCAACATGGTGAAACCCCGTCTCTACTAAAAATATACAAATTAGCTGGGTGTGGTGGTGCATGCCTGTAGTCCCAACTACTCGGGAAGCTGAGGCAGGAGAATCGCTTGAACCCAGGAGGTGGAGGTTGCAGTGAGGTGAGATGGCGCCACTGCACTCCAGCCTGGTGACAGAGCAAGACTCCGTCTCAAAAAAAAAAAAAAAAAAAAATCAACTTGGGCAATGTAGCAAAACCCCATCTCTATAAAAATCTAGAACTTAAATAAAATTTAAAAGGCAGGCTGATGAAAACAATTTAATTAACTTGATTTACTGGAAAACATTGATTTATTGGAAAAACAATGAAAATGTACGTTGATTTATTGGAACTTGATTAACTTGACTTATTGGAAAACATGGAAAACATACTTTGGGACAATTGGATATTATATATTTATTTTAATGCAGAAGACTTTTCTTTAAAATTGTATTTCCTTTAAAAATATACTGGTATTATGTTATTATTTGATTATTATTTTAATGCAAAAGCTATTTTCTTAAGGATACCATTTATATTTCTGCTACTGAATACAGCACAGTAATATATTTCCTCTTGTAGAATACATTTAGTCTTGTTTTGATGGGATAAACTGCTTTTGAATATACTCACTATGTCATGCATGATTTATTTATTTAAATTTCAGCATAATTTTTCTTGACAACCTGTTCTTTCACTTGAAATGTTATGTAACAAAAACACCAGGACCAACTGGCATTTTAGTTTATCCGTCTATTCCATATGCTGCTGGATGAAGCGGAAAATGAATGTGTATCATCACTGTGCTGGGCACATTTTGTTCGCAGCCTATCTTTTCTCCTGTACATCAATTTCTCTTCTCCATTTGGAAATAGCTTCTTAGCAGGTTAGGTCTATAGACCTTAACCTGAGTGATCACATATAATGTACCAGGAATCTAACTGGCTATGGTTAGAGTCAGGGACCAAAAGATATTCAAACCTACTTGGATTGCTGCTTGAATGTAATCACTTCAAGTCCAGGTAGAACTATTTAGACTCAGAAAGAAATGGATATTTTTTCAATCTAAACATAGTGATTGGGTAATTTATGGTAAATCTCCAGCCCAAGCCTTTCATAAGCAAGTCAAATAAGGTCAACATGCATCAGGGACTAGGGCACATCAATCCAAAACTAAGAGAAAACCCTGTAATGTGTCCACTCAATATATGCCAGCTAATAAATTCAAACTAAGGACTAAGTTAAGGTCTTCATTTGGGTTCCCCCAAAAGCAAATCCTGAGACAAGGATTTGAGTCTAGTAGTGTTTCTGAGCAGTGATCCCAGGAAACCAGCAGGGAAGTAGGGAAGTGAAGCAGGAAAGGGAAGGTAACAATTAAAAGGTGTGGCTTTTCTCAGACAAGTTACAAATGGGGGCAACTGGTGATCAGTACCACCATGAAATCCTGGGAAACTGCATAGACTAAGCACCTTAGAGTTATTTCTTGCAAAGGGTGAGGGAGCTGGAGTCTATATACACCAACTGAACAGGTACTTTCAACCAGTTTTGCACCCTGCGAGAGAAAGCAAGCTGTTGAATTAGGACAGTCTGCATGACAATGGTTAGGCCAAAGAGCTTTAAACTGGGCACTAGCAATCATTAGCTTCAAACTGGATAAGAAGTTCCCCAAGATTATAATGCTATAGTCTCCATAATTCAAATTTCAGTGGCATTAAACCCACACCTGTGTCTGACAATAATCAAGTATGTTTGGGTTTAGAAAATATTTTCCAAATCTGACACTACCTTTTTGGCAAGACTTAACCATTAAATACATGAATGATTCTCTACAATTCACATAAATGAGAATCACCGGCAAGGCTTCTTCAAGTTCTAAATCAATGGTTCTCACTCTTTGGGATTCATCAGAATCAGGTAGGAGACAATAAAACACAGATGACTGGGCTCCCACCCCCAGAGCTTCTGACTTACTAAGTTTGGGGTGAGCCTGAGAACATGTGTTTCTAACAAGATCCCAGATGAAGCTGATGCCGCTGTTCCAGAGACCTCAGTTTGAGAGCTTCTGCTCTGTATAACCTCATACATTGTATTTGCTCCTGCCCTAATCAGTTTTGTGTTTTATCATTATAACCAAAAGAAGTACATTATATTCTTCGGACAAAGAAAATGTTAAGAGGCCTTGATTTTCAATCTGCTTCTAATTGGAAGAGTTAAGCAAAGGAAGTTTTTTCTACCTCTGAAGAAGGCAAACCACACAAAGTTGGAATCTTCTATCCAAAGTCGAAAACCCTATTATATTTATAATCATTTTTTATTAACACATATTGAAAGATGGTCATTCATAGCAATAACTCATAGGTAAGAGATTAAGTTGGTAGGGTTTCTGAGTGGCATTTTACATAGCACTATGAAAAATTACGCCTATGATTATCTTTTCTTATTGATCACTGATGTATCCAGAGATATCTTCAACTTTCAGAATGTTTTATTCTCCTTGGCATACAATTAGACAAAATATTTCAGTTTTCAAAAAACAATTCAGAGTTCTTATTATTTTTCCCCTTTTAGTTATTTTAAAATTTGATTTGATGTGTGCAAAGAGAAAGGGGGAAATGATGTGGTGGGCCTTTGATGAAGTTAAGTGTCAGTCGCCTGGACAAATGTGCAAAAAGACAGGCATTTACTAATATCCAGCTCTTCTGGTCTTAGGTAATTTCTATTCTGTGATGCCAAGGAGAGGTAGTCACTCCCTCCTTTGTGTTACATTTGTATGTTGCATATAATTTTCCCATGTATATTGCAATATACCATGTATATTGCATAGAATTTTACACATCTCAGCGTAGCACCTTATTATGTTATGTTTCACAGTCTCCTACTAGTCTTGGGACTTCCTGAAGCCAGGGTTGTGTCTCACTCTTGTCTCTATGCCTAGCACCTGTGACAGTGCTAGGTTTATAGAAGTACACTCGCTAAATTTTTGGATACATGAATGAATGAATCAATGAATGTGTGAGGTAGAGAAGGCCACAAAAAGTGAGGAGATGTAAATAGAGAATGAGCCATGAGTCAGTGGTATTGGCCGTTCAATCCAGTATTCTGAGTATTGCAGTATGGTCCTCATGATTTGGAATTAGGATGGTTCTACAGCTGATATGCCAACCAAAAACCAGAACAGGCTTGTTAGAACTAGAACCTAGAAGATTTTTCCTGTCAACAGTAAGATTAGTTGTAGCTTTCTCTAATGTCATTTACCCCTGTGTAAGTAAGGATGCTTATGATGCATCACAATGGCTTTTAATCTCCTGGGTTGAGTGATCTGAAGAAAACCCCAAGTTTTGGGAAGCAGCACCAGAATTATATGTGCCAGGATATAGTTATCTGATGGGAAGAAGGAAGGAGAAAGCAAGATTTAGCAGACCAGCTCTGCGTTTTAAATCTAAGCAGAAGAAAAATGAATAGTGTTTTAAAACTAATTTGCAATTGTACTAAATTGAAGTCACCCATTCCTGTCCTTATAACAGTAACTTCACTGTGGCCATAGGTACTGTATGTACCTTAATCCAGTGATAACAATGGAAGAAAAGGGAGATTTTTTTTTTTCATCCTTGCACTTTCCTTGTAAAGGAGAAAGAGATAAAGATTGATGGAAACTAAAAGTGCCCCTGGGCTTTATAACACTAGCTCTTTCTTTCTCATAGTTATAAGGTAGTTATAAAGTACTCAAGATTTATTGTTAGGATGATTCTCTAATTCCACTTAAACTTCAGAATAACCAAAAAGGCCCCCAGAAATTTAAGAGGCCATCCTTATGGCATAAAAATTGGCTAATAAAGATTAATCATAAATAAGAGAAACACTCATATCTGCATGTATATTCATCATTCCCCTGACCTCAAGATAAATCATGCAACACAAAATATGTATGTGAGAATGTATTGGTTAGCATAATACTAGCTGCTGTGACAAACAGTATAAAAATATCAATGGCTTCATATAATAGAATTTTATTTCTTTTTTGTACAACAATCCAATGTGTTTCCAGTTGATGAACAGTTTATCTCATCATGGCAATTCAGGGAACCAGGTTCCTTTCATAATGGGGCTCCATCATCCCTAGGATCTTGCTGGAAAAGGGAAAGAAATAGTAGAGATTCCCCATATGTCTCCAAAATGCCCTGCCCTAACTTCTCTTTGGCAAGAATTTTTCAAATGGCCATGCCTGGGTGAAAAAGTGGTAGGGAGGACTTGTAAACATCATCTCTGGATTTGGCAGCTGCACCCAGGCACAGCAGACACCGTGGACAGGTGCATGCAAATTTTGAGGATACCGAGTTATTTTCTGCAATGTAGACCAAAATACTGAAATCCAAATCTGCTAAATGTAGAATTATTCTAAATTGACTGCTACTCACAAAGACCCTAAAGATAAAATCAGTAAAGTGATGACTTTGTATTCCAAGTCATCTCTGTAGACCTCTTCGAGAAATGGATCCATTAACAAAAGGATCTGGGCTAGAAGACTTGCAAAAGAGGATTTCTATAAAAACAACTTGCTATTCAGCTTGTCTGACTTTTCTTTCCAAACCCGGTGTGTTTCGCACAGTTACATCACCACACTTACATGACGAATAAGGACAAGGGAAAAGAGGGAGATGTCCAATATTCTCTAGCAGATGCCTTTTATTCAAGAATAGGATCAAAAATTTACCTGGGGATATGATAGTCGCCTTGTTAAAGACTTGAGACACCAGCGCAATGTGGTTAAGTCTCCTCTAGTGCAACAAAGAAAAGGATAGAGGCCAGTCCCTGAATGGGGAGGCCCCAGCAGACTTTCAGGTGGTTATCTATCAAGTCCAAAGACAGACAGATGGAATACATTACGCAAATACTACAGAAGTTGCAAATCGATCTGCGTGGTGTTTTGTAAATTTCTAACTTAAGGTAACACTGACAAATTAGAAGGTTTAACACAAAATCCAGATTTCTGGATTCTTTTGAAAAATCAGATGTGGCACCTTGGGTGTACACTTTCATGTGGTAGTAATCTAGTTAGAAGAATGGGTGTCTGCTGTCTGTAACCACCCAGCCCTTGTCACTCATTTGTCTTTTGATCTGGCCCTGCCTCAGTTTGCTGTCGCTGAGAAATCCCATCATCATTTTCAGCTTCACCTTGGGTGGAGATTTCAAGCACAACAATCAAGCTTCTCAAAATGCCTGTGAGGCCAAGAAACAAATGCCTAGTTTCCTTTCAGAAAAAATTGTAAATACCCTAAAACCACAGCAATTTAAGCAGGAGACATAAACATCATATTTAGAAGGAGGGACTATGTAATTAGGACATACTCCCTTAAGCATCAAAATCAATTATCCTGATAAAACCCTAGGACAGCTAACCACTCTTGAAATATACATTTATAAAAAGAAAAAGAAAAACCAAAACTAATTTTAGGTGATCGGGAGAAGGATGTTCTCCAGGGACATAGCTGAGTTCATTCTAGGACATTTGATACAGCCTGTCACTTGTTTTGTAAATGCCATGCACAGGCTTTGAGTCGAGAAAGTGGTTGTAGCTAGGGCTCAAGTTGGGTAATTACTAATCCTTGGTTAATCTGAAAAGGAGTTAGCATAAAGGCATGCACCGATGAGGAGACTGATCTGAGCTGAGGCCCACACAAGGGCAGGACCCCTACAGGAAAAAGTCTTTGGAGATCCGAGACTTCCTGAGGACGCTGCTTCATGGGACTTCAGGTTCTCTGAGATGGTTGCTTGCACCATCTGCACTACTGACCTTGCTTCTAATGTGACTCAGTGTAAGAATTGAATTCATAATGTATGTTCAGTTCTTTCCTGTTGGTGGCATTCCACCTGATTGAAAAGAAATACATCCTTCATCTAAAAATAATTAGCCTTTGAATGGCCTTTTATCTCAATTGCCCAGAGGCCTTTTATTGATTTTTTTCAGGGTTTGTGTGGTTAAGAGAATGGGATTCTTCTGGTGGTGTCTTTCTTAGCCTCTCTGGAGTAGGCTGGCATGCACTTGCTCCTCATGTGCGGCTAAATCCGAAGCCACAAAGTAGTGACTTGACTCAGTTGGGCCTTTTATTGGACTCTTGGAATATGTTAAAATTGCTGAATTTGAGTGTTTTATACAAGAAATACAATTCCACTTGGCTACAGATTCCACTACTTCTCAATTGCCTTATACCAGATCTCATTCACAGATCTGTGTTTCTTGAGCCCCGTATATATTTGAGTTCAGAGACTCTGAAATTAATGTACATGTATTAACGATACATGTAAGGTCCTGGGAACAGTGCCTGCCACACAAGAAGCCCTCCGTTAATTTTAATGTTACTATTACTATAGTAAATAATTATTTTATGGTTCTATATTTCCTTATTAGCAATTTACTAGGTTGGTTATAATCTGAGAGTTTTTTTTTCTTTTTCTTTTAATCTATGATTTTTCCTTATTCCAGTTTTCCATTTGCTTGTCCTTTTTTATGGTATCTGATTCTTTACAGAACTATTCTGATTAAATTAGACTGTACTTAATGGAAAACAGAAAAACAACTAGCTGATCAAATAAACATTTCTTAAACTAAGAATAACACAGAGGAAGTGAAACACCAGGATTTTCCAAGTATGACAGACACAAAGAAAAGCCCGTGATGATTTGGAAATGTGCTGGGCTAATTGCAGCTGGTTGAGGGTTCTTGTTGCCTTCCATAAAACCGTACTGTATTGTTTAGAGGACAGCAGGTCAGTAAGACCCTGGCCACGGGACCCATCTTCAGCATCACTTTTCAATAAAAGACAATTCCTGATTATTTTGTGAAGGCAACTTTGAAATCCTGAACATGAAAGGAAAATACATTGGAATGTTTTGTTATTTTCCCCTCAACACACAAGAATATCAGGTTCCTGAGATCTTCACACATCCTGTTTTTACACAGTGAACATTTGGCCTGGAATGGTGGGGATGGAACCCTGGATGGGAGGCAAGAATTTTATTTATGTATTTATTTATTTATTTATTTATTTATTTATTTATTTTGAGACGGCATCTCACTCTGTCACCCAGGCTGTAGTGCAGTGGCACCATCTTGGTTCACTGCAACCTCCGCCTCCCAGATTCAAGCGATTCTCGTGCCTCAGCCTCCCAGTAGCTGGGACTGCAGGCGCTGGCCATCACACGCAGCTAATTTTTTTAAAATTTACTTTTAGTAGAGATGGGATTTCACCACGTTGGCCAGGCTGGTCTCAAACTCCTGGCCTCAAGTGATCCACCCACCTCGGTCTCCCAAAGTGCTGGGATTACAGACATGAGCCACTGCACCTGGCCAGGAGGCAAGAATTTAGTATTCAGATCTTGATTCTGCACTGAACCACTGGGATGGTAGGCTTTAGTCTCCTCACTTCATGACTGATGGGACTTGATGAACAATGTGCTGAATGTTTACTCTCTCGAGATTATAAAACACGTCTCTTAAGCTTCCTTACCCCAGAGCACAGGATCTTCAAAGACTTAGAACATCTTTTGGTATTTCAAATACAATAGTAACTTTCTGTTTGACAAATGCCTTTGGGTTATTATCTTGATTATTTATCATTTTAGTAAAATCAAAATTGGTTTCCTAATTCACAATCATTTTTATGCCCAGCTGAGTCTTCCAAAAGAAAACATCTAACTAAACATAGAAAACTTCTAGGTCTTAATCACAGGCCCCTATAAGGAGAAAGTGCTCCAGTGCTCACACAAAAAGTTCAAGACTGAGAACCCATGTATTAGCTGGACTGACGTGGCCTGCTGAGTAGCATAATTATTGTCCTAAATTGTAGTATAAGTTGCTTTTAGGGTAAGTGGCTTGGGTATGTATATAAAGCAATAAGAATTTTGCTCCTGGAAAATGGTAAACAACTCATTTCATGTCAAGGCCACAGAATTTAATGCATACTTTTGAAAGAAATTATAAGAGTCATGGGGGAAATGCAATAATAATACCATATCGCAGACACGAAACCTCACTGGCTTACAATAATAAACATTTATTTAGTTCATAAGATTGTGGGATTCAGCTGATCTTGGCTGAGTATGGCGGAGCTTAGCTGGACGTGTTCATCCATCTGTGGTTCCTTGCGGGTCAGGCAGGTGTCTCTGCTGATCTTGGCCATCTTACATCTCTGGGTATCAGTTGGATGTTGATGAATATAGGATAATTTGGGGTATGTGACCGGGATGATTGAGGTGACTCAACTCTTTTCCTTGTGTTAAATCTTCTACTAGAGTAGTCCAAGCATGTTCTCATGGCATGCCATAGGAATAGGAGTGAAAGCTAATAAAGGCTTTTTTAAGCCTCTGCATGGACCATGCCTGCTAACATCCTATTAACCAATGTCATCACATGACCACATCATCTTCAAGGAATGGAGAAATAGACTCCACATCTCTCATAAGAGAAACTGAGAATAATAAAGCAAAGGCTCTGGATACAGGAGGAGCCATTAATCCAGTCAATCTGCCACAGGGGAGAGAACTGACAGGGTCCTGGTCCTAGTTTTGCTACTAGCCAGCCATGTCCTTGAGAAAGACACTAACTTCTCTGGGCCACAGATTTTCACTAAATAAAAGAAAGGATTTGAGTATAATTACTAAAGTCGTTTTCGGAGACATCTAAGTCATGAAGGGTTTGACTATATAATTGTTAAGTGTTCCTTTTCCAGGTTCCTACAGTAATCTCTAGACACCTGTGAGATGATTAGAAATTTTGAAATATATTTCAGGACTCAGAGGAGGTATAAAAGCATGGACTATATTAGGAGTTTTCCTCTATGGCAGTTTCATGGAGTATATGCATATATAGAGGAGTTCACACCTAAGAACTATGTCAGAATGCATTTGGCTTTTGACTTGAAATAAAGTATAAAAAGGAAATTGATGTTAGGCACTGTGCTTGGTAAATCATATGGTCTCTAGCTTCTGTCTTTCCTCTTTTGTTGATTCAGTATTTGGATCTACTTAGAATTTTGCCTACCTTGTCCTTGACTCCTCCATCCTTCCTTTCTGGCACACTTAGCAACCCTCATTCTGCCCTTCACCCAATAGCCTCCAATGAACACTTTGAATCTAAATCTGACCATTAGCGTCTGAAGATACAAGATCTACAAAAGAATTGTTTAATATTCATCTAGACCCTGAAGTAATGTTGTTGAGGAAGGAAGAGGATGCACAAAAGGAGAAAATTGTTGGAAGACCTTTGTCTAAAGTGGTGCTGTTCACAGTGTGGTTCTTAGACCAGCAACAACAGCATCACCTTGGAGCTTGTTGGAAATGCAGAGTAGCATGCCCCATGCCAGATCTTCTGAATCAGAACCTGCATCTTAACAAAATCCCCAGGTGCTTTGTGTGTACATTATCTTGTCACTTTTAATGTGCATCCATCTGTGAAATTAGCCATAGATTATGAAAACAGAGTATGTGAGAATTGTAATCCCTCCATTGTAATCTATGGCTAATTCATGAAAGTAAATGTGTGATAATTTAGTTTTTATATATTAGAGTAGATTCAAAGTTGAGATTCATGTTTTCTATCACATCTACATACTTTCACTATATACCTATAGATTGTGTAGGGAAAAGGAAGTTACAGCTAGAGAGCTGTGTCTCCCCAGTGAATGTCATCTATTATATGTCCAATGGAGGAAGTGTTGAGAGCTTCTGCCCAAGATAAGGATAATGCTAAAGATATTAGCAGATTCCACAAGGCTCAATTTTTAAGTCTAATGTCCTTCATAAAGTATTCCCTGTATTACCTTAAGGCTACAGTACAGTCTTCATTTTCAGCATCCACACAATCCGTCTTGTGTGTAGCACTCATTCAGTCCAATGTTTTATTTTCCCCACTTTCATTGCTTCTCACCTTGGAAGGATTTTGATTTCTTCAGTCACCACAACACCAAACAGAGCCTTGCATGAGTCAGAGTGTTCAAAATACCACTTATTGACAAATGCATCAAAATCAACAACAAACCAGAATATAGTCCCAAAAGAGAAATCCATCAAGTGCCATAACTGACCAAATAACGACTCAAATTAACTGGAAAGAACAAGGACTGGTTCATAGGCAGGGCTTTAGATGTTTTTTTTGCATTAAGTCATTTTTCTCTCTTTTTAAAAATGAGGTTATACAATATTTATTAATAAGCAAATCAGAGTATGCTAAGCATTTAATATGTATGATCTTGTTTAAACCTTTTAACAGCCCAGGAAGATTGGTTTTATTATTCGTATTTTATATATGAAACAGTTACAATTCCAGGAGATTAAATAAGCTGCACAAGGTCATATTTCATAAAATGCAAGCATTCTAAACCCTACGTGGAGAAAGAATCTTACCTATCCCTAAGTGAATTGTCTACTTTGTGTAGATCTATGGCATCAGTTTAACTTATGTTGCCTTCTTAGCCCTGTGTAACAGGTTCTATTGCTAATAGGTATTTGTTCACAAGCTAAAAATTAATTTTAATATTATTTTGAAGAAAATATATTTAGGAAAATCTACCCAAAATATAGGCAGGCACCATACTCCAGCACCCAATAAAAAGCAGCAGTAATTGATTTCCATTGTGAATGGCCTGCGTTCTTCTACATTGGCATGAACTATCCAATTTACTACTGTTTATGTCTGGAGTATTTTCAACTTTGACTTAGAAATACACTGATCACCATTTCACTCCTTATCTTTAGATTTCAGTTGCCAATGGCGACCTTGAATTACAAAGTTGAACAAAAGCTGCATTTTACTTAAGTCGTTTGTAATTTTGAACTTGAGTTCATGTTTCCTAGGAGTTGTTTGTCTATAGGTGTCAGTCCTGCCCTTGGTTGCCGAGGACTCCAAACATTCTGAATTTGCTATGCCTCTGCTGGGACTCAGCGGGTTTTGTCAGTTTCTGAACAGTTTTTGCTTTAATTTATTGGAACTGGGTACTCAATTCACAGGGGTAATATGATTTGGAAACTGCCCTCACTCATGGGTTTCTGATTCGCTTTGTGGATGTTTTTCCTCAATGTGCTCCATGAATCATTTGCTTCCTTGCCGCCTCCGCAAGGTTGTGGATTGGGTTTTCCTAGTTCCCATTTCAAGGGTGGGCACCCCTGGCTCTATGCAGGGACTTCAGGTTCAGCATTCCAACACCCGGCATCCTGAGGCCTCCTCTTCCAATCTCTCCTAGTCCCGCAAAATGGAGAATCAACTCTGTTAACTGTGAGTTCCTTTGTTACTTCTGTGACTTAAGGATTTCTTTTCCTTATATTCAAACTCAGCTGTAAATATAAGTGAGTATGTATGTACTGTTTTATTTTGCCTTTTCCTATGTTTGGAATAGAAAAGGAAATTTTCAGTCAGCCATATTGACTCAAAGTCCCATGGCAATTTATTCGAAGGAAACTTAGTGGAAAACAAATAAACAAACAAAAACTGAAGTGGTTGGGATATAGCATGTGGTCCCATTTTCCCACATGTCACTTTCCAACAATGCTTGGGTAACCTAGCTAACCTTACTCTGTAAATTTCATATGATTCTGTTATTTTTATTCTTGAAGCAAACTTCATGAGATTATTCTAAAAATAAAATGAGGCCTTGCACATTTGCTCAGGATTAATTTTGAAACCATTCATTCTATGAATGTATTATTTTAATGTGTTTCCCATTGCTTTTAATATCCACTTAGCTAACTGATGATGTTGAGGTTAAAATACTATAGTCCTTGCAGTAATTCTTGGTAAAATTGTCCTAGTCACTGTATCCCACATTCAGAGTTCTACATTTTTCTTTTTTGTATTTTATAAAAACTATATTAGATTTTGTTTTCATTTTAGAATGCTATTTTTATGCTAAAAATAAAATAATCACATAACCATAAAAATGAGAAATAGAAAAAATAAAGATACTCATAATTCTAACACAGTTTATATTTTAGTGTTTCTTTTCAAAGTAGTTTTGTATTCTTTAAAAAATGGTCATAGTTATTATCACAGTACATATACAACTATAGGTAAACTTTTTCACTTATCACAATAATGTAATTATTTCTCCCTGTTTTCAAAGCCATTGGTTTATATTATTTGACTACATCACAGTTCTTTAAGTGAGAGCCTTATGATTTTTTACAGAAACACTTAAGTTTTATTCATGTTTTTGCTATTTCTTGGCTTGTTAGTTTTACTATTTTCCCAAATCTTTAGCAGTAAATTCCAGAATATTCTAAGCAAGATAATTACAGTACCGTATTATCATTCCTGCCTCTCAAAGGCTAGGAGATATATTTTTAAAGTGTTAAAAGACTATAAGGAATTAAATTTTAAGTATATGCAGCATGTATTTTACATTTCAAAATTGCTAAGAGATTAAATTTCAAATGTTCTCACTACAAAAAATGATAAGTATTTGAGGTGATAAATATGTTAATTGGATTTATTTAATTACTCCATGTTGTATTTATAAATCATGGCATCAGTCTGTACTACATAAATACATACAATTTTAAATTGTCAATTTTATTTATATATGTGTGTATGTACACACACATACACATACAAACACACACACACACCAGATGCTCCCAGAGAAGAAAAAGAATAAAATAATCAAAAAAGTCTACCGAGGAAACAAACTGAAACAAGTGATCCTATGTCTATATTCAAGGTAACATAACTATACAAAGAATAGAATTACTTTCAGTGAATTATAGCAGAGTAATATAATTGTGCACACTTAGTGGGATATATCCGATGAATAAAAAGAACTTTAAAAAAGTCTCAAGCTTCATTTGCTTATTTTATTGACAGTTCATAATATTGAAACTATTTCTGTATATATTAATACAAAGCAAATAAATAAATATGCTAATGTTATCAGAAAGAAACCTTTTTAGGAAATGTATGCTTCAGTCTTTATGGGTGAAATGTCGTGATGCCTGAAATATTTTCAAATGACTCAGCAAAAAATGTAGAGATAGACAATACATAATGCATATGTGGCAAAACATTGAAATTAAGGTAGTTTTCACAGGCTGGCTTTGTTTTGTTTTATTTTTTGGTTGCCTTGCCTGTACAAACAATGCTAAAACAATGCTATTTTTCATGTACAAAAATGAATATCTTAGTGTGTTCATTCTTATATGTTGGTGGTTTTGTTTCTATAGACCGAATTCCCAAAATTGGAGTTGCTGGGTTACAAGCCTATGTTTGCCTTCTTATACATTTTGTCAAATTATTGCCCAATGTTTCAGTGTCAATTTCTCAGAATGTTATTGCTTCTTTAAGAGAAATTTATTTTAAATTTAATGAATTAAATTAAATTAATCAATGTAATAAATGCCCCTTGAAAAGGTATTGTGGTATTGCATTTCTGATTGTTAACGAGATGCTTTCATCTATATTTCAAATATATATATTTGTATTGTACTTCTTTTGTATTGTACATATATTCTTTGTATTGTATTTCTTTTCCTATGAATTGCTTTATTTATGCTCATTTTTCAGAGAAATGGATTATTTTCATCTAGATAAAAATATCTATGTTTTTCTTTCTTATGTTGTTCTGTCTTGCTTAAAAAGATCTCTGTACCCCATGATTATACAGTTATTCACAATTACAATTACACTTTTGGCACATTCTCCTAGACAGAAGTAAATAACCATCCTAAGATTGTTATTGGCTTTATATTTTATATTATAAAATAGTATATATTACACATAGTATATATAGTATATGTAATATACATAATATAAATATTAATATATGTAATATGTGTAATATATTATATTAATAGAATATATTATTATATAATATAGTATGTTATATTTATATTATAAAATATAACATATTTGTATATTAATATATTAATATTTATATTATAAAATACATTGGCTTTATACTTTGTATTAAGATCTTTCATAGACTTCATTGGGCAAAATGACCTGAGTTGGACTGTGGAATTCCAAATTTTGAAAACCTTGCAAATATCTGTCTGCACATTCTCCAGCTGCGTTTTTTTTTAAGTTTTCTCAGTTCCTCTGTTATTCCATTGTAGCTTATTGTTCTCTGGTTTCAATTTGTTTCCTTAGGAAATTGGTTTGATTGTCTCTGATTCATAACTCAGTAACCTGTCTTATATTTATGCCACGTTTATGTTATACTGGGTTTTGTTTGTTTGTTTTCTGATTGTAAGCTAACCTTCAAGAGTAACTTTGCTTGCTCCTTGGTCTTCACTTATGTTTATGCATCTAAAAGCTTTCCTTAACTAGATCAAATCTCTGCCTTTTTAAAAAGACAGGTGAAAAGAATGTCAGAGTCAGAAAAGCATCCCAAGTACAAAAATATTTGATAACATAGGCAGAATTGAATACATTTGAACTTGACTGTATTGCCTTTTCCTGCTTAACTACCCAGAGTTCACAAAAATGACTAGTGGGCAATATCTTTTGAAAATCAAGTTAACTGAGAAATTTAGAATTTGAGCCTGACTAGTCAAATTGAAGAACTGGGCCTATAATAAAACAAACTCTGGCAACACTCTTCTTTATTAATATCTGAGTATAATAATAACAACTCATCTTAAATTTAAAGGTTAAAGTCAATCATGTTCTTTCCTCTTTCTTGTTCATAAGACCTCAAAAAGAGGTCTTATCAACTTAAGATCAAACAAACTCATGTTTGACAATGTTATGCGAGAAAGGCTCCAAGGCATAGCCTACAAAATCACATGTATCTTGAAAGTCTATCTGTCCTGTGGTGATTTTTTCCCCATGAATATGCTTTGAGACCACAATAATGAAAGGATGGGGCCTACTGAGTTAGCTTTGAGACCACAATAATGAAAGGATGGGGCCTGCTGAGTTAGCTTATGAGTATTTTATGGGGCCAGGCCACATAATAAGACTCCTTTCTGTTCCCCTCACTCGAAGTTATGGCCATAATACTGCTGCCTAACAACCAACCACAAAAGTTAGTAGTAAAACAATAAGCATTTGCTAAGTTGATGAGTCTATGGAGTGGTTCTGGTCTGAACCAGGCTCACCTGATCTCAGTAGGCTTGCTCATGTCTGTGTTTAGCTGGTGGTCAGCTAGGGGTGAGCTGGTTTAGAATAGCTTCACTTTTGTATCTGATAGTTAATTGAAGTGATGGAAAAGGTATAATAACTGAGCCATGTGTCTCCTCTTCTGGCAAGCTAGGCTGAGCTTGTTCACATGATGGCTGAGTAAACTTCTAACTGTGAGAGCAGAAGCACACAAGGCCTTGTGAGGTCTGGACTCAGAACAGCATATACTTTTGACACATTCTCCTAGACAGAACCAAATAACAAGGCCTCCCCAGATTCAAGAAGAAAAGAAATCCACTCCATTCTTTGCTAGGATGGGATGAGCTGCAAAGTCACACCACTAAGGTTATGATTACAAGGAGGGGTGAAGAATTACTGCCATTTGCACAACTGATCTACCATTCACACCTAACACACTGTTTCACTTGCACAGAATAAAAAATTCAACACATATTAGAGTACAAAACCTAGAATGTGGCAATTAGATAGGATGATGCTGAACCCCAGAACAGAGGCAATCAAGGGGAAGCCTTGGTGATCTGTGGAGGACCATCTAAGCCTAGGATTGTGGGGAAGGAAAATTAGGAAAGATCTAAACTGGAATTCCACAGTTGGACCTCACTTCTGGAGTCCCCTGGTTAAAGCCAGATTTAAATCTGCTAGGGGGAAGGTTGTAAATTCTCCATGAGCCCAGTGGCGCTGACAAATGTGATTTGAATTGATTGCCAACAACAAACTCAGGTTCTTACATGAAGATGTGGATTTCTGACTTCAATTTTCAATCTGACAAGCATCAGCTAGAACCGAGTTGTTCGTACCCCCTTTAGACAGTGCCTGTCATCTCTAGCTCTTCAGAACCCCCACGACCCCCACTTTCTTGCACACAGCCTGATGAAAATGTGTAATGAAAATAAGAAGCCTGGCCCCTGTAAACACCTGAGTTTGCAACCCTTGGTATGGAATAGCTCTAGACCACTGAAGGATGGGCCTTTGTTGGAATGGAGCCAGAATTACCCTGTATTCTTTTCATATTTTCTTACAATGAACAAGTATTTAGTTTTTAAGAAGAAAAAGCAAAAGCTCTAACTTGGAATGTAATAAATACAATTTTGAAATTAATTCATTAACAATTGAACGGCTTTTTAAAAAGTGTGAAATATATGGCACTTAATGTGTCATGAGGCAGTGACTTAGTTTAGAATATGATAAAATCTACTACTAGCCCATGATAAAAGTCTACTAAAGTTATAACTTAGCCACAACTGGGTCAATTATTATAAATTCTTAAAAATCATTATCAAAATTAAATTACTGAAATGTAAGTTTTTCTTAGAATTAAATTATTAAAAATGTTAAAAATCATTGGTTTAGGTATTTGACATTTTCTTGTATTTTACTTCTTTTTTTAATAATTAAAGAAATAGCACTTATTAAGCACTATGGGGTCTTGTCCACCAATGAGCATTAACCTAAGAGAAATTTTCTGCTAGGTCAGGTACAATATATCCATAGCTGAGGGTCCCCCAGTCCAACCTATAAGAGAACAGCAATTTGTTTTCTTAAAACAGGGTTACTTGCTTTTCTCCCTTCCCTATCTTCCTTGGAAACACATGTGTTACTGAATTAAAACTGAGGTGAGTTGATGATGAGGTCTGAATGGTAGTAAATGGAAGCTGTCAAACACCAGGCTAAGATTTCACTTGTGCAAAAGAGTGTGACATTGTAAAAACCCCCACTTCCTTCTAAATTGTTGGAACAGCAGGGAAAGAACTGGCAGTTGTCTTCTTCCTGTTTGATGCTCCAGTGACTCATATGTGCTGACACGAAGAGCAGGGCCCTGTACAAGGTGCTCCGTCATAGCCACATGAGTCCAGGGCCCTGAGCGCCCCCTCACAGCGTGTTTCCTCCTCAGCTTATAAGAATTTATGTGCTAGCAAATAGATTCGTAAACACCCCACATTTTACATTTGGGGAGAATAGTTGATTTTCAATACTCAGTCTAAGCCATTTTTACCAGATACCACTTTTATTTTTCTTTTATTTTCTATTTTTATTTTTTATTTTTATTTTTCTTTGATATTTAAATAATATTTATAAATTTTTTGAAATTTCAACTTTTGTTTTAGATTCAGAAGGTACATGTACAGGTTTGTAATATGAGTACATTGTGTGTTGCTGAGGTTTGAGATATGAATGATCCTGTCACACAGATAATGAACATAGTACCCAGCAATTAGTTTTTCAAGCCTTGTCCCCGACTCCTCTCCCCACTCTATTAGTCCCCAGTGTCCATCATTCCCATATTTATGTCCATGAATACCCAATGTTTAGCTCCCACTTATAAGTGAGAATGTGTGGTATTTGGTTTTCTGTCCCTACATTAATTTGCTTAGGATAATGGCCTCCAGCTGCATCCATGTTGCTGCAAAGGATATGATTTCATTCTTTTTATGGCTGCCTACTATTCCATGTTATATATGTACCATATTTTCTTTATGCGTCCACCATTAATGGGTACATAGGTTGATTTAATGTCTTCGCTATTATGAATAATGCTATGATAAACATATGAGTGCATGTCACACACCTTTTGATGTGAAAAAAAAAGTCATTTGAACTAGATCCATAATCCATTATCTGAGATTCTTGGGGCCTGTTTTTCAGAATTTTAACTTTTCTGATTTTAGAAAGGCAATGTGATGCATATACCATGAGCATAACACTTCAGGGAGACCTGAGTAATCCTCAAAATCAAACAAATTAATATGTCTGCAGTTAAGTTCATGAATAGTCATATGACAGGGGATACATGAAATTATACATATTTTATGTATCAGTATCATCCCAATATCAGTTCATGTCAAGGAGTTTGCCACAAATTTGCAAGGAAAAAAAAGAAAATTTCTGGATTTCAGAACTTTGGGATAGATAAGGGATTGCTTAATATAAATTAAATAATTTAGTATTGGCAAAATGTATGTGGCACAGAAGTGAGAGTGAAAGGAGTTGAACTAAAGAAGATGTTCCCAAGCTGCTGTCACTGTCTAGAAGGAGGCTAAGAGTCAGAGAGACAGATGCCCTGGGGACTGGCTTCACCCTGGCATTCCAGGGATCAGAACAAGCCCCAGAGGCTGCCCTGACAACTGCAGATGGAGGATGCACAGCCAAGATCAAGATAAAAAGTAGAAATGGGGGCTGAGAGTAGAACCCAGACAGGGAGCTATCAGAGTGGCCAAAGCAGATCAACCACGTTGGCATCCCTCAAGAACTGTTGAGAAACGCAGGAGCTCGGGCCCCACTCAGGCCTCCTAGTCGGACAGAATCAAGATCAAAATTCCAGATGATTTGTGTGCATCTTAAAGTTTGAAAAGCAGGGAGGAAAAGTCCAGGTGTTAAGGCCATATCTTAAAAATTGCCTCCAAGCTAATAAGGAGGTATGGGGGAAACATTTAACCTTACACAGTGTTTCAAGGATTATTCTCTCTGTTCACCAATTGATAAACAGAGATAATTTTCTTTAAAATTCAAGGTCTTCTTTTGGACTCAGCACAGCACAGCTCCCTAGCAGACATCACTCCCTGCTGCCCTGCTTCTCTCCCTGTCTACCAGAGAATCCCAGTTTTTAATGCTATTTTATGACTGAGACATCCACGTAAGTCTCCATTTGAAGAAAGGCTTCCAGGACTTTAAAACATCCGCAAATTCTCCAGGGCATAAAATAGACACATTAAAAGACAGTTTAAAGGGTAGCTAGAATGGTTTACAAGGCAAATAAAAATTAGAATGAAAAATGAATCAAAATAAAGAGGTGGCAAAAGCGGTCAAAATAAAATTTCAAGTTGGATACATGAGTTTGTTTACTTTGTGAAAATGCATCGAGCTGCTCCTTAGACCCCAGCATTGGCTTCCCAGCCTCTGACTAAAGCTGCACATCCCAAAGTCCACTCCACACTACTCTGTCTACTCTACTCAGCTTCTTAGCTTCCCCTAGCCAGGTTCATGGCTGACCTTGGAACGCTCACCTATCAATATTTTTCAACCCCTAAATGTAAACTTTGGATCGTTTTACTTTTTATATTTTTTTAAATAATTTTATTTTATTTATAGTTTTCTGATACCTTTTTCTCTTTTTCTGTCCTTTTTTTTTTTTTTTTTTTTTTTTTGAGATGGAGTCTCACTGTCGCCCAGACTGGAGTGCAGTGGCGTGATCTCAGCTCACTGCAACTTCTGCCTCCTGGGTTCAAGTGATTCTCCTTCCCCAGCCTCCCAAGTAGCTGGGATTACAGGCACACACCACCATACCCAGCTAATGTATTGTATTTTAGTAGAGATGGTGTTTCACCATGTTGGCCAGCGTGGTCTCAAACTCCTGACCTCAAGCAATCCACCTGCCTCAGCCTCCCAAAGTGCTGGGATTACAGGTGTGAACCACCACGCCCAGCCTCTGACACCTTTTTCAAAAGACCCACGTGTGTGTGTGTGTGTGCATTTGTAGATACCATTATTCATCTGATTCTGAGTCTTTAGCCTTATTGTGCCACACATAACTTGAAGTTGACTTTCAGCTACAGACAAATGACGTGTCCAACTAAACTTTGTTACATCTGCTCTGTAGTTGAATGATATTTTCAGTTGATATATTCATCAGCCCCCTTTGTATATCTCTTTCAGAGAGTTTCTATGGGAGTGAGTATAGAAACATAAACAACCTCCCCTTCCCAAGTCCAAGTGATATCATTGTTCAGTTCCCACCTATGAGTGAGGGGGGAGGGATTGCATTGGGAGTTATACCTGATGTAAATGACGAGTTGATGGGTGCTGACGAGTTGATGGGTGCAGCACGCCAACATGGCACAAGTATACATATGTAACAAACCTGCACGTTATGCATATGTACCCTAGAACTTAAAGTATAATAATAAAAAATAATAATAATTTAAAAAAAAGAAACATAAACAACCTCAAGTCATCTCCCCTCTTGATGTCTCCCAGCTGCAGGTGGAGCTGGAGCAAGAATACCAAGACAAATTCAAAAGACTGCCCCTCGAGATTTTGGAATTCGTGCAGGAAGCCATGAAAGGAAAGATCAGTGAAGACAGCAATCACGGTTCTGCCCCTCTCTCCCTGTCCTCAGACCCTGGAAAAGTGAACCACAAGACTCCCTCCAGTGAGGAGCTGGGAGGAGACATCCCAGGAAAAGAATTTGATACTCCTCTGTGAATGCTCCTGCCAGGACTTCAGAAATTGCATGGCCACTCCAGCGACATCGGACTCTCTCTTATTACAAAGATCACTGCCCAGGACCATCTTCCCGAGAAGCATCCCTTAGCCTAAAATCCACACCAAAGGGAGAGTTCCAGAGGAATCCATGAAGAAGTCCCATGCCCAGGCTCCATGTGTCATGTGGAAACCTCTGCAGGTCTACTAGTAAAGAATGCATGTATGTGAGATTTTTGTTTTCTTTCCAATAGTAAATTCAAAGCAAGCAACTCGCAGGCTCCATGGAACTTTTAATGAAGGACAGTGTCTTCTTTGAAGAAAATCGAGCTCATGTTTTTATTCGAAGCTCTGGTGTAAAGTATTTCAAAGTCATAGAAATAGTTTGAGAAATGCATAGCATTATTTAACACTATCGAACAGCCTACTTTGAGTATTTTTTTTTCTAACTGCCCCTCAACTACCATTATCTTCAAGTCAACATGCATATTACGTTGTTTCATCCTTCGCTTTGCAAGCACCAGTGACTTGCAGTTTGCTAATTTATTTATCATAGAGTCATCAATGTATTTGTTGCTAACATGGTTTTATTAGATACCGTAGTGATTCAAATACGTTTGTTTTCTATTTGGAAAAAAAAAAATCACTAGACTGTATCCTTGCCCAGTGAAGCCATCCCAAGACTTAGCAATATGGATTGTACATTTGGCTGCATCAACAAGTCAGCCACACACTTCCAGGCAGTGTGCTGTTTGCATTGACTATTTGCACTCAGAGTCTGGGTATTCATTGGTTTTTCGCCTGAAATGATCAAATAACTACAAATGGTCTGTTGAATAAAAATAGTTGAGCTGACATATGTTAAGCAGATATTCAATCAGAGTGAACAGGTTCCAGTGGTTATTTTGTTGTTTGACATTTTTTATGGTTCATTTATTTTTAATATAGAGAGGGAGATTGAATATTTATCTAGAGAATACAAAGACTCACATGTAAATGATAGGTATTATCTCCATGTATATATGTACCCACTTAGTCATGTAAGTGCATATACACATACACACACACATAAGTGTAGATATGTGTTTATTAATTGACAATGACCCAAATCTCTTCCACAAGACTTAAAACCAAAATCAGGGACAAATGGATAGAGAAGAAAAGGGTCAAACATCTAGATTACATGGATGTTAAATTATATGGAGATGCTAAGAAATAATTGATGGAGCCATTGATGCAAACTGAAGTAGATTTAGAACTTATTATATGTATTTGATTTATATTTTGCAAGATCAAAAATTAAATGTTAAGCATCAGATTTTAAGCTTGTTTTAATGGTCAAAAAATTAGGACAGAAATAGGGACATTTATTAGAATCTTCCATAATTTTTAAGTCTGAAACATTTCTATTTTATTCTAACATAAAAAAACTTTCATTATATATTTACTAAGTACATTTAATTCACTTAGCTGTGTCTTTACAAGTTCCCATTTTAGGTGGCATAAGAGAAACAAATTACATCAAGGTAAAACTGATCAAAAGCATGATTGAAAGTTCTGAAAAAAGAAAAACAATAATATATAGAAAAATGTAACTTAGAAAGTAACACATGAGTATTGAAGTTAAAACCCAGAAGCCAGATGATCACAGTTTTATTTTACTTTAAAATAAACCTGTCTGATTGTAGCTTAGCAAAATATCTTAAAACGCAAAAACCAGTTGTGTCCTGAAAATTGTGTTTCAAGAATTTAATATTTTTATGAAAATTATTTTATTTAACTTTAAGCAATAACTAGAGATCACAATTAAATTTTAATCAAAATGAAGGCTTAGTTCAAACATAAGGAAACAGTGTTTGATTAAAAAAACACATCTAGTAAGACGCAAGGGGAAAATCACATCCTCTTTGGAGATTATTATATTTTGATCTGAAGGGTTTGGGGTGTTCATTAGACACTTAATAAAACTTCCACTGAAAAAGAAATCTTTTGTAAATCATTCTACTTTTGCACTTTGAAAGAAAGGCATTAATCATAAAGAAGCGAGAACGGTCAAAGTCGAATGCTGCATTTTTATAAACAAAATTACAGACTGTCTGAAATTACAGAAGAATGAACTAATAATAGCATTCATAACCAAACACAATGGTGATTATTGCAGAACATCGTATCACATTTTAGTCCAGAGATAGAATAAAGTTGAATAACCTTGACTTACACAAAACTGTTTTGGTAGTTGGATTTCATTATCTTAGTGAATTTAGTCATTTTACAGTATGTTTGTATTTGGCCATTTACTGTAATCACATTTTTATATCTGTACAATGACACTTTTTGCAGTTGTGGGGTGGTGTGTAACACTGTCCATCTTGCATCATTGAAACTACTACAATGATACTATCATTTAATAATATTAATATTACTTGAAATAGACTAAGATAAAGAAAAGGGGTCTGTATGATGTGCAGTTTTGTGCCTTTATGTATTTGCCTTGTTGTTTGTTGAATGTGTGAAAATCTGTACTGTGGTTTTTCCTATAATAGAGAGTAGAGCTGTGTATTAAATTAGACTGTGTCTCTCTGATACCTGTACACTACTGAGAATAGCATGGTTTTGGCCATGTATACCAATTTTCAAAGTTCTAATGACATGCCATGTGTTTTTGGTTTTTTACATTTCATTTTAAAATTTGAGTATCACCACACATTAATTAATACTCCTGTAGTAGATAAGCTGTCTTTAAATAATTCCAAAAAAAGGGCCATTGCTTGCATTACTTTGAATTTAATGTTGCGCTTGTGCACTGTATTAATATTGTTTGTGATGGATTGGACATTGTGATTCTTGCCTTTTAAGAAGAAAAAAAGATAGGACAAAGTATTTGAAGCTCTTAAAATGTACATATTTTGGTTCTTCTATCTCAAATTATTTAAAATGCATAATTCACATTTTTGTAATAATTCTATGCAATTTTGTGGCATGATGTTTCTTCCACTTGTAATTTTATGTGCTTTCATCACAAATCCAAAGGAAACAATAAAAATTTCTTAACACAATCCAGCTGTTATTTCTTGGTGTCAGAGCCAACCTTCTTTTGACAGGGAAAGTGGTGGGAGCAGACATAATGCCAGTCTTTAGGGCCATCGTGCCCATTCTGACAGGGCACATCTATGCCCGTAAAGGATATTGGGTGTGCCAGAGGACACAGTGTTCATTGCTGTCATTCTGCCACCCTCCATCCAGGAGTGGCATTACACTTGCCATTGTTTCCATAATGGAGACCCTCTCTTCCTTCCTCTCTTCCTTCCTTTCTCTCTGTCTTCCTTGACCAAAGTTAAGCAAAGCAAAACGGTCAAAGGTTTTTTGGCAAATAGTTGCAGTGACAAGAATTGACAGAGCACTTGATGTAAATGTTCTTATAGAACAGATTTTAAAAGCATTTACAATGTTGATAGGATAAGAAATGTATGTGTGAGTTTTATGTGAATGTTCCAGAGACACCCCAAATACAGTGTATTTGTTACTTCTGTGTTACAAATGACTCTAAAATCTAAGGGCTTAAAACAATCAGAATTATCTGTTATCTCTTAGCTTTTCAAAAAAAATGTGTGGGTACATAGTAGGTATATATATTTATAGGGTACATGAGAGAGATATGTTGATACAGGCATAAAATGTATAATAATCACATTAGGGTAAATGGGGTATCCATCACCTCAAGCATTTATCCTTTCCTTGTCTTAGAAACAATCCAATTATACTCTTCTAATTATTTTTAATTGCACAATAAATTAATTGACTGTAGTCACCCTGTTGTGCTATCAAACACTAGATCTTATTCATTCTATCTAACTACATTTTTGCTCATACTAATAATCCTTACGCCCTGTTTTCCCCAACTACCCTTCCCAGCGTCTGGTAACCATCCTTCTACTCTCTATCTTCATGAGTTCAGTTATTTTAATTTTTATATCCCATGAATAAGTGAGGACATGTGAAGTTCATCTTTCTGTGCCTGGCTTATTTCACTTACTGTAATGACCTCCAATTCCATCTACATTGTTGCGAATGACAGGATCTCATTTTTTAATGGCTGAATAGAACTCCATTGTGTGTATGTTACCATGTTTCCTTTATCCATTCATCTGTTGATGGACACTTAGGTTACTTTCAAATCTTGGCTATGGTAAACAGTACTGCAACAAACACAGTAGTGCAGATATCTCTTCAATGTACTAATTTCTTTTATTTTGTATATGCCTAGAAATGGGATTGCTGGATCATATAGTAGCTCTACTTTTAGCTTTCTGACGAATCTCCAAACTGTTCTCCATAGTGCTTGCACCAATTTACGTTCCCACCAATAGTGTACAAGGCTTCCCTTTTCTCCTCATTCTCATCAGCATTTATTTTTGCTTGTCTTTTGGATAAAAGCCATTTTAACTGGGATAAGATAAGATAATATCTCATTGTAGTTCTATTTGCATTTCTCTGATTATCAATGATGTAGAGTACATTTTCATATACCTGTTTGCCGTTTGTATGTCATCTTTTGAAAAAATGTCTATTCAGATCTTTTGCTCATTTTAAAATTGAATAATTACATTGTTTTCTATAGAGTTGTTTGAGCTACTTATATATTCTGGTTATTAATCCCTTGTGAGCTGGGAAGTCTTAAAATGTTTGCTTCCATTCTGTGGATGGTCTCTTCACTTTGTTGATTGTTTCCTTTTCTGTGTAGAAGATTTTTAATCTGTGTGATCCCACTTGTCTATTTTTCCCTTAGTTGCCTGCACTTGCGGGGTATTCCTTAAGAAATCTTTGTCCATTTCAATATCCTGGAGAGTTTCCCCAATATTTTCTCTTAGTAGTTTCATAGTTTCAGGTCTTAGATTTAAGTCTTTAGTCCATTTTGATTTGATGTTTGTATGTAGTGAGAGATAGAGGTCAAGTGTTATTGTTCTGCATATGGATATACAGTTTTCCCAGCACCATTTATTGAAGAGACTGTCCTTTCTCCAACATATGTTCTTGGCACCTTTGTTGAAAATGACCTCACTGTAGATGTAGTGATTTATTTCTGGGTTCTCTACTCTGTTCCATTGGTCAATGTGTCTGTTTCTATGCCAGCACCATGCTGTTTGGGTTACTATAGCTCTATAGTATAATTTGAAGTGAGATAATGTAGCCTCCCCCGTTCTTTTTGCTCATGATAGCTTTAGCTATACTGGGTCTTTCGTGGTTACATATAAATTTTAGGATTTTTTTTCTATTTCTGTGAAGAATGTCATTGGTATTTTGATAGAGATTGCACTGAATCTGTACATTCCTTTGGGTAGTATGGACATATTGATTCTTCCAATCCATGAACATGCAATATTGTTCCTTTTTATTGTGTTCTCTTCAATTTCTTTCATCAATGTTTTGTAGTTTTTATTGTAGAGATCTTTCACTTCTTTGGCTTAAAGTTATTCCTAAGTATTTTACTTGTAGCTATTATAAATGGGACTATATTCTTGATATCTTTTTCAGATTGTTCACTGCTGGCATATAGAAATGCTAATTTTTTTGTATGTTAACTTTATATCCTGCAACTTTACTGAATTTGTTTCTCAGTTCCAATAATTTTTGGTGCAGTCTTTAGCTTTTTACAAATATAAGATTATGTCATCTGCAAACAATGGTAATTTGATTTTTCCTTTCCAATTTGGATGCCCTTTATTTCCTTCTCTTGTCTGATTGTTCTAGCTAAGACTTAAAGTACTATGTTCAACAACAGTGGTGAAAGTGGACATCTTGTCTTGTTCCAGATCTTAGAGGAATGACTTACCATTTTTTTCAATTCAGTGTGATACTAGCTATAGGTTTGTCATATATGGCTTTTCCTTCTATATCCAGTTTTTTTAGGGCTTTTATCACTAAGGGATGCTGAATTTTATCAAATGTTATCTCATAGCTTTTTTGAGTCAGGAATTCAGAGAGGGCAAAGCAGATATGGCTTGTCTCTATGATATCTGGGGCCTCAGTCAGAAGATTAGAAGTCTTGGGCTAGAATCCACTCACACATCTAGTGGTTGATGTTGTATCAAATGGGAGCATAGCTGGGGCTCTGGGGTGGAACACCTGCTCATGCCCTTTCTATGGAGAAGCCTGGGCCTGGGCTTTTTCACAATATGGTAGCTGGATTCCAAGGCAGAGCCTCCGAGAGAGCCAGACAGAAACCGTCAACATTTTTATAACCAAGCCTCAAAGTTACATACATCACTTATGTCAGACTCTATTCGTTGGTGCTATCACAAACCTCTTCCCAGATTCAAGGTGCAGTAACAAACATAGACCCCATCTTACCTTGGGAACACAGTTGATCACCCTGAAGAAGTACATGAGGGATGGAATGAATATAGGCATGACCGTCTTAAAAAACATAATCTGCCACACACAGTATGCATGAAGCTGAATTTGTGTTACCTTCAAAGCTGCTCCACCTCCTTTGTTTTCTACATCGGTGAACAAAACCAGTATTACAAATCACACTCCAGCCTATGCAACCTTATGGGCCATTCCACCTCACGGGCTTTTTAACTACCATTTCTTTAAACTACTTACATTCATCCTTTCTCTTTCTCTTAAATCACTCCCCCAGCGCGCGCGCGCATGCACACACACACACACACACACAGAGAGAGAGAGAGACAGAGAGAGAGAGAGAATTCCTTTGGTTCCCTCCTTTCCTTGGCTAACTTCTATTTATGTTTCAGTTTATAACATAAATGTCAATTCCTCTAGGAACCACCAAAGCTTCTCTCAAACCCCTTCATCTATTCTCCCAATGCATCCTGTATCAGTTACCCACAGCTACATAGCAAGCAACAGCAAAAGTTGGTGTTTGAAATAACTACCACTTACTACTGGTTGTGGGCCTATGGATGGGTAGATGGCTCTGCTGATCTGAGCTGGGCTGGGCTTGTCTCAACTGGGCTCATCTATGCAGTTACGGTAAGCCGAGAGCTATCTGGTGGCTGATCATGGCTGGGCTCATTGATATGTCTGGGGCCTTGGCTGGAACAACTGGGCTGACATGACTCTAATTCATAGGATTTCTCATCCTCCAGGAGATAAAATGTGTATCCAATAAAATATTCTCCAACTATTAAAAAGAGTTAAATACTGACACATGCTAAAACACAGATGAATCTTTAAAACTTTATGCTAAGTGAAAGAAGGCAGATGAAAAAGGTCACATGTTGTATAAATCCAGTTGTACGAAATGTATGGCTTTTTCACACATCAGAGGCAGGATATAAAGAACACATAAAAGTGCTCGAGGTCTCTTGAAGTCTAAACTCAGAACCATACACCGTCACTTCTACCAGATTCTATTGGTGAAAATAAGCCAAAAGGCCAGCCCAGATAAAGTATAAAAGGAGCCTCCAATGTCACAAGGAAAAGGATGTAGACACAGGGTTGTTACTAAGGCAATCAATCCAACAACCCCTTGTTATTTCTTCCACATAGAGAGTGCATACCAACTCCATGTAATGGCCTTCCTACTAAAATACATCCTCCACGGACACCTTTGATGCCAGATGTCATGTCTCATTTACGATGAATCTGCACACTCAACCTAATATCATAACTTAATAAATACTGTGTTTATAGTGAATAAATCCATTTCCTTATCTAGCTATTAGTACTACATTACAGGAAAATAAACAATTGGCTAGGTGCAAAGGCTCATGCCTGTAATCCTAACACTTTGGGAGGCAGAGGTGGTTGGATTGCTTGAGCTCAAGAGTTCAAGACCAGCCTGGGAAGCATGGTGAGACCCAGTATCATTTTTCCTATTTTAAATAGAATTTTTTTTTGAGACGGAGTCTTGCTCTGCTGCCCAGGTTGGAGTGCTGTGACGTGATCTCAGCTCACTGCAAGCTCTGCCTCCTGGGGTCACGCCATTCTCCTGCCTCAGCCTCCTGACTAACTGGGACTACAGGCACCCGCCACCATGCCTGGCTAATTTTTTTGTATTTTTAGTAGAGACGGGGTTTCACCATGTTAGCCAGGATGGTCTCAATCTCCTGACCTTGTGATCCACCCGCCTTGGCCTCCCAAAGTGCTGGAATTACAGGCGTGAGCCACTGCGCCCAGCCTTAAATAGAAATGTTTTTCCCTTTCCTAAAACAGAAAAAATTAGCTGTGCATGGTGGCATGCACCTGTAGTCCCAGCTACTTGGGAGGCTGAAGAGGATCACTTGAGCCCAGAAATTCAATACTGCAGTAAGCCATGATTGCACCACTGCACTCTAACCTGGGAGACTTAGAGCAAGACCCTGTCTCAGAAACAAACAAACAACAACAAAAAAAACAAACAACAAACAAGAACAAAACCAGAAAAAGAAACAACTGATATCTCAATCATCTCAATAATAAATGTCATTAAGTCAAAGCTACAATGCTATTTAGGTACTTTCTGAATCAGCAACACTATAATAGTAAGGCTAGACTACACAGGAGCCACACTCTTTGCCTTTGACTTACGGTACCAACTCCAAAACATGAAAGAGCTAGTAACTGATGAAACCAAATATTATTTTTGAGACACTGGTGAAGAAAGTGGGGCTCACCTTAGATCCTGGGGTTACCAAGCAGCCTCTTTTGGCCCACAAGAGAAAATTCAGGAGAAATTCTTGCCCATGAACATTTATGTATTGTTAAATTGCTTCTTTGAGCACTCCGGATATTTTATCTGTTTGTTTGTTTTATGTTTCTCTCTGATTCTGGATCTTTCATTCTTTTTAATATTGTATTTAATTTTTTAGAGGCACAATCTCTAAAAAAGCATAGTCTCACTCGGTCACCCAGTGTGGAGTGCAGTGGTGCATTCATAGCTCACTGCAGTTTCAAACTCCTGGGCCCAAGCAATCCTCCCACATCAGCCTCCTAAGTAGCTGGGACTATAGGTGTGCGCAACCTAGCTAATTTTTAAAATAACAACTTTATAATTCATGTTCCATAAAGTACACTGTTTTACAAAGTACGTACTTCAGTGGTTTTTAGTATAATCACAGTTTCTCATTAATCATCACTCTAATTTCAGAACATTTTCATCACCCCAAAAAGAAACCTCATATTCATGAAAAAACATTTCTCATTCTCTCCCCCAAACATTCTCTATTCAGATCATGAAAACCATTAATTCTTTTTCTGTCTCTGTGGATTTGTCTATTCTGGACATTTCATACAATTGGATTTATACATTATGTGACCTTTTCCATCTGGCTTCTTTCACTTAGCATAAAGTCTTCAAGATACATCTATCAGTATTTAACTCTTTTTAATAGTTGGATAATATTTTATTGGAAATATATTTTGTTTATTCATTCACACCTAATGGACATTTGGGTTGCACCCATTTTTTGGTTATTATGAATAATGCCGCTATGAACATTTGCATACAAGTTTTTATGTGGAAACATGTTTTCAGCTTCTCTTGGGTATATACTTAGGAGCAGAATTGCTGGGTCATATGGTAACTCTATGTTTAACTCTTTGAGGAACTGCCAAACTGTTTTCCAAAGTGGCTGTACCGCTTTAAATACGCAGCAATGTATGAAGCTTCCAATCTCACATTCTTGCTCACACTTGTTTTCTGTCTTTTTGATTATTAATACCCTAGTGTGTGTGGAATAATGTCTCACTGTGGTTTTCATTTGCATTTCTCTAGTAACTAATATGTTGTGTATCTTGACCATATGTATCTCTCCTTCAGTGGAATGTCTGTTCAAATCCTTTGCCCAGTTTTAATTGGTTGAATATTTATTTTTAAATCTAGGTCTCCTTTCTTGATTTTTGGCCTCTGGTAATTTTGCGACTGTCCATCACAAAACCTCATCTAAGGAAGGCTCTTTCAATTATTATTTATTCGAGGCTACTGAATAGCTGTAGGTTGTGCAGGAAATTGTCCTGGTTGTTTTCTACGTGAATCCAGAAAGCCATTTGTCTGCTTATTGTTTTACTAAATGTCAAATATTTGTTTATTTCCCCAGACTTCTCTTTCTTCTAAAATTAGAGTACATAAAAAGTCTGATAAATGTGAGTTGCATTAACTCGGATCTAGTAAATTTCTTATAGAAGAAATTTAAGGAGCTAGTGCCTGAGCAGAAAGCTTCAACCAATGGGAAATCGTGGGTAAATGTCTCAGCTTCACTTAAGGGCAAGTGAAAGTTTGAATATTGCACTGGCAATCTTAGCCCCACAGACTTTAAAAGTTGATGCAAATTACATAACACTTTATCCAACTGATGCTGTCAAGAAATACAATGTGTCAATAAGAAACACACCAATAACAAAGGAAAACAAATTACCAATTAAATTATGACTCCTCATCAAACATAAAGGCATCCAATTCAATTTCGAGAAGGTTAAAAGCAAAAGTATGTCTTAGAATCAGTGAAATATCATAATTTTCTTTCTTTTTTTACTTCCAAAACTACCTGTTCTATAAGAACCTATAGTTGTACATTAATTTATTTAAAACCAACAGAAAGCACAATCTCCAGGCAGCATTGTATTCAAAGTAAAAATGCCCCAAGACCAGAAAAATCATTGGAAAGCAGAGATAAGTTTGTACTAAACTTACTACAAAAAGTGCCCAAGTAAGACTTGATTCATAATCTACCATAGTCTCTTAAAATTACTTTCACCCCCTGTTTGTCTCTCTCGTGATTGTCACTGATAAAGAAACTGCCACCAAAACCGCCCTTAAAACCCAGCTTGTGCAGCTCTTGCCTTTTCTCCCCTCACTCTCATCTCTGGATTTACTCTATTTTCTTGAACCATCTTTAACCTTTGCATGAATCCTTTAATTTTTACAATGTGAATCACTGTGTTCTTTCTGAATGCTCTAGTATTGCTTCATTCAGCCACCCAAAGGCTCACAAATAAAGCAGGCAAAAATAAAATTATCTTTACACTGGAAGAGGCTACAGCTACACCTTTAACAACATATTTCCCAGTAATATATTCACTCAACACATACTTAATAAACACCTACTATATTCCAGGCATTGATTCTGCCATAGGCTCAGTCAGACTTAAAGTGCATGTTTCTTGGTGATAATCATTCCCAGGTAAGTATATCTTTAAGTCCACTCTCTATGCCTCTACTCAAACTCTGTGTCTCTACCTCAACACAGTTTGACAGAAGGAAGGGTCCATTTGCACGCACACACACACACACACACACACAAACCCCAGATTGTGGTAGAGGGTCTTCAGCATCGAATGGCATTTACCATCTTTTTATCCTCACTTGCAACTTACATGCAGCAAAAGGCCACTCCAAGTTTTGGAACCTAGGATATAGCCCAAGAGACAGTTTATGAGTTCAAGTAGTTTATTTGGGAGATGAGTTTGTACTAAAAGCTTTATTAAAAATGCCAAACTAGGATTGATTCAACACATTACAAAGTCTCTACTTTTCCCATCTTTTCATTTCCCTGTTTATTACTGTCACAGATTAAAGACCTGACCCTAAAATTTCCCTCAATTCCCAGTTGATTTATTCTATTTTCTTAATTTCTTCTATTTTCTTTAAGTGAGATGGGGATGTAAGGAAAGTTATTCTGATGACTGGGTTATCACTGTGAACAAAAGTGTTCAAGCCCCCCAATCAAACTCAAAAGGCCTTAGGTGCACCCCTCACAGTTAACTCACCAAGACATGAAGAAGCTGAGACATTTACCCACGATTTCCCATTGGTTGAAGCTTTCTGCTCAGGCACTAGCTCCTTAACGCTTCCAACTTGTGCAATCTGTTAGCCAAGTATGCTCCTGTGGCGAGAAAGCATCGCCAGGCAGAAACGAAAAAACTCTTTAGGTGAATAGAGATTTTTCTCAGGTGATCTCTGAAGAAGGCTAACGGCTACATCCTAACACTCAACATTTCAAGAAAGGTTGCATTCCATCTGTAAGTAACATACAGAGAAGAGTTAGGTAAACTGGTTTCCATAAAGCTACCTATGCACTAGGAATTATAGATCTTTAATTGTTAAACCTCAAGGCACCCCCTTGCCCAACTCTGAGACTTATATGTGACCATAATTATAGCTTGACTCATCCTCAAATGGAAGGACCCAGGGAAGAAGTCTATGCCAGCCCTAGAATTGAGTTTGTAAACATTTGAGCCAGGAATTCTAGGGTGCTGGTTATAGTCTAAAAAGGGTATGTTGCCACCAGTTTGGCATTAGGCCAAACAGATTTCTCCTTGTGGGGGAGACACAACCAGGCAAAGGCCAGAGTTAAAACCTCTAAAGCATGAGACCCAAGGCAAGCACTTCTCTTGCCTGGATCCAGGACAGTACTGCTTCCAAACATAAGTAGCTAGATAATTTCAAAAATATTAAGTAATATAGTATTGTCCCTATCAGATATGGCTTGGATGTTTGTCCTGTCCAAATCTCATGTTGCTCATGTAGAAATGTGATTCTTAACGTTGGAGGTGGGGTCTGGTGGGAGGTGATTGAATCATGGGAGTAGATCTCTAATGAATAGTTTAGAACCATCCCCTTGGAGATAAGTGAGTTCTTGCTCAGTTCACATGAGACCTAGCTGTTGAAACATCTAAGACCTCATTTCTCTCTCTGTCTCTTGCGCCCACTCTGAACATTTGACATGCTGGCTTTTCCTTTGCCTTCTACCATGAGTAAGAGCTCCCTGAGTCCCTCACCAGAAGCTGAGCAGATGTCAGCACTATGCTTCCTGTACAGCCTGCCAAACTGTGAGCCAATTAAACCTCTTTTCTTTATAAATTGCCCAGCCTCAGGTATTTCTCTATAGCAGTGCAAGAATAGACTAATACACCATCGGATCTTTCATTTACTCAAAAGTCAAGCCTTTCTGTGTTTCACATCTCAGAGAATAAAAGCAGTAAGGTGGAAAGCTGAAAGTCTGAATCTCTTCCTGGTCTTTCTCATTCAAAAGCCTGAATAATTGGAGGAATGGAAAGGATTCCAGTTATGGACAAAATGTTGAAAGAAATCATGAAACAAAATAATCTCTGCCTGATCTGGGAAAAATAAACAAAATAAACAGACTTGGAGGCGGGGAGTGGAGGAGGGGGGAGTATGTTAAAAGTATAGACGTCAGAGGTTCTTGAGAAAGGAATTTAGTTTCTTTATGTAAAACACCAAAGAAAGAACGAGATCTCAGAGGGACCACAGTCAACCTTAGCAAATTGTACTAAGGTGGCTTCAATAAATTCCTATATTCTAGTGTGGCATGGAAACTACAGAAAAATTCCAGGATTCTCAAGATTAAAACAGATAAAGCAGTGAAAACCATTGAATCTAACCAGACAAGGAGGACAACAACAAGGTAGAGTGGTGGATGTCTCAGTAGAGGCCTGCATAGAAAGATGACATTGAGGATCAGTGGGTTCTCCTCTGGCACATCTTAGCACTATGTAAGCCTCTTGAAATTTAGCTACAACTGAAAATAAGTGAGTTTCTCTTAGCAGATGAGCACTAAAGAAATGAACTATTGAGTTACATAAAAACATCCTACCAAAACTTCTGAATCATGAAGATAGTCATTTATACCCAGAATGACTGAGCTTATCCAAAATGTCCTTTAAGACCTGAAGGAATACATACATATACAACACAAAAATAAAAGGTTGTTCCATGGGCCAACTATGATGAAGAAAGAGCTCCCTTAGAGATTCCCATGTTGACCACTTATTTTTCTTCTCAGTGCTTGAAACCTTGCTGATAATGTTTTCTTAAATTTCCACATTTGCCCTTCTTCTTCTTCTGGGATTTGGGCATACCTGAATATTTACCTTAATATGCTTAATGCCATACACTGTCCTTTCTATTCCAATGGCCCATTACGGTAGTCTGTGGTCCAGTATATTGGATTACTCTACTTATTATGTGCTGGATTCTAATTCTGAGGAAAGAAAGCCATTGTCTATGCTGTTTATCTTATTTACTGCCTGTCTAAGCACTGCATAATGCAAAGGGAGATTAGATAACCACGCATGTTAGCTATTCCAGCTGTCCATGACCTCTCAAATCCTATCTGCTTTTTGCAAGTTCCTTCTTATGTCATTCAGCACATCAACTTTATAATGGCCTCTGTGAAAACTACCATTTTCAGTTAGCTTCCTAGTTCCCAATTCTCCCAATCTATCTTCCAGTTTAATGATTCTCTTTTCAGCTGTGTCTAATCTGCTGTTAAATCTGTTTATTGAGTTGTTTGCTTTTTATTTCCGCTCTTGCACATTGTTATTTCTAGACATTTATTTTGGTATTCTCTTGGAAGTGCTAGGTCACTTTTCATAGTTTTCTGTTCCCTGAAAATTATTTCTACTTGTCTTTTTTTCCTTTAAGTAGGGTAAGATGTTTTATAAATGTCAGTTTCACAGGTTAGTTTCTACTGGTTCTTGCTTAAAGTGCTTTATTTTCTTGTATGTTTAATTTTTGCTGAATAGTACTTATTTTCCTTGAAAAATTATTTATGGCCATTCTCTGTGACCTAGGATGGAAGTGCCTTCTGAAAGAAGATGAAAGAACACAGAAAGAATTCATGTTTGTTTCTACATGGTGCCTAGGGGAGTAGCTAACCTAAATCTCTTTAGTGTTTGTTTGTTTATTTTTGATTTGGTTTGGTTTTTTAATGTCTCTAAACCACTAATGTATACAATATCTCATTTTAAGAATACAATTTCTTGTGAGATCAGTTTTGCAGCAGCCTTTTTGGGAAAACTTTTTTCCTATTTGAGAATCAAAGAAATTTTCTTTGTAGGCCCTATCATAAAGACAGTGTTAAGATTACTTCTAATTTTTCTTTATCCTAATTTTGAACCCTTTGGGACACCTGTTTAATGGTCAAATGACCTCCTATTAGACTTTCTGATTTAAATTAACTTAGACTTTCATTTTTATCTGTCCCATGGGGCCATCAAAATTGAAGTTCAAATTTGCCAGGATTGGTAAACAATGGCTTCAGTGCTCTACTTACCTCTGTGAATTCGAGATTCCCCTTAGAGTTTGGCCTGATAATTACACGCTATCTTGTATCTTCATTATTTTTAAAAGGTTTTGTGTTTCTATTTTATCCAGTACTTTAGTTGTTGTCTCAGAAGAGTTACTGAGTTCCTACTGGATATATTTGAACATTTTAAACTATTTTTCTGAAAAACACATTCAGTGATACCCAGACCTGGCCCTGCATCTGGTTAACATGAAATTTTTACTCTTAATCTCCTGGAGAAAGTAGCCAATCAACGTCTAAAAATGAAGTGGCTCATTTGTTGTTTGGGGACACTCCATAGCCTTACACTCATAGCAACTAGATAGAAAAATATCAGGTAGGGATGGCAAAACCTTCTTCTATAATCTAAAGACCTTCTAGTTGTCAAATGTATGTATGATATCCTTGTAAGCTAAATTTAGCACCTAGAGCTCCAGTTTCTCTCTAAGATGTGTAAAAACTCATCTAGCTTGACAGTTCCCTGTTGGCTGCACCTCTGAGAAGTCAATTATTCTCAACAATGCCAATTTTAATTTATCTACTCTAAATTACTCCTGAATTTCTATGTGTATTTTTAATAGAAGGTATAATACCAAATTTAATCACTAATGGCTTTCTGGACAGTGGTATAAAATCTGACCCTTGGTCATCAAATTGCCTAAGGGAACAGATGTTTTGATTATATTATATTTTTGCTAAGAAATAAGATCAATTATTCTTTATTTTATCCCCAGGACTTATAGTAGCACTGGGCCAGGCACAATGAATGACAATTAATAAAGGTTGAATAAATTAATTAACCCGTGGTAGATTAGTTGCAAAAAAAAAAAATGGCACTAATTCTTCACAGCCTTCATGTATTTTTATAATGTGACTTTGCAGATCTTGCCATGAAGAAGCCATGTCTCTTCTTTATCCCTGAATCTGGGCTGGTCTTAAGATAGGCCTCACCTAAGAGAGTGAGTTACTCTATTATCCCAGGTCCCAGATTAGGCCTCTTTTTTTTTTGGAATCCTGTTAACACCATGAGACTTTACGCCTTTGCTAGCCTGTTGGAGGAAGAGAAACCTCATAAAGCAGAGTTGACCTCATTTTCCCAGCTGAAGGACCAAACATACGATAGAGCCCAACCAGGATCAGTTCAGCCACCTAACCAAGCAGCAGCTGACAGCACAGCTGAGTGAGCCCAGCTAAGGTAGCAGAGCTGGCCCAAAGCAGTGGAACTTTCTAGCCAATCTGCAAACTTGTAAGCATTAATGAATGATTTTTTTGTTGTTGTTTTAGCCACTAAATTTTGGAGTGGTTCATTTATAGCAGTAACTAACTTGCACAAAATCATTGTTACAAACCCTCCTGGGGTGTTTTAGAAGAAAGGACACCAGGTTGGGAATCAGAAGTCTTCAATTCCAGTTCATTCTCTGCCATGAGTTTGCTGGTCTTGCACAAAACATGCCTTCTCTGCGCCTTAGATTTGATATTCCTTTGAGTTCTAATCTTATTTTTCATGTGAAATCTCCCAAAATGTTTTACTCAGCATTCCTGCCATCCGTCATGATATAGTGAGAAAAGTTTATTTATTTTTTGTATACTTGAGCATTTATTGAGTCTCCAAAGAATTTGCTTGCATATCAAGTATTGGAAATTCTAGAAAATTGAGCTGATGTATTCTTACTCTAAGCCTTCTCTGAAAGCATATTTTTAGAATGAATTCTTATTGGGAGCTTTCTGTGATTTGTGTTTTCTTTTGTTTTTGTTATGGTATTCTCAAAGCAGAAGTCAAACAAACAAAATCTATTAAAATAAATATCCTTGTTAATCAAGGCTTCAGTGAACTTTGTTCTTTTTCGTCCTCCCAAAAAGGAACACAAAACAGAGATTTAATAATGGAACAAAAATATCACTCAAAAAAAGAAAGCAAGCACTCCAATATTCATCTGATTTTTACTAATTGTTTATAATATTGGAGTAGAGATAATTGTACCTCATAGCCCTCAATTCTGAAAACTATAATGGATTCATATATAATGGACTCAAGTACACAAATATGTGCTTATACAAGGGGAGCCCATGTGACAATGATTCTTAATAGTGGAGATTAGGGATCTCTTAGAAATTCTGATGAAAACTAAGAACCTTGATTCAGAAAATCATACAAATGTAAACATTCACATAGTAGACTTTTTCATGATTTTTGCCTCCTCAGCACTTTATAAACACTGCTTTGTTTTGTTTTGTTTTGTTTTTTGCGGCGGAGTCTCACTCTGTCGTCCAGGCTGGAGTGCAGTGGCACGATCCCACCTCCCATGTTCAAGTGATTCTCCTGCCTCAGCCTCCTGAGTAGCTGGGATTACAGGCATGCACCACCATGCCCAGATAATTTTTGTATTTTTAGTAGAGATGGGATTTTACCATGTTAGCCAGGCTGGTCTTGAACTCCTGACCTCAGGTGATCTGCCCGCCTCAGCCTCCCAAAGTGCTGGGATTACAGGTGTGAGCCCCCATGCCTGGCCTAAACACTTTTCTTATGTTTGAGATTTTTTTTCCCTTCTTAATCTGCATACCTCCAGAGTAGAAACTAATAATTCACTTCCCGTGGTTGCAGCTATGACACAGACACATGGTCCAGGATCAACTATTCAGGTAGACACACATAGGACATCTATTTGAAAGCAAATTATATTCAGAAGCATGCACTCACAGATCCACTCTGGCTAGGATGGAGATGAAGACATTGAGATTTCAGACACAGCAGGGAGTGGGCAGAGATACTGGTATATCATGGTGCATGGCATCTAAGTGAGGTGCAGCAACGCTGTTCAGGAGTTGGGGCATCAGAGTATTCCCTGAAGTATTGTGCAGTGTAACTTTACAGATGTTCCTAGCTGTACAACTTTCAAGCCTGATTCTTAGACCCTTTCAGAGATTCTGGGAATCATCTGATGCCCTTCAATAAATGCTAAACTATATGTGCAACAGAGAACTCTGACCAATATATGCATATAAAAAAACAAACAGAGTTTGCACTTAATTTCAAGATTTTTACAAGATCTTCTGAAGATTATGCATGGCTTAGCTCTCAGAATACATAGATGCTCATTTGTTATGTTGTCAGTGGAGAGGTGATGAGGAATGATGTTGCATAAGGCTTCTTGGTACAGAAGAATTAACACTGAATAGAGTAAGCAGTCTTAGCCCTAGTCTTGGCTTTGCTACTGTTTACCTAGTCATTGCACACTAAGTATCTATGTCCCTTGTCCTGAATCTGGACAGGATTGTGACCATTAGAATAAGGTGGCAGTGGGGCTGTGTGACTTCCAAGGCTAAGTCAAACAAGACAACAGATACGGCTTCTGCCCTGTAGCTTGGGACACCCTGAGCCACCATACAAAAAGCCTGAAGAGGCCTCTATGCTGTGATCAAGCCCAGACCATACAGAACAGCCGTGTGAGGTGCCCCAGGTGAGAGACTCAGCTGAGGTGCCAGCTGAAAGCCAGTAACAACTGCCACATACAACTCTATAACTTCTCATGCAAATTGATATATGAGCCCAGGACATCAGGTATCACCCAGGACTGTCTTGGGAAAACTGATGTATGGTCACCCTTTTGAGCATCTACTCTGAGCTAAGCACTTGTGCCTTCCTTTACCTCTGTGAACTCCTTAAAATGGGGTGAGGGTTGTTGAACTAGTAGATATCACAGATCATAGCGCTGCAAGGACAAGGCAAGTAACAAAAACACATGAGACAGCTGAATTTGAGTAACAGAACATGTCAAGGACTTCAGCAAACTGAAAAACACACACGAAGTCTAGAGGGAACAGATATTCAGCTCCCATATATATTATCAGAAAGCAATGTAGGCACAATATTTCCTGATACTCTGATTTTTTTTTTCAAAAGAAGTTAAAAATATATATTTTTCTATTTAAATTTAAAACTTTCTAGATAATTTTTAAGGTAGTCTTTGTGGGTTGGAGGATTTCAGTGGACTCTCCAGGCTAACAGGTCAAAATAAATCAATTAATGTAAATACCCCATGGTCACTCTTAGGTATCTGCTAATCCTGGCTCTCCAGCAGGCTCACTTTGGGGAGCGCTGTCATTTTTGTTAGAGGGTAAACCACTTCTATAAAAAGCCACTCTTTTGTCTCAGAATTCTAGATTGAAGATAATTAAAGCTCCCCTTCTCCCCTTTTGTTTTATCTTGTGTGAAGAAGTTTTAAACTATTATGTTCAGTTATATAAAAATCCACCCAGGTGCAGAAAAAAAAAATACCAGTCATGAACTCTGTGTATTAGTCAGCTATTATTATAAAAATGTTATGTAACAAATATCCAAATAACTTACAACAAGCATTAATATCACAGGCATATATTTTGGGGCTGGCTAATCTAGGCTGGGCTCAGTTGGATGGCTCTGCTTTAGGCTGTGAGGCAGCTAAACTATGGCTTACATTCAGGTCTCCTTCCTCTGTGTCTCTTCTGAGATTCAGGGAGAAATAGCAGCATCTATCCAGCAGCAACTCTCCTCACAGCAGATCATCAGAAGGCAAGAGCCAAGCCTAACTGAACAAGTTCAACTAAGGCTTCTGTTTGCCTCACATCTGCTAATATATCACTGACCAAAGCAAGTCACAAAGTCAAACACACCCTCAAATGGCCAAGAAGGACACTCCACCAGCAACAGAAAGGGGAAAGAAGTGAATGCTTACTGAAATTAACCCAAACTCTCGTATCCTACATGTCTTTTTGAAAAGCTGGGTTCCTTTCTGAATCATCCCCAAACAACCTCTCTCCCAGGCTTCACTGGCTCCCCATGAAGCTGCTGGGCTCTGGGACGTCACCCTAAGTGGATTTTGGCCTGCTGTGAGGGAAACACGTGGTGAGTGGAAGCAAATGCCGAAGACTTGGAACTCTCAGGACAAGTGCTCTAAATTAGGAACAAAGCATTCCATGGACTACGTCAAAACTTTAAAAATAAGCCTTGCTCCATACACAGCTAATGACCTTGCTGAAGACATTAAAAAATGCCTCATTTAAGATGTTTAAGTAATTACCCAGGAGGAGTGACCATAAGGTTTTTCCATCCCATCTGTGCCCTGCCTCTAAGCCCTCTCTTTCCCTTCATTGCCATAGGTCCTGGTTCCCATGCAGGCTGTTCTAATGTAAGACAGCAACCTAATGTAAGAAATCTACAAATCAATGGTGCCTTTGGGTGGTTTATTTGCTAAGAATATTGCTTTATTTACTCTGCTCTTTTGATGCCTTCTAAGGAGAAAGAAGCCAACTACTGTCACAGTGAGTATTTCTTTAAGTCTGAGCCATAGGGGACCAGGGCATAGAGAATACCTAAAATGCTCTCTGACCACAAACTCCTTTAAAATATTACTTTTTAAAGGAACCATGGAACAAGGTGAACATGCTGCAAATTCAAGCCTGAATAAATAAACAACCCCACATATTACCTGATGTTTTGTAGGAGATGCAAGAACCAGGGTGCACGAAAAACCTAGGAAGTATATATTGGTCGAAAGTGGACTGAGATAGTAGGATGGACTGACCCAGGTTCTCAGGTTTCTTATTTACTGTGTAACTCAAGATAATTAGGCTTCCTCATGGTCAATCTTGGTATATGGTTACATTCCAAAGAAACACAAGTGTCTCATCAAACAAACCAACCAAGAAATATGAAAATCTTCCACAAAGACTCAAAGAGATGTCAAAGATAGAGGCAAATTTTATTGCATAACACGACACACTCCTCTTCCCTATCTTCTTGAAGTCCTACATCTCACAGCAACGATTTAATCAAATTTATTCCTTTCAATTATTCCCATTTGTTTCTCCAAAAATTGTTTTTTTTTTTAAAAAAAATACATAGGGCCAACCACAATGGCTAACACCTGTAAACCCAACACTTTGGGAGGCCAAGGCAGAAGGATTGCTTGAGACCCGGAATTTGAGACTAGTCTGGGCAATACGGCAAGACCTTATCTCTACCAAAAATGAAATACTTAGCTGGGCGTGTTGGTGCATGATTCCTAGGTACTCAGGAGGCTGAGGCAGGATGATCACTTGAGACCAGGAAGTAGAGGCCACAGTGAGCTATGATTGCACCACTGCACTTCAGCCTGAGCAACAGAGCAAGACCCACTTGAAGAGGGGAAAAAAGGAAAAACAGAGCAAACTGGGACCTAAACAGATACACAAGGGATGCACTGAAAGGTAAAGAGTCAGTGAATGTGTATCAGTAGAATGTATGCCTTGGTCACACGTGCTAGGGTCAATTTCCTTACCTCAGACAAGCACTGGCTCTCACACTGGGTCCAGAGTTCCCATGGCTGCATGTTGTATTCAAAGCCACGCTCCAGTTAAAAAAATAGAATGGAGGCCTAAAGGCTTTGGTTCAAATCCCAGTTCCATCACTTTACTGGCTGTTTGCATTTGGACGTTTCTTCAACTATAAAACAGGAATTTAAAAAATCCTACCTTAAGGTATCATCATTAGGATTAAATGATATCATGGAAATGAAACCTGGACACAAGTGGGGATTTGACAAGCCTGTGTGAATTCTGAACAACAGTGAGGTTTAGAAAGTGCTTTGATCACCTAGATAGGCCATTTTTCAAATTTCTCTTTTATTTGTATTCATCCCCTAAAATTATATTAAGGCTTCCTTACTGCTGTGGACTGAATGCTCCACAGCCTGCCACAAATTCACACATTGCAACCTAAATCCCCAATCTGATGGTATTTGGAGGTCAGGACTTTGGGAGAAAATTCAGTCATAAGAGTGGAGCCCTCATGGTAGGACTTGTGCCACTATAAGAGGCACGATAGAGATGATCTCTCTCAGCCAAGGTGAGAATACAACAGGAAGGTGCCATCGGCGAACCAGGAAGTGTACCCTCACCAGACACCAAATCTGCTGGCACCTGGATCCTGGAATCCATCCCAGTCTCCAAAACTATGAGAAATAAACATTAGTCATTTAAGCCAGTCTATGGTATTTTATTATAAAACCCTGAGCTGAATAAGACAAACTCACATACTGCCAGTCCACTGAAATGTCTTTGAATTTCTGTAGGTAGGACATCCAGCCTTGGTTTCTTTTCCATGTATGATGAGGACTGGGTACAAAGATGATGGAGGATGACTTGGGATACTCTAGATGATCCTTTCTCAGGAAAGAATGGTAAATCCCAAGGAACCAGGTACCTGTTCTCTGAGACACTTCATCCACTCTTCAGTCCCATTCATACGTTTGCCCTGTTGGTGGCTTTTATAAACTTTATTGAGCTTTAGTTTGTCTCTGCCTGCCTTTATTGACTACTTAAACAGTGCTTGAAACATCTGGTCCCCTGAGAGCTTTTATCAAGCTCTCTGGAGTACAGATTAGGTTTTCATTTGTCCAATTGCTTGTCAAATTCAAAAGAAGGTCTTCTAAACTGAGGGGATTCAGGACAGCTGCATGGGCTCATCTGTGAGCACCCACTGAGAGGGTAAAGGAGGTTGAAATTAAGCTGTGAGTCATGATACTGGGTTGAAGCTTGGTGAGAGGGATGTCTTCTTTGTAACTCAACTGCCTGGCGGAAATGCTTTCTTTTAATCTGGTAATTCTCACAAAGGTCCTGTAGGGCTGGCTGCAGTCCTAAGGACTTTTAGTACACCTTCTGGTTGTTCATCTGAGAAAATTGAGATTGGAACTTATCAGAACTCCTTAGAGGGAAGATATTACTATATGGACAGATCTATAATTGCTTTCAAGGCTTTTCATGGAAGCTATTGTCTATCCAAGAGAGAAAAAACTCAGCTAATGTCCACAGTCCAAGCTAACATATTAAGTAAAGGGCCTCAAGGAAAGAAAAAGAAATACATGCCACTTAAACACTACAAAAGTTAGTCTTCACAGGGATTCAAGTTGTCAAGAATTGATGGTTTCATTCCATTCACTTAAATTATTTAACAAAACAAGAGTTTTGACTTCTTCACACTATTAGACATTCTCCTCTATTAAGACAATAGCCATCTGCTGGAGTCATATGTTTACTAGGACAAGAATTTTTGGTGGGGGTGTGGTGGTTCACACCTGTAATCTTAGCACTTTGGGAGGCTGAGGCAGGCGGGAGTTTCAGACCAGCCTGGCCAACATGGCAAAATCCCATCCCTACTAAAAATACAAAAATTAGCTGGGCATGGTGGCGTGTGCCTATAGTCCTAGTTATTCGGGAGACTGAGGCACAAGAATTACTTGAACTTGGGAGCGGAAGGTTGCAAGGAGCTAAGATTGAGCCACTGCACTCCAGCCTGGGCAACAGAGTGAGAATCTATCTCAAAAAAAAAAAAATATTATTTCTCATTCTACACCTGCATTATGACCATTTCAATATATGTTTGTAAACTGAAATGTCTTCTCAGGCTTGATAATGAGTCAAACTCTTCTTTAATATAGAAAGAAAACTTCAGCAAAGAGATCTGTTATCAAAGTTGCCACATTCCTTAGAAATTTATGTTTGCTTCTTGCACTAGAGTCTGAATCCCCATCTCCCACCACAGAGTGTGGACATTACCCTGATTCTTTTCCAGTGCCTGATATAAGATGGACACTAAATAAATGCTTCCTGTTTTAATGAATGAATAAGCTAAAGTTATGTGATTACTTTGTCTTTATTTTCAAACCTTGATGTGAAATTTGTTCTATGTTGGTCTGGCAGGAAAGTTTTCTTTAATGCCGGAATTCTCACATAATATAAGTTATAGTATATTCCATATACTGTATAATAGTATATGTTACATATTATTATCCTATATAATAACATGCTATTATTATAATACAATAATAATAAGGAGTATATTCTTGTTGGATGAAAAATGTTATATGTATACACACATATTTGAATGTATGCTTTATGTTATACTCTTCATACATAATACACTTTATCTCACACACACACACACACACACACATATATATATATGAAGATTTTCTGTTACTTCATCGTGATCCCTAACAAATAAATAGCCTTGTCTAGCCATTGTTAGGAATTGGGAAGTAGACAGAATTTCTCATTGCTTTCAATTGATGAGACAGATGTCCCAAGTATTGTCTTTCCTGTTCAGGTAGACATAACCTGGTAAATGTATGCATTTTAACATAATAAGGATGCTTCTCTAGACCCATTTTTCTCAAAGTGTGGTCCATAGACGTCATCTGTGAGCTTGATAGAAGTGTAGAATATTGCCCCTATCCTAGATCTACTGAATTAGAATCCACATTTTAATAACATTCTGGGTTAGAAGAACATAGTTAAACCAAAGTTTGAAGACCTCAAGGACTGCTCAACTATACCATGGGAGGTAGTCAATGCCTAAGACAAGGAAGTCCCTACCACCCCTCCCAGGTCCTGCATCTTCCTCCTTGAATTTGCAATAGATAGGAGGCCAAACCCATCCTCTTCTCTCAGAACTGGTGACTGGGGCAAATATGTGCTTTAAATGGAATGAATAATAAAATATTGACGCTTCATGAATTTGTGAAATGATTTCATCCTATGTTTGTTTTCTGGGCTTGTCAGCCTGGGCTCTCTTTCTTAGAATGAAGTCACTATTTATCTTGCTCTTAGGCTCGACCTTGCACAGACTGCTTATGAACATTTAGTTTTAGTGTTTTCTAAAGATGATGACGATAATGATAATGACAGTGATGGTAATGATATGCTGAGAGTGCTTCAAATGCCTCCTCCTAATCATTCTCAACAATCTGCTTAGAATTCTAAGTAACCAGTGATTTTCAAACCAAGACCTGCAGAGGCCTAGGCGCTGGGTCACTGCAAGGGGAGAGGAAGGCAGGAGGTAGAATGGCTGAGTGGCATGGCTGACCCACAGGGATTGAGGTTAAGATCCAGAGGATGAGGGACACAAACCCAAGCATCTTTACTTTCATCTGCTCTTACATATTAAAGCCTAGCAAAGCCATTTTTTTAACTTAAATTTCTTAGGACCTAATATTCTCCTATTAAAGCAACCTAGATTACTACTGTAATCCATAATTAGTATATAATATCTTGAAATATTTAGTATTCATATTTTCCTGGGAAGGAAAGAGAAACATTTAAGAGAATAAAAAATTACATTTTGGCTTGAAGCATGTTTTTCAATCCACGGAGGCTGATAGGCTTTGTTTGCACATTTCAAATTCAGACTTAGGTTTTAGTAATACCATGAGATGTTATGATGAGGGAAATCCAATACTGACAACATTTAAAAAGTTTAAAGGCCCTGAATTCTTTGAAAGAACCTGGAACACACAACCAAGAAATGTCATGGAAGAGTCTCCTTGTATGGGTACATTCTGGGCAGGGTAATGAAAAGAAAAAAATCTCCTTGGAATGTGTTAAATTCAATTTAGTCTGCAGTTAAAGGAATGGGCTAGATACTCAATAGTGACCTGATCTATTACAATAATTCTACACTTCAGAGTTTACTTTTGAATTCCTGAGGTAGAAATCCATTTCAGTTGAGAACTGAAAAACTGGCAAATTAATTGTATTGACAACAAACCCAAATTTCCAATCTTTCCATTGTCCATTCCTTTTGCCATCACTTAGATTCATAATCTTGTCAATCCTTAGAAACACACTGAAATAAGAAAGAACAGGAATTATGTTCATTTCAAAATTGTTCTTAGGTGTGTGTGCGGCAGACTATATTTTCCAAAGACAACCAGCAGGTCTTGCTCCTACAGTGTGATGGTGACACAACTTCCATTATGTCCTTTTCCCTTGAACCTGGGCAGACCTTTTGTGACTGCCTTGATCAACAGGGTATGGAGGGAGTGACACTATGAGATTTTCAAGAACAGGTCAAAAAATACTGGCACTCAATTCTACCTTGGTCTCTTTGACCACTAGCTCTTGTGAATGCACTTGCCATGCTCTGAGGCAGTCCAAACCATGTGGGGAGACCACATGTAAGTATCCCAGCTCACAACCTCAGTGGAGCTTCCAGCCAACAACCAGCATCTACCACCAGACATGTTCTCAGGGAGCCTTTACATGACTCCAGCATCAGTCACAGTTTGACTGTAGCCTATAGAGGAAGAAAAATATCATTTCCTTCTACCCATCTTAGGTTATTGGCTGAAGGCCTTGTAACAAAAGACAGATGAACAAGAGAAAAACATGCATTTTTATGTAATATAAGTTTTACACGTCATGGGAGCCTTCATTAGGAAATGAAGACTAGTGAAAGCAGCTAAACATGGGTGTTTGTATAGTAGGTTTGGTGAAGAATGGAAAGTCATGGAGAAATATGACAGGGTAAAAAGAGTCTGAGCTAACTGGAGAAAATGGCAAGATGTGTTTTTTCAGATTCTTGTTGGCATCCCTTATCTTCTAGGTAAAGATGTTCCATTCTCTGGGTATAGGGAGGGCACCTCTCACATGATGGTCTTATGACCTGCTTCAAGGGAGAAGGGTAGGGCAAGGTCAGAGAGACCTTCCTGAACTTGCTGTTTCTCAAATTATTTCAGCTTAAAATGTTTAATATGCCAAGGTGCCATATTTTGGAATAGCATGTCACAAACTCCATCAAGATCCATGACATACCCCACCAAGCTGAACCCCAGTCAACTCTCAAAACCATGAGAGATAAGAAAATGCTTAGAGTTGGTTTAAGCTATTGATTTTGGAGTGATTTATTACACAGCAAAAGAAAAGTTAACACTTTGTTAACTAGGGCAGAAGACCCAGTGATCCTGAATGGTCAACTAAATTTTCTTCCCTGAATAATTAGCTCATCATTAGAAGTAGCTGGTATTAATTTTAGGCCGTAATAGCCTTCATTTCCTAAGGGAGCTGCTGGACTTAGTTTATAAACCAAACACATCACTCTACCTTCAAAACTAGCACCTGTTTCCAACTTTCCTACTGCTATTAATGACACCAATTTTCCAGGCTCTTCAGGATCCACTCTGTCTAGAAATGTCTCCATTTTCAGCATACTAACCACTCAGTTATCAAGGTCTTTTGATACTTTATATTTGCAATGTCTTCTAAATTCAGATACCAAAATTTCTCTAGCGACTTTCAGCCTGTTAACCTCCTGCCTCCACATCCCCAGTCCTACCACCAGAATAGCCTTTTTACAGATTACGTTTATCATGTCATTCTATTGCCCCCCAAATCCCTTCTCCTGCAAACAGTTCCACTACTTAAACTAGTGTTGCAGACTAATATACTGATAGGGGCTAATCAAGTAATGGGAATGAGTAAATTAGGGCAGGTATAAGACAATAGTGAGTGGTGGGAATTGCAGCAAACTAGATTATGCATTTCTCGTCTAAGAGAAGTAGAATCGCCCAGGTCATAATTGTTCTCAAAGAGAAATGCAGGCCCATATTTCACATCATATGATTTTATTCAAGGGAAGATGGCATATTTCTATGAGATATCACCCATCACATGTTGGCATCTGAGTCAGTTCATTTTTACTGTGTAATACACCACTCCAAAACATAACTTAAGGCAGCAAACTTTTACATAGTGACTGATTCTACAGATTAGAAATTTGGGCTGGGCTCAACTGGATAGTTTTTCTGATCTTAGCAGGGCTTCCTTTTAGATCTGTGGGTTTTTACTACTTTGGATTGGGGAAGGGATCAGTTCTTTTAGGAAAGGGTCAGCCATGAGAGCTTGTCTTTGCTCCATAAGTCTCTCATGCTCCAGCAGACTAGCCTGGCTTTATTCATACAGCAGAGTCAAGATTCCAAAAATAATTGGAAATAGGCAAGGCCTTTTGAAGCCTAAGCTTGAAACTAGCACAGCATCATTTCCTCTGCATTCTACTGTGCAAAGCAAATCGCAAGGCTAGTTCTGATTCACCTAGTGGAAAAATTGACTACATCTATTGAGGGGAGAAGATAAAAAGTTACATTGTAGAGGGAATGGATATTGAAAGGAGAAAGGATTAGGATCCTTCCTACAGTCTGCCAAAATATTTTTTTAAACTTTAAGACATTCATGCTAAAAATAAAATGAATCAAAATTGTATGTCTCCACTTGGCTACCTGTGCTTCCCTTTTATGCCCTCACTCATAGAGCCACACTTTTCTCTTACCCTTCCTCTTTCTCCTTGCCATTAATGCATTGGCTCCATGCACAGTTCCATGCAGGTCATTTGTCCTTGATACCTGCCCTGTTCATTTTCATATTTGAATGCGAATTCTTTGCTCACTCATTAGGAATGGCTTTTATTACCTCTTCTGTAGTTCATGTTCTCATTTCCTCAAAGGCTTCCGCAAATCTCTGCATTTCCTTGAAGCATTCTTCAAATGCATCATATTTAATCTCACCACATTCATTATTTTAGCTTGTGGGATTTTTTTGCACGCTGTTTATACTTTGATTGACACTACTTTATATTGTTCTTTAATATTTTTGCTTCTGAATGCTTTGTTTTCTCACCAAAATTATAAGTTTTTAGAATAAAAAAACCATGCAATTTTCTCATGTAGTAATCACAAATTGGGATGTATATTATCAAGCAGCTATTGCTGAGTAACAAATAGTCCCAAAACTAAATGATTTAATTATAACCATATATTTAGTTCACAGTTCTGTGAGCTAGCAATTTAGGGTAGACTTAGCTGAATGATTCTCCTTGCCTTAGCCAGGCCCCCTCATATGAGTTGGCTTTACTAATCTTGCTGTACTCTCTCACACATCTGAGTCCTCAGCGGGATGAAATGGACAAATTTGTCTATGATCCACATATTCTCTCTTCCTCTAGCCTAGGCTTTCTCACTATGTTATAGCTAGGAAGAGTGGCAAGAGAATGAGTGAAAACTCCCAAGGCTTATTGAGCCTTGGCTGAGAACTGGCAAATTGTTACTTCTTTGAATTCTGTTGATTAAAGAAAGTCATGGGACCAGCCCAGATTTAAGGAAGGAGAATATAGACTCTTGTCTTAAAAGGAGAAGCTAATATCACATTGCAAAGAGATTTTGATACAGAGAGGAGAATAGTTGCAGCCATTTTTACAAATAATTTACCAAAAATGCTGGCCTGGCTCCTATGAATTCTTGGAGGAACCACATCTGTTTTTCCTTCTCATTGTGTGGAATTTCTCTTTCCTCAATTTGAACTATGTCATTAGTGTAAAAATTGTATCTTCTTCCATAATCAATGCTTCCCTGGACAAAATAATTGGATGAAGGCTGTCCTCCTGTCCCAAATGTGTTGATCACAATAAGTTATCTACCATTTTCCCTCCTGATTCCTATAACAATGACCTCCAAGACTGGTCTAGAGATGTGCATACAATCTAAGTTTTTCCAGTGAGAATACTTCTTTTATCATTAGATACAGCTTTTATCATTAGAACTAGTGATAAAAACCTATGTTTTTCTCCTTTGTTCTTGGACTAAGAGCCCAGCCCTGTCATCACCCGTGTGCCCAGCTGCATAAAGAAGCCTGCCTTCAGTAGAAAAGCTAAAACTCAGAGAAAGCAGAGCTGAAAGGCCAAGAAAGTCCTGATGATGTTCAGGTCCCTGCTCTAGCTTCTTTTCTACAGATTACTTATGTGGACAATAATTTTTTTTGGTTTCACTTGTGCTGGTTCAAATTGAGTTTCTCTCACTTGAAAGCAGAGAATCCTGACAAATACGTTAGGAGTATCCTTCGTAATCCAGCACAGTGCTAGGTCCACGATGGGTTATTTAATAAATACATGTTAAATACAAATAGAAAATAATATGATGTGATACGATACAACCCAAAAGAATGACTAAATTTTTAAAAGACAGACAATACCAATATCAGTAACAATACAGATTTATTGGGACTTTTATACAGTGCTGGTGAAAATAAAAATTAACACAACCATTTAGAAAACCTCTTTGGTAGTATTTAGTAAAGCTGACTAAATCTGTGCACCCTAGGACCCAGTGATTCTAACTCTAAGCACATATACAGCAATACTGCAAAGATATGTTCAATGAGACATGTATAAGAAAACACTGCTCATAGTAGCCCCAAACTAGAAACAACCCAAAAGTCCATCAACAGTAGAATAAATAAATTGTAGCATATTCATATAATAAAATACTATACAGCAACCGGAATGAATGAACCACAGTTAATGTAACAAACATAGATGAATCTCAAAAACATAATGATACGATTTGGCTGTGTCCCCACCCAAGTCTCATTGTGAACTGTTGTTCCCATAATCTCCATGTGTCATGGGAGGGACCCAGGGGAAGTCACTGAATCATGGGGGTGGTTACCTCCATGCTCTTCTTATGATAGTGAGTGAATTGTCACGGGATCTGATGGTTTTATAAGGAGCTTCCCCACTACTTTGGTTTTCACTTCTCCTTGCTGCCACCATGTGACGAAGGATGTGTTTCCTTCCCCTTCTGCCATGATTGTAAGTTTCCTGAGGTCTCCCCAGCCCTGTAAAACTGTGAGTCAATTCAGCCTCTTTTTAAAATACATTACCCAGTCTTGGGTATGTCTTTTATAGCAGCATGAGAATAGACTAATACACATAATATTGAGCAAAAGAAGTCAAATACAAAAGAGAACATCCTGTATGATTTTATTTATAGAGTGCAAAACAGGAGAAACTGATTTTCACTGCTAGAAATTAGAATAGTCATTATCCTTGTGGGGGAGTTGTTACTGAAAGCAGAACAAGAGCCTTCTACACTGGCTCCATGGGTGCATAAACTTATGATTTGTGCACTATTCTATATGTATGTTAAGCATCTAAAGTTTACTTAAAGAAATTGAAGAAGAAATGATTCTGTGGATCTTTGGACAGTTGTATGCTGGCCAACGTCTTCCTCTCCCTTTGAGTGCTGTGCCTGACGCCTCCTTTCTCTGTAGTAGAGGGGAGAGGAGGTGAGAACTGTAAGAAGCACAGCTATCTCCATAAAAGAGCAAAGCCATCAAGAGAAAACACTTCTGTGACAAGGGAAAAACATGTTCCTCGACTTTCCCCATCTGTCATACCATATGCCGCAGCATCTATCAACACTCAATTTGCTGTATGTAGTTGAGGACATTCCTTCCACGTAGGAGAATAACTTACCCCAATTAGATCTTAAGATTAATTTTTTTTGAATCTTGATGCTTTGTGAGTCATTATCATTTCAGGCAGCCTTAACTGAACAGAATTGGATCTTGAACCTAACAAAACTCAGAACTCCACACCTAAAATCTTAAATTCCAAAAATCCCATCACAGTCCATAATCCTTCGACTTTCATTTTTTTCTTCCAATTTTTCTACATTTGGACTTCATTTTAATTTTAACTCCATAGGCCATTCTACTTCCAGGCATTATACAAGCACCTTCTAAGGGTGATAATTTCCCTAGGCCATCCTCTTTCAATAGCTAATTGAAATCTATTAATTTCATTTAGTTTAATCATTAACTTTTATTCCTTTGTTCCTTTAATCTTCAATCACATTTGCCCAGATAAACTTTACTCCTACCATTCTTTGCTGTTTTAAGTTCTATATTTGGTCTTTTGAGAACCAATGGTGAAAAATCACAGTGATACTCCTACAAATTCATGCCCTCCAACCAATGCCTGACTTTCTTCCTTGCCTAGTAATTCCTTTCAAGTCCATCTTTGATTTTCTCTCTAATTCCCCTCAAGGACAGTTCCAAATTTCACCCATTCTCTCATTTCAGCAGCTTTAGTACCTCCTCTCACTTCTTATTTCCATAAGAAAGCCCATCTGGTGAGCTCTCCCTCCTCCAGGGCTAGTTCATAAATGTGCAAAACCTGAGTAACCACACAAGGTTTTTAAGGGGCTTGTAAGCCCCACACTTAGAAGAGCCCTGTGCTTGGTTTAATGCTCTGCAGTAACTGTCTTGAAATTCTTAATCATTGTGAAGAAGGGGCCCTCAATTTTCATATTGCACTGAATCCCACAAATCATGTAACTGGCCCTGCCTCCTGCCAATAGAAACATGTCATTTATACTCCTCTTGGCATTCCTGCCTCAGGATTAAGAAGGCTCTCCTCCAACCAAAGTGAATTCTTTTTTTTTTTTCCTTTTAAGTTTTTTAAAATTGGGATACAATTCACACACCATCACATTTATCCATTTAAAGTGCACAATGCAGTGATTTTTAGTATATTCACAAAGTTGTGCAACCATCCCCACTACCGAATTCTCAAAAACAAACAAAAACCCTATACCATTAGCAGTCATTCATAATTCTCCCCTCCCAACAGCCCCTGAAAAACACTAATCTACTTTCAGTCTCCATAGATTTGCCTATTGTATTTTATACAAATAGAATCATGCAATATGTGGCCTCTTGCATCTCGCTTCCATGGAAACCACCTTTGCCGAATTAAGTCAGTGAGAGAAATCTGACATACCTGACTCCATCTTGCTTCTAACCTTATAAGCTGTCTTTGCTCATTCCTGAGCATAGGCCAAACTAAATATGGGAGGAATTTAGTTCATGTTTTAACCATAAAGCAAGGATAATAATAGCTCCTTTCCAAAGGAAGTTTGGGAACTGAAACCACCTCCTTGTTTGGTAACTAAAACCACCTTTATAAAACTAATGAGAAGCCACGAAATTAGAATTATGGGAGAGGTCTGAATTTTGCTAAGACCTACTTATAGTTAAAAGGTAACTAGTCACTGTGTTTGCTCAGGAGTCTCATATGGATGGTCACTTCCCTAATTGCTCCTATAGATAACACTGCTGTTGCAAAACCTGAAACTGGTGTTTAAGATATTCTTCATTATTTTCCATTCTGGCAATTGATTACCCATACCAAGGATCTGATTCAACTTGGCCCTGTGACCCCCACCTAGGAATTGGCTCAGCCTAAGAAGATAGCTTCCACCCACTATGATTTCATCCCCAACCCAACCAATCAGCATTGTCCATTCCTTAACCCCCTGCCCACCAAACTATCCTTGAAAAACTTTAGCCTCTGAACTTTTGGATAGGCCGATTTGAGTAATAAACTCCCATTCTTCCATCTGGCTAGCTTTGTGTTTATTAAACTCTTTCTCTATTGCAATACCACTGTCTCAGTGAATAGCTCCATCTGTGCATCAGGCAAGAAGAGCCTATCAGGAAATTACACTTTCACCTAGCACAATGTTTTCAACGCCAAGGTGAATTCTTGTGTCCCTTCTTTAGACCCCAGCCTCTCCTACGGTGGAGACAAACTCAGAGTTGTTCTCACTGTCCGTCATTCCTTTTACAGATCCTGAGTAGAAAATGAGTCAACGTAATTAAATTCTTTCCAATATTTACAACAAAACCAATTCCTTCAATGTCACAATTGCTTCCATGAGTCCGTGCTCTCTCCTTTTCTCCCTAGTCAAGCTTCTTAGCTCTCTCTGCTTTCTCATCTCCCACTTACTCACTGCCTTTTCATGTCTGGCTTCTGTTCCCGCCAGGCCAAAGAAAATGCACAATTTTGTGCATTAAATGACAAATGGATTAGCCACCAAACCAATGATGTTTTCTGCCCTTGGCTTTCTTGACCTTGCTGCAAGGTTTGACATGATTGACCACTCCCTTGTTGATACCTCCTTTTCCATTACCTCTTGGTCTCCCCTAAATCTCTCTGGCTATCCTTATCACTATTTTTTTCCAGAATCTTCATGTTTCCCTTGATCCCTAAATTCCAGCACACCTCAGAATTCTCTATTTGGTTCTTATTCTCATTCCATATATTTTCATTAGGACCTTAATCCAAACTGAACTGTCACATATATGTTAAAAATTCCCAAGTCTATGTTTCTAGACATGCTTTTTACCCTGGGTTTCAAACCTATATGCAAAGGTTTATCGAATATCTCTTTACCTGGATATCCACCAATTCCTCAGCCTCCTTAAATGTGCTTTTCATTAAACCCACAATCCTTTGCCAAACATATTCAATTGAATTAGATCCTTGCCTATCATCCAAACTATTCTAAACAGAAGCTGGGACTCACCATGGACTTCCTCTTACCTATACACAATTAATCTCCAAGTTCATTTCTCGTTCTCCATTAACATCTCCCAAGCATTGTGTTAGTCTGCATTTTCTTCCTCCCCACCACCACACCACATGACCATTGGTAAAGACCTCAGCCTCACCCTACCCCAAATAATCCATCCCACAGTGCTTGCAGAATAAGCTTTCTGAGGCTGGGCACAGTGGCTTATGCCTGTGATCCCGGCATTTTGGGAGGCCAAGACAGGTAGATCACCTGAGGTCAGGAGTTCAAGACCAGCCTGGCCAACATGGTGAAAATTCATCTCTACTAAAAATACAAGGAATTAACCAGTCATGGTGGCACGTGCCTATGGTCCCAGCTACTCTGGAGGATGAGGAAAGAGAATCATTTGAACCAGGAGGCAGAGGTTGCAGTGAGCTGAGGTCATGCCAGTGCACTCCAGTCTGGGCAACAGAGTGAGACTCCATCTCAAAAAATAAATAAATAAATAATAAAAAAAGAATAAGCTTTTTGAAACATGTGTCATGTTATTCCTTTCCTCTCCTCCAAAAGACTCCTAGACTTGACAAGCAATTTCATTAAAGTCACAGAATACAAAATCAACATACAAAAATCAGTAGCATTTCTATATACCCATAACATTCAAATTGAAAAACAAATTAAAAACTCAATCCTATTTATGATAGCCACAAAAATAATCTAGGAATACATTTAACCAAGGAGGTGAAAGATCTCTACAAGGAAAACTCCAAAACACTGATGAAAAAAAAATTGCAGACAATGCAAACAAGTGGAAAAACATCCCATGCTCATGGATTGGAAGAATCAATATTATTAAAATGACCATATTACCCAAAGTAATCTACAGTTTCAATATAATTCCTATCAAATTACCAACATAATTTTTTACATAATTAGAAAGAACAATCTTAAATTTCATGTGGAACCAAAAAAAAGCCCAAATAGACAAATCACCCCTAAGCAAAGAACAAATCCAGAGGCATCACATTACCTGACCTCAAATTATACTCCAAGCCTCTCGTAACTGAAACAGCATGGTACCAGTGCAAAAATAGACATATAGTGATCAATGGAACAGAGTAGAGAACCCAGAAACGAAGCCACATACGTACAACCAACTGATATTTTATAAAGTTGACAAAAATAAACAATGGGAAAAGGACACCCTATCCAATAAATGGTGCTGGGAAAACTGGCTAGTCATATGCAGAAGAATAATGTGGACCATTATCTCTCACTATATATAAAAATTAACTCACGATGGATTAAAGACCTAAACATAAGACCTGAAACTATAAAAATACTTGAAGAAAACCTAAGGAAAATTCTTCTGGACATTGGCTTAGGTGAAGAATTTATGATGAAGACCCCAAAAGCAAATGCAAAAAAAAAAAAAAAAAAAAAATAGACAAATGGGACTTAGAGTAAAAAGCTTCAGCACAGAAAAAAAAATCAGCAGAATAAACAGACAATCTAACAGAATGGGAGAAAATATTTGTAGTTTATGCCTTTGACAAAGGACTAATATCCAGAATCTACAAGAAACTCAAACAACTCAACAATAACAACAACAACAACAAAAATCCATGACTCAATAGTGGGTTATTGTATTAGTCTGTTTTCACGCCACTGATAAAGACATATCCTAGACTGAGCAATTTACAAAAGAAAGAGGTTTAATGGACTTATAACTCCACATGGCTGGGGAGGCCTCAGAATCAAGATTGAAGGCAAGGAGAGGCAAGTCACGTCTTACATGGATGGCAGCAGGCAAAGAGAGAGAGAGTCTGTGCAGAAGAACTCCTCTTTATAAAAGCATCAGATCTCATGAGACTTATTCATTGTCACGAGAACAGCACAGGAAAGACTTGCCCCAATGATTCAGTTACCTCCCACCAGGTCCCTCCCACAACACATGGGAATTCAAGATGAGATATGGGTGGGGACACAGCCAAACCCTATCAGTCATAATATCAATTTAGTAGCTCACATTCATCATGAAAAAAAGAAGAATAGGTTTTTAAATATTAAGGTTAAGCATTGTTCCATGACTTTTCTTTTTTTGTATGTGTGTCTTAGATCATGTTGTGAAATGTATTTCTTCTGTGCATTTCTTCTGAGGGTCTTGGTCAAAAAATGTTTAAAATCACTTGCTATAAACACCAAACAAATGTAACTTTCAAAGATTAACCTGGTGTACAGCACCAGCCCATAAAAAATTCAGACCAGCATGCTACAGCAGTGGGCAGGCGTTCTTGGGACTGTGCAAGGTTTGTGTTCAGCAGTGATCCCATGTGACAGCAAAGCAAATGCATTAGACTGATCAGCGCCACCAGTTCCCTCTCTGCCTGATGATGGGAAATAGGTCTGACCCCATTGAACTGAGCTAGTGACCCATATGCACTGAAATTCTGGACAATTTGGGGAGGAGAGAAGCCTCAGGAGGCATCTTGCTCAGTGGGGCTGTAATAAAGGTGATATAATAATATCTATATCCCTAACTAGTTCAAAAGGTTCTGTTAGTTGCAAAAGGTTTTCTTAAAGATTTTTGTAGGGAGAAACCAGGATCTTCAAAATTGTATTGTAAAATATGTTGTTTCTCAATGAAAGTCCTTCCAGAGTGGAGCGAGCCAGATGGCAGCAAAGTGTACGCTTAAGAAGCTGAGAAAGGTTGCAGGTAGAAATGGATTGAATACTCAGTGACTATACTTCAGGGGTGGTTGCTGTAATATGATACATGTGTGACATCTGATGTTATAAATTACCTTAAATTCTCTGCTATTAATTCTATACTAGGACAAATAGTTAATACAGTCGTGTGCCTCATAATGACTTTTAGGTCAACAATGGACTGCTGATGTGATAGTGGTCCCATAAGATTATAATACCACAGTTTACTGTACCTCTTCTATGCTTATATATATGTAGATACTCAAATACTTTGCATTGTATTCCAACTGCCTATAGTATTCAGTACAGTCACATGCTGCACAGGTTTGTAGCCTAGGAGCAACAGGCTATACCATATAGCCTAGGTGTGTAATAGGCTACACTATCTAGGCTTGGGTAAGTGCACTCTAGGATATTTGCACAATGACAAAATCACCTAATGGCGCTTTTCTCAGAATATTGTCCCCATCATTAAGCAACACATGACTATATGTTAATTTTTGGTTTTATATTGGTAAATCCAAACAAGAAAGCTTGTTTTAGGAGAGCACAATTTTCCTTTTTATCAGTATGCTGCAACTATTAACACTGGTACTAGTTGTGACAGCCTAGGTTTTTGTCCCAAATCGCTATTTAAAAACCCAATATTAAATGGAATAAGTAGAGCAACCATTGCCTCCATTGGCTTAATAGAAAGTGTAGGTGAAGAGGGAGTATAGAAGGCTTTGTTGGTATAGATTCAGAACCCAGGCAAGTGTAAGGATGGCTTCAGTCTTATCTCAAGTAGTTTCCCTAAATAGTCCCATATATTTTGCAAGACAGATACCACTTGAAAAATCTCTCTTCCAGACAATAATCATGGTAATTTTAAACCATGTCCTCAAATTCTGGGGGCTCTGCCTGTCAGAATATGGGTTCTATGGGCTCTTCACTTGAATCTGGGCCAACCCTGGTAACTTGTTTTAGTCAACAGGAAACAGCAGAAGTGACACTGAGTAACTTCCAAGAAAAGCCTATGTGGCTTCTGCTAGTTCTCTTGTGATGCTTGTTCTGCAGAAACCAGTTATGATATTAGAAATCCAACTACCCTGAGGCCACTACATTGGAAATGCCATATGAAGGTGCCTCCATCAAGAGCCTAGGTGAGCTCCCGGCTGACAGCCAGTATCCTGTGTCAGCCACAAAAACCACCCTTGGACACCTCACCCAAGTACAGTGGTATTGTCATGGCTCACTGCAGCCTCCACCTCCTGCGCTCAGGCAATCCTCCCACCTCAGCCTTCTGAGTAACTGGAACCACAGGCATGTGCCACCAAGTCCCACTGACTTTAAAATTTTTTATAGAGATAGATTCTCCCTATGTTGCCTAGGGCGGTTTCAAACTCCTGGGCTTAAGTTATCCTCCTGCCTCAGCCTCCCAAAGTGCTGGAATTAGAAGTATGAACAACCATGCCTGGCCAATCATCTTTCATTATAAAAATCACAAAAATAAAATCTTCCTAAGATTCCCTAACTGGCTTCAGGAGGTAATGTTTTCTGGTTAAAGCTAAAAATAAGCACCACAAATAAATTTTGCAAGACTGGACATCACTTGAAAAGTCTGTCTTCCAGATGATAATCATGGTAATTTTAAAACATGGCCTCAAACTTGAAGGGACTCCTCCTGTCAAAAGATGGGTCCTAGTCCTCTCCTCTTGAATATGGGCCAATCTCTGTAGTTAGAAATTAGGGCTTTTTCTAACTACAGAGAGCTCAGAGAGCAAAAATATATGTAAAAGTAAACTGTAGCTAATTCTTAAAAATAGGAACTATGCTAGCTTAGCAAATTCACTGATTAGAGTCAGGTTTACATTTCTGCTTTCAGCTGTGGTCATTTGTGTATTTGGACAACAGATACCCTTTGATCCAGATTCAAGGCCCACAATGTCAATGTGTCACTCCTCATGTCTCACATTGGGGAACACACATGCAAGACTGAAATTGGAGTCAACACTAATAAGGAGGCATGAGGCAGTCTGCAAAATTAAACTAACTGTCAAACAGCACAATTAAAATGGTAGGGGCCACTTAAGGGAGCAAAGGATCATGTTTCTGGTTGAGAGAGATGGGCTAATGGTCCACATTGGGCAAGGGCATGGTTCTGAGGTTACTGGCAGTTAAGATAAAAAGAAAAAATGTCAGTTTTAGGATCTGATACCAGGTTTGCTTCTTCAGGCAAACTCCTCCCAGGAACTGAACTCCAGTATTGTCTGGATATTTGTAGGGTAGACAATGTTTCCAATCACAACTTTGGGCAAGATGTAGAAATTTACAGTTCATTTAAAATGACTGAGAAAACAAGGAGGTGGATACAGTAGGTTGTGCCTGGAGGCTAAGGCTGGAGGCTCACTTGAACCCAAGAGTCAGAGACTAGTCTGGGCAACATAACAAGACCCCATCCCTTAAAAAGAAAAAATTAAGAATGACTGAGAAAATGGTCAATAATCCAGATATGCAGAGAAGGGCATCTTGCTGGTGTTGCTGCGATACTGCCCTGATGTGCAGATGTTTCCAAGGGCATAGTTCCCTGGCAAGAAGAAGCTCTCTGCTCTACAGGGACCTCATCAGACACTTCTCCATCTCTTTATCTTCTACACCCAATGTGTACTCCACAGCTCCTCTTGTCCCCTCTGACTCTCTACCGGCTGGGGTACTGGAAAGATGGCTCAAGATCAGGCCCCTATTGCCCATTTGACTCATCCGGAAATTCAAGAACTTCCCCTACTCAGAAAGTGGAGGTGGGGCTGCTCCCTTCCCCCATTGTCTCTCCCCAATCACTTTAATCTGCTCAAAAAATCCAGAAATCAGGCAACAAATGCACCAAGCAGTGAGGCAAAGAAAGCAAGTCCCTCTTTCTTCCAAGTAACCAGACTTATGGTGCCCTTTTCACTTGGCTGGAGGAAGGGAGCACCTTCCCTTCCCATATCCTATAGAAGGGAGTAAGTTTCCACCTGAAACTCAATCCCAAAGTCTCCAACAAATTCTGCTAATTCTTTTTTTTTCTTTCTTTCTTTCTCTCTCTCTTTTTTTTTTTGAGACGCAGTTTCACTCTTACCCGCCGGGCTGGAGTGCAGTGGTGCAATCTCGGCTCACTGCAATCTCTGCCTCCTAAGTTCAAGCAATTCTCCTGCCTCAGCCTCCTGAGTAGCTGGGATTACAGGCGTGCACCATCACGCCCAGCTAATTTTTGTATATTTAGTAGTGACAAGGTTTCACCATGTTGGCCAGGCTGGTCTTGAACTCCTGACCTCAAGTGATCTGCCCACCTCGGCTTCCCAAAGTGCTGAGATTATAGGCATGAGACACCGTGCTAGGCACTGCTAATTCTTTTTATATAGGCTGGCAGTAGGGGAGTAACAGGGAGATAGTTGGAGATGCAAATCATCTGAGATATATCTGGCAGCTCTTTAGTTTCCACATGGCATTTATCTCCTCCTCTTCATTGTTCAAAGACAACTAAAAAAGTTATATGTAACATTCTCTTGCACCTGCTCCAGTTACTCTTGGTATTGGTCTAGTTATCTGCTTCACCTTCCAGACAGTGACCTCCTTGAAGGCAGGTGTATATCTTACCATCTAGCATATCTGAAGAACTGGATAAATATTTCAGTGAACAGAACCAGTTTTCAGGTTGGGATTTCATTTACCTTGAAATCTTTACTGCCGGCTTTCATTTCAGCAGAGCTTTTTATGATGCAGATTCTAAGAAAAATTAATTACCTAAGTATTTCTGAACTTGCTGAACTGGAAGAAATGTGTTCTTAGGATAATCAAAGGTTGGCTGTATGGTTCAGTTAGAATTAGAGAGGGTATCCTCATCTAGCCTCTTCCAAAATACTAGGCCAGGTGGCTGGATGAAAAGAGGGTTTGACTCCCTGAGCCTGCAGGCAGGAGATGAGTTCCTAATAAATAGGTCTCCTTTTGTTATTGAGAAATAAGATCAGTAACAGCCTCAGAGTGAGCAGAGATGGGTCTTTGTGCCTGTGGGGACTTGAGTTTAACAGGTCTTACAGCAACATTACCTATCATCCACATATCTTGGAACGGCCAGATACAGATCAGGAAAGCACAATTCTACTGTGGTCCTTGAGAAGGCAGGCTCAAAAATGGGTCAGGTATTTATTTTCTTTCTTTTTCTTTGTGGTTTTATAACTTTATTTGATAAGCAGCAATCAGCTCTCAACCACATTGACTGTAGATTTTTGAAAGTAGTAACAGGAACATAGGGAACCCAAGTATAGAGCTTGTTTGATGAATCTTTATCGTCATTACATTTTCTGGACAATTGCATGTGGGTGGGACATGCCTTATTCCTTTGGTCCAAACAGCTTTGTTGAGCCAGGTATCAGAGTGGTGGCTGCTGACAGTTGGGGTTACTGTGGCACTTTCTTAAAATAAAACGACAATGAAGTTTGACACATCAGTTGACACTTGTTCTCACAAAAAATTTCTCTGTAGCATGCAATGCTCTTTGATAGTATTTTACCCACAATAGAACTTCTTTTGAAATTGGAGTAAATTCCCTCAGCCCTGCCTTTATCAACTAAGTTTATTTAATATTCTACTTTTTGTCTTCATTTTAACAATGTTCATAGCCTTTTCACCAGGAGTAAATTTCATCTCAATAAACTACTTTCTTTCTTTGCTCATCCAGAAAAAGACAATTGCTCATCCACTCAAGTTTTATCATGAAATAGCAGAAATTCAGTCACATCTTTAAGCTCCACTTCTAGTTCTAGGTTCTTATTGTTGCTGTCGTTGTTGTTGTTGTTGTTGTTTTGCTATTTTCACCACATCTGCAGTGACTTCCTCCAGTGAAATCCTGAACACATCAAAGTCACCCATAAGAGTTGGAATCATCTTTCAAATTCCTGTTAATGGTGATATTATGGCCATGTTCATTAATGATCTTAGCTAGATCTTCTGGATGACTTGTTGCAGCTTCTCCATCAGCACTTGCTGCTCGACCTTGCCCTTTTATGTTATGGAGATGGCTTCTTTCCTTAAACCTCAGGAACCAACCTCTGCTAACTTCTAAGTTTTTTTCTGCAGCTTACTCACATCTCTTAGCTTTCCTATAATTGAAGAGAGTCACAGCCTCACTGTGAATTAGACTCTGGCCTGAGGGAATGTTTTGGCTAGTTGGCTCTTCTATCCAGACCACTCAAACTTTCTCCACATCGCCAGAGGCTGTTTAGCTTTCTGTGTTCGCTGGAAAAGCGCTTTAATTTCCCTCAAGTACTTTTCCTTTGCATTCAGAACTTGGCTAATTGTTTGGCACAAGAGGCTTAGCTTTTGGCCTATCTTGGCTTTCAACATGCCTTCTTCATTAAATTTAATCATTTCTAGTTTTTGATTTCAAGTAAGAGATGTACAAGTCTTCTTTTCACTTGAACACTTAGGGGCTATTGTATGGCTGTTAATCGGCCTAATTGTAATAATATTGTGTGTCAGGGAATAGGGCGGCTCAAGGAAAGGTAGGGAGATGGGGAACAGCTAGTTTTCAGAGTAGTCCAACCACAACCAACATTTATCAATTAAGTTTGCCATTTTATGTGGGTGCAGTTTGTGGTACCCCCAAAAGAATTACAAGAGTAACCTCAAAGATCACTGATCGGAGATCACCATAATATGTGTAGTAATAAAAAAATTATAAACATTGTGAGAATAACCAAAATGTTACCCAAAGTGAGCACATGTCGTTGGAAAAATGATGCTGATAGACTTGGTTGACATAGGGTTGCCGTAAACCTTCAATATGTAAAAAATGCCGTATCTGCAAAGCACAATAAAGCAAGGCACAATAAAATGATGTATGCTCGTATTATTTAAGAGAACATATCAAACCCAGAGTTTTTCCCTGTCTCTCCCATACCAGGAGACTATGGAGCTCACCTAACTCCCTTTGTCTTCAGAGCTAGTACAATGGAGAAAGGTTAGGCGATAAGCAAGGTCAATTAAAACATCCACGTTGTGCCCAGTATACCTGGAGTCCTTGCCCCTTGTGCAGTACAAGGAGGAGCTTGGCAGGTGTCCCAGGTCTCTGTGCTGATGGATTTTTACCTACCACCCCGAATAGAGAAATGCTTAAACCTTACTTGGAAACAAGAGAGTGATTTTCCTCTTTTTAGAAGAAAGGGAGAGTGACATACACATTGGTAATCTACTAATTGCAGACATATGGACAGTTAGGGACAATCTCCAGTTAGAAAACAGGCTTATTTTCCCCTGAGGGGATTCCATCCACCTTTCTCCTTTCCAGAGGGTAGCCAGGGATTTATCCAATGAAACAGAAAGGAAAGAAGCTAAAACAAGTTTATGAAATAGCTTCCAGAGGAATCGTTAAGTGGATTCCAAGTTTTAATATGCCCCAATACACATTAGATTGAACTAAAATTTATTAATTACTGTCGAAGATTGATCCCATTAATGGCCCAATTACTTTCCCTCTCTATATCCATGCCCCTTGCCCTGTGACTTTGCAAGTCACCCTACTGAAGAGACACAGCCAATTCCCCCAGTCCTTAAATAGGCTAGATTATGTGACCTGCTTCAGTCAACAGGATGCAGTGGAAGTGATGGTGTACTACTTCTAAGCCTTGGCTTCAGAAAATTTTTGTCTTTTCATCTGCTCTATTGTGCCTCTGCTATTACCATGACAACATTCTAGGGGTAACCTGCTGGAGGATGAGAAATAAATGGAAGAGATGAATCACCCAGTCATTCAACTGAAGGCCAGCCTAAAGCCGCTGACAGCCAGCCTAACCCCAGATACATGAATGAGTCCAGCCAAGATCAGCAGAACTGTCTAGATGGATGCTAGCTCACCCCACATGTGTGAGCAATCAATTTATAGTTTTATGTCACTGTGGTTGCATGGTTGTCTGCTTCACTGTTGTGTATGGGGACCATAGATAACTGACATAACTACCTATCTTCCCAGTGATCAATTTATCACCACCTAAACCTCCCAATCATCTGTGAGAAATGTGTCATTATTTGCACTTTGGTTTTGCCATTATATGGTTCAGATGAGGAAACTGAACCATATAATGAGATTAAGTGATTTGCCCAAAATCACAAATACAGTGAGACAGGGAGTTTTTATATCCACATCCAGGATTTTCTCTAATGCAATCCAGATGGATTGGAAGAAAGCAAAGGGTTTTTAAAATAAATATGATTGCAGACTGACTTCCTTGGTCAAATTCCTGGCCTTCGCATTTACTAGATTTGGAACATTTTGCAATTTTCTTAGCCTTTCTGAGTCCTGGTATTCATTTCTGTAAAATGAGGATTATGTCATCTGCCTTGAAGGAAATTCATCCCATAAATATTATTGAGTGATGACTATGTGCCAAGTACTGTTCCAAGTGCTGGGGAACCATTGCTAACCAAAAGTGAAAAGATCTGGATGTGGGATTCTATCTTTCATGTTTGACTTGCATGTTTAAAGTATAGCTAAAACTTCAGGAAAAAAGAGAGCATTTGGGGTATAGACAAAACATTTTGGTCAGTGTCTTGGTCATTTTTCATTGCTACTAAGAAATACCTGAGGGTGGATAATTTACAAAGACAAAAGGTTTGTTTGGCTCACAATTCTGATAGCTGGAAGATTCAAAACTGGGCATGTACATCTGATGAGGGCCTCAGGCTGCTTCCACTCCTGGTAGAAGCTGAAGGAGAGCAGATATGCGCAGAGGTCACGAGGTGAGAGAGGAAACCATAGAGAGCAGGAGGGAGGAAGGGACAGGCTCTTTTTAACAACCAGCTCTCTTTTGGGAACTAATAGTGAGAACTTATTAACCCCTTAGAAAGGGTGTTAATCAATTCACAAGGATTCCACCACCATGTTCCAAACACCTCCCATTACAGCCCACTTGCCAACACTGTCACACTGGGGATCGAATTTCAACATGAGATTTGGTGGGGACAAACAAACCATGTCCAAACTTAGCAGTCAGAAACTTGAAAGAAGGATTTCCCTTCCTAAGATTTATTGCTACATTCCTCCCTTTGGGATTAGGATTGGAGATTAGTGCTTGAAAAACATCTGGGATCTCAGAGCAAAGAGAAACAACATCCTTCTACCTCAGTGTCTCCATTCTAGGGGACTGGTTTGTGAGAAGACATAGAAAAATTCCCATGCCCTGAGAATAGCATAACAAAATCACTAGAACTAAAGAGCATGACTTCTTCTCCAGTGGACATCTCATGAGGACCCATGTCAACAATAATCCATCAAAAGATTCCTGCCCCGATCCCCAACATTTCAGTAATTCATTCCAGAATTCTGACTTAAATTCTAGAAAGGAAACACTTTAGAGACCCCAATTAAATTTTCTTGCTGTACTGAAGGGATGATGCTTCAAAATGCAAATTATTTTGATTTATAGGAAATGAAATTATATTTTTGAAGCCCAATTTTGTAACCTTAGATTCACACATTTTAATTAAAATTAAACCAATGTTTTGCTGTTGTCTCTTGTAAAATAAGGTAAAATGTAATGTACAACACTTTCTGAGAAGAGACAGCTAGTTCTCCACCAAAATGTGTGCTTTCTGTTCCATGATACAGTGTTTAGCTAGAAAGCAGCTGCCCAGCAAGAGATTACATTTCCCAGAACCCTTTGCATCTAGGCAAGACCATGTGATTAGTTTCTACGAGTAGACTGTGAGTAGACATGATATATGTCTTTCCCAGATTGCGGTCTCTTCTGTATTATCTCTTTCCTCCTCATCATCTAAATTGCATAGGCCCCTTAGGCACTGGGGAGGCAGAAACACAAAATGGAAGGAAATTGAGCTTCTGAACGTTTCCTGGAATGCCCACCTTTTGATCAGGAATGCCAGCATCACATTGCTACATAAGCAAGATATAAATGTCTCATGTGTCAAATCACTGATATTTGGAGGCTTTTTTTTATATTAAACAATCTTTACTTGAAAAATAGTACCTTGCAATCCTAACACGATCTATCAAACTTTAGTGAAAGCAATTTCAGCAACAACTAATGAACAGTAGCTAAAATGACAAGAGATCAATCAAAAGTATTTTAAAGTGAGCAGCACCAGCTGATGTTCTGGTGAGTCTGGGTGTTTAGGACCTGGCTACAGGGAAAACAGAATCAAATCAGCAGGTGCTCTGGACCCAAGCTCACACATCATGACCAGCCTCCCTCCTTGGGCCCCTAGTGGCCCACAGTCCCCCTGGTACTTCCAGGTCCCTGTGAGCTATAGGTAGAGCCCTAGGAGCCAAAGGGCCCCTTAGGAAATGCTGGAACTTGGCCTCGCAGTCAGCCGGCTTCTGCCTGTTGTGTTTCTTTTCTTTCCAGTGTACCTGGAGCGGTCTCTCAGTAGATAAGGTGGCCACCCAGCCTTCCTGGGCCATTTTCTCATAGAAGAGGGTTTCTCTCTGAAAACTGGAAGTGTCTTACTTCCATTCCCAGGCCAGGTCTTGGGCCATCTTCTTGTAGCAATCGCAGGTCTGTCAGACACAGTTCAAGTTTAGTACACCTTACTGAGGTCTAAGCAGTAGACATCCTGTTGAGACCCATCGTGTGTTCTTGGTGCAGTTCAGGCAGAGTGGGAGGCACCAGCTGTAGCTTCCAGAGCTCCCTCTTCAGCTGTCCACTTGCATCCTACAGAGAGGCCTGCTGGCTGAGCCGACTTTGGATTTATACTATGAGTACTTTACTGCTTTGGTTTTCTTTCTACAGTTGCATATCTGCTTCTCCAATCTCACCCTCAGGACATTTAAAGAATGCACCTAAGTCACTGTCATCATCCACACTCTTCAGAGGGACTTGTGGCCAAGACGCTGGGTGACCACCATGTCTTGCTTCCCTATTTCCCTTCACTGCCAAGTCCTGATGGTCTACATGGTCTCTACTGCCCCTGAGCAGATGCAGGATTTTCAGTGGGGTGTGGGCCAAGCAGGTCAGTCACCTCCCTCCAACAGTTGCTGGCACTAGTCCCAGGATTCTGTACATCACTAGTTCTGCTATCCACAGGTGGGCCAGCAGCTGCTGAGTATGCATCTCCTAGTGGGCAGCAGGCTCTCCATGGCTCTTGAGGGCTCTGAAGCTCTGCCTCCACTTGCCAGTGGCATGTGGGCCACAACTGACCACTTGGAACCCTGAGGACTGTCTCCTCTCCAACAGAAACAAGGGCCCACCAATCAGGGTAGACCACCTGTTGGACTGGACTGTGGGGAGAGGAAGCACCCTGTGTTTGAAAAAACTGTGTCCCTGATTTTGTGTTAATAGAAAGTGACATTACTTATGCAGTGCCTTGGGGGAGTGGAAAGAGCTCACTGCAGCCCCTACCTCAGGCCACTCCAGGCCCCACCTGGCCCTACAGCACAGCTAGAGGGTCAAAGCAGGACCATGCCACAGCCTGGGGTCCACACATGATCCTCTCAGGGCAGCATGCTGGCCCATCCCTGCTGAGGCTCATGACCCTGATTTCAAATCTCCTTCTGCTGCAGGGAAGCCTGGTCCTGCCTGCAAAGAGTCTATCTACCTTGCTAGATTGAGCTCCTTGAAGAAGGGACTATGCTTTCTTCATTTCTGCATCCCCAGTAGCTAACCAATGTCCAGTATACACTAGGGGCTCAGTCATTGTCTTGTTTTCTTGTTGACTCTACTCTGACTTATGACATGACACTTTCCCCTCTTGACTTCTATATTCAGATTTGTAAGTGGGTAAAGGCCCCTCTAGCTTTTTTTTTTTTTTTTTTTTTTTTTTTTTTTTTTTTTTTTTCCGAGAAGGATTTTCGCTCTTGTTGCCCAGGTTGGAGTGCAGTGGCATGATCTCAGCTCACTGCAGCCTTCACCTCCCAGGTTCAAGCAATTCTCCTGCCTCAGCCTCCTGAGTAGCTGGGACTACAGGCACACACCACTACGCCCAGCTAATTTTTGTATTTTTAGTAGAGGCTGGGTTTCACCGTTTTGGCCAGGATAGTCTTGATCTCTTAACCTCGTGACTTCTAGCCTTAAAACCCCTCCAATATAGACAAAACTCAAACTGGAGCCAGACCTGAGGAACGGCAAATGGAACATTTTCCCTGGTGTGATGGGGAGGACCCATAAATCTGGCTATGTTGTCCCTTGCATCCCTCTGCAGAATTTGACCCCAGTTTTCAAATCAGACTCCAGAATGATCTTTAGTGTTGATGATTTTGAGGTTTTTTCTTTTCTTTTCTTTTTTGGACTTTGTTGTTGACATAGCTTCTGGAAATCTTTTTCACAGAGAGTATGGGGACTTTCTTGGCCAAATTGGGCAGGTGCAGGCTCCATCTGCTCCACTGCCACTGTCTGGGCCACAGCATGTACTGCGTCCTGCTCCTCTACAGGGGTTTTTGCAGTGGAATCTGCTCCCTCGCAGGCACATCTACAAGGTGCGCCTGTGCTCCAGCCCTGACTGTTTCCAAGAAGACAGGCCCCGGGACTGCCAGGATCCCTCTCCCTCAGACAGCGCAGTCTGTATGGGCAGCAGGCCGGAAGTGGTGACAGCCGCCATGACAGTCACGGCCGCGGCAGGACGATCGCATTAGAAAACAGCATCCGGCCGCCAGGGGCGAGCGGAGTGAGTCGGCCTCCATCTCCCCCTTGAGGCAGCCATCTTGTCGCCGCTTTCCTCAAGAACATTGCGAGCTCCTCCCCAGGACCCACTTCTCGGCTTTTCTTCTCCCAATTCTTACCAGGCAGTGGCGCCGCCTTTCTGTCCCGGCAGGGAATGGGCGCTGGGAAGGGAGGGGTAGTAACGACTGAGGCATGGAGGCTTTTCTGTAACACAGTTATGTTACCCTGATTAATACAAAATTGCCTCCATGAATCACAAAATGACCCAAGCAAAAAATAATGTCTATGTTTTAAGAAACTAACTCCTGAAAGAATTGATTCGACCTGGGACAATGTACAGAGTTGATGCCTGGTTAATTAGAGGTCACTGGGATAGAATTCTTCCTGAAATAGCCTGGCATAAAGGTGTATATTAAGGACTCTAGGTAAAGAATCACGTGAAGAGAATCTTCAGGTTTAACACAGAGATCCCAGTTTTTCAACAAAAGGGAAGCAAACTACTGAGATGGGGATCTCAGTTGTAGCCCAATGTCACAGCCTGCCCCTGCCACAATTTGTTATTGATCCCAGGAGACTGCCTTTGTTTACTGCAGTCATCGTGCTGTTGGAAAGTGTTAATAACTTGTTTTTTTTTTAAGCGGGTGTGAATTGCATGGATTCTATTTCCTAATAAGAATCTAGTGTCACCTGATATTTTCACATAAAGAGAGCTGCCTCGTGGCATGGCTTCTGAAGCTAGCATGTGCTTATCCTTCACAAGCCCACAAAAACTGCAAACTGTAATTCAGAAATTTGATCATTCCACTAAACCTCATAAGCACAATGTTTTCTTCAGCTCAGTGTTTTCCTTGCCATAAACTTACCCACAACGGGAACCACTGACATTTTAAGAGCTGAATCCTCACAGACACTGAGTCCAAAAGGACTTCAGTGACTCGCCCAAGTCATTAATGTGGTAGAGGTAGCGCCAACTCTGCATTTTGAGGCCATTAAAAAAAAATCATCTAAGACAGGGGTTGTCAATCAGAGGTTCTCCATAGTGAGTGTCCAACAATAAGATCACAGTGACTGCTTATTCCAAACCAAAGTTACCACATTCGATACTCAAGGTTTTGAACAGAATTGATTCCAATTAGAGCTTCAAATTTTCCATTAAGCTTTATGAAATATTATAAATCTATTGAGAACACCAATAGAAGAATGGCTAACTAAATTGCAGTATACTGGCACATACTGCAATGAGAATGAACAATTTTCAATTATACCTGACTACATGTATGAATTTCACAAACATAATATGGGGCACAAGAAGGCAGACAAGAGAATATACAATGTATGAGTCTCATTGTATAAAGCTCAAAAGCAGACCAAAGTAATAGATTGTGTTAGAAGCCATAATGATGATTAGGTAGAGTCCTTACTGGAGGAAGGTATAAGGGAACTTCTGGAGAACTCATCATGTTCTGATTTCAGACTTTCAGACACACTAGTTCCCCAAGTGTGTTCAGCCTGTAAAAAATTTACAAAGCTGTACACTACCTCCTAGTGCACTTTTCTAAATATGTTATACTTAAATAAAATGTTTACTTAAAAGCCAATAACAAATCTTAAGGACCCCTGGAGAGACACCTCAAAGTTTAATGATCCCAGGTAATGAATCACTACCTCATATACTTTTGAAAAAATTTCATTTTGCATTTTGTCATATATTGCCAATTAGAGTCTGTATTGGTCAGCTCTAACACTGCTATAAAGAAATACCCGAGACTGGATAATTTAAAAGAAAAGAGGTTTAACTGGCTCATGGTCCCACAGGCTGTACAGGAAGCATGGCAGTATCTGCTCAGTTTCTGGGGAGGCCTCGGAGAACTTACAATCATGGTGGGAGACGAAGGGGGAGCCAGTACTTCACATGGCTGGAGCAGGAGGAAGAGATGTGAAGGAAGGTGCTACACACCTCTAAACAACCAGATCTCTTGAGCAGTCACTCACTGTCATGAGAGCAGCACCAAGAGGATGGTGCTAAACCATTCATGAGGGTTCATGAAGATCACCCCCATGATCCAATTACCTCCCCCAAAGCCCTGTCGCCAGTGTTCGGATTACAGTTTGACATGAGATTTGGTCAAAGACACAGATCCAAACCATAACAGGGTAAGTCAGGTTAAAAGAGTTTTACAAATGTGGGATTTGGAAAGATGTATTTATGATTGGATTCTGTTTCCCCCTTTCCCCCACATCTTTCATTTTTTGATTATAAGGAAACATACATGTTTTAAAGTGGTGGCTAAGATTCAGGTGTGGCCTATGCCTTTGGTAAAATACAAAATTTCAACAAATTTAAAGATCTAATTGGCTTTTTCATGCCTTGGGGGGCATCTCGTCTGAAGAGTTAGAAAAGACTCTCTGATGACCTGAGCAGAAGAAGTTGGCTTTATAGGCAAAAAGGGGCTGAAGAAAGCAGAAACAGGGAACAAAAAGCAGATGAGTTAGCATCAGGTTACTTCACATTACTCTACTTGTAAGAGTTAAAGTCGAGGGGACTTTATCATGCTGGCTAAAACAGGCCTTTTGTGGAGTTTGGCTACTAGCTATCCCTCTCCTGATTTCTTGGAAAGTCAGATAATAAAACTTAGTTTTATTATCTAAGTAATAGAGTAATGGTAATGGAGAACTTGAACATGACTGACTCCATTTGGGTTTGGTCTGTTGGGCCTAATGCAGGAGCTCATTCCAAATCAATGGCCTCTTACAAATTTTATGTAACACTCCATAGATAATCTATGGACATAAAACCAGACTTTGCTTGACAGTGTTAAGCAGTCCTGGCTATTATGTGCTCAAGAGTCAGTACAGCCCTTAAAAAGTTACCTCCATCACCTCAATGGGAATGAAATGCAACAAAGATTTGTCCTTTATTGCTTCCATTATGCTTCTCTCAACTCATTGCTTCCATTATGCTTCTCTTTTTGATTCTGTCCTAATGACACAAGTAAGTCCCAACCAATATGTTTCCATCTAACATTGCTAAGCTATGTTGTTTCACCACCACCACCAGCATCTCCACCAACACCCTCATATGGTTAGAGTAATATTCACATGCTATTGTGAATGTATTTCTGGTTATTATTGCTACATAACAGATCACACCAAAACTTACAAGCTTTTATTATTTTATCTTGTTCTTGGTTTTGAGGGTTAGGAATTCAGAAACAGCCCAGCTGAGCAGTTACCTGTTGGACTCTCTCATGCAGTTGCAGTCAGATGTTGGCTGGGCTGCAGTCATCTGAAGGACTGGACATCCAAGATGGCTCACTCAAGTGCCTAGCAGGAGGTGCAGACTGTCAGTGGACTTAGCTAGGGCTGGTGACTGGGGCATCTACATGTAATTCCCCAGCATGTTGATGTCAGGGCAGTCAGTTTTCTTATATGGTTAACCTCTAACTTCCGCACAGTGAGTGTTCCCTGAGAACCCAGGGGAACTGACTTTGCCTTAGAAATCATACGTCATTGCTTCTGTTGCATTTGGTTAATTATAAGTGAGTCACAAACCCAAGCAAATTCAAAGGCAGGAGATTATACCCCACCTCTAAATAGGAATAATATGAAAGAATTTTCAGCCATTTTTTAAAACCACCACGCTGTGTGACCAGGGTAATAACCAAATTAAATTTAATTGTTTTTCTTATGCTGATGTCCTTTGGGTCTTCACCCAGAATGTTGCATGTAGTCGTAGAAATGCAAATCAATTAATTAATTCAGTTGCTGCATTAGATATATTATCAAAGAAGCCACAAGATGTTTCCATTTAATGAACACAGATTTTTGTAGACCTTGCTCCTCCAATTCTGTGGGAACAAACTTGTTATTCACCTGTTCCATTTGAAGAAATGGAAACCTAGAAGAGCTCACAGTTTCCTATCTGTTAAGTTGCAGGGCCAAAATGTAAACATATTTTCTGACTCTAAGTGCAAGATATACAAATACATCTCTGATAGTTTCAAGTTTAAATGAGCTTCATTCATTTCAGTAACATATTTTGCACCAAGTACCTGGATGTTTTGGAGATGAGTATATCTTACATCCTAGCATTATATCCTGGGATATTCTGATCTATTTGTTTAAGCCAGGAATTGTGCTAGCACCAATGGATTGAAGTATCTGCTGCTCTTCTGAGCAAAGAAATGGAATAAACAATTTTAAGAACTTTAACAGAACCATGCACCCAAGAGGAAGGACATTTTATTCTGGGTGCAGAATATCTTTATCAATTGCCTGGCTGAAAGAACTGGGGATTAATAAGGATTAGAATGGCAAGCAAAATGAAGATAGATGGAGTTGCTAAGGGATCAAGGGACCAGACTAGAATTCAATATGATCCTGGGTAAATTAAAAAGACAGCTTGTTAGCAATGAGGAAAAAAATCAGTAGGAACAAATGCAAGGTAGCTCATCCCAACAAAAATCCACATTGCTGCAAAGGTGGGTAAGACTGGCTAGATATAACCATAGTAGATGCTTGCCCCAAAGCCAATGAGTACCATGTGATGGATGGGAGTCAGCAATATTAATTTCAGGTGTGGGAGTTCATGGACAAGATGGGAGTCAGCAATATTAATTTCAGGTGTGGGAGTTCATGGAAAAGACAAGAAGACTTTAGTTCAATGAGTGGGGAATTTATCTGACCCTAGCCTCAAAGTAGATCAACTCTTCTTGAAATACGTAATCAAAGTTCCTTTATCTTTCATTTCATGGACTTTATTACTGTTGTAATTTTCAACATTTTGATAAAATTATGTGATTAATATGATCTTTTCATTAGATAGTCAGTTCCATGAAAGTAGGGCCTGGATCTGTTTGCATCATGCATGCAATGCCTGCCATGCAGTGCCTGCCATGAGCCTAATGTGCAGCTGGTTACTTCTCAATAGTTATTGAATAAGTAAATTAATATTAGGCTGAAAATAATGTATACTAGCGCTTGGCAAATGATGGCCCACTGATCAAATTTGGCCCATAACCTGTTTTTGTATGGCCTATAAACTAAGAATGGTTTTATATTTTTAATGGTTGAGAAAAGCAAAAGAAGAATATTTTATGAAGTGAAAATTATATGAAATTCAAGTTTCAGGGTCTATAAAGAAATGTTTGTTGGAACACATCCCACATGTGTACCTATTTTCTATGACTGCTGTTGTGCTAAAACAGCAGCACTGTGTAGCTGCAACAGAGACCACGTGGCTCACAAAATCTAAAATATTTACTATCAAGCCCTTTACAGAAAAATTTGCCAGTCCCTGGTGTAGACAATCTGGTTCTCATCATCCTTTGGGTTTTGTCAACTCATGGGCGTTTATTCCTAAGCTTTTGGCTGATATCTAATGGATAAAGTGACTTTTGTGCCCTCTCTCCCCGCATTGAAACAAAATAGCCACTCTCTTGTTTTCTAAAAGACTGAAGGTTATAAAATAAGAAACTGCTCAGGTCTCCGGAATGGTGGCAACGATTATTGAATGAATAAATTAATATTAAGATGAGAATAATGTAGACTAGGGATTGGCAAGACTAGGAGCTCTGGAGGCATATGGAATTGGTTTCAAATCCTAATTCTGCCATCCAAATGTGTAATGTTAAGCAAAAAATAATTCTCTAAGCCTCAACTAACCTTTTTATAAAATGGGAAAAGTTATCTTCCTCACAGGATGCTGTGGTAGTTAAATTAGGTATGATAGACACCTTTTAGACGAGTTTGCCCATCCAAAGTCCTTTCTCTGAGAACTGTTCCCCCACTTCCAACTCCAGGGGCAACCCGTACAGCCCTTTCTACCTTCTCTCCTCTGACCACAATGGATAGGACAAAGCATGAACAACCGAAGCAAAGTTTATCTTAGGCCAACTAGATGTTTTCCCTCAAAAATTTGAAAATGAAACATAGAAATTCTAGTTAGTCCACTTGAGGCACCTGGACTAGAGCCACTTGTTTGGGCAAGGATAGAAGCAAGGATAGAAGAAACTGGTTTGCAGACAGAGCAAAGTGAACACAAAATGAGCAAGGTATTTGTGTAGAGAATGATAGTAGCCCCACTCTGGTGGGATGGGAACCCTTCTGAACCTGTTATGAATGGCAGCAGGCATTTTCAACTCACAGGTAGAGGTCTAAGTTAGTTAAGTCCTGCCAGTGGAGCCTAGCCCACCTCCGTCTCCAATTTGCTTATACAATTCAGCCCCTCAAGCATCCACATCTCTCTATGGATAAGCTACAGAAACAGGAGCAATTAAAGGTGTCTTGCATTCCATTATTTGTGCTAAACATTTGATGCAGACTTTTTGTTCTGAATTCTTTAGCATCAAAGGGAAAAGACTGGAAAAGAGAACAACTACACACAGAGGTGGGTGATCCCATTCCATAAAACCAAAACTTTGGAACCTATCAAATCTGTCAAGTCTCAGGTATGACGTGCTAGCAATATGTTGTTAAAAATTGAGCTTCAGATCCAAACTGCCATAGCAACTCCATGATTGCCTGCTCTCAGAAGACTGAGTTCCTTCTGCAGCTGCATAGAAATTGGATATATGCAGAGATTTATAAAAGAATAGCAGCAAAGGGGCCAGAGATTTCCCGTGCTACAGATTTTTCAGGGAAACACAGGCAGTTTGGGGAAGTCCCTGATGCTAATGACTTTCCACTTTCTAGTTTCATTCCCTTAGTTGCAGCCGGGGTACTTTTTGTCCTTGGTTCAGGGAGGTGGTCATACACAAAATCCTGTTTTAAGACTAGCTCTAATGGAGTTCAGTCTATTCTCACAAACATGCCTGGACTGAAATAATAAATTTCCTGGTGCATACTTGTCATTCAACAATGTAATGATTGTCATTATTTTTCAAAGTATTATTAGTTGGCATTATTATTATGGAATAATGGAATATTGCTATGGAATATCCAGTGGAAGCCAATAGCCAGTAGAAGATTCAGACTGCAGTGTGCAGGAATAAAATGACATGGTGTCTGGGATTTGCTTCAGAACAATTCCATGATAAAACTTTCTTTTTGTTTTTTCTTGTTTGTATATGTATGTGTGTGTGTGTTTCCATGATAAAACTCTAAAAACAGAAAAAGAAAATGAGAAAGAAAGAAATAGATAAAGCAATTTTGGTAAACTCTTGGTAATTGTTGAGTCTGGGTGATGGGTATATGGGAATTCATTGCATTATTCATTCTGCTTTGTGTATATTAGAATATTTTCATAAGAAAAATTAGATTAAGATTATTTTTAGAGTTAAAATAATTAGGTATTAAATATAGTAAGTTGCTTACATAAAAGCTCCAAAATGTCAGTTCATCATACAGGTTGCAAAGAGTATTTTAGAACTATGTATCCTTTCAAAATAGAAAGAAACCTCTCTTGGATAACGTAGAGTGGCCCTGAGACAGGGAAATGGACCAAATGACATTTCAAGACACACACATACTTGTCACCTCTACTATTCTCTATTAATGCATTTCTTCATAAACAAAAGGTAAAGCGTTCTTCCCAAGAATATTTAGAAAACCATCAATAATCCAGATGTGTCAAAGATTGCAATATGTCTTTAAATCTCAGAAGGAGAGGGAAATCACATTACAGATTTCTTCTTTTTCCAATACATGATGCTAATGACAACGAATTGGGTGCTCTTTATTCTCATGGGACAAATCAGGCCAAGGGTTCTGTTCTCTGTGGCTGGTAAATCAGACCCTGGACACTGTGTCACCCTGGCTGGCCTCTTTCCCTAAGTACATGCAATCAGCCGCCCACTAGTTCTGGGCTGATGAAGTCCAATTGCTCCATAGGCTGAGGTTTATTCAGTTTGTATAAATGGGAGAAATAAAGACCAAATATGGCCTGGCCTAAGTAAGACATACCAGTTTGAAGCACAGAACTGAGCCAAGAAAGGGAACTATGGGAAGAAAGGGGCATAAAACAAAGGCCCCAGCATGCTCTCTGCTCTAGAGGCAGCCAGAGGCGGAGCTTCTCAGTCCACCCCTGAGAAAAAGAGGCTACCTGAGGTTGGCAGAGAGGGTGTGCTGATGATGGAAGGAGAAACGTTGATGCCTCCTCAGTCCTTTAATTCCACCACCTTGTGACCATGGCATGAAACTCATAACTCCTGCCCATGCAGGTTGGAGAATTGAGAAGAAATTCTACTTGAAGAAAAGGTGGTACTTGGAGGCAAGTGAACAGAACTGGATGACCAAAAGCCATCTTAAAGAAAGGAACAAGGCAGCACCTAGCACAGAACCTGGCACATAGGAGGTTCTCCATAAATTTATTCATTCATCAGAAAAAAATGGAGAGTGGGTGCCTACTATGTGCTCTGTACTAGGAAATTCGATCCTGAAGGAAATAAATATAAAGTCCTTGGCCTCTTGGAACACAGTCTGTTGGGAGGATTGGTAGTTATGCAGATAAACATATGATCGCTAAGTCTGATAATCAGAAAATCACTGATTTCAAGGGGCTATGGGAATCTTTAAGTGTTTTGTGCCCAAAGGCACCCAATGTCAGAATAACATGATTAGGAGTCCAAGCTCCAGAAAGAGGCTTCCTGGATTCAAATTCCAGTTCTATCACTCCCTTTCTGGGTGACCCTAGCCTGGTTACTTAACCTCTCTGTTTTTCTGAGAAACAATCATGTTAATAAAGCGAATGTGAGACCCAGCCTCAGTCCAGAATAGGAATCTGAACTCTAATGGCTCTGCCTCCTGGCCCCCTTGCCCTCGGACTTCTGGTTGGATTTGACCAATGGAAAGCATGTTCAAGAGATTAGAAGGCTGTGGTTTGGCAGTTAACAATTTCTTCTGTCTCCTGGCCCTCCCCTAGAACTCTCACTAACTTTGAAACCCACCCCCCTCTAGACTGGTGTCTGGTAAAGGCGAAAAACTCTCTGCTATTGCTAGAACAGCAACATACCCCATTGGTTTCTTATAATAGTCCCTTCACTAAACACCGTTCAACTACTCTCTTTAAGTGTACCATGTGCTTTCCACTGACGCCCTGACCAGGGCACCTGAAAATAATGCTTGGCCCTTGATAAGCACTTGATAAACAGAAGCTAATATTATCCAAGTAAGACACTGTTTTAGATTTGTGTTATGTTATAGACAGTGTCTATGACATCCCCTAACATTGAAAACATGTTAAGAGGAGATAGTCTTAACTCTTCCCAAACTCTCTAGAAGCCCAACAAAAGAGGATAAGAAAATAAGGACCCAGCAAAACACTAACATAAAGTGGCCATTCCTGGGTGAAGCAATAATAATTCTGGTCACCAGCAGTCCTTGCCTGTGTGCAAAAATCACCATGCCATTATAAAAAATAAAAGTACTGTTGGCCCTTTGACAATGATGAGAAAGGGGAGATTTTCCAGCAAAAGAATCTCAGCCAAATTTGAAGCTGTTATTTACCCGCTTAAGACAGAAAGTATCCTCTCTGGGTTCCTCGTGATCTAATCCTTTAAGCCTTCTGCTGGCACTGGAAACAATGTTAAGCTTTGGGATCAGGCCCTTTGGTTTCTATAATCCATGGGAATTTGAAGATGATAAATTTGTGGAGAGCCTGAATGTTCCTAACATGTAATGGAGCCCAAGGGGGAAATAATTAGGATACAGTCACGTAACTCCATTAACTCTTCTGGAAGGCTCTGAATTATGTAAGTCCCCTGCTGCAGCTTTTCTCCCCTGCAGCCCCATTTTGCCATGCAACAAGGAAAAAGGCAGAGGCAATGAAAGCGAATGAAGAAAAGGAAAGATCTTTTCAATATGACTATTTATTTGCATTTTCTATGAGAAGTCTTGTGGGGAAAGAATTCAAACTGACAACACAAATGAGGGGCAAGAATCAGCATTAGACTGAACTTACTCAGGCTCTCCGGGTCACCCCTAACCCTTGACCATCCTTGCCAAGGGTAACTGACAGCTACACACAAAAAAGAATACATTGAACCTATTCTCATTAATAAGATTTGTGGGGGCAAGATAGTCCTAATTTATGCTGGTGTGGGCTGAACTATTGAAAATAAAAGGATGAACAAGAAGTTTCTTTCATTTCAGCTATAACCATCACTATAAATAGGACATCTACAAAGAGAGTGGACTTTTGTGGGCTGTTTGCACGATGCCTGTGAAAGGTTGTAAGAAAACCTCAGAAAATCAATTCTTATTCTCTGTTTGTCAGAGGTACTAACCTAGATTTGCCATCACACCTGTGCCAAGAAGAGAGCCTGCAGAGACCTGGGTGGGAACTGCTGCCTCTGTGTGGGTACCGCTGAGGGGTTGGTAGCAGGGAGTATCAGCTGGTGTCAGAAAAGAGGGACACCTCCTACACTTGGTTCATGCTGTGTGCTGCTTCATCTCTTCTTCTCTCACCTACCGTCTCATAAGACATTATCCGACTCATTTTTATTCCAGTAGACTTGGTAGAAGCCTATAGGGGAGCCAGAAAAAAAAAAAAAAGATAATTGAAAGCCATCTGTGATTTTCAAGTACAAATAGCTCTAAACAATAACTGGCATGGAGTATGGGCTTAGTAAATGTTTGTCGGACTCAAGTGAAGTCAGTGTGCAAGTTTTTGTTGTGGAGCAGACCAAGGCATGCTGGTGCACCTTCAGGTTTGCCATAACTTGAGATAACCAACATCCAGGTGGGCTTTCAAGCCATGAGGAGAATGTACCTAGCCATAAGCAAATGTGGGACAGGTAAATTCAGGTAGGTGGCACAATCTGAAGAATTGTCAGGACTGTTCTATTTCCAGGCTCTTGCAATTCTACTGTTAGTGAATCACTTCTGGGGGCAAATGCTATCTTCCCAAAAGAATTCATTTGGGGAGTAATTTTCATAAGATCTCATATTTTTAAGCATTTAGGACTTTTCTGTTTGCTTTCATATTCTTTAATATGCTTAATTCTCAAATTGTTTGTTTTCATCTAGGTGGAATCTTTACTGGTAACCACTGTACAGGTGAGGAAATCACCATCTTAACTTCTAGGGAAATGCTTTTTAGAAATTTGACTCAGGAATTCCAGGACAGGTAGTGTGTAGGGTGCTGATCTATTTTGCAGAACAATTTCTCTCACTAGAGAGAGAGATTTATGGGAAGCCTCAGACCTCTTGGGTTGGGAACTGAAAGCAGAATCTATCTAAAAGCTCCAAAACAACTTTGCACTCTGCATATGGTTCATTATGAATAATTTAGTAAAATATTCTTAAATTCAAAACAGAACCTGGACCCCAAAATGATGGATGGATCTTAAGAACACTTCACGTGGGCAATGTCTGCACACTCTGACAGAAATGCTTTGAATGCAGCTTTCTTTTCAACCATTTGGCAGCAAATGTCCGTGTTTGTAGCCTCATTAGGGAGACTAACACTTGTGTCTCCTGCTGATCATGCCACTGTGCAGACAGACTTCATCGACAGGCTTGATTGAATGTTCTGATTGGAAATTTTCCTAGAAAGTTTCTATGCAGAACATGTGGATACAGCCTTGCTTTCAAAACATTTGTCTACACATAGGCAGAAACCAGTGGGCTTAGAAGGAAGAATTGAAAGGATTATTGCCAAGCCTACATTCTTGAAGTAATGTTGCATTACTACAGGAGACAGCCCTTAAATATACTGAAGAGGCATTTCTTAAGTATGCTAAAGAAGCAGATCTTGTCCAAGATATTCCTTGGGCAACATCCGCTCAGTAAAAATTCATCTTTCGATCCATTCCTTCAAGAATTCTTTACTTCATCTCATTTCTTGGCTTCTAGTTTTGCTTGACCTGAAATAGTGGTTTCCTCTGTTAACATCACATCTTCAGCTTCCTCCACCTAGGCCTACTTCCCCATTGCCCTCTTTCTAACACTGGGGATCCAAAAAGAGTTCTCAATGTCTCTCTGAAATTTCCTGATGGAGAACATGATACTTTTCAAAGAAAGCAACACAGGTAAAGGAAAATACTGCTCAGAAAGCTTTTGTTTCTTGACTGCATCAGTTATTTATTCTACAAAACAACCATCCCAAAACTTAGTGGCTTAAAGTGGCACCCCATTTTAGCTCATGATTTTATGAACTGGCAATTAGGCTTGGCTCAGCTGGGTGACTCTTCTGGTTTCTACTGGCTTGGCTCAGAGATCTACAGACTTGTGCTTATCATCTGGAAAATCGTGTCTAAGGGGGGCTAGCTAGTCTAAGATGCTCTCACTCAAATATCTCATGGTTGGCTCACTGTTACCTGGGATGATGAGCATGAATGAACCATGTGTTTCTCATTCTTCCACAGGATAATCTGGACTTTTACACATGGCAGCTTAAAACAATTCTGAGAGGAATAGAAGCATATAAGTGCTCTAGAAGCTGTGTTCAAAACTATTATGTAACTTCCACTGCATTCTATAGGCCAAAGAAAGTCAAAAGGCCAGCCCAGAATCAAGACTTGGGGAATTAGATGTCTTGATGGGAGTTGTTGCAATGGGAGGTGGTTACAGAGATGGGTGAAGAATTCAGGACATGTTTATGTGACTCAAAGGAAGTTTATTAACTAGAGAATAGAACCTACTGACCTAAATACAGACTTATTTCCTGACCATGCCATGAGCCTCATTCTTTGCCCTTTGAAACTCCAAGAGAAGTTCAAAGAAGTCAGGGGACTTAACAAAATTCCATCTGCATGAATTAGAAAAATATGGGTCAGAGATAACTGTGTTTTTCCAAAAGGTGGAGTTTCTCATTAATGATCTTACAGAGCATGGAGAGCTCTAGTCTATGCCATACAATACTCAACAAAACCCCTGATCTAGCCATCACGAAGCCTTGGTGTATAAGGACTTTTTCACTATAGTCACAAAATATGCTTCAGCCAGCACTTGCCCTTACTAACTAAGCCTTTCAGCATTGTAGACTTTTTGGTCCAATTCTTGTATCTGTGATCCCTGCCCTTCAGGGTCAGCTCTGGGATGCCCAGATGTTCAACCAAACTCAATATATGAGGGCTATCAATCAGTCTGAATAGAGAGGCAGATGGAACAAAGACAGATTAGGGAGGCTTGTTGAAATTTGGCTTTGTTTTTTTGCCCTCCGCAGTACAATCATGTTCCCAACACTGATGAATGATATTTTCCTCAATCATCTAGACTGAAGGAGGCAGAGAGGAGTATAATCAACTTCTGTAACATCCTCAGCTATTCCAGTGACTGCTTCTCCAACATGCTAATTCAAATGGGCCTGGCTCTTCTGCATGAGGACAAGAACTCTGTACATACAGTCTCCAAAATAGCATCCTTCATCCATCCTCCATTCACTCTCCCTATACTGACAGTTCTGTAACTGCTTGCTTCATTTCTATAGGGTTTGCCTGGCTGGACAAAGAATATCTGACTGAGGTCGCCAGTTTGCTTTTGGTTATGAATGGTGCTACATCTAACTCTTCTCCACATACTGTCTCCTGTCAGATGAAAGGGAACAATCAGACAATAGAAGATGTCTCACAATTACCAGATATCAACCTCTATTACTTATAATTTCTGTAAAGTAACTGTCATCCCACTTCCAAGCAGAATACCCCCTCACTGTATTGGGGGTTTTACCCCCAATCACCTCATCCTGTGGGGTTTTCCTCATGCCAGCCTCAATTGCTACCCTTTTTGAAAGGTGCTCAGCCAAGCTTTATTTATTTGTTTGTTTATTTATTTATTTTAATATTTTGTTTTGAGACAGAATCTCCCTCTGTCACCTAGGCTGGAGTGCAGAGGCACAATGTTGGCTCACTGCAACCTGTGCCTCCCAGGTTCAAGCAGTAACCTGCTCACTGGCACACCTTTTATTGGATTTCCTTCTTTTCCTGCTTCTTTTCCCAACTCCCTCATTAGTGCTTTCCTGGAATCACCTCAAAAATAAACTACTTGCACCGAAGTTCTTTTCTCAGGATCTGTTAATTAACTAAGACACTTGTGGATAAGTGGGAAAATATGACCCTTTTCTCAAAGTCCACTGACTTTGTCCTAAGACAATACACTGAGTGCAAGTTGAAATTAAGATAGAACAAAAATTCTGAGCAGCCCAAGAAAGCCAGTTGATAGCAGAGATGGTAAGAGAAGTCCAAGTTGCCACAACCACTACAGCCTATATGATGCCTTTTGCACATTTGAAAAATATTTTACTTCCTCAAGACACTTTTCATCTATTGAAACATTTTCTGATATAGGACAAGGCACATTATTGCCATATGCCAGGAAATTGTCATAATAACTATAAAAATGTACAGTCTCTAAGATGTAAAAGGCTAACCCAAAGTCCTCCACTTTCACAACCATATATGGTAACTCTGACTTTACTCGGGTCAGTTACAATTCTTGTTCCTCTAAGGCCCTGCTAGGCCATGATTCCTGCCCTCGAATTCTGGTAAGAAACCCCACTGCATTCTCCCTGTTCTTAAACAGAGCTTGAATGCCTTTAAAACAACATTAGAAAGAGTCCTAAGTCAATTACTACATGTAAGTCAGGACCCTCCAGGCCAGTGGTGTAATCAGTATCTAACTAAAATTTGTTAAATAGATATTGATGATCCAGTTAGAAAACCAGTAGGATAACTTAGATCAAGGTCAGTGACACCAACTAATTATGTAGCACACAATTGTCAATGTAAATTAGGTGTTTAAATGTGTATTTCTTTATTTAAAAACATATTTAGGTGTATTAGTTAGGTTTATCTGGTGATAATGCTCCATAACACACAATTCCAAAATCTCAGTATCTTAAGACATCTAACATTTATTTTACTATTACAGCTGTGGTTTGGCCATTTTCAGCTGGGTTTGGCTAGGCTAGACCACAAGTTGACTTCAAGTTCAGGTCTGCTCTACATTTTTCGTTAAAGGATGTGGGCTGAAGGAATAACATCTACCCAGACAACCCTCTTTTCATAGCAGAGGGTGGAGAATAAAAGGCCAAGTCAGGCCAGGTGCGTGGCTCACACCTGTAATCCTAGCACTTTGGGAGCCCGAGGCAGGTCGATCAGTTGAGGTCAGGAGTTCAAGACCAGCCTGGTCAACGTGTTGAAACCCCATCTCTACAACAACAACAACAACAGCGACAACTATACATACATACATACATATGTGTGTGTGTATATATATATATGTTTGCATTATACATATATATATATATATATAATTCTCCTGGGTTGAAGCAGGAGAATTGCTTGAACCCAGGAAGCGGAGGTTGCAGTGAGCCAAGATGGAGTCACTGCTCCAGCCTGGGTGACGGAGTAAGATTCTGTCTCAAAAATAAGAAAAAAGATAAATAAATAAATAAATAAATAAATAAATAAATAAATAAAGGGCCAAGGCGAGCAAGCAAGCACATTTAAAGTCTCCATGTTCACAGGCTTGATTTAGTCATTCCACAATGTATACCTATTTCAAAACAGCATGTTGTACACCACAGATACATACGATTTCTTATTTGTCAATTAAAAATAAATAAACAAAAATTACATATAAAAAAGAAGTCTCTGCTTAGACATTGCCCATGTCAGGTCTAGTCACATTTCATTGACCAAAGAATGTCCTTGGGGTGAGTCTCATCTGAGAAGAAGTGTATCAGTGCCTAGCAAAGTGGGAGGCACTGCACAAACAGCAGAGTGTGCATATGTAATTCTATTTAATGGGGAGTAAAGAATTGGAAATCTACCACAAAGCAGAAATTCTTAAACATACCCTAAACAGAATGTCATAATAAACTCCAATGTACCCTATCACACCATTATAACGATCACCTCATTATTAATCTTCTTTCACTCCCATATAATTTTGAAGCAAATTCTGGATATTATGAGTGTTTTTTAAGGGAAGAAAATGAATCTATATTTTTGAAGATGAACGTTTATTTAGACCTCAAAGAGTTTACAAAACAATAAAAAGGATTTACTACTAAGTCAACTTGATATAAAATAAAACACAAATACATATTCAACAACATTAAGAAATAGTGGGCCAGGCGCAGTAGCTCACACCTGTAATCTCAACACTTTGGGAGGCTGAGGTGGGCAGATAACTTGAAGTCAGGAGTTCAAGACTAGCCTGGCCAACATAGCAAAGCCCCATGTCTACTAAAAAAAACACACACACACAAATTAGCCAGGTTTGGTGGTGCATGTCTGTAATCCCAGCTACTTGGGAGGCTGAGGCAGGAGAATCACTTGAACCCAGGAGGTGGAAGTTGCAGTGAGCCATGATTGTGCCATTGTGCTCCAGCCTGGGCAACAGAGCAAGACTCCATCTCAGGGAAAAAAAAAAAAAAAAAAAAAAGAAGTAGTCAATTCCAAGATGCTGTACATGGGTGTTTTACACTGAATATTGATGAATTTTATACTTAACTGCCTGGTCTAGCTGAAATAATGAATACTACCAAAAATTAAAAGTTAACTAGATAAAGTGAACTCTTTATCTAGTTCATTAATCTTAGTGACAAAAGAAATAATTTGCAATAACAGAAGCCAAAGTTCCTTTGGACTAGGCTGTGGGCTAGAATCGCATCGTTTTTGGCCAAAGCCTTGCTTTCTCAAGACAGTTTACTTTCATCTTTGGGAACATCTTAAAGGACAACCACAAAATAAACTTCAAGTGAGTTACAAATGGCAAAGAAGAACAAAACTTCAAAAAGTACAAAAGTAAGAAAATTATCAGAGTGTGGTTAATAAAAGGAATCATCAGATCAATATATTATCATGTGACTTTTGACTCATACTTAAAATAACATCTCAGTTTATGAAATGGCCAACAGAAATCCATTTTTTTTTTTTTTTTGAGACAGAGCCTCACTCTTGTCACCCAGGCTGGAATGCAGTGACGTGATCTCGGCTCACTGCAACCTCCTCCACCTCCCAGGTTCAAGTGATTCTCCCACCTCAGTCTCCTGAGTAGCTGGGATTACAGACGTTCACCACCACACTTGGCTGATTTTGGTATTTTAGTAGAGACAGGATTTCACCATGTTGGCCAGGCTAGTCTCCAACTCTTCATTTCAAGTGATCCAGCTGCCTTGGCCTCCCAAAGTGCTGGGATTACAGGTGTGAGCCACTGCGCCTGGTCAGAAATCCATTTTTAAAGTCATATGCATGATTTCTGTATTAAGTTGCTAGTACTGCCATAACAAAATACCACAGAATATGTGGCTTAAACAACAAAAGCTTATTTTCTCACAGTTCTGGAGGCTAAAAGTCGAGACCAGGTGGTCAGCAGGTTTGGTTTCTTACGAGGCCTCTTTCATTGGCTTGTAGATGGTTGCCGTCTCCTTGTGTCCTCATATGACCTTTTCTCTGTTCTCTTGCATCGCTGGTGTCTCTTTTTTCTTATAAGAACACGAGTCATATAAATTAGGGCCTCAGTCTTATGACCTCATTTAACCCTATTACCTCTTTACATTCATATTGGGGGTGCTAGTGTCAACGTGTAAATTTGGTAGGGACACAGTTCGTTCCATAACAATTCTATCAACCAGTAAGTATTATTACAACCTCTTACAACTGATACCAATACTAAAAATAGTTAATTAGCTAACAACAAACCATAAGATAGCACTCACTATGTGCTAGGATCCCTTCTACGTGCTTTACAAATATTCACTGCTTTAAAACTTAAAACAATGCTATCATGTTGGTATTATCATTTCCCCCACCTCACAGATGAGAAAACTGAGGCTTGGAGAAGTTAAAGAAGTAGGCTAAGTGCAGGCTGGGCACAGAGGCTCACTCCTGTAATCCCAGCACTTTGGGAGGCCAAAGCGGGTGGATCACGAGGTCAGGAGTTCAAGACCAGCCTGACCAATAGGGTGAAACTCCATCTCCACTAAAAATACAAAAATTAGCCAGGCGTGGTAGCACGCACCTGTGGTTCCAGCTACTCGGGAGGCTGAGGCAGGAGAATTACTTGAACCCAGGAGGCAGAGGTTGCAGTGAGCCAAGATTGAACCACGGCACTCCAGCCTGGGTGACAGAGCAAGCCTCTCATCTCAAAACAAACAAACAAACAAAAACAGGAGAAGTAGAGATAGAGTAACCAGTTAAATTAGGATGCCCAGCTAAATTTAGATTTCAGATCAATAATGAGTAAGTTTTTAGTATGTGTACATTCCAAATATATGACATGTCTATGCTAAAAAAAAGTATAAGTTGTTAAAATTCAAATTTAACTGAGCATGCTGTATTTTTACTTTCTAAGTCTTGTAACCCTAAGTTAGAGGTAAGGTACTTTTTAAAATTATACTGGAGCAGTGAGTTTTAAATTGCTCAAGAGAGCCTGGAATTTTCAAGAGATACATTAGGAAATTGTTGAGAGGGCAAAAGAGAAGATCAACATTAAGATTCTCCCTTACAAATATAGCATCTCCTTTATAATCTCTTTTTATACACTGAGATTTGCTATGAATATTCACTTGAGAAAAATATTTCTTTGACTTTAAAAAATAAATGTGCAAAACTACTGTTTTTCAAGTAAAATTAACGTAACTTCTGGATGTTTTGTTTTTTGTTTGGGGCATTTTTCCCCCAAAATTGTGCCTTTGTCTTTTCCAAATCTGATATTTTCTAACTTTCTCTCTCCCTAAAGAATTCCCTAAGACTGGCTCATTTGCTTGGAGGACCCTCAAAGAGAGGTTTGCAAACTCTGACCAGTGGCCTACAGGCTTACTCTGTTTTTGTAAATAAAACTGTATTGGCATTGTCCATTAATTTACATGTTAACTCTTGCTGTTTACACATTGCAGGTCTGAGCTGAATAGTTGTAACAGAGACCACGTGGCCCAGAATGCCAATAAATATTTTCTATATTATTTACAAAAAAATAGTCTGTCAACTCCTAATCCATATGCATCTGCTTCTGATTGCTGAAAGAATGGCTTAGAAACAAGCTGTCATGAAGAATTTTTTTTTTTAAGTTTAAAAGAGGAGATTAACTGGGCAGATCGATTTTCTGTGGTCACTTTTAACTACTTTATGCCACTTGGAAAAATTTTCTTATAAAATAGCCGAGTTATCCAGACAAAGTGTTCTTATTGAAGATTCAGTCACATGGGTTGTTGCTGGTAATGATCTTTAATTCTGGAGAGATGAAAACGACATGAAGCTTCTACTGAGACAAAGTCCATCAATATTTTTCTGCACTGATGACAACTCTTTTCAAAAGTGAACCTTGAAGCAGAAACCCGACAATTTCTTCCCTATTTCCACATCACTCTCTTGTCAGTTCTCTTAAGTTACAATGGTCTGCAACATTAGAATTCCAGACAAGGCATTTAAGACCATTGGACTCTTATAATACTCTATAGCAGTTTAGGTTGATAATCCCAAAATCAGCCCTGGAAACTTTAACAGAACTGCTGTGTCTTTGAAGTCATATCTTAGTGACACCTTAGTCTTCCTTCGTGGAAAGTTGTCCATAAACACATTATCCACCTCTTGACCCTGGAGAATCAGTTCATTATTGCTGCCTCATTTTGCATTTTAAGCAGTTATTTTATTTAGCTTCCAGATTCTTCCTGAATCACCAATAGTCATAATTCTTCCAGGGCCATGAAAGACTCAGGAGAGTAAAACCACTTAGAAAAATGTTCCTCTCTGAAAGTTGAGCTCTACATACTTAGCACTATAAAAATCACACTGTCAATCTAGCTGGTACGCATATCAGTAATATTATAATTTCTTGCATTTTTCTTATTTACACTTTCTTGTGATGTGGATCATGTATGATTTTTAAAAATTTAGAGTGTCCACAAAATTAAAAACATGTTTTAAACGAAAGATGTTACGACATAATTTAAAGAACCACTTGAAAAAACAGGCATACAATCATATCATAGAAATCTCACCTTTTCCATGATTATCACGGTTCAGATTTTTTCCCTGGAAACCGAAGAGCCACATTAATCGTATGTTTCAAAAACATATTTATTATAAGTGACGAGACAATCCCTTTACATCATTTATAATGTCTACATCATTTATGATATCTACGATAACAGAAACATGTTGGTCTTAGTCTGGTTTGCATCGCTCTAAGAGAATACCTGAGGTTGGGTAATTCATAAGCAAAAAGGTTTATTTGGCTCATGGTTCTTGCAGGCTGTACAAGAATCATGGCACTGGCATCTGTGTACAGTGAGAGGCTTACAGTCATGGCAGAAGGCGAAGCGGGAGCAAATGTGTCCCATGGTAAGAGAGGGAGCAAGAGAGAGGGACAAGGATGCCATGCTCTTTTAAACAACCAGCTTCCACGTGAACTAATGGAGTGAAAACTCACTTATTACCTCTGGGAAATCACCAAACCATTCAAGACGGATCTGCTCCCGTGACCCAAACACCTCCTACCAGGCCCCACCTCCAACACGGAAGACCAAATTTCAACATGAGATTTGGAAGGCACACGTATCCAAACTATATTAACATTAGAAACCAACTCCTTAGAAATGAGACATCTCTTTGGTGCAAACAAGGATCAATCAGTCATATTAGAGACTTTTCGAATGTGTAAAAAATGGGTGGTTAGGGAAGCCAGTGTGCACTATCTTATTTGATTGATGTTATCCACAGTAACCTCGGCAGTGTCTGGCATTTGGTGATTCATTTGAGATTGGTGTTGGTCCTGAGATGCCTCTTGACAATGAAGCAAGTTGATGTATGTCTAGGGCTTGAAGAAAAATTGGCCAGGCATGGTGGCTCACACCTGTAATCCCAGTACTTTGGAAAGCCGAGGCAGGTGGATCACAAGGTCAGGAGATCGAGACCATCCTGGCTAACATGGTGAAACCCTGTCTCTACTAAGAAAAAAAAATACAAAAATTAGCCAGGCGTGGTGGCGGGCGCCTGTAGTCTCAGCTACTGGGGAGGCTGAGGCAGGAGAATGGTGTGAACCCAGGAGGCGGAGCTTGCAGTGAGCCGAGATCACGTCACTGCACTCCAGCCTGGGCGACAGAGCGAAACTCTGTCTGAAAAAAAAAATAAAAAATAAAATAAAATAAAGAATAATTTTCCCTAAGGATCTCAATAAAAGGCACCTGAATTTCCAGGTAGAAGTTGGGAAGAAGTCACCCCAGGAGATATTGGGAGGCTGAGTGTTTTTTCAGACAGAATGAACCTTCACTTTCTTTCTCTAACAGTCATGGCAAGAAATAATTGGCTTGTGAGAATCAATATTGAAGCTGGAAAAATGATGGCATCTGAACAACTAGACACAGCCCTAGTCAAGGCAATAAATTACACTAAAGACAGAGGAGAAAGACTCAAAGTTGTTCTAACATGTGAGTACCTAGGGATGCTGCATGCGGTTGCGCGGTTTGTGTACTGCATAGTTGTACTCAGCCAAGAAAGTGGATGTGGCCACAGCTTTAACATGGGCTGCCGTCTGCCCAGAAGGATAATCTTTTCTTATTTTATATCTCATTTCAGGGGTTCTCCAACTTCTGAAATCCATCCAGAAACTCCCTGTGTTTGGGTAACAGTATTATAACTTTTGCACCAGGGCTTTTTTATTTGTTTGCTAATATTAATTGATTTTTCTTATGTTCTTTCTGAAAGAATAACTCACCCATTAATTAAACAAAAAGTGAACTTAGTGCCTTCTATGTAGAAAAGCCTAGGAATACATATTGTGGGAGATTCATAACATCACTGGCCTTAATACTACACCTTCTCATGTTCCCCCTTGGCTGTGTAACTTTCTAGTGTCCTTATGCTCTCTCTTGGGGTTGGCCAATGTGACTTGCTTTGGTCAATGGGATATTAGGAACCATGACATAACCCAAGGCTTATAAAGTTGCCTGCTTATTGGGGCTTGTTCTCACTGTTGCATCCCAGTTATTCACGTCGCTCCAGCTGACAGCCAGCCAACAAACAGCCAGACACAAGAACCCAACCAAGATCAGAAGAACCGTCCCACCAAACATAGTCTAAATTGCTAACATGCAAATGCATAGTAAGTGCTACTTGTTTATGACATTGAGGTTTTCTTGGTTATTTGTTACACAGCTTTATTGTGGCAGTAGATAACTGATACTGATATATGTGGTGAACATGACAGATAAGATCTCTGTTCTCCCAGGCTTACATTTTAATGGGGAAACAAGATAATAAATGAACAAATAAACAAAGGAACAAATGAACTAGAAAAACTAGCTAGTGGTAAGTGATATCACAGAATTACATCAGAACAGGGGAGGGGTGGTGGAATTAGGGCCTACACAGTGGCTTTACTTTTGATATTGAAGGATGATCTTAATTAGCTTAAGATCTGAATGAAAAGGGTCAGCCAGGCAAAGACCAGTGAAAGTAGCAATGTAGACAAAAGTACTAGCTAGTGCCAAGGTCCTAAAAAGGGAATGAACTTGGAGAATTATAAAACAGAGAAAGCCTCTAGGCTTGTGGTATAGGGAGTGAGGGAAAGAGGAGCAGTACAAGATAAGATCATAGAGGAAGACAGGATAAGATCAGAGAGGAAGACAGGCCAGATTACATAAGGTTTGTAAACCAAATAAGGAGATTAGAGTACCCACCAGAGATAGCCTTTATGTACCCACCATAGATGGCCTTTGCATTCCCCCCAGAGATGGCATTTGATGTCTTTTGTCTCAGCCCTAGGTCAGAGCACAAACAGCAATAACAGAGAAGCAAAAGAGACATTGTTGGAAGAAAACAATCCCATTCCTGGCTCCTGTAAAAGGAACAGGAGGGGACACAGAGTCAGATTCCTGGGGATGGGAGAATGGGAAGGAGGGGAAGAGGGAGAAGATTCCCCTAGACTGGCAGCAAAGGGAGGTCTGAAGTCCTGCCCCTTCTGAAGGGGCCAAGACGGAGCCTCCAGGAGGGACAGGAACTCCTGGGGCTCCTGCAAGGACACCTACGATACCTTCTCTAGGCACTGCAGCCCTGGCCTTGACAGGTTTACTTTGTCTAAGAATTGCAGGAAGCCTCCATGGTCTCAGTTTCTAAGCACCATGGAAACTTCCCAAGATGCCATTCATCATGACTCTGGCTCAGACAATGGGCATACTAGGGAAGCCAATGTGCACCATCTTATTTGATTGATATTATCCACAGTAATCTCAGCAGTGGCTGGGGTTTGGTGATTCAACCAGTGTGGAATAAGGAATGGAGAGGCCTTGCCAAATATTTCTGTGCCTGAGACCTCCCCTCCTCCATAGCCAGAGTTGCCATGACCTTGTAGCTGAGGCTGGGGCTCAGAGCCCCAATTCTGACTCAAAAGAATGTCCAGGAGCCCAATGCCATGAGGCTCAAGGTCAAGTAATTTGATTTTTAAGAAAATTAAGAAAGCTGCCCTCTACATCTCAGAAACACTGTGTTTAGCGAAAGAAGCCAGACACTTAAATGAAATTCAGAAACAGGAAAAACTAACCTATGATGATAAAAATCAGAACAATAGTTTCTTCTGGGGGTTGAGGTGAGGGGCAAGTGACTGGTAGGGGCGTGAGGAAACTTCAGGCGTGATAGAAATGTCATTCTCTTGATCCACATGAAGCTTTCAGGTCTTGAGCTAAATGTCACTACCAAACTATACACTTAAGATTTGTCAATTTCACTGTCCGTAAATTTTGCCACTATAAAGTATTGACTTGAATCTCCTGTGGCATGGAAAGAAGGAAGGAAGGAAGGAAAGGAGGGAGGGAGGGAGGGAGGGAGAAACAGGAATGAAGGCAGGAAAGGAGAAGGAAATAAAGGTGCACGTTTTGCAGATCCCAGGCTGTCACCCATTATACTTTCCACTTGTTTGTTCCTTATTTTGTTCCACAAAATAAGCACCTACTTTGTGAGAGGTTGTGCCAAGCATCTAGTCTGTGCCAAGTGGCCAGAGAGAAAAAATATGGAAACAAGCAGGTAAGCATACAGCACTCAGACCTGGACCCAAGGGTGAAGGAGACAAGCTCTCAGAAAGATTTAAAGGGGAGAGAAAGGGTCATGAGGGCTGGAGGGACGGGGATTCTCTGAGATCTGAATTCACCTTGCACTTACTTTTCTTCTTGAGAATCAGACACAGCAAGGTAATCTTACAGCTGGGGACTCAGCTGCTGCAATCTCTGTGAAAGGTATTTGTGGCTAATACTGATGACACCATGAAGCCCAGGAAACAATTTACAGGGACATGGGCTGTTCTGAGCCCCCACAACCATGCATTGCCTAATCATTCTGACAGATTTCTGCAGATACTGTGCTCAGGTCACTGAGTTTCCCAGTTGTCACTGGTGAACTGGAGTGGAGGGAGAAGGAAACTCTTCAGACACACTGTTCCCTTCAGGAAACAAGGGACAAAAGGGCTGCCCTGAGGAGACTTGGGAAAGTGACATTTCCGCAGGGCCGAGGACATCCCGAGGTGACTTTCCAAAACACTGGGTTAAATTGGCCTGATTGTTTATTTTCTTCAGCTTGCTTTAGAAAAGAAAAATGTCCATCTGTCCTTTGATATCAATAAAAGAGCATTTGACATTATTAAAAACACTGATGGAGATTTGTTTGGGAGAACAGAAAATCATGTCACTATTGAAAATGGCAATACACACAACCTTCCATATGGTCATTTCTCTGCCTCTGTACTTCCAGGCTGAATGGCTTGTCAGCTCCAGCTTCTGGTCACTTTGTTCTCAGGGAAAAAAATTCAGGAACTATCCATTTCCATGCATTTAAATGAAAAATTCCCAAGATGCCATTCATCTTGAGTCTGGAATTTAAACATGTTTCATAAGGAGTATTTTGCCAACACCCTACAATCTGGTTTCTGACACTGCTTTGTCGAGAGGCAAAGGTTTGTTCCCTCCTTTTCAAATGAATTGGAGATGTTCTAAGTCAGTGGTTCTTGAAATGTGGTCCCTGGACCAGCAGCATCAGCATCATCAGGGAACTTGTTAGAAGTGCAAATTCTCAGTCAGGGCAATGACACACAGCATAGCCAGACCCTGTCTCAAAAAGAAAAAAAAGAAAAGAAAAGAAAAGAAAATCCTCTGACTCCAGCCTAGACATACATAATCAAAAACCCTAGGGGTGTGCCCAGCAATCTATGTTTTAGCAAGTTCTCTAACGCAGTTTGGGAAATGCTGCTTTGAAGAACCAAAGCAGGCTAGGCTCTCTCAGTTCAGGATTGAATTCAGCTTTGATTAAAAACTTTCAAAATAATAGTGACTTAAACAAGGTAGAAGCTCATTTCTCTAACACATAAAAGAAGTCCAAAGGTAAATGTTCAGGGCTAATATGAAGGCTCCATGGTGACAGAGGAAACCTAAGTTTTTTCTGTTTTTCTGCTCTGACATCCTTTATGTATGGTTTTTTATTTCAAGCTGGCTTCATGGTTCAAAATGACTGCGGGAGCACCAACCATTACATCTCTGTTCCAGGCAGAAAGCAGAAGTTGGGGGATAGAGCAAGCAAGTAGGGTCTACTCCAGCTGTTTGTATCCCTCTCAGGAATTTTCTCAACAGTCTCACCTAACAATTCCATTTATATTTTTGGCCACCTGTAGTTCTTAAGATAAGCTTAGAAATACAGTCTTTTATCTTAAATTAAAATTGTGATTATTGATAGGTAACTCATTTTCTTTGCTACCACAATTCTAGACCCTCTTCCATATAAAGACACATAATTCCAAATATAAAGCAAGGTTAAACTCAGAGGCCAGAAGTGAAAAACACCAAGTCATCTTGATTATGCAGTCCCATTTTGAATGTAAACAATGTCATGTCTGCTTCTATTTCATTGACCAAAGCAAGTCATATAGGCAAGCCCAACATCAGTGGGGTGCTAAAGCACACTCTCCAATGGAAGGAGGAGGGGAGCACGAGTATTTACTGAACAATAATGCAAGATAGCATAAGACTTGTCTGGGGTGAGAGGGAGATCAAAGCTCTGGCTCCCACCCATTCTTCAACCAAAGCAATGTGACTTTGACCTGTTTTCTCTCTTGGACTTGAATAATATTTTATTTGAAAGAAGTGTTAAATTGTTTATCAAAAAAAAAAAAAAAGTCTGAAAACCACTGTTTAAAAGTCGCTTATTTTGCCAGTGAAGAATCTGGGGTCAAAGGGTAAATGCCTTGCTGATTACATCTGTCTCAGGACCAGGGCTATGAGATTTGAAGTCAACCAAATCTGGATTTTTAATCCTAGCTCTACCATGTTTTAGCAGAGACACTTTGGGTATTTTCACTGTCCTTTCATCATCACAGGCAAGGGTCTGTCCAGTGCCCTAAGTCCTAGGGCTCTCCAGTTGCTAACCACACTGAAGGGATGAAATGTATGAGTAGGCCTTCCACTAGTGTGAGCTGTACTCAGAATGAGAGAGACGCTCTTTGCTCCACCGTGTCCATGGGATGAGATGGAAAAGTACACTGCTCCTGGTGGTGACGCTCTATTTAAAATACTGCTACACTATTGAGTTTCCTTCCTTGCTGTTCTCTCTCCCGTGCTTTGACAACCCTATGCGTGACTCGAGTATACAGCTATCTCCCCAGTGGAGCACAGGCTTTTTGGAGGATAAAGAGTCATATTTATTTCTTCCCACGCCTACACCTCACACCTCATTCCACCTCCACAGCACAACGACCATCCTATCTTCACAGCAGCAGAGATTCTGTAAATGGTTATAAATTAAATAATATGTTTTCTTTTCCATGACCCTATGTAGCTTTTTGGAGAAGACATGACTTCAGGAATGATTTCCCAGAAATTTTGAAAGTCCTTAAAACTAAAGAAGAGAGTCCTGTGATATCCGCAAAGGCTCATTTGCAGAAACTGGCCCAGCCCAAGTGTACAGTAACAAAGAAATGCTACAGCCAATCAAAACCATTTGGCGCACTGGCTCTTATTTCAAATCAGCAAAATAAACAAACTGCAGTCCAAGTAGGAACTGGTTCTGCTGTCCTCTTCTTTCAAGCCAAGTTACAATGTTTGAATGTTTCAGAAGTTTCTTTCTAATGGGTTTCCTTTTATTGTCTGTGCCAGATGGCCAATGGATCCTAGGCTAGTAAATCAACATGCTCACTTTAAACTCTGACTTCATTTGTTTAGTACTTTCCTGGCATCACTTGTGCACATTATAGGAAGAAAGGTGTGGCTATTGCATTGTTCTATAATAAATCCAGCTGTGTTTTACCCATATTTCTACTCTAAACATTATGACTTCTGGTTATGCACAAGTTGACAATAAGAGCATGGTGTATGTATACATACATCCCCCATCCACCCAGCACTCCTGGTAAGTAACCAAATCCATCCTCCACCCTGCAATTCAACAACCTGGTAGTTAAAATGAATTCTTTGAGGCACAATGAAAGACTTATGTCTACCACTCTTGTTCTAAGAATTCATAAGCTGGGATACATTTTACTTTTCTACATCCATCTCTCTTTTTATATGTGCTTTTCTAAGACCAGGACAATTGATCAAACTATTTATTGTGAAAGAGCTCTTCTCACCCTACACATTTCAATTTCAAAATATAAACAAGAAAGAGGTAAAATCACCAGTGAGTCTTCAACTCATGTTGTCACTGCAAATGTGGGGATTACTCAGACAGCCTGCCCCAAACTGGACAACACAGCGATGTCATCCAAGAGAGCCTCATATCTGAACAGACTTATATTTTTAAGCCTAATCAATAAGAATGAACTTCAAATATGTCCACCATCAGAAAAGCAGGACACATACAAATGCCCACAACTTAAATCTGGAGGTAAGATGGCAGAAAACAGGAGAGCCTGCATAACCGAGCCTTCTGCTCCAGCAGGGGAGGGTCATCTCTTAGCTTTCCTTACAGATTCAAGATGGTGGACTGAGGGTCAACTTTGTAAGGAGAATCATCTTAGAAGAGTATTTCACTCCATACTTGGCCTTCACATTCCAACCCAGACATCCCCTTCTTTCTGAAGACTTTCCCTCTTACGTTGGATCTATGAACCTTGCATATGTTCCTGTTGCAGCACTAATCACACAGCACAGTCATTTTTCATGTATACGATTGTCTCTTCTACTAGGCTCTGATCTCCTTGACAGTAAGGACAATGCCAACCTGCTCAAAGAACTTAGCATCATGCCTATTGCTTAGTATAAAATCCTGTGGTGTTCAAGCAACTCATATCACCTAGTGTAGTAGATTTCTTTTTCCTTTTGCAACAGTGAAAACTGGGAATCAGCAACTGTAATCTCTTCTAAAGATTTAAAATCAAGAAAATATAGATAAAATTAATCAATGGCTGATTCTATGGAACTGAGGTTACTAGTTTACTTGCTTCTTCTTAGCCTAGCCTAACCTCACCCTTTCCCCAGACCCCCTACCCCATAGCCAACAGGTAACAGGTAGGCTCACCTGTCAGTGATCATAGCTCATCGGACTAGCATGGTCATTTAACCCACAAGATAGAGAAAATTTGATTATATAATTCAGGATTTTGAATGAAGAAGCCTACAAATTGGTCGTGTAGCCTCAAGATGAAGCAGCCATTTATTCTTTTATGGCCACAAAGGATGAAGGATGATTACAGAGATAACTAGGATGATAAAGCTGTCACATAGAGAGAAGCAGAAAATTGTCTGCTCCATGTGTCTCCAGAGAAATACAGACAGAAAGAGAGAGAGATAGAGAGAAGGGAATACCCAGAGTTTTATTTTTCTCAAGTATTGTCCAATAGGAAGCCAGTTATTCCCATAACATTGAAATCCATATTACTCCCTTCCACCATATATTCAATATTTATTTTAGCTTGTTTACATGGGTCTTAGTTTCCCATACAAACTAAATTATTCCTAACTAAGGCATTGTAAAAGATAGCATTTAAGCTTGACCTAATATATTCATTATTGGTATATACCCATAAATCGGGGCTTGATTAATTATGTTCAGAGCAGTAGAAATTCTTTCTGCAAGGGCTGCTCATGAATAAACCCTTAATTAAAGATCATTTATTCTGCATCATATTGTTTGCAATGTAAAGGTCACCATTTTTTTTTTTTGTCAAACTAATCTGGGTTATAATTCCAGCTGTGCTTAGTTAGTAACTAAGTCAATTTTAGAAAGTTACATAACCTCACCCAGCTTTATTTAAAAAAAATAATGTTACTTCTGCTATGGAAAATTTCAAAAATACCCAAAAGTAAAGAGAATAATATAATAAAAACCTAGATATACATCACCCATCCATAATAATTATTAGCATAATCTCAATGTAATCATGAAAAAAAAACATCAAGCAAGCACAAATTGAGGGACAGTCTACCAAACAACTAATGAGTGCTCTTCAAAAGTGTCAGGGACACAAAAGTCAGGAAAGGCCAAGGGACTGTCACAGATCAGAGTAGCCCAAGGAGACAAGACAAGTAAACGCAATGTGGGAGGACCATGGGTTGGATTCTGAAAAGAAAAATGACATTCGTAGGAAGAAAAGGTGAAATTAGATAACATCTCCAGGCCAGTTAATAGTGCTACCTTGTTAATTTCCTGGTTTTGATCATTTTACCATGGTTATGTAAGACATCACATTAGGGGAAACTAGGCAGTATGTACTTGGGCCCTCTGTGCTTAAAAAAAGTACAACTTTTCTGTATTTCTAAAAGTGTTTCAAAGTTTCAAAATATAAAGCTTTTAAAATAATATTTATCAACTTTCTGCCATTCTTGTTTCATTTGCTCCTCCCACTCTCTTTTTTATTTCTTTTCTCAAGTATTTTAAAGCAAATCCAGACAGGATACAATTTCACCATTTGTTCTCTGACTGATAAGGACTGTGTTTTATAGTTTAGCAACAGGACCACACCTAACAAAATGGGCAACAGTTCCTTAATACCTAATACTCAGTTTATGTTCCATTTTACCAAATGTCTCAACAATGTCTATTGATGGGTTTTTTGGTTAAGTCAGATTTTAAACAAAATCCTGATATTGTAGTTTGATATGTCCCTTAAGTCTCTTCATCTGTAAGTTTCTGCCCCTCCTCTTTTTTTCATGCTGTTCTTTTTTTTTTTTTTTTTTTTTTTTTTTTTAAAGAAACTAGGTCATTTTTCCTGTAGAATTTCCCACATTTTGCTCTGGATGGTTGTAAGCTTGTGGTTCAGAGTTTTATTATATGAAATGGGGACAATAACACTCATAGCTAAGAGAGCTTTTATAAGGCTTACATGAGAAAATGTATGAAAATAAAGGTCTAGTGTTTAGTAAATGTTCATCTCCAGCCCCCTATTCAGCACTTCATCCTCCAATCCTTTCTGCAGGCTTGTAATGTATTCGGTTTTGAATAGTCACCATTTATTTAACACAAAGTTATCAGCAGACTCATTTGCAGAGAACACTCACTAAGGCTAGCAGATAAGTTTTCACAAATGATAGATAATAAAGATCTGATTCTAGAAATAGACAAATAAAATTATATCCAACCTCTACAAGTGACCATGTAAACCCTCTACTCAAAGTGTGGTCTGTGGACAAGCAACCGCTCATCCTCTGGAAGTTTGTTAGAAATGTACATCTTGGGCCCCTTGCCAGAAGTGGTGAATCAGAATATGCATTTTCACAAGATTTTCCAGGATATTTGGGTGCATATTATAGATTGAGAAACACTGGTCTTTAGAGCACTCAAATGTGGGTTTTAGTTTAGAAATTGGGGATTCTCCTCCTTCACCCCAGGAGAGAAGATTCTGGTCTACTTTCAAACCCTGGTAGCCATAGAAAATCTTGTCTCCCTGCCCTCAATTTCTGTCTCTCCACATTCCAACAAGGAGCTGGACCTTTGTACTTCTATGGGAAAAGGGCAGCAGGAAGTGAATCACTTCTTTCCTTTCTTTCTCCACTGACTCTGTCAGAGGCGTTTGAACAAGAGCAACTCCATCTTGAATAGGAGCTGGGTAAAATAAGGCTGACACCTATTGGGCTGCATTTCCAGATGGTTAGGCATTCTAAGTCACAGGATGACATAGGAGGTCAGCAAAAGATACAGGTCATAAAGACCTTGCTGATAAAAGGTTGCAGTAAAGAAGCCGGCTAAAACCCACCAAAGCCAAGATGGCCATGAGGGTGACCTCTGGTTGTCCTCACTGCTACACTCCCACCAGCATCATGACAGCTTACAAATGCCATGGCAATGTCAGGAAGTTATCCTATATGGTCTAAAAAGAAGAGGCATGAAGAATCTACTCTTTGTTTAGCATAATCAAGAAACAACCATAAAATGGGCAAGAACCCTTTCTTGGCGTGTGGATCCAGACCCTTTTCCAGTAACAACTCCTCAGAAAAAGTATTGAGAAAGAGATAGGATTTCTTAGGGTTTCTTAGGCAGCATTTGGGTAAATGAGACATGAATTTGCACATTCCTCAGCTGTATATACAAAAAAGGTCTTTCAAACATCCTTGAAGATAGCTGTCATTTTGCCTGTAAGTTTTACTCACTTCCAAGCTTCTGTAAACCAAAAATAAAATTCTAAGCCGCCCAACTCACTGAATGGACCCCCTTCTCAGCCAAGGGGGATTCCAAAGAAACCTGAAAAACTAATGCAGGCCATGATGGGAAGGGAGACTCAGACATGTTTCATTGTGCCCTCTCCCTTTTGGAGTTCAGGCACAATTCACCAGCTTTAACATTAAAACAGATGTTAAGACTGACAAAACAGACTCTCCCCCCACTTTTTTTTTTTTGAGACAGGGTCTTGCTCTGTTGCCCAGGTTGTAGTGCACTGGCACAACCACAGTTCACTGCAGCCTTGACCTCCTGGGCTCAAGCAATCCTCCCACCTCAGCCTGCCAAGTAGCTGGGACCATGGGCATGTGCCACCACAACTGGCTAATTTTTAATTTTTTGTAGAGACAGGATCTCACTACAATGCCAGGGCTAACTCCTTGGGCTTAAACAATATTCCCTCCTTGGCCTCCCAAAGTGTGTGAGCCACTGCACCTGGCCAAAACAGACTCTGTTAGCAATAAGAGACCAAATTCCAACCTGACTCTAGTATAATATCATATGACAGATAAAGAAGGAAATCAAACCATGTTTTTTTGCCATATTTTGAAATAGCCTTGCAAAACCACCTTTTGTGGGGGAAAATTTGCATCTGTAAAGAATCTCCATTAAAATAAGGAGACCTTTCCCTTTCCAGATCCCTCCGAATCCTAAAGAGAGTAACGGAGATTCTAGCACCTCTTAAAGATCCAAATAGGAAACATTTGCCCCATCTCTTGTCTCTAAGGGCAGCCACCTATGAGACTTCATCACATAATAATAACCTCAGTCTCCACAATCCCTTATCCTTACCAAGACACTCCTTTCTATTGATTTCAGGCCTCTTTAGATAATAACTTAATTCTTTCAACTAATGAATTGCCAATCAGAACTCCCCTCCCTTCAAGTTGTCTCCCTCCTTCAAGTTGTCCCACCTTTCTGGACCAATGTATACCTCACAAGTATCAACTGATATCTTATGTCTCCCTAAAGCATATAAAACCAAGCTGTAACCCAAACACCTTGGGCACATTTTCTCAGGACCTCCTGAGACTATGCCTTGGGCCCTGGTTATCATATTTGGCTCAGATTAAGAGTTTGGCTTTTTTCATTGACACTTATGACCACACTAGAGAAGGGAGACATTCTTGCTTTGGGTTAAAGAGATGCTTACAAATGGGACATCTCGGGTAACCTTGGAAGGTTTGCAGTGAGCATGGACCATTGTGACCCCAAAATGACAGCTGCCTCCCAGGAGAGGAGTGGAGTGTTTCCATTACACCTGAACATATCAGTCCACAAACACTTTTGATTTCAGAGAAATTCAATTTTGTAGTAACATGCAGTCATATTAAACACATATGAGGAATTTTCATCTTCCCTCAGAATCCAGGGTAGAGTTGATATCTGAACTTAAAGTCAGACCAAATTAATGGCTCTGAGTATGGTGGCTAAAAACCAAACAAACAAAAACAACAACCACCACCACCACCAAATACCAACAGCAGCAACAACAAATGCTTTTAATTGCACAAAGAGAAGAACACATCTGAGTGTTTTTAAGTAAGTCACAGACACTATATATTTCCACCTACAATATCTAAATATGTATCTATAACACATTATTTTTTAAACATAACCAAAATAATAGTTTTATACCAAAAAGAATTCACAACAATTCTTACTATTCAGTACCAGTTCATGTTCAACTTCCCCAGTTTTCTCAAATTATTTTGTTTTTACAGTTGGTTCACAAGTTATAAGTCATGTATTATATAATGGTCTCTATTTTTTTTTTTTTTTTTTTAGACAGTCTTACTTCATTGCCCAGGCTGGAGTGCAGTAACACTCACTGCAACCTCTGCCTCCCAGGCTCAAGCGATTTTCATGCCTCAGCCTTCCAAGTAGCTGGGATTACAGATATGCACCACCAAGCCCGGCTAATTTTTGCGTTTTTAGTAGAGACGGGGTTTCTCCATGTTGGCCAGGCTGGTCTTGAACTCCTGGCCTCATGCGATCCACCCACCTTGGCCTCCAAAAATGCTGGATTACAGGCATGAGCCACCACACCCAGCCCCTATCCATTTTTAAACGCCATTTATATGTTGAAGAAATAAGGCCATTTGCCCTATAGGATTTCCCTAATTCTGGATATGGCTGATGATTTCCTTGTCATATGTTGTAACATACTTCTCTATTTCTGTATTTCTCATAAATGGTTAGTTAGATATTATGTAATTTTTAAGTTAATATCAGGTAACACAAAGTTCTTATACTTATGGGCTACTATGAACTGAAAGTTTTTATCCCTGCTAATCCCATCAAATTCGTATGTTGAAATCCTAACCCCCAATGTGGTGGTATTAGATGGTAGTGCCTTTGGGAGGTGTTTGGGTCATGAGGACCCAGCCCTCATTAATTGACTAGTGCCTATATAAAAGAGACACCAAAGAGTCGCCTCATCCTCTCTCTGGTACTTTAGGACACAAAGAGAAGTCAGTAGTCCCAGAAGAGGGCTCCCACCAGAACCCTAACACGTGGGCACTCTGCTCTCAGACTTCCAATATCCAGAACCATGAGAAATAAATTTCTTTTGTTCATGAGGCACCCAGTTTCCAGAACCATGAGAAATAAATTTCTGTTGTTCATAAGCCACCCAGTAGGTGGTACTTTGTTATAGCAGCCCGAACTAAGACAAGACAGGGGCTGCCTGGGAAGGATGCAAGTAAGTGAGCATGGCTTTGAGGCTCCACAGAACCCACTCTGCTCAGCTCTGTAACTTAGACTCCACCTGCCACTTGAAGTCAACCATGCCCTGATTTCTCACTTTATGCTTCTATTCTTCATAGCAAGTGGTGAGTATGCGAGAGGTTACCATGAAGATTTGACATTTGCAAAGCACTGATCTAGCATACTGTTGGTACTGTATAAACGTTTATTTTTCTTTTCCTCTCTTAGTCTCACATTTCTTGATGGTTAACTGAAATGATTAGAGCACATGGCCTAAAATTCCTCTCCAGCTAGGAAATGCCATGATCTCTGCTAAATTTTAGCATCAGGGACTGGGTCAGTTAAATTGGCATGGAAGAAAATTCACTGCTTACACTTTCTTTCCAATATAAGGGGCTTAAAAGTTATTTTAAATTATTTTTTCATTAAACAAATGTTCACTTGTCCCCAACTGTGTGTAGAGACATCCCCCTGGGGGCACATAAAGATAATTGAGACATAGTTCTTCCACTCAGTCAGCTCACAGTCTGGAAGTAGGGGAGCAAATGAACATACAAGATAAAGAAGCTATACTAGGCTGGGCGCAGAGGCTCATGCTTGTAATCCCAGCACTTTGGGAGGCCGAGGTGGGTGGATCACTTGAGGTCAGGAGTTCGAGACCAGCCTGGCCAACATGGCGAAACCCTGTCTCTACTAAAAATACAAAAATTAGCCGGGCGTGGTGGCACACACATCTGTAATCCCAACTGCTCTGGAGGCTGAGGCACAAGAATGGCTTAAACCTGGGAGGTAGAGGTTGTAGTGAGCCGAGATCGAGTCAATGCATTCCAGCCTAGGTGACAGAGTAAGACCCTGTCTCAAAAAGCAAACAAACAAATAAAACAAATAAAAACAACAACAACAACAAAAAAAAACCACACCTCCCTCAGACCTCTAGTATAGCTTTTTTTTTTTTTTCCCCGACAGAGTTTCACTCTGGTTTCCCAGGCTGGAGTGCAATGGCATGATCTCAGCTCATTGCAACCTCTGCCTCCCAGGTTCAAGCTATTCTCCTGCCACAGCCTCCCAAGTAGCTGAGATTACAGGCACGCACCACCATGCCTGGCTAATTTTGTATTTTTAGTAGAGAGTAACGGAGATTCTAGCACCTCTTAAAGATCCAAATAGGACATATTTGCCCCATCTTTTGTCTCTAAGGGCAGCCACCTATGAGACTTCATCACATAATAATAACCTCAGTCTCCACAATCCCTTATCCTTACCAAGACACTCCTTTCTATTGATTTCAGGTCTCTTTAGATAATAACTTAATTCTTTCAACTAATGAATTGCCAATCAGAACTCCCCTCCCTTCAAGTTGTCTCCCTCCTTCAAGTTGTCCCACCTTTCTGGACCAATGTATACCTCACATACATGCACATTTATATTAAGGATACCTAATGTTATATTACACATGATAATACTAATGGTGTGATAAACTATTAAGTATACTAGAGCCATATGGCTATGATATATAAGTACAATATAGCACATTTGTTAAAGAAGACTGGGGCCCTAAAATTTTTTAAAATTATGTTTTCTACAGTTCTTAAATCCTCTCAAGCACAATATTCAAAGCAATTATAGATAACGTGAGACAACATAAATGCACAGAAGCATCATAATAGAATTCTATCACTGATTTTCCCCGAATCAGAAAAGAAAAATCAGAATTTAAAAATGCTATGAAATAACAGGACAATCATCTTAGTGACAAATGGTAGACCTCAAAACAGCTGCCTGCCCTCCTTCCATATGAATACACTAAAGAATCAATCTGAAATTATTTCTTGGTATTAAGAAAATACAAGCAGTGTTCAAATATCAAGAGTTTTTAAGAAAAAGAGAGAATTGCTTATTCCATCACCCATTTCAATGCTTGATACATTTTATTGACACGTCATTTAAAAAGGTATAATTGGATGCGAGATAATTTTATCAGAATGCAATGGTATGTTTAACCAAGATCCCCCTGTGACAATCATCTAGTACATAAGTAACGTGGATTCATCCATTGAGAAACACAACACCCTACACCTCAACCAATGGGTTGGTGCCCAAGTAGCTAACACAAAAATCAGATCACTTGATCTATGGCATGTTCAGAAAATTACCAAAATAACTACTACAGCCCTCACGAACATGAAATAAGAACTTGAGTATATAGTTGCTAAGAGGGTCTGCAGCTTGATGTAACTATGAATTTAAATATTTGAAAACCCTCTGAAGTGACACCCTACATCCCTGAATCTCCTATATCAGGGGTCAAAAACATTTCAAGTAAAGGGCAGATAGTAAATATTTTTAGCTTTGTAGGCCATTCAGTCTCAGTTGATCACAACTATTCAAGTCATAGAAAATATGTAAATGAATGTGCATGACTGTGTTCTAATAAACTTTATTTACACAGCACGGGGCTGGCCGGATTTGGCCCATGGACCATAGTTGGTTAACCACTGTCTATATTTTCCTGACTAATTGAAATGAAATTTCTTCTTTAATATGTAGTTTCACACAAGAAGAATAAAAGGAAAAAAGACAAGCAAAACTCAATAATGTAAATTTGATTCATTTGGGGCAAGTGGGTACTTTGTTAATTATTTTTATATTATTTTATTGAGGGGATCATAAAAACATGATTTCAAGTGGACTCTAGTTTCTAGGAGTTAGCCACATGCTGAAATTGGGATTAAATGTAACATTCATTATTCTTGATTTTGGTGGGAAGCATTTCTTTCTATTCTTCTTATTATTTTTTTTTACTTTAAGTTCTGGGATACATGTGCAGAATGTGCAGGTTTATTACATAGGTATACATGTGCCATGGTGGTTTGCTGCACCCATCAACCCACCATCTAGGTTTTATGCCCTGCATGCATTAGCTATTCATCCTAATGCTCTCCTTCCCCTTGCCTCCAACTCCCAACAGGCCCCAGTGTATGATGTTCCCCTCCCTGTGTTCATGTGTTCTCATGGTTCAACCCCCATTTATGAGTGAGAACATGTGGTGTTTGGTTTTCTGTTTCTGTGTCAGTTTGCTGAGAATGATGGCTTCTAGGTTCATCCATGTCCCTCCAAAGGACATGAACTCATTCTTTTTTATGGCTGCATTTCTTTATATTCTTAACGTTTGCATCCTATTCACAACTTTGGATTGATAACAGCAAATAGCTTTTCTTATGAGTTAATGGAATCAAAGTCTATGGTTTCATTGAATGCATTTTATAGAATCAGTGTATAAGATGACAATTTTTCTTGGCTATTTGATTCTAAGATACTGGTCACCTGCATAATGAATTCTTCCCTAATATCAGTCTGATACAATATGAGAACACAGATTTCTGATTTTACCTCCCATTGTGATTGTGACAAACTCTTGCAAGGCTAGAACCACCATTATGCACAATTATGATATGGTGTATAATATAAAGGAGCTGCCTCACTTTGCATTTCATTCTTGTTTTAAAAGCCCAGTGAGGGATGATTCAGTTCTGGGTCAACAGGTGAGACTGACATATGCTGGGACTAAGTGATATCCAGTATAGAACAGTGTTTCTCAACCAGGGGTGGTTTTGCCCTCCAGGGCACATTTGGCCATGTTTGCCAAACATTGTCTACAGATACTTTTGACTATCACAACTAGGGGGATGCTACTGGCATCTAGTGGGTAGAGGTCAGGAATGCTGCTAAACATTCTACAATGCACAGGACAGCTCTCACAACAAAGCAGTATCTAACCCCAAATGTCAATTAAGAAATATTGTCCTTAACCACTCTTGAACTTAGTCACCCCTGACCCCTCTCCTGGGTCCCAAGCTTCAGAGAGCTCTAGACCTCCTCTAATTATGTGGCTCCCCATGGAGCAAGTAGTCTGTAGGCCAAGAGGACAGGTCCACCTAGAGCCCACATCTCCTCTTGTAGACCACATTGTGGGTACCCAGAAGCCCAGAAATCCTGAGCAGGGCTTGTGTGGGCCTCTTCCTGCATCTGTCTTTCCTAGGGAAGACCTCTATGGTACCCTTATGCCCAAGAAGTTACATGCCAGCTGGGGAGAGGATACATGTACACAAAGTCCCTCACAGTAGTGGGAACATTAGGGATGGAGTGGTTCTCAAGCTCCTTTTGTAAAATTGGCCCAACCACACAATTGTCTGAAGTGGGCCTGATCAATTTATCCTATGGAGGGACTACAGCACCAGCTTACTTCCCCACAGGTTTTGGGAGCCCCAACATGGTGGTCAACAGTCTCTTCAAGTTCCAAATGCCCAAGTGCTTCCACACTGATGTGTGTATATGTGTGTATTTTATGGGTGAGAACTGGGTTAGGACATCATGTCAGCCCAAATACTGTCTCAATCAAATTGGATTAATAGCAATCCAGAGTTATCAGGTAAGACTCAAGTCTGCAGAAATCCCCAGATATCTAAAAAACACAGGGGATTTTCAGTGCATCCTGGGCCCCAATGATATGGCTCTGGGCTTCTCCTAAAATAGTTCTGGGGATCCTGTTATGGGTCTAAGTTCCAGGGCAAACATTTGCAGAAAGGAATCCAAAGACCTAGCCATGGGCCCAATTCCCAAGAACAGTGTTCTGTTTGGCCCTGTTCTACATACCACTAACGAGTCAACACTCTCTATCCCTATGAGAGATGGGCAGTGGGCCACTGTTTATTACTTCTAGTTTACATTGAAGCATGCACTTGCCAATTATGAACCGGCTAGCCTGCAGGCATGCCTTGCTGAAAGCAGCAGAAATGTTCTGAAAACACGACTTGCGATGAATTGTCAGTGGGATCCTATTTAGGTGCAAGAGGGAAGATCAATATCTCGAATCAACTACTTGTTGAATATCTTGGGCCCCTGTACTAATTTATCTGGTTTAGATTTTTATATATAATGTTTGTTTAAGCATGATACAATAGGGTTGCCTAAAGGATATTTTAAAAATACATTTTTAAATCCCCTTAGTGAAACTAGATATTTAGTTACTTGAAGAAAAGCATACTAAATACATACAAACACATATACTTAGACATATGCCTTTTATTCAGAGGTACTGTGTCTCCTAAAGTAACATTTTCCAGCTGGAAATGCCTTTTGAGACCACCCTGAATACACTGTAAACTATGAAGTGTGATCAAAATTGTCATTTTTGTGATTACAAAGTAGTCTCTGAGATTGACAGGAAATTCATTCTGTATTAAAATCATCATTAATCTGTCAAAATAATCTCTTAAAATATAACTCAAATTATGTCCTGCCCCAGACTGTGACCTCTTATGATCCTATAAGAGGCCAGCCATGGCCTATAGACCAATATCTTTGACACACCTACAATCTATGAGCAACATCTGGAAATAAGCCAATCATAGGGAGCTAAATAAACTGCATGATTCCACTTACATGAAGTATCTAAAATAGCAAATTCATAGAATCAAAGAGTGGAATGGCTGTTGCCAGGGGCTGGGGACGGGGGCAGGGGAAATGGGGAGTAACTAATCAATGGGCATAAAGTTTCAGTCAAGCAGGATGAATAAGTTCTAGAAGAAATCTGTTGTGCAACATTGTATCTAGAGTCAACAGTACACTTAGAAATTTATTAAGAGGGTAGCTTTTGTTAAACATTCTTGTTAAATATTCTTAGCCCATGAATAAGTTCTAGAGATCTGCTGGACAATATTGTGCCTATAGATAACAACACCGTAGATCTCATGTTAAGTATTCTTACTCCAATTAAAAACATGTCTTAAGTTCAAAAAATTAAAATAAAAATTCCATGCTTTGCAGGCAATATGGTCTCTGTTACAGCTGCTCAATTCTGCTATTGCTCTGAAAACAGCCACAGATAATATGTAAATAGATGGGTATGGCTGTGTTCCAATAAATCTTTGCTTATACACACACACAGAAAGGTGAGGGTGGGATTTAGCCAGTAGACTCTAATTTGCCAACCCCTGGCCTATGGGATAGAGGGTCCTCAGGTGGGATCCTTCATCTTGTTTTCCCGTGTCATTCTACGCTGGACTGTAGCCACAACAGTTTTCATGCAATGCCAGCCATGCCCATCTCTTTCACCAGAGTGTGTGTGTAATCTTGCTGATAGAGTCAACATAATATCATGTGGCATGTGGCAGGAAGGGAAAACAGGAAAAGTTAATAAGAAAAGTAAATTAAAAGAATTAGCAAGGAAGAAAGTATTTTAACTTGCCGAAGTGATCGCAAACTCAAAACATTTAAAAACATCTTTTAAATATTCCCTCCATCCTCCAACTCCTTTTCCTACTACTAATTCAGAAATCAGACACTCTTTCCAGTAAAGACTTCTTTTGGGTTTTACTTCACTGAACACTTTCCTAAAACTTCAGTTCTCAAATATCGTGGAAAAGTGTATTCTGAGTTATATGCTGCTGCTATCACAGAAAAAAAAAAAAAAGAGAGAGAGAGACTAAAAAGTAAAACAAGAAGAACATTTAATGGGAAATGAAGGGAGGCTGTGGACTTTATGTTACTGATGTTATCTTTGTGATATATCTGAAGCCCTTCAATGTGTCTGAGTTTCATCTCTGACCTCTCAAGAAAAAGGTGATTTCAGTTCCTCCCTTGTCTTTATCCTTCCATTCAAACAGACAAACCAAAAATATATTATAGACAACTTGTATTTTTAGTTCACTCGAAGATACTAATTTACACTGAATAAAAAATCATATTTCAGTTTCTACAGTTCTATTAGACTAATACAGGGAAGAACAAGAATGAGGTAATTGGGTGAATTATTCACGTATGTGATCACAGAGTCACTTTCATACTTGCACTAGCTCCGTAATTAAGTGTCACACATTAAAAATGTTAAATTGTTGTGAATTGTTTCACTACTTTTCATTTAAATAAAAAAATGACCAATGTTATCTTCCTGTTAGAAAGTCAACTCAGCAGTATAAGAAAGGGTCAAAAAGATTAATAATAATACCTGGAGCTAATTGGAACTCTATCATTTCCCTTTTGATAATACTATCTCATGTTAAATTACACATTCTACGAACATATGTTACACAGTATCTTCCCGTAGTTTCAGTTCAAAATGAATAATAGTGTTCCCTGAGCAACAACTGTGAACAGCAGTTTCTATCCCTCCTTTGATCTGGAACGCTGCACTGATTATCGAGAGGGTTTCTGTTTCTCTGAATCAGGCAGACACTTTGATAATTCAGTTCCTGACGTTAGTACCAACAATTGCAACAAATACTGAGGCATTCAATGTAGAGCCTTGAGAAAGCAATACAGTTTTAAAACAAAGCAGAAACTTTGTGAAATTAGCCGTAATTATAATGCACTTATTATAATGTAATTAAGATAGTATAACAGGCTGAGGAGTAAGGTAGAAATATTTTTGAATGTTCATATATCACCTGTGTCTGAAAAAGTACATGGGAAACAATTTGGAGCTCAATAACATTCAAAGGCAGGAATGAATGCATGCTTAAGTCTCTCTAATCCCATCATACTAGACTTACACACAACAATTACAGAACAAATAAGGAAATTCCACACTTCAAGTCTTATAGAATAAATATAACTTATCTGTTGTCCTCAATAGCAGTAATTCCTGGTTCCGGGTCTATTAACTTGTAGGAGTCCAGAGATTAAGCACCTCTGACAGCTCTTTGTCTTGCTTATCCATTTTGGTCTCATGTTTGTCTTTCATTTTGTTCTGAAAATCCAAATTCTTAAGGGGAAACTTCTGTAGATTGTTCCTCAATGACATTACAACATTTGAGCTTTGGTTCAACTGGAATATGCTCAATGGCAAAGCTCAGGGAACTGCACTGCTATATATAAACGTAGCTTACCTTCTGTGCTTTGGATATTGGAACATTTTTTTTTAATGAGTAATATCCTTTTTCTTCATTATAACTGGGATTTTAGTTCTAAGGGGAAATCACATAAAAAGTAGGTTACCATATATCTTTGTTCGTGCAGACTGTATAGAATCACCAATCTTATTCTCTAAATATGAAATCAAATTTTTTTAATTTTAGTATTCAAAAATCACTTTCTTGATACAATTTTAATTTTATATGTTGCCATATGTTTTGTTTTTAGGTGTGTTTTCTTAACATAGGTTGTTGAATTTATTAATCTGCCAAAGTGTTAAAATCTATGTGGTCTGCATTTCAAAATAGACAATTGATTCCTAATTGCATGATTGACCCTAATTATATCAGGGAGTGTCTCAAAGCCCTAAATTCAATTATTTCCTCTTAATTTAAATATATATACACACATATACATACACACACACACACACACACACATACATGAAGCACAGAGTACTTTGAAGACAAAGGGATGTTTGTAAAATTCAAGCCACAAACTGACACAATCTAAAGAAACTACAATCATGTCTATAGATATGAAGTACAGTCATCTCTTGGCATCCACAAGGGATTGGTACCAAAATTCTCAAATGCTCAAGTCCCTTATATAAAATGGCATAGAATTTGCATATAGCCTACGCACATCCTCCCATATACTTTAAATCATCTCTAGATTACTTATAATATCTAATACAATGTAAATGCTATATAAATAGTTATTAAACTATATTTTTTTGAATTTGTCTTATTTCAATTGAATTTTTTCTCCCAAACATTTTCCATCCACAGTTGGTTGAATCTGAGGATACAGAACCCATAAATACAGAGGGCCAACAGTATACTCATTCTCAGTTTTGCTATTTTAAAACTTCTTTTTACAAGTGTCAGATTATATAAACACTTGGCCTGTATTCTTCAAAAATATCAATGTCATGAAAGACCAAAAAAGGACAGGTTGATGAAATTTTCCAGATTAAAGCAGACTAAAAGGATTAAAAATTAAACAAGGGACCTTGGAACTGGGATGAAGGTGGGAGTGAGACAAGAAAAAAAATTTTTTTTTTTTTTTTTTTTGAGACACAGTCTTGCTCTGTCACCCAGGCTGGAGCACAGTGGCACAATCTCAGTTCATTGCAATTTCCGCCTCCTGGGTTCAAGCAATCTTCCCACCTCAGCCTCTCAAGTAGCTAGGATTACAAACATGCACCACCATACCTGGCTAATTTTTGTATTTTTAGTAGAAACAGGGTTTCACCATGTTGGCCAGGCTGGTCTCAAACTCCTAACCTCAAGTGATTCACCCACCTGGGCCTCCCAAAGTGCTGGGATTACAGGTGTGAGCCGCTGCACCTGGCAAAATTGTTTTTAATTAAATAAAACACCTACTCCTATAGTGGATACTGGATGGGGAAGAATATTGCTATGCAAGACATTATTGAAGAAATTAGCAAAATTTGGGTATGTATTCTGGGTAAGACCATTGCATCCATGTTAAATTTCCTGATTTTGATCATTGTACTGTAGTTATATTTAAAAATATACATTTGTCTGTGTAGATGAATGCAAAAGGTGACGTCATGGCTTACTCTCAAATGATTCAGCAAATACATGTGCACATGTCTGTGTGTATATGTATACACACACATATATATATATACACATGTGAAGGACAGACACAGATAAGGGGAAATACAGAGAGAGACAGAGAGGTGAAGAAAATGGGCCAAAAAGAACAATTGGTGAATCTAGGTGAATGATGTAAGAGCATTCATTGTGCTATTCTTAGCACATTGAATTTTTCAAAATAAAAAAAAGTATTTTAAATGTCAGTACAATTGATAGCCAATTCTGATGTTAGAACAATGTTATCAAGATGTTTTCACATATATCTATGTTTAAATTTAAACTATCATTTTCATGTTTATAATAAATGTGATGCATTTTTCCCGTCAAAAGACACAGTCAATAATGCAAAGTCAGGGCCCACATCTTGGTGTTATGCACAGAAACACAGATCAACACTGTAACTTCCACCTACAGAATATCCAACAGTTGCTTGTTAAGGCCATGTCGTTTTAGGGAACATTGTTTAGGACATGAAAGATTTTTGGAATCACTGTGACTGATTCCCCAGTTGAGAACAGGAAATTACATAAAATATGGAGAAATTTTCCTTCTTCCCACTTCAGCTACCAGATGGCATAAGAGAAGCAGATAGTCTTTAGGGAATGTTAGCAGCCCCGGAGAAAAAACCAAAGGTACTGTCAATGGAAGTTACCCAAAGACGCAGCCATAATATCCACCAGCTTCTCTCCACATTGGTTGAACATGGCCATCTTGCTGGAAGGCTGAATGGCTTCCCAAGGCTCTAGATAAATCTCCAAGGCAGAGAGCTGAAAAATAGAACTTTCTTCAGATGCAATGCTGCCAGCAATGGAGCTGAGCTCACACAAACGATCCACAGCAGCTGCAGCTGAAATCAGGTGAGCCAAGAGATTGTGATGTGGGAAACCAAAAGTGTCTATAGGCTGCTTTCAGGAGACTTCTGCCAATACTTCACTGCTCCCCACCCACCTCTACTCGTTTGCTCCCTCTCCCCCACAAAAAGGAGGAAGATTGATTGATCCAACTGGGGAAATGGTGATCTTTATTGGGCCCTGTTTCACTAGCGGGCTAAGTTGCTGCATCTCAAAAGCAGACACCTCATCAATATATTCTCTCTTTAACCACATAAACTCAGGCACAGCTCGCCCTCTTACCTGCTTTTTCACTTCGCAGCTTTCTGTCTGCAATTGGCAGAGACACTTGGCAAGGTCTACCTGAAGAGACTTTCCAAACTTTCTCTCTGTTCTGCCAAAGTGTAAGGTTAACCAGGTAGAGCTTTACCATAGACAAAGGTGTTTTTAATTTAGTGGAAATGAGCAGAATCTGAGATCTTTGGTTTTAATGGGTGGGCAAAGGACAAATGAAGAGACAGGTCACCAGAATAAGACCTATTCAAAGAGCAGGTGTTTAACTTAACAGATGTGGAACGGGAAATAAGTTTGTTTAGTTGTTTTGACTTTAAGCTCAAAGGATACTGAAATAATGACAAAGAAACAAGGGACTATTAATATTTATCAAGCAGATTTGAAAAACAATCACACAGATGTTTTAAAGGTGAAAAATATAACAGCTAAGTGAGAAATCAAGTGGATTAAATAGTAGATTAGACACTGCTGAAGGATAAGATAGATACCAAGAAAGTATCAAAAGAGTGCAACCTATAGAGCAAACAATGGAAATTACAAGAGAGAAGTTAACAGACGTGGATGGTAGAGTGAAAAGTTCTAGCATATATCTATTCAGTATCAGAAGGAGAAAACCAAATGAATGGGGGAGTGGCAATATATGGGAGATAATTGCTATCATTTTCCAGAATTGGGCAAATTTCATAAAGTACAATAAAATGTTAGCAGCATAAATAAAGAGAAAACTGCACCTAAACATATTTTAGTAACCAAAAAACAGAAGGTCTTAAAAGCAGTCAGGGAGAAAAGATATATTACATACAAAGTAGTAAAATTTAGAGTGATAGCTTATTTCTTCTAAAAACAATGGAAGAGAGAAACAAGTAGAATGATGTGTTCAAAGAGAAAATACACACCTCAGATATATTGCATGTCAACTTCCAGACCACTTCAGTAAAGCAAGTCAAACAAATTTTTTGGTTTCTCAGTGTATAGAAAACTTATTCTGAGTTATATGCTTAATAGACTATGCTATTTTATAGTCTATTAAGTATGTAATAGCATTATGTCTAAAAATATGTACATACCTTAATTTAAAAAATGCTTGATTGCTAAAAATTGCTAGCGATCATCTAAGCCTTTAGCAAGTTGTAATCTTTTTGCTAGTGGAAGTTCTCACTTAAGTGTTGATGGCTGCAAACTGATCAGAGTGGTGGTTGCTGAAGGTTGGAGTGGCTATGGCAATTGAAAAAAAATAAGACAACAATGAAGTTTGCCACATTGATGGGCTTTTTCTTTCATGAAAGATATCTCTGTAGCATTTGATGCTGTTTGATAGCATTTTACCCGCAGCAGAACTTCTTTGGAAATTGGAGTCAATCTTCTCAAACCTGCCATGCTTTATCAACCAACTTTATGAAATATTCTAAATCTTTTAGTGTGATTTCAACAACGTTCACAGCATCTTCTCCAGGAGCAGACTCCATCTTCAGAAACCACTTTCTTTGCTCATCCAGAAGAGGCAACTCCTCATCCGTTCACCTTTTCTCATGAGATTGCAGCAATTCGGTCACGTCTTCAGGATCCACTTCTAATTCTAGTTCTCTTGCTATTTCTACGACATCTGCAGTGACTTCATCCTCTAAAATCTTGAATCCTTCAAAGTCATACATGAGGGTTGAAAGTAACTCCTTCCAAACTCTTGTTAATGTCGATATTTTCTCCTTCTTCTGTGAATCGTGACTGTTCTTAATGGCATCCAGAATAGTAAATTCTTTCCAGAAGGTTTTCAATTTACTTTGCCCATATCCATCAGAAGTATCATTATTTATAACAGCTGTAGCCTTATGAAATGTATTTCTTAAATAACAAGACATGAGTGTCGAAATGACTCCTTGATCCATGGGCTACAAAATGCATACTGTGTTAACAGGCATGAAAACAACATTTCTCTCTTTATACATGTCCATCAGAGCTCTTGGGTGACTAGATGCATTGTGAAAGAAATCCTTTTTTCTGAGCAGTAATTCTCAACAGTGGACTTAAAATATTTAGTAAACCACACTGAAAACAGATTTGCCATCATCCAGGCTTTGTATTTTTTAGTTCACAGAGCACAGGCAGAGTATATTAAGCCTAACTCTTAGGGGCCCTACGATTTTCAGAATGGTCAATTAGCATTGGCTTCAACTTAAAGTTGCCAGTTGCATTCACTCCCAACAAAAGAGTCAGCCTGTCCTTTGAATCTCTGAACTCAGGCCTTGACTTCTGTCTAGCTATGAAAGTCCTAGATGGCTTTCATCCAATACAAGGATGTTTTGTCTACATTGAAAACCTGTCGGCCCGACATAGTGGCTCATACCTGTAGTATCAGCACTTTGGGAGGCTGAAGCAGGAGGATTGCTTAAGAACAGCTTGGGCAATGTAGCAAGGCCTCATCTCTACAAAACATTTTTTTTGTTTGAAATCAGCTGGGTGCAAAGGTGCACCGATAGTCCTAGCTACCAGGGAGGCTGGGGTGGGAGGATTCCTTGACCCCAGGGGTTCAAGGCTACAGTGAGCTATGATTGTACACTCCAGCCTGGGTGACTGAGCAAGACCCTATCTCTAAAAAGAAAGGAAAGGAAAGGAAAGGAAAGGAAAGGAAAGGAAAGGAAAGGAAAGGAAAGGAAAGGAAGAGAGAAGGAAGGAAGGAAGGAAGGAGAAAGGAAGGAAAAGAAGAAAAGAAAAAAGAAAAGAGAAAAGAAAAGAAAAGAAAACAAAAATTCTTATGGATAACTTGCAGCAGCCTCCCTCACCATCAGCATTTGCTGCTTCACCTCGCACTTTTGTGTTATGGAGATGGTTTCTTTCCTTAAACCTCAGGAACCAACCTCTGCCAGTTTCAAACTTTTCTTCCGTAGCTTCATCACCTCTTTTGATCTTCCTAGAACTGAAAAAAATCAGAGCCTTGCTCTGGACTAAGCTTTGGCTCAAGGGAATGTTGTAGCTGGTTTGGTCTTCTATCCAGACCACTCAAACTTTCTCCACATCAGCAATAATGCTCTTTTGCTTTCTTATCATTTGTGTGTTCACTGGATTAGCAGTTTTAATTTCCTTCAATAACTTTTCCTTTACCCTTACAATTTGGCTGTTTGGTGCAAGAGGCCTACTTTTAGGTCTATCTTTGCTTTCAACATACATTTCTCACTAAGTCTAATCATTTCTAGCTTTTGGTTTAATGTAAGAGATGTGCAGCTCTTCTTTTCAGTTGAACACTTAGAGGCCATTGTAGGATCATTAACTGGTCTATTTTCAATATTGTTGTGCCTTGGGGAATAGAGAGACCCTGGGGACAGGGAGCGAGATGAGGGAATGGCCGGTCTGTGGAGCAGTTAGAATATACACATTTCTCAATTAACTTCACTGTCTTTTATAGGCATGGTTCTTGGTGCCCCCAAATGATTCCAATGGTAACATCAAAGATTGTTGATCACAGATAACCATAACAATGTAATAATTTTAAAATTTGAAATATTGCGAGGATTACCGAATATGACACAGAGATATGAAGTGATCACATGCTGTTGGAAAAATAGCACTGATGCGTTTGCTTGACTAGGGTTGCCACAAATCTATAATTTGTAAAAAAAAACACAATATCTGCAGAGCTCAATAAAATGAAGTGAAATAAAATGAGGGTATGTCTATATTTTTCAACCCTGAATTCTATACTCAGTAAAAATATCTTTTGAGAGCAAATGTTAAATATAGATATTTTCAGACAAATAAAAACTGAGGAAGCATAAACTGGGTGGTGTTTGTTTAAATAATATAGGAGAGAGCCATATAGTAAAACTGAAATAACCTTATTAATTTTATACACATATATATTCTATGCACTCTTATGTCATACTTTGTGAGAGAGAAAAAATAGTGAATCAGTTTATTGGCAACAATTTTATTCTAAAAGATCATCTAAGGAATGTGTTTAGGCAACAAGAAGGCCCACTTTCCCCACTATTATTCAGCATAGTACAGGAAGTCCTAGCTACAGCAATCAGACAAGAGAAAGAAGTAAAGGACATTCACATTGGAAAGGAAGAACCCAATTATCTTTGTTTGCAGATATGATGATCTTATATTTGGAAAAACCTAAAGACTCCACCAAAAAGCGATGAGAATTGAAAAACAAATTCAGTAAAGTTGCAGGATCAAAAATCAACATCCAAAATCAGTAGCATTTCTATATGCCAACAGTGAACAATCTGAAAAAGAAATCAAGAAAGTAATCTCATTTATAATAGCACAAATTAAATTAAATTAAAATTTGTAAAATGGAAAGATATTCTGTGTTCACGGATTAGAAGAATCAGTGTAGTTAATATGTCCATACCACCCAAAGCAATCTACAGATTCAATGATCTGTCAAAATACCAATGATATTCTTCACAGAAACAGAAAATATAATTCTAAAATGTATATGGAACCACAAAAGACCCAGGATAGCCAAAGCTATCCTGAACAAAAAAATAAAACTGGAAAAATCACATTACCTGTCTTTAAATTGTACTACAGAGTTATAGTAACCAAAACAGCATGATACTGGCATACAAACAGACACATAGAACAATGGAACATAATACAGAACCTAGAAAAAAATCCACACACCCACAGTAGACTCATTTTCAACAAAGGTACCAAGAACATATACGCTGGGGAAAAGACAGTCTCTTCAATAAAGGGTACTAAGAAAACTGGATATTCATATGCAGAAGAATGAATCTAGACCCCTATCTCTCACCATATACAAAAATAAAATCGAAATAGATTAAAGACTTATATCTAAGACCTGAAACTATGACACTATTACAAGACAACATTGGAGAAACTCAGGATATTGGTCTGGGCAAAAAAGTGATTCCAGAAACATAGATATGAGATGCAAGAAGGGATTTTGAGCAAGAAAAATGGATAAAATATACAAAGGGCCAAGCAAATATTCACAGTGTAAACAATAGAAAAGTGCAAAATTCAAGATAGAGCAACAAAACACATAACTTGGGGAATGATTCAACTTAAAGTAGTTTCAAATACTTTATTATTGTGCAGGAGCAGATAAACCATTGATACTCATTTTGAACTCTTCAATTAAATAGTGATATTAATATTTCCAGGATATTTGCTGAAAAAATGGGATTTTCTAAAGAATAGACACTAATAGTAGGGAGAAAAAGTTAGAATGAGGTGAAAATTCGTTAAAAGCAAAGTAAGAAGAGAAAAAAAAAAAGGTCTTTTAAAATAGGTCAAATAGAAAGTGAGAACTAAAATGGCAGAAGTTGATTGAGATATACCAGTAATCAAAATAAATATAAATGAAGTCTCTAGATAACAAATAAATAAATAAATATAAATGAAGTCTCTAGATAACAAAGATTGTCAGGCTAAACTTATTTTAAAATACTACCAATTTTTTCAATCAAATATTCAAATTGGTCACGTCTGAGTTTGCCTTTACACAAACAAAAGAAATATGGAATCAGCAATTTTAGAAAGAAAAGAGTGGTAAAGTCAGATCTTGCAAATTATATTTAATTTGTTTTTTTCTTTTGAGAAATTGAGTAAATTTGAAGCTAGAAAGCCCTTTTGAAACAATTTTTTCAATCTCAATGTTTTTGTTCTATGCAGTGTAGTTTCTATGAAACTCAAATATTAAAATAGCTCCAAGTTGACTGGCTTGAGATAAACATGTTACTGGGGCTCCCATTGACCCAAGGCCCCCTTACAAGTGGTCATCCATCTCTTCATTCCACACAAATAGTCATTTACCCGGTGAGTGTGTGTAGTAAATAATGTTAACATTATTAATTGTTTGGCCTAATTCCTGAGATTCCTGGGTTACCCACACTCCATTGGCTTATTGGACTGACATTTTCTTTCTTTCTGTTTTTTTTTTTTTTTTTTTTTTTTTTTTTGATGATTTGTTTCTTCTTTTTTTAAGACAAGTTCTCTGTCACCCAGGCTGGAGTGTAGTGGCATGATCATAGTTCACTGCATCCTCGAAGCCTGGGGCTCAAGCAATCCTCCACACCCAGCTGATTTAAATAAAATTGTTTTTGTAGAGATAGGATCTCACTGTGTTGCCCAGACTAGTCTTGAACTCCTGACCTCAAGCAATTCTCCCATTTCAGCCTCCTGAGCAGCTAGGATGATAGGCACCAGCCACCATGCCTGGCTAATTTGAACTGATATTCTCTTAAGCAAAATACCACGAGGTTTGTGGCCATGTCAGAGCAGAAGCTTAGGTGTGACAATAAGAAGTAAACAGTCTACTTCCCCTCACCCTCCACTCTACCCCCATGACTATCCTGCGTCTAGCCACATCCCCTAATATGTATGTGACTCAGGATGACCAGGAAGAAAATAATTCCAGACTAAAACTTCATAAATGAGACATATGCAAATATTTGAGAGTCTTTTAGAGGGGAAGAAGGGAGACCATTGGTGGGGAGGGCAACAGTACTGCAGAAATTGACCTAAATTGGGCTAAACCTGGCCATGCTGAGGGATCCTATGCCTGGGAACTTGATCTTTAATCATTTCAGGCTAATAACCTTAAATACCTCAAAATGAGCTGATGTTATTTTGTTCCAGGTACTATACCTGATAAATAGTCTCCCGAAAAGACAGGTGGGATGGCGAAGTGTGGAACGCAGGAGTGTATTAAAATGCTCTGTGGAAGAGGAAAGGTAGACTTCTCACTGCTGCTAGAACCCTCTCTTTTTGGGGATCAGTGTAGCAGCTGATTGTCCCGGTGGCTACTTGGGGATTTTAGAAGTCTGCACATCAGGTTAGGAGCACACTGAAGGGCTCTCCTGCCTTGCGTCACTATCTTCATGGATTTCCATATCCTTTGGCTTTAAAGAAATGTTTCATCCTTTAATTGAGCTTCTTGGCAGCTGTCCATAAATTATACCACCATTCCATCATGATACCAACCAGGGATCTTGAGATAAAGGTTTCCTGAATTGAGGAAGAATCTGAGACCATAGCCTACACTCAACAGAGCCTGCATATTGAAAATGGCAATGGGTCTGAATTTAGTGGTTATGCCTGCAGATTCTGTGAGACGGAAATTTGGAAAACTTGGCATTTCTCTGTGCTTGTTTCCTCATCCATAAAATGGGCAACATAATTTCTTACTATCAGACTAAACAAATTAATTCATTATAAAACATGATAACCAGTAAGAATTCATTACAGTGTTCCCTAATAATAGTTACTTGTATTATTGTGATATCATAATTATTATTATCACATTAATGTGTACTTGAACCAATGTCCCCAGGTCATTCCTATATGCACATGGAAGGAAAGGGTTATATGATAAAACAGAAATAGCTATATTAATTGAGGCCCAAACATCTCTGCTACAGGAACTTATTTTCAAAAGATATGAAGTTTAGAGGGATAAAGTTGTTCTTAACTGGGACACAAACATTGAAGATTCAGGGGCACATGAAATAAGGAAAGACAGAAGCCCTCAAGGAGAAGAAATAATTAGAGGTCAAGGGCAGATCAGCATCATCTCAGTAGCTCAAGCTGAGCACCGATTAAATTAATTGGGGTTAGGGTTAAGGTAGCAAGCTCTGGCAAAGCTGGCAATGTCACTTTGAACAGAAAATCAGAGTATCAGCCAATGGCACACATGTTACATAAAGCCATCCTTATCTCCTTTGGAAGTTCCCATAGAGAGTGAGCTGCTGGTCTAGCAGACTATTGAAGTCCTGTTACCTAATAAGTGGGAATACTTAGATGGAGTACATATTTTATAAATAGATTCCTGATTACATTAAAGAATATAAAATAATTTTCTGGCCAGTACTGATAAGAGCCCCTTCATTCTCCATTGCAATTATCAGGATAAACCAGAGTTTTTTGTTCATTATGATCAAGGCATGAGCTGCAAATATTGCACTTAAAAAGCATTTGCTCTTTTCTCAAAAAGAGCAAGTGGTTTGTCGCTATTCTTACTAGCTCCCAAATTGTGGAAGGTCAGGTTCATAGACTCCCCAGGGATACATCTGAACTATTTCGTGCGTTCTGGATGGTATTGTTAACTGGATGACTAAGTTCACTGTAATAGCTCTGACTTTTATTGTTGGAGACTGAAGACTTCAGGCTTCTTTGCTGCAGCTACTTCAAATCCTCATCTTTTCTGATAATTTAATAGAAGTTGTAAGGGAAGGCAAAGCATGGAATGGTTAGCCAAGTGGGAGTCCTATTGAGGTTTGTAATGGTCTCAGGCAATTGGAACCATCTCTGGTCCCAGAGGAGGCTCCTTCCCCTGTAGTAGTGATTACTTACTCCTTAGAAATACTTAATGCCCTGGCATTAAAGGTCTTGAAAACTACTGCAAAGGTCACTTTAGCCACAGCGCTTCTACAGGGCAATGAGACTAAGCTGGTTATGCATCATACTTAATCGAGGCAGTATATGCATGAGTACTTTCTCAAAATATCATCCCCAGTCAGCAGAAGCTGCATCACCTGAGTGCTTGTCAGAAATGCATATTCTTGGGCTTTACCCCAGAGCTACTCAATCAGAATCTCTGAAGATGGGGTCCAGCAGTCTGTTTTTAAAAGACCTCCAGGAAATTCTGATGCACACTAAAGGTTGAAGAAACCTGGTCTACAGAGACCAACAAGTCTTGACTGTTTTATCAGAACTGACCTGACAAGTCAGCTAGACCAAAATCATGTTGGCATATCAAGAAGTCCTGAACTATGGAAAAATTTACCAACTGTAAACTAAGTTTCTCAAAGGGCCTAACTCAATAAACTGGTGCCCCAGGCTAGAGGAAGCACTCTAGACAATTAGCAAAAATAAATAAATAAAAAATAAATTCACCAACTCCAACATTCAGGAATTCTGATGCAATTGGTGTGGTGTGCTGCCTAAGCCTCAAGCATTATCCGCAGTTGATTTCAATAGGCCACTATGGTTGGCTGATTGCCAAAAGTGACCACATGTTATGCCCCTTCTAGCATCCATACTCTCCGCAAGGTGCCTTTGGCATTTCTCCTATTAAGAGAAACCTGTTTCTCCACTCTCTTGAAGGTAATGTTCGCCAAATGACTTGCTTTAGCCAATGGGACAGTAGCAAACATAATATAAGCAGAAACATGGTGCTGTAAGTTGGATGTTTGCCCCCTCCAAATCTCATGCTGAAATTTGAGTGGAGCCTAATGGGAAGTATTTGGGTCATGGGAGCAGATTCCTCATGAATAGATTAATGCCCTCCCTGGGGGAGAGGATAAGTGAGTTCTCACTCTATTAGTTCCCAAGTTGATTGTTAAAAAGAGCTTGGTACCTCCTCTCTCTCTGGCTTCCTCTCTTGCCATGTGATTTTCACACATGCTGGCTCTGCTTTGCCTTCCACCATGAGCGGAGGCTTCCTGAGGCCCTCACCAGAAGCAAATGCTGGTGCCATGCTCCTTGTATAGCATGCAGAACTCTGAGTCAAATAAACCTCTTTTTAAAATAAATTACCCAGCCTCGGATATTTCTTTATAGCAACACTAAATTGACTAAAACACTTGGAAGGTACTTACACATTGGAGCTTGCTCATTTATTGCTTTTGGAGCCTGAAACTAGTATATGAAAAGCTTGGAGGTTGAGAGACCATACAGAAAAAACCCCAGTTAGCCCATCTGTCACAACCCCAAACATCACAAATGCAGACAGCTCCAACTTACTTGCTGACAACAAATGTATAAGCAAGCCCAACCAAGATAAGCCAAACATGAACCAAGAACTGAACCACCATATTATGAGCTAAATAAATAGTAGTTGTTTTAAGCCACTAAATTTGGGGGATGTTCATTAAGCAATCATGGGCAGGTGGAAGTTAATACTTGCTGTCAATGAAATGGTAAAAGGAGCTGAAAGGAGAATCATCAAGCCAAGGTCATTCCAAACACCCCTCTCTTTAGGATTGCTTGGTTCAGCCCACGAGGCAACTCTGAGCCTCCACATTCCCTCCTTTCAGGCAAGAATACCCAATAACCAGTAGATTCCATGAGTCTTCTGATTCACTCAGCCATCACTAAAGGCAAAAGGAGAACTGGATCATAAAAGCCTAAAGACTCTGGAGAGCTTCAAAGAAGATATAATACAGATTTGAGTCCAAAATATGCTTTTACAGGAGAAGACGGAATAGAGTATTCATTGTTAAGCATCTGAGACAGCTTTGTTTCTGGATTATCCCCAGCAGGGATTACAGAAAGCTTATGAGATTTGTATATTAAATCATCACAAAAATTTTTCAGTATGTATAAGGAGATGTATTTCTTAATAGAAAGGAAACAAGTAGAAATAATAATTAAACATAATCCTTTACTCATAATGTATGGTGGTTCCAATATCCTTCTGCCACTCAAGGTATGATAAGCAGGATGATATTTTCACTAGGGGGTAGGTTTGATTTGACTCATCTCTGGTCCTTGGTTATGTCTCATCTCTCCATCCTCATTTGGCTTTACTCCCCTCCCCTCTTCTAACTCTATTTTCTTATTGCTATCTTTTCTAGCTGGGCCTCTATCTAGTTTCCTTAACCCTTTACCTAACCTATTCCTTCTTTTACAATGTTTTAAATTTTTATTATTTTAAAAGACAGGGTCGGCTGGGCATGGTCACTCACGCCTGTAATCCCAGGACTTTGGGAGGCTGAGGCAGACAGATTATTTCAGTTCAGGAGTTCTAGACCAGCCAGGCCAACGTGGTGAAACCCCATCTCTACTAAAAATACAAAAATTAGCCGGACGTGGTGGTGGGTGCCTGTAATCCCAGCTGCTCGGGAGCTGAGGCAGGAGAATCACTTAAACCTGGGAGGCGGAGGTTGCAATGAACTGCACACCAGTCTGAGTGACAGAGCGAGATTCTGTATTAAATAAATAAATAAATAAATAAATAAATAAATAAATAAAATACAAGGTCCTGATCTATTACTCAGGCTGGAGGGCAGTAGCATGATTATTATAGCTCACTGCAACCTCAAATTCCTGGCCTCAAGGGATCCTCCTGCCTCAGCGTTCCTAGTAGCTAAAACTACAGGGCCATGCCACCACACCCAGCTAACTTTTTAATTTTTTTGTAGAGACTGGATCTTGCTATGTTGCCGAGGCTGGTCTCAAACTCCTGGCCTCGAGTAATCCTCTTGCTTTGGCCTCCCAAAATTACAGGCATGAGCCACTGCACCCAGCTCTAATTTACTCCTTACTTCCAGATTTTATCTTGAATTTAACTCTTGCAAAAGGCCCAGTCTAGACTAAGTTATTGGTCTGTTTTCCATATTCATTCTTCCTGTATTTACTTTTATCATAATGCTGTCACCTATATTGAGGTGACTGTAGACGCTGGGTAACTTCAGAGTAGAATCAATATCTTACCCATTGTTGCATGTTTTCTATTAGAAAAACTTTTGACTACAAGTGACAAAAACCTGACTAACACAGACTTAACAAAGAAAGGTTTATTTCTCTGCCTGCTCAAAGTAAAAAGGAATCTGGAGGTAGGCAGTTGGTGGCTGTGATTCATACAGTTTAAATTGTAAATAGGAATTCTAGCCCTTTCTGCCTTTCTGCTTCTACATCCTGAGGTCATGACTGATTTTATTTCATCTTTATTACTATTAATAACCTCATAGGCGCAAGATGGCTACTGTGCTTCCGGGTACCATGCTTACAATCAAGTCAGGAAATGGAAACACCAGCCAGGTTTACCCGTTTTTCCATGAAAGCAAAAGTTTTCCTGGAAGTTGCACAGCAGAGGCCTATTTAGGTTTCATAATTTACAAATGTGTCTTATGGACTTCCATTGCCACAGGAGAGTCTAGAATAGCAAGTAAAAGCAGAGTATTTATGTGTGCTGCATGTGTTACAGTAAGTAGCTAGTCAGACATGAGCAGAGCAGGAGAGGGCCCCCCGTGCTCATGAACACACACACAAACACACACACACACACACACACACACACACACACACAGGGAATGTTAGGCGACCATTGGGTGATGGTCAGGCAGTTGTTAACTGTCTCTCTAAAGTAATAATTGGTCATAGCCAGCACCAGGGAAAGGCAGTTTCTCAATAAACAGAAACACCTGAAACTGGTGATCGATCAGCAGCTTCCCAGGAAGATCTCAGGAGCTGGGCAAATGGGCTTACGTATGTGCATTAAGAGGCCAAGTGGCAGAGTTTAACTGGTATATAACCTTCTAGGAATATTTGACTGGTAAGGAAAGAATACCTCAAGTGAGCATACATACAGCTCCAGTAAACACACTGCGCATGCCCCCCTCCCAAGCGCTAGCAGGCCACTGCACATGTACACAGCCCGCCCCACAGAAGAATCAGGGGAGAAGGACCCCAGGACCCCAGAAACATGCCAACATATAAAACTTCAAATCAAAAGGTCAAACCATGGACTTGATCTTTCAAGTCACTCTCTTGACCCTCTTGCAAGTGTACTTACCTCCTTTCATTCCTGCTCTAATGGTTTTTAATAAACTTTAAATTGAACTTTAGACCACTCCTGGTCTAAAACTTGCCTCAGTCTCTCCTTCTGCCTTATGCCTCCTCAGTCAAATTCTTTCTTCTGAGGAGGCAAGAATTGAGGTTGCTGCAGACCTGTATGGATTTGCTGCCAATAACACATGCATATTTGTTGAATAACCATATGAAGAAATTGCATTGCAGATAAGGGCAGATAATACTGAATTTTAAGAGTCCTTTAAGAGTTCTTGACTCTCACGTCATGAACACTACAGAATAGTGATATTAGGCAGAAGGTTGTCACACCTGACTCACTGGTGGCAACTTTAATAAAATCTAAGGATTTTTGCATTTAACTTTTTGCAGGACATTGGGTGAGCCATGTAGGTGGCATAAATTATGCATTCCAGCCATTCTATAGTCTAATAGAGAGGCTATGTATAGAGGTTGAACTGGAAAAGGTTATTTCAACTTTAGAAAAATTTTTTCTAAGGAAAATTCATGTGGGAATTTAAGGAAGTTAATGTCTAGCACCCATTTTTTAACCCATCCAAATTTGGAACCAACAAGGAGATGGATGCAGACATCAATCAGAATTCAAAGTATAACTTTTATGTCTGAAAAATGCGAAATGTAGGAAAGTGCTTTCTATCTGCTCTCCAATATGACTTCCTGAGTGGAACTGAATGAATTACAGGTTCTTGGGAAAACACCAGTTGCCCCATGGGGGCCTGTTCCTGAAAAACTTACGTAATGAAAGGAATGAGAATGAATGATCTTTGCTAGAAAGCTGGTACCACAGGGCAACTTGACACCAGCTTCGAATTGAGCTTCTTCTGAACTCACCTATTGATTGAGTCTTTTCTCTTGTACTTCAGAGGACTGGGTAAGGGAATGGAAAAAGACCAGAAGTGGTACTCTAGTAGAAATCCCTTTATATGGCAACATGAAATCAGGGAAGGGAGACTCCAAGCCCAGCAGACAACAGTATGAAAATGCCTTCTTACCTTCTTTTCTAAGTACACTGATAAACTGTTTTCTTAGCACTTGCTGCTAAACTAGCAAGGTTTAAGGGACTTGTAACTTAAGAGATGCCATGGCAACAAGGATAGAGAACCTGTGGCAGATGGGACATGTTTATCCAGAGAGAGTATTTGCTAGTGGCACCTTCCAAAGAGTAAATAATGATGGTAATGATGATGACAATATTAGTAACAATTCTGCTCTGGAAGTTACTCCAGAAATGAAGAGAGATGGGTTTTATTTTGAGTGAAAAATGGAAAATAGAAACCAGGAGCCTTAAAGGATATAAATTAAGATAAAAATAAATAATGTGAGAGGGATATGATGAATAAGTTATTAGCCATGACAATTTGGTGTTAGCCTCTGTTTAGAACAGTGTTCCTCAAACTTTTCTTTATTAGTGCCCCCCTTAAAGAAACTTTTTAGATGTTTTTATACTAATCTCCTTCCCACTCTACACCCAATTGATAAAATCCTAACACGATGATATCTTATATATCTGTTTATGTTACTCTGGTCCTTTGGTGGGCCAAAGACCATTGTGACATCTAAAATCCTGCCCGCCCCCACCCCACCCACAACAGCACACACACACCAAAAACCAATTTTACTTCTTTTGGAAGCAATATTGCCCTTATTGATTGAGAATGCATGGCTTAAGACAGTAACAAATACTCTATATTCTGGGTCCATTTCTTCAGGCCTTTTGGATTCCTTCAATTCCTCATAAGGAGAACTAAAACTCATGACCCAGGAAGAAATTAAAAATTGTTTTAATAAAATGACCAAGTATTTTTAAACATTTCACGGCTATGAATTAACATTTTAGCAGCCAGGTAAAGTTTTATGTCTCATAATAGCCCATTCACACACCCTGCCCTAGCAACCAATACTTCTCCATATTATCACCATACAAAGCTACGCAGTCCATCAGTCAATCAGGCAAGCAGTCTAGCAACTTTTAAAAATCAATTTAGAGGGTTTTTAATACATAGATTCCAAATTTATAGTCCTTTAAAACCAACTGAGCAATTGGTAGAAACTATGGTGGTTAGTCTATGTCAAATCTGTGACACAGGCCCCTAAAATAAGGCATTGTATCAGTTAGCTACTGCTGCATAACAACACATCCCAAAACTCAATACCTTAAAGTAATAAAAACGTATTATTGCTCACATGTCTCCAGGTCAGCTGCATATACTTGTGGTCTTGACTGGGCCATTCATGCCTCCATATTCAATTGTATTTTGAAGAGGCAGCTCTGCAGTTCTTGGCTAGGCTCTCTCATATGTTTGGAGGTTAGCTGGCTAAAGGCTGGTCTAGGAAAGCTTCAGCTGTTACAGTTGGGCTCCCCTCCATGTGGCCTCTCTTCTTCCAGAAAGCTAGCCTGGGCTTGGTAGCATGGGGTCCAAAGAGAGAGTGGACATTACACTAGGTAAATTAAGTAGCTTTTATGATTGTAAGATAAATTAGTAAATCACAAATAAAATAAACAAACACACAGCACTGATGCCCGTAAGTACTGATTTCCTTATGAAAAAGAGAAACAGAGTGGCATAATGGAAAGGGAATTAAAGTAATGGCCAGAGGCTGGATTTCTTATTCTGACTTTCCTAGGATGTAACTGTAGACAAATAACTCATGCTTTTTCAGTCTCCATTTCCCCACCTGTAAAATGTTATATCTTTTCTTCCCATCTCCAAAGCTTGTTCTGATGAGCAAGTTCTAGGGTACATGTGCACAACATGCAGGTTTGTTACATATGTATACATGTGCTATGTTGGTGTGCTGCACCCATTAACTCGTCATTTACATTAGTTATATCCTAATGCTATCCTTCCCCCCACCATCTCCCCACAATAGGACCCGGTGTGTGATGCTCCCCTTCCTGTGTCCAAGTGATGTCATTGTTCAATTCCCACCTATGAGTGAGAACATGTGGTATTTGGTTTTCTGTTCTTGCGATAGTTTGCTGAGAATGATGGTTTCCAGCTGCATCCATGTCCCTACAAAGGACACGAACTCATTCTTTTTTATGGCTGCATAGTATTCCATGGTGTATATATGCCACATTTTCTTAATGCAGTCTGTCACTGATGGACATTTGGGTTGATTCCAAGTCTTTGCTATTGTGAATAGTGCCACATTAAACATACGTGTGCATGTGTCTTTATAGCAGCACGATTTATAATCCTTTGGGTATATCCCCAGTAATGGGATGGCTGGGTCAAACGGTATTTCTAGTTCTAGATCCTTGAGGAATCGCCACACTGTTTTCCACAATGGTTGAACTAGTTTACAGTCCCACCAACAGTGTAAAAGTGTTCCTGTTTCTCCACATCCTCTCCAGCACCTGTTGTTTCCTGATTTTTTAATGATTGCCATTCTAACTGGTGTGAGATGGTATGTCATTGTGGTTTTGATTTGCATTTCTCTGATGGCGAGTGATGATGAGCATGTTTTCATGTCTCTGTTAGCTGTATGAATGTTTTCTTTTGAGAAGTGTCTGTTCATATTCTTTGCCCACTTTTTGATGGGGTTGTTTGTTTTTTTCTTGTAAATTTGACTGAGTTCTTTATAGGTTCTGGATATTAGCCCTTTGTCAGATGAGTAGATTACAAAAATTTTCTCCCATTCTGTAGGTTGCCTGTTCACTCTGATGGTAGTTTCTTTTGCTGTGCAGAAGCTCTTTAGTTTAATTAGATCCCATTTGTCAATTTTGGCTTTTGTTGCCATTGCTTTTGGTGTTTTAGACATGAAGTCCTTGCCCATGCCTATGTCCTGAATGGTATTACCTAGGTTTTCTTCTAGGGTTTTTATGGTTTTAGGTCTAACATTTAAGTCTGTAATCCATCTTGAATTAATATTTGTATAAGGTGTAAGGAAGGGATCCAGTTTCAGCTTTCTACTTATGGCTAGCCAGTTTTCCCAGAACCATTTGTTAACTAGGGAATCCTTTCCCCATTTTTTGTTAAATGCTCTGTAGAGATGGGGTCTTATAATGCTGTGTTGCTCAGGCTGGTCTTGAACTTCTGAGCTTAAGCAATCCTCCTGCTTTGGCCTCCTAAAGTGCTGAGAGTACAGGTGTAAGCCACCATGTCTGGCCCAAAGTGAGATTTATTTAACTTGCTACAGCAATGGAGGAACCCCTCCCTGAGGAGTTGGGGGGTTCTTGGTAGGGGTTCTTGGTAATGGGGTTGAAAATCCTTCTTACAGAATTTGGATTTATGTTGGATGACGTCTTAATCTGTTTGGGCTGCTATAACGAAATACTATATAGCCTAGGTAGCTTATAAACCACTGAAATGTATTTCTCACAGTACTAAAGAGGCCAGGAAGACCAAGATTAAAGCACTGATGGATTCGGTGTCTGGTGAGGGTCGTTCCTTGTAGCCAGCACCTTCTGGCAGTGTCCTCACGTGGTAGAAGGGTAACAGAGCTCCCGTGGGCCTCTTTTATCAGGCACTAATCTCATTCATGAGCATTTGCTCTCATGACCCAATTACTTTCCAAAAGGCCCCACCTCCTAATGCTACCTTCTTGGGGGCTAGGATTCAACATATAAATTTCAAAGAGACACAAACATTCAGCCCATAGCAGATGACTCTAGGGAGGGCTTAATGAAACAGGGGCCATGCTGGATTGGACGTTGTCTAGAAGCTGGGGTATCTGAATAATTTTCTCTAGGATGCAGGAAGGTTAAAGCAGGGCTGGATGTACATTTCATAAAGAATCATCTGTCGCTTGATAACCAATAGAAGGCCATGGTTAATCATTTCTCCTGGGTGCCAAGTGGTCTTACCCCATCTTGTTTGAGCTGTGAGCATTATTTATGTTCAGTAAGGAACACCATGGCCTAGTTGTCAGGAAAGTCACTTTTCACCATCTTATACACTCTGAGGAGTTTTATACTAAGGTTGCAGCCCTGGGTAGCAGAGGCTCTAACCCCTAAAACATCAAAGTTAGCTCGTGGTTTGAAGGCCAATCAGATGGAGTTTAGGGAAGACATCTTAGCACCTAACACTTTGGGTAAACTTTCTTTTCTTTAAGAAGAACACATATAAGCATCTAAAATGAGAAAAGGGAAATTTCAGAGACGTAAATCGTTCTCCAATAGTGTGAACACACATAAATCTCACAGTTGCAGGCCGGGTGTGGTGGCACACGCCTGTAATCCCAGCACTTTGGGAGTCCAAGGCGGGTGGATCACCTGAGGTCAGGAATTCGAGACCAGCCTGTCCAACATGGCAAAACTCCATCTCTACTAAAAAATACAAAAATCAGCTGGGCGCAGTGGCAGGCACTTGTAATCCCAGCTACTCGGGAGGCTGAGGCAGGAAAATTGCTTCAACCCAGGAGGCAGAGGTTGCAGTGAGCCGAGATTGAGCCATTGCACTCCAGCCTGGGAGACAAAGCAAGACTCTGCCAAAAAAACCAAAAAAACAAAACAAAAAAAAAACACCTCACAGTTGCAAAATGGAATGAAACTAACACAATCTATTACCCAGCAAAATTCCATGTAGAGAGAATAAATAACCCATTACAATAAAAAATTAAAAGGAATCTCAGTAATGGTTACAACCATCTTCTAGATTGTTTCAGAAACTATTAACAGAAATCCAAGTTATATTTCTTTAGTGCATTTCACACCATTAACTTTACATAAAGAGCAGCACAATGAAGAAATAAATGAAACAATTCAACTGGCATTGAGTGCAGAATTAAGAAAATCGCCATTTAAAAACAAAAACCCTGGTGTTTTTCCATTTGTATTTCAGTATTGGCCATGTCAAACAATTTCAGCTAAAAGAAGAAAGAGTAAAGTACTAAACTAACTTCCTTTGATATGGGAGGTAAGTGGGTGCACTTGTTGGCCTTTTTTTTTTTTTTTCCAAATCACTTTTTGTTCTCTACTTTTGGTACTTGGAATTCTGATTTTCTGATGCAACTTTTGTCCATGGTTGTGAACCTGATTCTAGAAGCTCCAAGTTCAGAAAAGGAAGCCTCCTCTGCTATTGTCTGAATGTTTGTGTCGCTCCACAATTGATATGTTGAAAACCCTAGTCTCTAAGGTGATGCTATTAAGAGGTGCAGCCTTTAGCGGATGATTGGGTCATGAAGGTGGAATTCTCATGAACGAGATTATCGCCCTTGTGAAAGATGCCCAGAGAGCTTCCTTGTCCATTCCACTATGCGAGGAAAGTGAGAAGGTGCCATCTCTAAACCAGAGAGCAGACCCTCACCAGACAGAACTGGCCAGCGCCTTGATCTTGGACTTCCCAGCCTGCAGAACTGTAAAAAATAAACTTCTGTTGTTTATAAGCCATCCAATCGAAGGTATTCTGAGACACCCTCATTCTCCTCTTGTCACTGTGGCATGAGTCTTGCAGTAAAATTCTGCTAAAGGTAGGGATGGGTCGGGAGCTGATTCTAATCTTGGAGGAAGTACTGCCCTTTCTGAGAGGAGGAGCTGAGCTCAGAGGTCCCTGAGGTGTGAGCCCCTGAGTCAGAGGCAGGAGAGAAGAGAGGAGAAAGACTGGGAGAAAGAAAAAGGGCAGACAAAGGAAGAAAATAGGCAGAAGAGAAATGAATGGAAGAGGGAGAAACAAGAGAGACAGATAGAAAGAAGGAATGAAGGCCGGGTGCCCTGGCTCACACCTGTAATCTCAACACTTTGGGAGGCTGAGGTGGGTGGATCACTTGAGGTCAGGAGTTTGAGACCAGCCTGGCCAACATGGTGAAACCCTGTCTCTACTAAAAACACAAAAATTAACTGGGCTTGGTGGCACAAGACTGTAATCCCAGCTACTTGGGAGGCTGAGACAAGAGAATCACTTGAACCTGTGAGGCGGAGTTTGCAGTGGGCAGAGATCCGGCCGCTGTACTCCAGCCTGGGCAATAGAGGGAGATTCCATCTCAAAAAAAAAAAAAAAAAAAAAAAAAAGAAAAGAAAGAAAGGAAAAAAGGAATGAAGATTGAGTGGGTACCTTGTATGTGCCAGCCACTTTGCTAGGCTCTTTAGATTTGCTTATCCCCTTTATTCCCACAAAACCCCCTAAATTAGATGTTACTGCTTACAGTTTAGAGAAAATAGAGACATAGGGTAATTTTTCCATCCAGTATATAACTGGAGCTGCTGGAATGGGGAGCCATGTTTAATTACTGCTCAATAACAACCAGGGATTGCAAAATCAGATTCCTAAAAGGAAGCAAGCAGGTAACATGAAGGTATGATTTGGGTTGAGTGTTGGGAGCTATGGCCAAATGGAATATGTTTGCCCCAACTAAAAGCATTCCACTTTGTAAAAGCCCTGTACTTGATTTTTCAACACCCTCTGGGTTCCAGCTGATAGAACTTTAGTTTAAGACCTGTGTTAATGCCATAATCTAAGCCTATTTCTGTCATTCTTGCTCTTCAGTACTCTTTCTCCTTATTGTCCCCCACAAATCTTGTTTCCTTTTTTGTTGCTCTCTCTTTTCTCTCATTTACAAAAGTTCACAGTAATTAAGAATATTCTCTTATTCCTTCTAATCCACCAGAATGCCTGGGTCAGTTAATTCTATCTCCTTTGCTTTTTAACTCTACTAACATAAACATAGTAGATTTTAACTTGTTGCAATAAAAGCTCAGTTCATTTAGAATCTGAGTGATAGAAGTAACCTCAGAAATAATAAAATCTGGGACTGTGATTTTTCCCTTCAAAGAATTTAAGGGTCAAGCGTTACAGGCTTTCTCAAAGTCATATGGGTTTCCCAAGGTCATAGGGGTTTCCCAAAGTCATTTGGCTTTTTGCCAACATAGCCAAACATTAAAGGTAAGTATCTTCATTTTTCTTGAAGAACAGTTTCTCCAATCCTTTTACTCAAGTAACACAGAAAATTTCTACTTATTAATTATAGCAATTAGTAAAAGAAATGGTTCTGAGATTGCAAACGTATGGGGGAAGGGACAATAAGTCACGTTTATATGGAGCTTCACCATTTGAAATCTCAGGCCAGGCGCGGTGGCTCATACCTGTAATCCCAGCACTTCAGGAAGCCAAGGCAGGTGGATCAACTGAGGCCAGGAGTTCAAGACCAGCCTGCCCAATGTGGAGAAACCCCATCTCTACTAAAAATGCAAAAATTAGCAGGCTTGGTAGTCCCAGCTACCCAAGAGGCTAGGGCAGGAGAATCTCTAGAATCCAGGAGGCAGAGGTTGCAGTGAGCCAAGATCGCCCCACTGCACTCCAACCTGGGCGGCAGAGTGAGACTCTGCCTGATCAGACTCCTGATCTTCCTGCTAGTCCCTTATCTTCTCTGCCTCCTTCTTTGTTCCTTTTCCTAAGTCTTCCCATTACAGGCTGGTGTTCCCTAAGATTCCATCCATTTCCTTTTACTAAGTCACAGTTTTTCATCTATAAAATGGATATAAATGTTTACACATACTATGGTAGAAAATTGCTAGTTTCCACCAATATTCATTCTTTCTATCTTCCATAGAAATCAATTAATTTTTTTAATATTAAAAACTTTACACATATACTAAAAAATAGAAGTTAGTATAATGTCCCCTATGTACCTATCACACAATATTAACCATTATCAATTTGTGACAAATCTGGTTTCATCTGTATCCCTCATCCCAACCTCACCATTATTATTTTGAAGCCAATCCCAGAGACATCAGACATTATATCATTTTATTCATCAACATATTAGTATATTTTTCTAAAAGATAAGGAGTTTTCTCCAATCTATCACACTTAAAAGTTGATAATATCATCTAATACTCTATCCATGTTTGATTTTCTCACAATGTTTTCTAACTTTGTTTAAATCAAGATCTAAGTAAGGTTTGTATACTATATTTGGCTGACAAAATCTACACCTTGAATATTTTTGTAGAATAAACCATTTCTTTTTCTTTTCCTTTTTTCTTTCTTAAGATGGAGTCTCGCTCTGTTGCCCAGGCTGGAGTGCAGTGGTGCCATCTCAGCTCACTGCAACCTCTACCTCTTGGGTTCAACCTATTTTCCTGACTCAGCCTCCCGAGTAGCTGGGACTACAGGTATATGTTACCACGCCTGGCTAATTTTTGTATTTTTAGTAGAGATGGTTTTACCAATTTGCCAGGCTGGTCTCAAACTCCTGACCTCAGGTGATCCATCTACCTTGGCCTCCCAAAGTGCTGGGATTACAGGCATGAGCCACTGCGACTGGCCAATAAACCATTTATTTTGTCCTGTTTTGTTTCCCACAGTCTTGATTTGATAATTAGCATCACCTAGGTGTTATTTAAAGTGTTCCTTTGTTCATTGTGTTTTCTCATAAGTTGGTAGTTAGATCTATAAGCTTAATACAAATAAGATATCTTTTAGGAAAATTACTTCACAATGGTGGTATCTACTTTAATTTGGAAGCACATATGTTCTGCTTTTGTTATGATGTCAGCAGGTATTGCAGATCAGTACCTAGAACAATCAATCTATCTCTCAGTCATTTTTAGGGGTTGCAAAATGGAAACATTCTGATTCTTTTATTTCTTCTTCATTTGTTAGTAAGAATATATTAGCAAGAATACATCTAAAAAGAGAAAATGTGAATCTTTTTAAGCCAGAGTTATTTTTGGTCTCAGTCACACGTGGCTGAAACCATATTCTAATATCTTTAACTTAAGGATTGTTACAAGTATTAATTAAAGTAACACAGGTAGCATGACTAGTAAAGGAGGAACAAAACTCATCTGACACAATGGTTTCTTTTTCTTTTACTGCCTATCAGCTAATTCCCAAATCTTAATCATCAGCCTAAACCTTTCCAGACCCATGTATCCAATTCCTTAGGAACATCTCTACCTCAGAATCAAAGTGTCCACAACTGAACTTTCTCCATTCTTCTTCCTTTAATTGTATCTAAGGGGAACAATCACCATCAATTTAGTTGCCCAACACAGCAACTTAAAACCATCTTATAGGCTTTCAATGCTTTTGCCTTCCACATCCATTTGATTTCCATGTCTCATTGTTCTGCTTCCTAAAAGGACCATGAATCTTTCCTCTTCTCTACCCCCACTAAGCCTTCACTTTCTTATCCACTGCTTTAGTTCAGACCCGTGGCAGTGCCCTTTTTGACTCCTGCAATAGACATCTCCAGTCTCACCTTTATCATATGAAAGGCCTTCTTGTCTTTTTTGGCATGACTGTTTCCCCATTAGACTAGAAGACATTTGAGGATAATACATTTGTTTTTCTTTACATACCTAGTGCTTAGCAGAGTCACTGGTAAATAGCAGTTACTAAATAATTAATAAGAATCTGAAACACTTATGAGCAGGTATCAGGGCTCTATGCGTGCTCATGTAATTCAGAGGTGTCCAATCTTTTGGCTTCCCTGGGCCACATTAGAAGAATAATTGTCTTGGGCCACACTTAAAATACACTAACATTAATAATAGCCGATGAGCTAAAAAAAAAAAAAAAAGTCACCAAAAAATCTCATAATGTTTTAAGGAAGTTTACAAATTTGTGTTGGGCCTCGTTCAAAGCTGTCCTGGGCCACATGCAGCCCATGGACCGTGGGTTGGAGAAGTTTGACTTAATTAATCTTCATTGTAGCCCTATGTGGTAAGTACTATTACCTGCTCTTTACAGAGCAGGAAATTGAGGCATTAAGTGGTTACATAATTAACAAATTTATTCAACTAGGAAGGGACAGACTTAAAAATAGATCCCAGATATTCACTAACAGATGAAAGAAATAAGAAAAGGTGAATGAGTTGATAAATAGAGATTATTCTCTATTTTATGAATATCTAGTAAGCCTCTCATCTAGGCTCATTTGCAGAACATACTCTACCACAATGCCAGAGAGATATCTAGAAAAATCCACTGGACCCCAAAACATGTGCTTTATCTTTTCACTAATGCCAGAGATTTCACCATCAGAACCCATTGCCCTCTCTTGAAGCTTTGCTCTCCTAAGTTAGCAATGCACTTTAGAAGACAAATACTTTTGGTTACTCACTGTCATGTGTTCTTTAGTGTGGACGAATGAGGTTAGGATGGGTGGAGTTGGGGTGGGAAGCATCATGAGAGCTGTGGTCTTCTAAGTTGGGTGGTGATATGGTTCGGCTGTGTCCTCACCCAAATCTCATGTTGAATTGTAATTCCCACGATTCCCACATGTCATGGGAGGAACCTGGTGGGAGAGGATTGAATTATGGTGACAGGTCTTTCCTGCACTGTTCTCGTGATAGTGAATGAGTCTCACGAGATCTGGTGGTTTTAAAAAATGGGAGTTTCCCTGCACAGGCTCTCTCTTTGCACGCTACCATCCATGTGACATGTGACTTGCCCTTCCTTGCCTTGCGCCATGATTGTGAGGCCTCCCCCAGCCACGTGGAACTGTAAGTCCACTAAACCTCTTTCTTTTCTAAATTGCTCAATCTCAGGTATGTTTTTAGCAGCAGCATGAAAACAGACTAATACAGTTAGAGAAGAAGAAAGACTAGCAACAACAGAATCTAACTTCCCCTATGTCTGGATTCTTCATTGCTGAATGTTTATGGGCTTTTATGTTTGTTTTTAATTTTTTTTTAATAGAAAGGCTTGGGTCTCCAGAACTGGAAATGAAAAGTGGTAACATGGAAATCTACTGTGTCATTAAACACACTATAAGGATGGAGGAAATCTCACAGCACCAGAATTTATGAGATCAGGCAGGGCCTGGCTATCCACCAGGAACTTTTCATCCACATGCCTGGGTGATAAATTACACTATCATTTTCAGGGACCATTTGCTGTAGAAAAGCAAATTAACCCAGTAATTTTTAAATTATACCTCTGGGGCTTCATGAAGATGCATCCAGTCTGGTTATGTTTTGGTCCTAGGGCCCTGGCTTCTGGATTCTTCTCTAATCATACTAACTCCAGTAGTTGTTTGATTTGGGAGTACCATTATTTTTATAGGCTTGAAGCCTGTTACAGTGGAAAGCTAGCGAAGGTGAAGGTTTTAATTACCTCTCAATTTTCTCATGACTTTGAGTTCTACCTGTCACTATTGAGTTTCCTTAAACTAAGCTGACTCTGAAACCTGTATGTAATTTAAGAGTTTGAGATATTTGATTATATTAGCTAAGTTGCATTTATGTTCACTTGAATGAGAAATTACAGCTTCTTTTATGATTGAATGCTCTATGTTATTAATTGACAACTGTTTATTGATAATGTAGTATTTGAATCAATACTATATGGTTTTTTAAATTAGTGTATTTTTACATATGAAAATGCCAAAATATTCCCTGACTCCTCAGCTTAGTTGAACATTGTTCTCTTGTGCTTAAAAAAGGAAAGCAAATTTCCTCTGCTGTTCTTTTTCTTTATTCTTCCAAGGTCACTCACTCACTCTTCTACCCATCCTTTCATTAGCTAAATACTAACTAGGCACCAGATATGTCCCAGATGTTTTATTACGGGATAGGGATAAACTGGTGGGCAAGGGTGGCCCTGTCCCAACTTCACATTTGAGTGGGTTTTACAGAAAAGGCAACAGGCAGTTGCAGTACAAGCCAATGTTGGTAAGTACAGAGTGCTCTAGACAATTCAATGATACCGTGTAATCCAGCCTAAGCTCAGTGGGTGCCACCAGCTCTCTTTCTCTCCTTTCCCCTTCTACTCTCTTCTCCTGTCTTCTGCTCTCCTCTCCCCCACCCCACATGGCTTTCTCCCTTCTCTATGTGTCAGCATCATTTATCTTTGGCGAGACATGCCTCCTCACTATGGTTACCAACTGACCCCTATGCATATTCTCCCAGCATGGAAACCCTGGCAGAAAACTTTTTCCTCTGTGCATATATGAATTCCAGGAAGGATTCTAATGGGCCTTTCTTAAATGAATTCCTGTGACCAGTGCAATAGGACACTATTTTTGGCCTGGCCTGGGCTATATTATTTTCTGGGTGAGGATAGGTAAGGTAACATGATTGTCCATTCCAAGAAACCACCTAGAATGAGGATCATCCATCACAAATTTCATCAGCATCCTTTACTCCCCTTCTGAGCACTTATCATAATTTGTAAAAATACTATTAAACCTTTGTTATCTGTTAAATGTGAGCTTCTCTAGACACTAATGTCCATAAGAATTGGGACTGTGAAAAATACTGTGATACTGGTATCCACCCAGAAGCTTATTCTGCTTGCATCCTATTTGTATACCCCTGTATCCATATTGCCTGGCACATAGTAGGCTCTTAAAACATATTTGTTGAGTGAACGACTAATCAGTACTATTGACTTACTGTACTCCTCTGAAACGGTCTTCTTTATCTTTAAATTTCCTATTTTAATTCTGCTGGAAACTTCGTATTTTTTTGAACATGGGTACTTAGAGTTCAGTAGCAAAGAGAATGGGATTTCATCATGAAATCAGGCAGATATGAGTTTAAATCCAAGTTCTGTCACTTCCTACCTGAAAGTCGACTTACTTCACTGTCCTATGAAGATGTCTGCTTTGCAACGCTAATTTGATAATTAACTGAGATAGTGTATGCAATGTGCTTATGATTGTGCCTATAGTGGCGTTAAACATGCCTGCAAATTCTTTGTCGTGCTATCACTAGATAGGGTATAATTCTCCTCCCTGAGGATGCGCTGGCCTCAGTGACTCTGTCCTCATGAACAGAATGTGGCAGAGGTGACAATGCATGACTTTCAAGTCTCTCTCAGGGCACATGCCTTTGGAGTTCTGGGCTACCATGTAAGAAACCTGGCTACCTGAAGCTGCCATCCTAGAGAGATCACATAGATACAGAGCCTCCGCTGCTCCAGCCCACAGCTGCTTGTGTCTTCCTAGCCCAGGCACCAGGCATGAAAGTGAAGAAGTTTCCAAGATGACCCAGCTCTGTCCTGTGCCTAAGTACACAGCCACGATCAAGCTGGAACTGCCGGAGAAGCTGCAACCAAGAGCCTCCCAATAGAGCCCATTCGATTTCCAGAACCATGAGAGGTAATGATAATAAATGGTTGTGTTTTGTGATACTAAGGTCGAATTGGTTTGATATAGAGCTATTTGCAAATAATCATAATAATGAGTTACATGGTAGATGGTCAGTAAATGGTAATTTTAAAGCATAAACTTTAAACCACAAACTACCAGCTCAGAGTACAGGATGTATCACGTATCAAACAAACAAATGAGGTAAATGATGTTAGGACTAGCTGTCATTTGTAATAATCTTAATTATGGTAAATAAACTAGAACTGACTCAGTACGCTGCATATTTGATTTAAAAAATAATGTGTGAGACAATATAGCCCAGTGGCTAAAGTCATCAGTTTTGGAGACAAACCACTTAGTTTCAAAACTTAGTCGGTTATTTCCTAAGTGTAAGATATCCAACAAGTTTCTTGTCCTCTGTAATCTTCAGTTTTTTCATAAAACAAATATTTTGTAATAAGCATAAATGGAATAATTCATATGAATGTAGACCAGTGGTTAGAAAACAGTGCCTGATAAATGATAGTGATTGTTATATTGGGGATCTGCACCCAAGCAAATGCAAGCTACTGAGCCAAATGGTTATGCACTTCCAAACCATGAGATAGGGGCATTAAGGAGCCATTGAATTAATTCAGAAAGTCTGACACAGAGACAACAGTCCACACATAAAATGCATGCTTGACAGAATAGCCCGCAGATGCCATCTGAAGATGCCTAAATTATCCTAGGGTAATAATTAACATTCTGTAGCGTGTATTCATTATGCTTTTTATTAGGTAATATTGTTGTTGCCCAGGTTGGAAATCTCATTGTGCCACATTCTTCTGGTAGTAAATTCTCTCCCTACACTTCATAAACTCTTTGAGAATTACATTAAAATTTTCATTTTCCTAGAACAGAATGTATGCCCATGGTAAAATTCTTTCACTTAAATTAGTGAAATCAGGGCAGTAGCACATTAATTTTTTAGGATTCTGTACCGCAAGCACAGATTATTAAGCCTTGTCTACTCAAGTGAGGTTAAAATTTTAAGTAGCATTCTGTTATATGTTGTTAATAAGTTTTCTTATACATTTATGGTGGAAGAGAGGAGCATAGGCATATTAATGCTGCAACTGCTGGATGTTCATTCAAGGTTTTGCCCCGGGACTAAAATTGGTAAGGTTAGAGCTTCATATCTCTAAGTGGAATCCATTTTTAAGTGATTTCTTTTTTTTTAAATTTATTTATTATTATTATACTTTAAGTTGTAGGGTACATGTGCATAACGTGCAGGTTTGTTACATATGTATACTTGTGCCATGTTGGTGTGCTGCACCCATCAACTCGTCATTTACATCAGGTATAACTCCCAATGCAATCCCTCCCCCCTCCCTAAGTGATTTCTTAAAAAGTCAATGTTGAAGGTTTGCCTCTTCTTTCTTTTTGGCTGAGGATCTGTTCTGGTTGTACAGACAAAAATAACACTACTATTGAAAACTGACAAAATAGATGAACAAAGGAGGTTATTAACAAAGGGAAGCCCCAGAAACTTCCCTCCTGTTCTCTCCAAGTCTTTCTGTGGCTTTAAAAAAATAACCCTCCATCCTGGTTTTGCTGCCTTTTTCTTTTTCCTTGATGTATCAAATGAGAACAATGGTTTCTTCATAGTGAGTGGATAAACACTGATACACTGGGGTGAAAGCTTTAGAAAGGTGGATGTTTCTGCAATTATTTTGTGGACAATATGCATAGATATATGCCTGTTCCTTACTGCAGGAACAATATTTTGTCTATGAAAGGGTACAGGAGAGTGGCTGTTTTATATTCACCTGTTTCAGGAGACAGTTTTTTGATTGCTTGTCAATGGGTAATATGTAAATGATGAATAAAATAAAAGCTTAAAGTCAAAGCTATTGAGGTGTCTAAGTTTTTCAGGGTAGGTATACATACGGAAATTTTAGAGATTTTTTTTTATCATGGGGGTTTATTCTGCCCTTTTTTAAAAAATTATTTTTTATTTCCATATGTTTTCGGGGAACAGGTGGTGTTTGGTTATGAATAAGTTCTTTAGTGGTGATTTCTGAGATTTTGGCACACTGAAAAGAAGGATATTTTTGGCAATTGAACCATCTCAGCCCTCCTCATATAAATATTAAGCCAAAGAGCGTGCACAGGAATGTCTCACCCATAAGTAAACTGGTAAGGAGTGTCTTACCCATAAGGAATGTCCTCCCTGAGAATGGGCTGGCCTCAGTGACTCTGTTCTCATGAATAGAATGTGGCAGAAGTGACACTGCATTGACACGTGCATTGAGCAGATACCACCTGTGTGCAAAATACTCTTGTTACTTTATCAGTCTAACAATAACAGGCCTCATTCTCACAATACTGAACTCAGAGGACACATATATTTGGTTTGAGGATCTGGCACATGGAATGCCTTCTTTCATCAGAGCCCACAGTACTCTGGCTCAAGAAAATGAAAGTGGAACCCTTGTCGAGTTTGAATCTCAAATTATGTCAAAGCATGAGATATTTTTCAGTGCAAAGAGGATTGCAAGGGAGGGCTTACATTTTACGGTTGTGGAAAATTAAGAAAAAATACTTTTGGAAGAGAGAAAATGGAAATACTATCATATCTTTATTTGACTTCAGTGTCTGTATTTTTCATCCCAATTGATAGATAAAAATGGGCAAGAAAATAAATGTATATATTTAGAGAACTGGTTGGTCAAAATATAGCCAGATGTCGTATTAGTCACTGGGTTATTTTATAAACATTAATAAAATGCTAATAGTAAAAATAACAACAAACTTAGGCAGCCCTTACTATCTGCCAGGCGCTGTTCAAATTGATAAATACATATGAATTAATTAAATTATCTACTAATGAGAAAACAAGTCATGGAGAGTTTAAGCAAATTTTCCAATGTCTCACAGAACTGTGGTTTGAACCCCAGCATTCTGGCTCCAGAGTCTGTTAACCACTACATGTGTATGGCCAAACTTTTAATTGTAAATCTGTGAAAAAGATGAGTCAAATGTTATGAACTGCCACATTCAATGGCATTATGGACTTTTTTGGATTATGGATCTTTTTTGATGGCTGGACATACTAACCAGAGGATAAAAAGTTCTGAAAATATAGGCATCTACTCATTTGACAATTAAATCCTTCTTCAACAACTGTTCTCAGCCCTAAGGACGTCGCAGTGAACAAGCCTTCCTTCCAACTTTTAAAGGGATTCAGTCTTCCAAGGAGACAGGAAAGCTGGGAATTTAAATACAGTTATAAGTGTTAAGATGGGGAGGCATCATGGGCATACAAAAAAGAAGCTACTGATTCAGACTTTTTGGTGGAAGGAAATCACGGAAAACTTTTTGAAGGTGGTGACTTCCAATCAGAGATCCTGGTAAAGTAAGACTAACTTGTTGAAGCAAAACTAAGGGGTTGCAGGTTTTGGAGAAGTGAAAGAGTCCAGATAAAGAAAGCAACATATGAATGAGGCACTTCTCTTCCAATTAAAAACAAAACAAAACAAAAAAGAGTTTAAATTTTAAAACCACCTTGAGTATATGTGCCTATTATTAAAATAGTCTATAATTAATAATAATACTTTAAATTGGATTTAATAAAATTAGCAGCTATTATTTTCTCATTTTGGAGGAGTATAGGAATAGTAAAGATTATAAAATGACTATACCTTTTTCTCCTCTTTATTTTTATTTTTATATTTTTTTGAGACAGATTCTTACTCTGTCACCCAAACTGGAGTGAAGTGGCACGATCTCGGCTCACTGCAACATCCTCCTCCCAGATTCAAGCAGTTCTGCCTCAGCCTCCCAAGTGGCTGGGATTACAGGTACCCACAAACTTGCCTGGCCAGTTTTTGTATTTGTACTAAAGATGGGGTTTCACCATGTTGACCAAGCTGGTCTCAAACTCCTGACCTCAAGTGATCCACCTGCCTGGGCCTCTCAAAGTGCTGGGATCACAGAAGTGAGCCACTGCACCCAGCCTCCTCCTTATTTTTAGAACATAGCACTTTAAGATGTATAATTCATCTAGGAATGTGTACATGTGTGTGTTATGCCCACAAGAGAGGTATTCAAAATCTTTGGGAATTTTAACATCATATCAACCCATAAGGCCAAAACCCAGGTACTATATAAAAATGTATATATATTTTCCCTACAAAGCTATTCTACCCTGATATCGCTCATATAAATATTCTTTTTTACATCATTATGAAAGGAACATCCATCATGTCTCTATGTATCCTCATATAAAAAGTACAGTTTACTTATCCCTGAAAGGTTATATAACCACTAAACAAACGGAAAAAAAAAGATTCCAGTAATGTGTTTTTCATTTGTTTCAGTTACATAAGTAGGTGTCTTATTTTGCAATAAACAAAAGACCACCATTGATAGGAAAACTGCAGAGAACATTTTGTGAACATTTAAGGAATGCTTTTTGAAGCAACCTTTGTCTTTCTTTTCTATTGCAAGAAGATCTATACCAGAGAGAAGTAAAATACATTGGAACCGTGCTAGTCGTTGGAGCTGGCATCTCTCTGTATTAGGTTAGCAGTATCGAGGTACTTAGGCACCCCAAGAGCTGTATTTAATAAGTGTAAAAGTACAGGCTCTTCCATTCAGGCAGTGTAAGTGTTCCTTTATCCTGGAAGCAGTCTACCTTGAATTAACATGTGTCTTAACATAATGTTATTTCTTCTGATGCTGGCGTTTAAAGGAGACACACGAACTTCCTGAAGCCACCAAGACATCATCTAGTTGTGCTTTCTTTTACTCTTTGATAATTTAAACAAAGCACCAAGCAGTGCTGCTACTGAATAATGCTCATAGAATAATGCATTTTAATGTACCCTCTGTATTTCTTCACTCTAAAGGACATTTTAGACCTTTTGTTTAGCATTATCACCCACCTACAGACTTGGCAGAGCAACATGGTGCTCACTTTTGTGTCAGTCTGCATAATTCATCAAAAAATAAACAAGAAAAATTTAAGAAAGTGAAAGAAAATTGTAACTAGTAATGAGTCAGTATATAACATAGGCTGAATTTCACTATGGTTTGTACAAATATTAAAATCGTGGTTTCGTATTTTTAAAAATTTTTCTACGTACTCAAAAATCAGTTGCGAACTAGAAGCTGACTGTGGCTTATGTAACTGGCTAAAAGCACAAAGATATGAAGGGAAAATGGGAAACCAAAATTGACATATGGAAATATTGTTAGAACAATATGGAAAGAAAGTGTTTTGAAGAGAGATACAGTTATATTATATAACACGGAAAGGTGCCCTGAAATGTTAACATGACTGTTCATTTTCTGTGAAGATTTGTATCTCAAAGTCTCAAGTACATCACAACGGGTACAACTAGATCCTATTACAGTAAAGCCTTGTGTCAATGACTTCAGGGTTATCTACGTGACATTGTTCCTGGTTTAACTGAAGATAATAGTGCTACATTTATTCAGCATCACTGGATAACCTTTAGATAATGAAATCCTCTTCCTGTAAGCTACAAAACATTTTTTTTTTTTTTTTTTTTAAATCAGGTTACTCTACCGCTTAAAGATTAAGACTCCACAGTACTTGGGAATACAAAAGCCAAACTCCTCGAATAGCCTGCAATGACTTCCTCACAGCATTTCTAGCATCTTCTCTTACTTCAAAAATATATGCCCCAGCCATGCAATTGTTTCATGACCCTCTGCTTACCACAATCTACCCCAACTCACTCCCTTAACCAAACCAAAATGACCCTAAGACTTCTCAGCCTGTTTGGTTCCTCTGTTTATTTGTTTTCCCTGTCTCTTCCCTTGTCATCACTTTCACTCTTCGCTTCCTCCAGGACAATGGAAGCGAAATTTGAGCAGGCATCAGAATCACCCAAGAGGCTTATTGAACCACAAGCCACTAGACCACATCCCCACATTTCTATTTTACTAGGTCGGGGGTAGACCCAATCTTTGCATTTCTAGCAAGTCCTCAGGGCATGCTGATGCCCCTGGTCCCAAGATTATATTTTGAGAACTCCAGGAGATCACTTTTCCCCTTTTAATTGCTCTTTCAAATTTCCAGAAGGCTTTCAAACCAGATAACTAATCTTATTAGACTTGAACACACAGCTAAAAATAAATGTCAGCTAAGAGAGAGTCTAAGGAGATTTCCTCTAAGACAAGTGAGTTTTGGTTTGTGGTCTTTGTGACATCTATTTTGGTTTCTCAGAGATCTTTGCATAACACCCTCAGTGCTAGCCTGTGTCCTGGGTGGTTGAAGTTACAGAATCATTGATCTCTAGATGACTGAGTTGTTATTCTACCATTAGTTATAGTTGTTGTGAATTCTATCACTTTCTAATTTTTGCACAGTTATTACAACCAAGAAGAACTCTCTAACAGACGTCTTTGAGCTAGTGTTCTCAAACTTTCACATGCGTAAGAATCTCCTAGGAGAGTGGCCGGGCGCGGTGGCTCAAGCCTGTAATCCCAGCACTTTGGGAGGCCGAGACGGGCGGATCACTAGGTCAGGAGATCGAGACCATCCTGGCTAACATGGTGAAACCCCGTCTCTACTAAAAAATACAAAAAACTAGCCGGGCGAGGTGGCGGGCACCTGTAGTCCCAGCTACTCAGGAGGCTGAGACAGGAGAATGGCCCGAACCCGGGAGGCGGAGCTTGCAGTGAGCTGAGATCCGGCCACTGCACTCCAGCCTGGGGGACAGAGCGAGACTCCGTCTCAAAAAAAAAAAAAAAAAAAAAAAGAATCTCCTAGGAGATCTTGTTACAAATTCTAATTCAGCCAGTCTGGGTTGGGGTCCACAAGATTCTACAATTTTTTTTTTCTTTTTTTGAGACAGTCTTTCGCTCTGTCGCCAGGCTGGAGTGCAGTGGCTGGATCTCGGTTCACCACAACCTCAGCCTCCCAGGTTCAAACAATTCTCCCTGTCTCAGCCTCCTGAGAAACTGGGATTATAGGCATGCACCACCACGCCCGGCTAATTTTTGTATTTTTAGTAGAGACGGGGTTTCACCATGTTGGCCAGGCTGGTCTCAATCTTCTGACCTCAAGTGATCCGCCTGACTTGGGATCCTAAAGTGTTGGGATTACATGTGTGAGCCAAGCAGCCAAGATTCTGCAATTCTAATGAGCTCCCAGGTGATGCTGATGCTTCTGGTCCATGAACCATACTTTGAGGGAAAAAAGGTATTAGGTTGTCTTTGGAGAACTCCACCCAAACTAATTTTTGACTTAGTTAAAAAATAGAGCATCATGAAGAAACTCAGTAGACACTCAAAACAACTGACACTTCTGCAGGTTAAAATAATCGTTTATGAAATCCTTGTGATTGCCATGTATATTACTCACTCAAGTTGTAGTCGTAATTAGGTAGTATTTATACACAAATTCACCCTTGCAGCTATCTGTCATATTCAGGTGAATGCCAAACACCAGCAAGCATCTCTTTGAGGGACAACAGACAGTTGTCAATGGTCTTCTACAGGCTCACTACATATTGCGTTTGTACACATCAAGGAAATCTGTTTGACAGCACCAAAAATAGCAGGGCTTTTTTTTTTTTTTCTCTCTCTCTCTCTCTCTCAAGATAAAACAGTATACTATGTGCTCCTCACTCTGGGATCAGGAGGCCATTGTCTTGGGTTTCCTAGAAGCAGAGCCTGAACCAGGGATGTGTGTGCACATAATTTATAAAAGATGTACTTTCAGAAGACCTATGGGAGAGAGAAGGAAGTAGAACAGAGAAGCAGAAGGAACCAAGCAAGGATGAGGCCTCAAGAATGGTAGCCTCAACCTGATCAGTGTGGGGGTGCTCTGGGGCACAAATTGCAAAGCAAAGTTGTCTGGTACTGGGTCAAAAAGACCAGGCTTTTGTGCCCTCTTACTTATTAGTCATGGCCACTTGGTCATGGGAGAGTTAACCTGCCAGGCATCTCCAGACCAGGTGACTCCCATCAGTCAAGGGCAACTCTCCAGGGAAGGGTGCAACTGTGAGCCATTAGCTGCAGCTCTGGTGGCAGCTGAGGGATGAGGGTGCAGAACAGTAAACAGGATATGAGTGGAGAACCAACAGTGCCAATTGGGAGTGAAAATGGATACACCAGTGGACACAGATTGCTTAAACTGAGGGCTCCTCTTCATGGGCAGATAAACAAACGCTTTCTCCAAACGAGGCCTTTAGGAGGGATATGGGAGTTAGGGACTAGTACGGATACAGGAGGCCACGTGAGAGAAGCAAACAGCTAGCCTGAGTCCTTGCTCATGACGGAAGAAACATGGGCACATTTAGGACCCAGAAACAAATCTCTGGGTGTTAAATTGGGTCCTAGTCAGAAACTCAACAGGGAGGAATAGAGAGATATCTTGGGTAACCTGTGGACTAACAATGCAGTTTCTGTTCTGCAAATCCTTCCCCAAGAGAAAGCTTGGCAGACCTGTATGCATTCTATGGGGCTTTGTTTTCCAGTTACCTTTCCGCAGGCTTCACATTCTCCAAGTTTGTGCTCTCTCAAGAAATCAAAGAGGCCTTCTGTCCTATCAGATGACAAACATCTCGCTTTCTTGGCACCTCTCCAAGAATAAGCAAATGCCAGACTTCTAGATTTTCATAAATGAAAGATTCCAAAACCTATAAAATCCTTTCCAGGGCTGATGGGAATATATATATGTGTGTATATATATACACACATATAAAAGCTTTCAGTTATTTCTATACCCCAATGTCTGTGCATTTCAAGGTTAATTGCATTTATTTTCTATATCATATCTTTCTGGTTTTAAACAAAGTTATGTAAAACAAAGACAAATCTAGTTTTAAATGTCCTAATAGGCAATATTTTGTCCCCAGGATAAACATTCTAATCATTTCTTTGTGATAAAATTGAATAATGCTTTCTAGTTGTGGAAGGTAAGTACCTTTGGGAACAAACACAATATTGTCTATCTATTCACTACCTTAAAATTAAATTTAAAAGAAAAACTGTATTAGCAAGGAGTGAAAGACATTGTCTAGACAGCTTCCTTTAGGCAGAATGAACAGCAGCCAGTGCAGCTAGATGTTCTGCCCTTTGGGATACGGGCAGTCATAGACAGCTGAGGGTTCAGGAAGGAAAGGAGGTAACTAAGGAGACTCTCCAGATCTTGACAGAGCAGTAGAGCAAGTTCAGAGCATCATGCTTCTCCGGGGTCCCATTAAGATCCCATTAAGGATCCTCTAGGGTGGGCAGCCAGTACAGGCTGCTACAATGGCAGACTCCTATATCAGTGGAGCTGGAAGCTCCAGAGAGCATGTTCATTCTTCATTCCAGATTTGGACATAATAAATGCTGAATGAAATTCTTGGTCTGCTCCCTGAACCTGCTCCATCCACAGTCCTGTCCACCCTAGTGAATGGCAACTCCATTCATCTAGTTGCCCTGGCCAAAGTAACTGTGGTCATCTTTGCCTGATCTCTTTACCTCACAGTCCATGGCCAATCTGTTAGCTAATGTTGTTGACATTCCCTTTAAAACCAGAACTTCATCATTCTCACCACCTTCACTGCTCTCATGGTCCCAGACAGCACCATGTCTTGCCTGCACTGTTAGAATATCTCCCTACATGGCGCTACTATATCCACCCTTGATCAACAACATTCGAAGAGGGCGGCAAGAGTGATCCCTTGAAAACACAAATCAGGCCAAGTGTGGTGGCTCACACCTATAATCCCAGCACTTTAGGAGGCAGAGTCAGGAGGATTGCTTGAGCCTAGGAGTTACTTACTCTCTGTGTAGCAACACAGGGAGACCCCATCAATACAAAAAAATAAAAAACTTTATGGGTGTGGTGGTGCACACCTGAGGTCCCATTTACTTGGGAGGCTGAGGCAGGAGGATCACTTGAGCTTGGGAGTTCAAGGGTGCAGTCAACATCACACCACTGCACTCCAGCCAGGGTGACAGTGTGAGACCCTGTCTCTTTAAAAAAAAAAAAAAAAAAAAAGGATGGGGGGTGCTGGGCGCTGTAGCTCACACCTGTAATCCCAGCACTTTGGGAAGTTGAGGCAGGTGGATCACGAGGTCAGGAGTTCGAGACCAGCCTGGCCAAGATGGGGAAACCCTGTCTCTACTAAAAATACAAAAATTAGCTGGGCGTGGTGGCAGGTGCCTGTAATCTGAGCTACTCGGGAGGCTGAGGTAGGAGAATCGCTTGAACCCGGGAGGTGGAGTTTGCAGTAAGCCGAGATCGCGCCACTGCACTCTAGCCTGGGTGACACCATCTCAAAAAAAAAAAAAAAAAAAAAAAATTTAAAAAGAAAACACAAATCAGATATATGACAGTCCTCTGTCCAAAACCCTCCAGTGAATCCCATTTCACTCAAAGTAAAGCCAGAGGCTTTAAAAAAACAAAAGCTTCCCAAGCCCTACATGCCCCCCTTCCCTCCTCAACACCGGTATACTGCATTACCCTTTTTTTTTTTTTTTTTTTTTTTTTGAGACAGAGTCTCACTCTGTTGCCCAGGCTGGAATGCAATGGCACTACCTCGGCTCATTGCAACCTCCACCTCCTGGGTTCAAGGGATTCTCATGCCTCAGCCTCCCTAGTAGCTGGGATTACAGGGGCACACCACCATACCTGGCTAATTTTTGTATTTTTAGTAGAGATGAGGTTTCACCGTGTTGGCCAGGCTGGTCTCAAACCCATGACCTCACGTGATCTGCTCAGCTCAACCTTCCAAAGTGCTGGGATTACAGGCGTGAGCCACCACACGAGCCCCCCTTTTAAAACTCTTCACCTAACATAACTCCCCTTATTCCCTCCAATACTGGCCTCTTGTTGTTTCTGGAACACTCCAGGCATAATCTCACTTTGGGACCTTTGCCTGGAACAATATTTCCTCCCAGCATGGCTAACTCCCATGCCTCAGGCAAGTCTTTACTGGAATGTCACCTTCTCATTGCCTGATCTATCTAAATAATAACCCCCGCGTTAGATATTTTTCTCCTTTAATTCTTATCACCATTCAGTATACAGTACTGAATATTTTACTGATATGTTTTAATTGTGTATTTTCCCCAGTAGAAGGTAAGTACCGTGAGAACAGTAGTTTGCACCTGTTGTGTTTGCAAGTTGACGCCCAGTGCCTAGGACAGTTTCTGGCATATTAGTGGCCAGAGGAATATGTAATGGAATCTTGCAATGTGTGAAACACTCCACCAGTCACTGTCTAGACTTTGACCCTGCAACTAGATAATTAGCAAAACAGACAGGGCTTCTTGTTTTTACAGGGCTTAAAATCTACAGTTATACTGCCCAAATCAGTAGTACTAGTCACATATGACTACTTAAACTTAAATTAGTTAAAATTAAGTAGAATTGAAATACTGTTTTGCTTTTTTTCTTTTTTATTTGAGACAGAGTCTTGCTCTGTCACCCAGGTTGGAATGCAGTGACGTGATCTTGGCTCAATGCAACCTCTGCCTCCTGGGTTCAAGTGATTCTCCTGCCTCAGCCTCTTGAGTAGCTGGGATTACAGGCGTGCACCACCATGCCTGGCTAATTTTTATACTTTCAGTAGAGGTGGGGTTTCACCATGTTGGTCACTATGAGGTCTAGAGGTCAAACTGTAGACCTCAAGTGATCCGCCTGCCTTGGCCTCCCAAAGTGCTGGGAGTATAGGCGTGAGCCACCGGGCCCTGCCCAGATACCATTTTCCAGTCACACAGACCACATTTCAATAGTCTCATTGGCAACTGGCTTCCATGGTGGACAGCCCAGGAGCAGAGCATTTCCAACATCACAGGCAGTTCTGTTGGATAGTGCTGACAGACATGGAGGGTTCATCTACTCCAATTCCCTCATTTACAGGTGAGGAAACCAAGGCTCAAGGAAATAGTGACTTGACTAAGATCACACAACTAGTCAATAACAAGTCTAGTATGAAACCCAATTCTTCTGATTCCATAGACCAATGTGTGGATAAACACATGCTGAAGTGCTATCTACTTCTTCAAGACAAATCAAAATATGAAACAAGTAAATAAAACAAACAAAGAAACAAAAAGCCCTCCTTTTGCCTTATTGGAGTGAATATATTCAACTACACAAACAGAAAGGAAGAATGTATTTAGTGGGTATTCTCTCTTTTTCCCTGCTAGTGTCTGAACTCTTCTTATTTGGGAGATATTTCCTGCTGTGTGAGGCTTCGTAAAATATAGAGCTTAACTCCTTTTTAGATGCTGGAAAAAAAAAAAAAAAAAAGAATAACTTTCCCTCCTTATGTGGTGGCTGAGTCATGGTGAATAGGCTTGGTTAATCAGATGCTGTACTTGGAACTGAAGCCACCATTGCAAAATTATAACTGAGACAGTGAAACAGATCTGACCAAACCAACTCCATCTTCCTTCTAACCTCCAAGCTGTCCTTGTTTGTTCCTGGGCGTAGGCTGAACTAACGCTGGGAGGAACTTAGTTTGTAATTTGAAACAAAGACAATAACAGCCCTTTCCCAAAACAAACCTCCTTCTGGCCTAGAGACTAGACTGTCTTTGTAGGACTAACAAATTAGCCACAAGATTAGAAATTACGGTTTAGGAGTCATGCAGCTGGAGGTTATTTTATTTTATTTATTTTTGAGACAGAGTCTCGCTCTGTCACCCAGGCTGGAGTGCAGTGATCTCAGCTCACTTCAACCTCTGCCTCCCAGGTTCCAGCGATTCTTTTGCCTCAGCCTCCCCAGTAGCTGGGATTACAGGCATGTGCACAACCATGCCAGGCTGATTTTTGTATGTTTAAGTAGAGAAGAGTTTTTGCCATGCTGGTCAGGCTGGTCTTGAACTCCTGACCTCAAGTGATCCACCCACCTCGGCTCCCCACGAATTACTCTTTTTCTATTGCAATTCCCCTGTCTTGATAAATCTTCTCTGTCTAGGCAGCAGGCAAGGTGAACCCATTGGGCAGTTACAGTACTTTTCATGGGAAGCTACGGAGACAAAAAAAAAAAAAGGAATGTAGCAGCCGCTTAGGTTCTCAGGTGACTGCAACTGCGTACGGTGAACAGGGCACAGGCTCAGATTCGCCTTGTTTCCTGTCCATTTTCAAATCTCAGCTATCTATCCTGCCTATCATTTGTGTGAGCTATCTGCTATTCCTAAATGTTTTTTTCAGCTCAAATCAGCCAGTGTTCAATTCGGTTGCCTGCAGCTCAAGTCCCTGACTGATAACAGTGTACCAATCAAATTAAAATGCATTTGATTTTTATTTAATTTATATAAAAAAAGGTTTATTTGGTTCATGATTCTGATATTTGGAATGTTCAAGATCGGTCATTTGCATCTGGTGAGGGCCTCAGGCTGTTTCCACTCTTCATGGAAGGTGAAGGGGAGCTGGTGGGTACAGAGAGAGAGGAAGCAAGGGCTAACATGCATTTGATTTTGGAGGGAAGAAAACTCATCTTTTTTCCTTCGCCCCTCCTAGGTTTTCTGGCTGGGGCTCTATTAATTAGACTGACAAAAGTCAGATTAACAGAAGAAAAACAAGCAGAAGGTTATTAACATGTGCATCACACATACACATGGGAGCACTCAGCAACTCGAGGTGATTAGAACAATAAATTTATAGAGAAGTGATAAGACAAAGGAATTTCTAGGGGTGGTAAATCATAGAAGGGCAAATTTATGGGGAAACTAATGGTAGATAAGAGTTAGTTTTAGCAGCGTTCATTACCTGTATTTCTCTGGCACTATCTAAGGTGTCAGAAGAACTTCAGCTCTTCCTGGTAGAGATGGGAGGGGATATGCCTTTAAAAATTAGTGTCCTGCAAATAGGGGAAGGGCAGATCATTTCTTCTATCTGCTGTTTCTCAATTGCCTTCGGTTCAAAATAATCCTTATGCCAAAGTGGCATATTTTGGGGTGGCATATTCCGATACCTTTCAATTTCAAATGAATGTTTCCTGGTGTTTGTGTTTATATCGAACCTTGAACATCAGGCCATCATTCTGGCTTACATGGAAAATATAATTCATAACCGAACACCACCAGTAGAAGATAGATTGCTTGAAGCCTTGAGCTTCTCAGTTATTTAGCAGAATTAGCTGATTCGATTGATCGTGCATTCAGTGATTGAGAAGAGCAAAACGTAAACATTTTCAGATTTGTGGTCACTCTAGCTTGTAAAACCCTTGAAAAAAAAAATGCTTGGAAAACTGAGGCTTAAAGTGCTGTGATACTTCTGAAGTTCCGATGATAAATATTTTTTTTGTGATCTGTATAAAGTTAGACATCAGTAACTGTGTTTAGTCATTCTCATCCACTCAGGAAATTTGTCTGAAAGGAAAAAGCAGTGAGCCATGTTGAGCTAGTGAGAGAATTTTCCAAGTTTTGAGAATGTCAACAAAGTAAAATTGTTCATGAGTGCTTAGCAATAAAATAGTCTAGTACATGAATTTACCAAATTTAATTTCTATTCCCAAAATGATTAGGTATTTAATTTTTTTCTAAAACTAAAGAGACATTTTTAAAGTTTTTTCTAAAACTGTATTAACCACCTTGACCCAATTGATATTTATAGACCGTCTTACCCAATAACTGCAAAACACACATTCTTTTCAAGTGCAAGCAGTGGGAGCAGCAGGTTCCCAGGTATAGACCAAGTGCTGGGGCATAGAAAACCTCTCATTTCAACTGGCTGGAATCCTACCGGGTATGTTCCCTGCCCATGATGGAGTTAGATTAATAACATATGGTGGAAAACTTCAAATCTTTGGAAATTAACACACTTATAAATAACCCATGGCTCATGGGTTTTAATATCGCAGAGGGCATTTAAAAATATTTCTAACAGAATGATAAAAATAAACGAAAGGAATTCAAGTGGAAGAATTTTCTAACATCATATCTCAAGATAATAACAATGATTAAAATATACCTAAGATTATCATAGCACTTTACAGTTTACATATATTCTGACATTTTATCTTAACAACCACTGTAGAGATGATAATATACGTGGATGTCACTCCAGTCCAAAGCAGTACATTAAACATCTCTACACTTTTAAGGAATGACTAAGAGGCCTGTCAGGCTGCTGGTCAATCCTCTGGGAGCATGATCTTGCCCTTCTACCCTGGCTTCCAGCCTTGCCCCATGCTCTCCCTCTATCGGTCCTCCCCCTTTCTGTGCCTGAGCCCGTTCTGTTACTTTTCTTGCAATGCATAATAATATTCAAGAACATTTGTGCATGAACTTGTATGTCTACCTAGGTGTTGAATAGTTTAAACCAAGGTTAGCTATCCCTACCCTCTCCTCCTCAGTAAATAGGCTAGCACACATCCAGGCCATCTCAGTGCAAGTCCAGTGCTTCTTCATGACAGGAAAACCTTGCTATTTGAACACATTTTGTACTATGAAATTTAATTCCACTTAAAGTAGTGACCAAAATTTCATAGGAAGTAGTGAAAACATGGTTTAATATTGAAATAAACCTGATATATGAAACAGAAAAAAATTATGAATTTAAGTTTATTTTATTTTATATACATTTTTAAAAATTGGGTTAAAATAATAGTTTTACACTAGTTGCTAGACCAAACAGCGAGTAAATCAAATGCTGGCTTTTGTGTATAAGTAGTATACGTGGAATTGTTAACATATACAGGTGATATAATGTTTTTCAAGTCACAAATGATTTCTGTAGCATGATCATAAAAAGGGCAAATTTTTAAAAATAAATTTGAAGGCTTTGCTAGCTTTCCCAGTGGCTCCTCTTAACTTTTGATATTTATTTAACTCTAAAGTACATATTTGATCAAAATTCTGGTCTCACTTTTCTTCTTCACTTGCTAATCCTTTCAACTTTGTTTTCATCAGATTTTGGGGGAGCGTTGGGAAGTACAGTTCAAAAATTCACCAATTTCATGTTTATTAACAGCATAAAATCTAGCATCTTTTATAATATGTATAATTTTCTGGCCAGGCATGGTAGCTCACGCCTGTAACCCCAGCACTTTGGGAGGCTGAGGCGGGTGGATCACCTGAGGTCAGGAATTCGACACCAGCCTGGCCAACATGGAAAAACCCCATCTCTACTAAAAATACAAAAATTAGCCAGACCTGGTGGTGCGTGCCTGTAATCCCAGCTACTTGGGAGGCTGAAACAGGAGAATTGCTTGAACCCAGGAGGCAGAAGTTGCAGTGAGTGGAGATCACACCATTGCGCTCCAGCCTGGGCAACAGAGCAAGACTCCATCTCAAAAATAAAAAAAAAGAAAATGTATAATCTTCTTTGGCAATTGTTTGTAATATATTTACATTATACTATTAAATGTCATCCATCAGATGATTTCAAATTAATTTTATGTATGCTCATAGTGACCTCTGTAACAGTAGGCAGATGAATCATTAATATTTAGAAAACAAAGATCTCTTCCCCCTTTCCTGCAACTGCCTCAACGAGAAACATTCAATATAGAAGAAAAGTGTGTTTTAATTAAATTTTATATTATTAAACAAGTGTCATTTTAGGAGCTGTGCAAGGAAACATGTTACACCTAAAACTGCTTGTTCTCCTCTTTTTCTTGGGCACACACCTTAACTACCCTTCCCAGCCCTCTTGCAATTTGGTGGAGCCATGTGAAAAGTTCTCCCGATGGGATGTGAGCAGTGATGTAGGTCATTTCCAGGCTAAGGTAGAGAAGAACTGTGAATATCATTCATATCGTCTTGCTTCCCTATCTGCCAACCAAATGCAAAGGATCTAGTGGAGGACTGCAAGACCCTAGGGAATGGTGGTTCTCTCTCTTAAGAAATAAATCTCTATTAGGTTAAGATATTGAGATTTTAGAGTTTTTTGTTATAGCTTGGTATAACAAGGTACTTCTGCTAATCCATCTTGAATAGCATCTTGAGTGAGTTCATACACGGAATTATTGTGTCTATGTAGGATTACTGCTGAATGGGCTAAATTTGTCCTAGAATTTGAAAGATTTTGAGCGGTTACAATAATTCCATTGAACAAAATTGTATTGAGTACTTATTCTATGTTTATCAGTACATTGAACATTGCAGAGGGTATCTGGAGAGAAGATGCTGGAAGGGAAGGATAAATTGTTACTGAATCCCACTTCTCACCACCTCACCACCAATATGTCTTTCCTGGACCATTGCTGGTACCTACTTACTGCTCTTCTCAAAACCATGCCAGCCTAAATGCAATCCATCTTCTAAATCACACCACAGTGATTTTTCCAAAGCTCCAATCTGATAGTGTAATACTCAGTTTAAAATCCTTAAGAGCTCAACCACCCCCAACTCCACCTTGGCTTTTGAGATAAAGATTAATATAAGTCAGGAACCCTGAGCAAAAACCTACAGATAGATGGATTTATATATATATATACACACACACACAAAAAAAATATACACACACGTATTATATGTAATACGTGTGTATATATAGAGAAACACTACTTATATAAATTATAGTAATGCCAGCTGCTATAACAAGTAAACCCAACATTTCAGTAACTTAACACTGTAAAAGTTTATTAGCTCTTGTGCAAAGTCCAGTGTAAGTGTCTATGACTATGGGAGCCCCACACAGTCATTCAGGGGCTCATGCTGATGGAGGCTCTGCCATTTCCGATAGGTGGCTTTGGAGGTTGCCCAGGATGTTGACATACAGATGGTGCAGAAAGAAAGAGTGTGGAGAATCATACATGGGAAATCAGTATGGACAAGGCCTGAAAATGGGCCACATGACTTTTGTGAACATTCCATTGGCTACATTTCACTCAGGTGACTGCACATAACTTTAAAGGAGCCTGGGAAAACATAGGCCATCTGTAGCCCACAAGAAAGAGGAAATGGATTGCTGAATATTTAGCCGTCTCCTTTGGTTTTCAAACATTTGTTCTTTTTCTCATGCTCCCTCCCCAAGGGAGACAACTCAAAGCTTTACCCAGTCACTATGCTCAGCTCAGTTACAAGATCACAGGTGATGGGAGAGACCACTCCATCCTCATGTGGCTCATGATAGTCCAAAGACCTATAATTTAAAAAGATAAATTATCTGCAAACCCTCACAATACACAATACACTGCGATCCAGCAGAGACCAAAGAAACCTCCCATTCATAAAAGGGAATACTGCAAGATGCACAACTAGCAAATTTGAAATCCTGCTACACACACATTGTGAACAACTTCCCCCATGAGTACCCTTGGGGTTGTGGGGACTTCCTTGCTAGACCCTGATTCTAGCAAGAAGCAACTTCCTTCTTCATTTTCCTCATGCTCCAGATCTGCATTCAAGGAGTCTCCTTCTTGTCCATAAACCACTAAGGCCATATCTGGGGAGACTATACCTTCCTTGGATGATACAGTTTTCACAGCCAGATTCTAGCTGCAAATTTCAGATCTCTGACGGTTGTATTGTGGTGTTTTGGTTTCATTCATTCTTAATACATTTATTAGGCATATATTTTGTGTGAAGCTCCATCTAGGAACTGGGTACAGTGGTTTAAGAAGACAAACAAAGTCCCTTTTTTCATGTATCTCACATTCTAGGTAAGGGAACAGACTGGAAGTTGTTTTAAAGTTCGAACGATCCAAACGTTTTCAGTCCTGGCTCACAGTTTCTTTGGCAATGCAAGGGCTTCAAAAATGTAGTACACTCACGTCATTACATAGTTTTGATCCTAAACATAGTTCTCAAATCTGTTTTTTGTTAGTTTGTGTTCTAGGCCCAACATCTTTCTTTTTAGCTAAGGACAACTGCTTTGAGGACTTATGGAACAGACTCAGGTAGTAAGAAAGTCAAGGCAGTTTATCTGATCTTTGTATCTGGCTGAGTAACTTTGTTCAATTATGGAAATTTCCTGGAACATTGTCAGTCAAAATTCTTTCAGTTTCGTCTGCAACTATGTGAGAGTCCAACCCCATAATAGGGATCCTTTTGATTTCTTTTCATATTGACTTGAAAACCAGCCATTTCTTGTCTAAGCCTATTGTGATCTTCTAATATCTTGCTAAACGCCATCTGTAGAGGCCAAAATGCTCTTTTCCATCCACTTTTCCCTGAGCAGTGGTTCTCAGAATTAGGTCCCCAGACCAACAGTGTCTGTATCACCTGGAAAGCTGTTAGAAATGAAAATCCAGCTGGGTGTGGTGGCCTCCCAACACTTTGGGAGGCCAAGGTGGGTGTAACACTTGAGCTCAAGAGTTTGAGACCAGCGTGGACAACATAGTGAGATCCCCCATCTCTACAAAACAAATACAAAAACTAGCCAGGTACAGTGGCACACGCCTGTAGTCTCAGGTACCTGGGAGGCTGAGGCAGGAGAATCGCTGGAACCAGAGAGGCGGAGGTTGCAGTGAGCCGAGATCACACCATTGCATTCCAGCCTGGGTGATGGGAGTGAAAAGGAAAACAAAAAAAGAGAGAAATGGAAATCCACAGTCCAGACCTATTGAGTCAGACACTCAGGGTGTGGTGCCCAGGAATTTGTGTATTTATAAGCCTTCCAGATGAGTCTCATGCATACTAGTGCTAAGAACCATTGCTCCAGAGCAGGGAGTATATGTTTGTGGGTAGAATAAAACAAAAACATACAGAGAAAGCGGGGCAACCAACCATTAGGTTAAAGTGATTAAATATCAGGATATTTTCAGACATTGAGAAAGTCAGTATGGTTTTTCCCCTGAACAAATTTTTAGGTAACGATTATAGGCCCTTGAAGGAAACGATTATAGGCCCTTTAAGGATAACCCTATTTTTCTTTCTTTTTAACTTTTAAGTTCTGGGGTACATGTGCAGGTTTGTTACATAGGTAAACTTGTGTCATGGGGATTTGTGGTACAGATTATTTCATCACCCAGGTATTAAGCCTAACACCAATTAGTTATTTTTCCTGATTCTCTCCCTCTTCCTTCCTTGCACTCTCTGATAGGCCCCAGGGTGTGTTGTTACTTTCTATGTGTTTGTGTGTTCTCATCATTTACCTCCTACTTGTAAGTGGCAGTATTTGGTTTTCTGCTCCTGTGTTAGTTTGCTAAGGATAATGGCCTCTAGCACCATCCACGTCCCTGCAAAGGACATGACCTCATTCTTTTTTATGGCTGCACAATATTCTACGGTTTATATGTACTACATTTTCTTTATCTAGTCTATCATTGATGGGCATTTAGGTTGATTCCATGTCTTTGCTATTGTGAATAGTGCTTCAATGAATATATGCATGCGTGTGTCTTTATAATGGAACAATTTATATTCCTTTTGGTATATACACAGTAATGGGATTGCTGTGTAGAATGATAGCTCTGTCTTTAGAATTTTGAGGAATCACCACCCTGTCTTCCACAATGATTGAACTAATTTATACTCTCATTGATAATGTATAAGCATTCCTCTCTCTCCACAACCTCACCAGCATCTGTTATTTTTTGTCTTTGTATTAGTAGCCATTCTGACTGGTGTGAGATGGTATCTCATTGTGATTTTGATTTGCATCTCTCTCTCTCTTTTGAGATGGAATCTTGCTCTGTCACCCAGCCTGTGTACAGTGGTGTGATGATCTTGGCTCAATGCAACCCTCGCCTCTCGAGTTGAAGCAATTCTCTTGCCTCAGCCTCCCGAGTAGCTGGATTACAGGCATGCGCCACCATGCCTGGCTAATTTTTGTATTTTTAGTAGAGGTGAGGCTTCACCATGTTGGCCAGGCTGATCTCAAACTCCTGACGTCAAGGCGATCCCCCTGCTTCAGCTTCCCAAAGTGCAGGGATTATAGGCATGAGCCACTGTGCCCGGACTGCATTTTTCTAATGATCAATGATGTTGAGTCTTTTCTACTATGATTTTTGGCCACATGTATGTCTTCTTTTGAAAAGTGTCTATTTATGTCCATTGCCCACTTTTCAATGTTTTTTTTCTTGTAAATTTGTTTAAGTTCCTTGTAGATGCTTGATATTAGACCTTTATTGGATGAATAGTTTGCAAAAATTTCTCTCATTCTGTAGGCTGAATGTTTACTCTGTTGATAGTTTCTTTTGTTGTGCAGAAGGTCTTAAGTTTAATTAGATCCCATTTGTCAATTTTTGCTTCCATTGAAATTGCTTTTGGCATCTTTATCATGAAATCTTCGACCATGCCCATGTCCTGAATGGTATTGCCTGATAACCCTATTTTTCTATGGTTGTTGTGCATACAGTTGTCATCAATGTTGTCACCTTAGATGATGTTGTTCCATTGTTGTCCTTATCTACAGAGGACTCTGACTGCCTTTGGAGATCATTTCCTTCTTAATTCTATGAGGTCCCAGGTGTACTGTCAATCACACAGTTCCAGGCCTTTGTTTCAAGAGAAGGAGCATGACTCAGACCCAGTTAAATCTGGTAATCTGTCTGAGACATTAGCAGTTATGATGGGCAAGGACATGTGACTCAAATACAGTCAATTAGAATCCAATTGGGACAATGAATACGAATGACCTTGGCACCAAAGGCCACAGTTGTCCACTCACCTGTCCACAGGCTGAGCACAAGGCCAGCCTGGCTCTTCATAGTACCCTGCATTATCCAGGGAAAGAAAAATTGACTGTTATTGGTTGGGCACGGTGGCTCACGCCGAGGCGGGTGGATCACCTGAGGTCGGGAGTTCAAGACCAGCCTGACCAACATGGAGAAACCCCGTCTCTACTAAAAATACAAAATTAGCCATGCGTAGTGGCTTCTGCCTGTAATCCCAGCTACTTGGGAGACTGAGGCAGGAGAATCACTTGAACCCAGGAGGTGGAGGTTGTGGTGAGCCAAGATGGCGCCATTGCACTCCAACCTGGGCAACAAGAGTGAAACTCCATCTCAAAAAAAAAAAAAAAAAAGTTATAACATACAAAACCCCATGTAAGAGCCCAGGTGGATGTTTCTGGACAGCAGGCAGTCTTCCACACAGTCATTCAGGGACCTAGGCTCCTTCCATCTTATGCCTTCAATATCTCCTCAGCCTCAGTTTTCAGCTTGATCCCCTACATTTGTCAGCACCCAGGGAAAGAGAGAGGGAGGGAGCCTGTGAATGGGAAGTGTTTGTGGGCAAGACCTTGAAGTGACACACATCACTTCTATCTACATTCCATTGGCCAGAACACAGTCACATGGTTACATCAGACTGCAAGAGAGGCTGGGAAAGAGGTCTGAATATGTGCCAGGAGGCAAAAGAAGAAGATATTTATTACCCATAACAGTCTGTGAAATATATGCCACTATATGCCACTCATAGTGATTGGTCCCAGTAGTGGACGTGTGATCTAAGGCAGACAATCAGAGTTCTTCCCTGGGATTTACCTTTGCTAAAATGAAGAAGTCCTGTCATTGTTTTTTTGTTTTTTTTTTTTTTGAGACGGAGTCTCACTCTGTTGCCCAGGCTGGTGTGCAGTGGTGCGATCTTGGCTCACTGCAAGCTCTGCCTCCCAGGTTCACACCATTCTCTTGCCTCAGCCTCCAGAGTAGCTGGGACTACAGGCGCCCACCACCACGCCTGGCTTAATTTTTGGTATTTTTAGTAAAGATGGGGTTTCACCGTGTTAGCCAGGATGGTCTCAATCTCCTGACTTCATGATCTGCCCACCTCCGCCTCCCAAAGTGCTGAGATTACAGGCATGAGCCACTGTACCCGGCCGAAGTCCTGTCATAGTTCTAAAGTTGTTAGCTAGCATCAGCCTGAAGTTGTCTGTCCAACACTATTCCCTTCCACTCCATCCACAGATTAGGAGAAGGAGCCCAAGACAGAGAGAACCAGTGCCAAAGTACTGAGTGAGTCAGATTCACCTCATTTTGAGTCCTGCATCAACCATCTCACAGATTAGGTCCAAATTCACCCTTTGTAGTGAACCAAGCCAATAAGGTCCCTCTTTGCTCAAACAAGTTTGAGTTGAGTCCTGACACAGATAGCCTTTGTCAACTGCTTGACTTATTTCCTGATGCAGCTTAGCATTAATTCCTAGACATTCTTCTATATCTCTGCTAGAGTGGAAAGAGAGAGGGAAGACAGATTGCTTTCAGTATGAAGCAAGTAAGTCTTTCTCACTGTCTCTTTTTTGTACATTGCTTTGTGGTTTAAAAACACATGCATTTGAAGTACAGATAAATCAAAATAGAAAATGGAAACATAAGAAACTCGGTTTTAAGAAACCACCATCTACTGTGTCATTACGTTTTATAAAAATTTTTCTGCCATTGATAATTTTGGTGTCTCACCCAGACACCCAGTTGATGTAAATGTTGGCCGCTCACAGTTCATAGATGTACCCTTCTCTGGAGAGCTGTCCTTGGCTGTGGGAGCCGCCTCACCTGGAATGCCCAGGAAATGGTGGCTTCTCCTAGAAAGAGCCCCCAGTTAGTGGCCAATATGGTGATTTTTTAAAAGCCCAGCCCCTTTGCTTTAAGGGAAAACAGTTCTGTGGTGCTGCTCTTGCTCCAGAGCTCCTTGCAGGAACAGGCTGAGGTTATCCTTTAGCTGAAAGTGATCCTATCTAGTTTCTTTCTGGTGCTATCTCAGTTGTTCCCGAGAACATTTCAGATTTTGCCTCTGCAGAATCCTAGCTAAGGCATCATCATAGCGCCTTCATACTCCATATTCATCTTTTCATTTTTATTCCTACTGAAACTACTCTCAGCATTCTATCTCTCACGGTGAGAGTTAGAGCTAGCGCTAGCCTTTCCTGTATAGAACAGTCAGTTTTAGCATTTACATCCCTACTAAAAATGCTTTTGATGAACTTGGTGGCTGAGCATGGTGGCTTATGGCTGTAATCCCAACACTTTGGGAGGCTGAGGTGGGTGGATCACTTTGAGCCCAGGAGTTTGAGACCAATCTGGCCAACATGTCAAAACCCCATCTTACAAAAAAATGCAAAAATTAGCCAGGCATGGTGGTGTGCACCTGTAGTCCCAGCTAGTCAGGACGCTAAGGTGGGAGGATCAGTTGAGCTCAGGAGGTCAAAGCTACAGTGAGCCATGATTATGTCAGCCTGTGCCACATAGGCTGTCTCCAAAAAAAAAAAAAAAAAAAAAACCAACAACAACAAAAAACAAACTTGGCTCTGCTTAAAGGTTTCTGTAAAACCCTCCTGAATACTCACTTCTATCTCCCACACACCCCCAGTTTTTTAAGCATTCTGCTTTGACCCTCACAACGTTCTGCTTTATAGTAGTTAGCCTTTTGCAAGCCTGTCTTATTTGAGAAGAGTCTGTATCTTTCATCCATGTGTCCCTAAAGCATTTTACAAAATTTTCCCTTCAGGATGCACACCAATAAATGCACTGGTGAGAATACCTTAGTACAGCCTTAGAGCCCGTTAAATGCCCCCTGCTTGGCTGGGCTTGGTGACTCATGCCTATAATCCTAGCCCTCTGGGGAGAATTACTTCAGGCCAGGAGTTGGAGACGAGCCCGGGAAACATAACGAGATGCTGTCTCTACAAAAAATTTCAAAATCAGTCAGGCATGGTGACATATACCTATAGTCCCAGCTAGCTACTTGGGAGGCTGAAGCAGGAGGACCACTTGAGCCCAGGAGTTTGAGGCTGCAGATCGCACCACTGCACTCCAGCCTGGACATCAGAGTAAGACACTGTCTCTAAAAATAAAAATATAAATATAAATAAATAAATAAATAAATAAATAAGCAAATCTCCCTGGTGCATAGCAGGGCTGGCACAAGGGCCCAGAGCAGAACAGAAGGATGAGGAGAGATTAATTCATCCCAATTGACTATGGAGATCGTGGAAACAAAGGCGACAAAGGAAAGGGGTAAATTAGAGGTAAGCCCAGATTTGTATGAGTGTAACAATATGTTCGTGAACAGAGAAGACTTTAGTTGTATGGGAAGAGGGGAGGCAGGTCTTTTCCTGGGCCAATCAGAGACTGGGAATGTGGTGGTGGTAGGTATAGCTACTGGTGTACTCATTATATAGTCAGAATGCACTAAGGTCCCAGTCAGGGTAAGGTTCGAGATAAAAGGCACTATGATCTCAAGGCAGGTGGGGCCAGCTGGAGACAAGAGGCACTGGCATGGCTCCCTATCTTATTTTTCCATGAGTTTTCAAGGTCAATACAAGGTGGGAGACAACTGTCCATTAGAGGATGTTATTCTGGGTTGTAACTTGTAAAAAGAAGAATGTGCCATTAGTGTGTCGTGTAAAACTTTTACCTGTGTCTGAACTTCCCCTTTTCCCAACAACCAGGGGCAAGAGGTCCCTCCCGCATATTTCTAGTAGTGATTAATCAGAGCACTGGCATTTTGGACGCATGGACTGGGCAATTTGGCATCACTTTTTTGAGACAGCGTTTCACTCTTGTTACCCAGGCTGGAATGGTGCAATCTCAGCTCACTGCAACCTCCACCTCCTGGGTTCAAGAGATTCTCCTGCCACAGCCTCCCAAGTAGCTGAGATTATAGGCATGTACCACCACACCCAGCTAATTTTGTATTTTTAGTAGAGACGGGGTTTCACCGTGTTGGTCAGGCTGGTCTTGAACTCCCAACTTCAGGTGATCTGCCTGCCTTGGCCTCCCACAGTGCTGGGATTACAGGTATGAGTCACCATGCCCAGCCCACTTTTTAAAATCCTTTCTTGACTTCGAAGTATATTTCTTCACAGCTATGCCTTTGATTGTAAGTTACATCATTACATTATTTTATGTATAGTAACTCCCTTATTCATGGTTTCAATTTCAGTTACCTATGTTAAACCATGGTCTAAAAATATTAAAGGAAAAGTTCCAGAAATAAAAAATGTATAAGTTTTAAATTTCACACCATTTTGAGTAGTGTGATGAAATTTCTGCCTATCCCACTCCGTCATGCCCAAGACATGAATCATTCCTTTGTCCAGTGTATCCACACTGTACATGCTACCTGCCCATTAGTCACTTAGAAGCCCTCTCAATTATCACATCAACTGTGGAGGTATCACAGTGCTTTTGTTCAAATCACCCTTATTTTACTTAATAACAACCTGAAAGCACAAGAGTAGTGACACTGACATATTATTATAATTGTTATATTTTATTACTATTGTTTTTCATCTCTTACTGTGCCTGATTTATAAATTAAACTTTATCATAGGTATGTATGTTTAGAAAACAACATACTATATACAGAATTCAGTATTATCCATGACTTCAGGGGTCCTGGAACATATCCCCTGTGGATAAGCAGTAACTACTATATCCTTAAGGGAAAGGAAATGTGGGCAGTGAGATTTTAAGATGTCATTGGTTGTTAGTGCATTCTAATTTCATAGCTATTAAAATGTGACTATATATCTTGCAACCAATATAATGCAGAAATATCTAGACTTTTATTAAGAACTCTGGCTTTGGAAACTAATTTTGATTCAAGGTTCAGATTTTGGCTCTGCCATTTTTAGTTGAGTGATCTTGCAAAGTTTACCTCATTTTTCAGAATGAAATAGAAAATTGTGAGCCTTTAAAATCACAGGGCCATTGAGAGTATTGGATGAGTCGATACAGACAGGACATTCACCATAGTGGATGACGGCACATAGTAAGAGAGGGTGAAGACATTTTGGTTGCCAATCCAACAGCCTTTCTTTTCTCTCTTCCTCATTAACAGAATGCCAATGTTATTTACCTGCCTCAGAGGAACAGCCTGTTAAAAAGTCCAGGATTCTCCTAAACACAGAGGGAGAAATCATAATTTGTCTAAGCCAATCAGAGTTGTTTATCTCTTGTCAAGTAATTGGTTTAGACATTAGTGTGTGATGTAATTCTGGCCAATGGGATATGACGGGAAGTGTCCTGTGAGGACTTTAACAAAGGGATGCATCATGGGAATATTTTGGAAGTTGTCATCTGCATAGGATTGCCATCTTGGTTTTATGAAGGTGCAACACCACCATTATGACAGAACAGAAACAAGGACACCCTTGGATTCTTGGGAGATACTAATGAACCACTGAGAACCGCACCTGTAATCCCCTTCCTCTAGACTTCTTGCACAATAAGTAATTAAAGACATCATTAAAGCAACTTCAATTGAATTTTCTATTATTTGTAGCAAAAAAGACTTGAAATTGATGCAGTGTTTAGTGGCTATGAGCTCATAACTATTTCTGCTACTGTTGTTAGTGCTTACTTTACCATCTGTTCCTAAGTTTCCTCATCTAACACATGGGGAATAAAAAGATATTTGCTTTTGAAAATTGTCAGTGGGATGGATGAGATAATGCATATAGAAAGCTTAGTCCATTGACTAGCCCAAAGAAAGCATTTAATGAAGTGTAGCTTTTCTTCCTATTATTATTTTGTTGTTATAGTGCCACTATTTAGGACAATGTTGTGGATTGTATTATTTTTTCACAACCCTATCTTTGCTCTGAGGTCATGTCATGGTTCACTTTTAACAGAATATACTATTCTACAACCTACTGACTTTGGGCTTGGCCATGTGTCTTGCTTTGGTCAATGGAATGTGAGAAGATATAATCTATACCATATCTGTACAAAGTTTTTGAATGTGCTCATATAGTTCTGCTTGCTCTCTTGTATTTCTGCCATTTTCTTTGAGGAGAACATGTCCCAAGTAGTCTCTATTTCTTTATCCTGGGTCCTTGAATGAGAGACATATAGAGAAGATCTAAACCCAACCTGTAGCCTGAAGAAGAGCTGGCTCAGCCAACGTACAGTTGATGGTCCAGGAAGCTGCTGTGGGAAAGGAATCTCAATAGAAACAAATATTTCTTTGAGTGACTGAGATTTGGGAACTGTTTGTTGTACAGCTATTATTGCCATGAAAAAAACAAAAAACAAACAAAAAAAACTTGACTAATACAGCCAAAAAAAGAGAAAATACAAATAGAGCTTCAGAGTCTTCCCCAAATTTATTGCTTCGTCCAGGCAGACTTGTGACATCTGGGATAGTTCCTAAAACAGTAGAAGAGCTGATCGGACCAGTGGATTTTGGGCCCTGCTGATGATCTTCTAAGAGGTGAAAGGCTCAGGCTACTAAAGAGAGCTCCTCTTTGCATCGTTTAACTGACATGTATGGGCCAGATTCTTCCTACTTCACGTTTCTTCAGGGCTCCCACTAATGGTAATTGAGACACAGTTGGCTAAGATTGGCTTGGGAGGAGGGGAATAGTTTGGACACCGTCAGAGGCATCTTTTGATTAAGCCGTGTAGAACATAAATTACTCGAAGGGAAGTGAGTCTAAGAAACTGGAACTAGAGCCAGTGCAGAGGATAGAAGGAAGTCAACTGGTGAGAAACAGGAATGGGAGACTAGGACAACAAGAACCAAATCTACAAATCGTGAGAAAGTCAGAAGAGCAAGCAGCCAGATGTTCCATAATTGCACATTGGAAAAAATCTAGAGCTGAGTACTGAGTGGAGGTACTGGAAAATAGGTAAGGCAGGGAGTGCGGCAGAAACAAAACAAACAAATAAAACCAAACAACAACAACAACAACAAAAACAAGCATTTGTCAGAGTCAAAGCCATGACCCATTTGTTCTAAGGCACTGGGGCTGGATAAAACCTACTTTTGAGTAAGCGCTGGAGTCAAGAAATTGGGTGGATGGATCGTTAGTGTCCCAGGTGTCACAGGACAATGAGACTCTTCACTCTGGTTTTCTGGCTGCTACCCCCATGCCTCTGGGACTCAGTTTTGGAATTTCTCAACCTGGTTCTCTGAAGAACTAAGCCTGCCTTAAGCCTCAAAATCACAGTGGAGTCCATGGTTCCTGGTACTGCTGTCTGCTTGTCTAGATGTCTGCATGTTGCCTGTTACCAGATTTCTCTCCTGTTTGCCAGGACTCCCAGTGACTTCCTCTTGCTGGGCCTCCCCTACACTCACCTTTGGAGGAGCTAGGCCCCTGACTTCTACCCGCCACCAAGCCTTCCCGTCCCATGTTCCACCTCCCACTTTGCTGTGGTTCACCCAGGAGCATCCACAATGGTCAGCCTGTTCCTTGGTTTCTGACTGTTCCTCCCAGGTCTTGCTGTGCTCCACTGCCCAGGGTCTGGCACACATGTAGGCTTAAGAAATGCTTATAGCCTCCTTGAGTGACCTTCTTTACTTAACTTTCTGATCCCTGAAATTATACTTTTATAGATATGGTCCTTTGGTTCACATTAAAATATAAATTCCCTGTGGGAGAGACCCTATTAAGCCTTGCAGGGAATTGCTAATTTACATCTTAATGTGAATGAGGTTACTGGATTTTTTCCCCCTCTTAAAGCAATTCTTGATGGAGGTAGGGGAAAAATAGAGAAGCCATGATCATCAGATAATGATTAAAAAATGGCTACAGAGACAGGGAAAGGAAACAAAAGAGGAAATTTGGGTTCATGGCTTTTTGTAAGGCATTCAGTGTGGAAAATTGTTCCAGATGCTTCTTTTGATCTTGATGGGTAAGGGTTTTGTTTTGTTTTGCTTTGTCTTGTTTGAAATTTAATTCTTTTTGCATTATTTCTATACAGAGTGATGCAAAGCAAAAGGATTAATGGTAAATATAAATGTGCCCTTAAAATGAAAATCAGTCCGCATAGGGAAGAATAACAGGATGATGGATATAAATGAATCACAAAACTGTCTGACTATTGTGTAGGCTGTAGCTAAAGCAACCCAAGAAAGTAGATTTCTCTAAGGAGACTGATCTCTCTGCTGTGATATGACAGTGCCCTAAGTGTGCATTTTCAGAAACTCAGTTTTGCTGGCACATGCAAATACATCAGCCTCAAAGGATTGACTCGTAGCTCTCAAGCTCACAAGAGTATGATGAGAGACTTTTCTAGCCTGCATAATATTATTTTATACATTGTCAGTGCACCTTCTCCTTGTATCAGGATCATTGAGAAGCCAACTCAGTAGCAAGATGGCAGCCTGTTGGAAATGAGTGTAGAGAAAGGCTTATCCTTACCTACAACTGAGTTATTAGGTGCCAGGAACCACTTTATTTCTCATTCTCAAAACAGTCCACAAACTAGGTATTTTCGTTATCTCCCTGTTACAGATGGGTAAATGAGGCTCCAAGAATTTATGTGTTTACCCCAAGTCATCAGGTTAGAAAGAACCTGAGCTGGATTCAGACCCAGATAAGTGAGTCAGTAAAACAAAACTATGTAGTCTTTGGCTACATGGAAGAACTGAAGGAGATAGCCATTATCACCATGTGGCTCCTGAGCACTTGAAACATGGCTAGTATGACTAAAAAACTAAAGCTCAAGTTGTATTTATTTCTAATACATTTAATTTAAATAGTTATCTATAGCTAGTGACTTCTGCATTGGACAGGATACCTCCAGATGCCTGCTTAGAGAAATCCAAAAGTGAAGAGAGATTTTTTTTTTTTTATTAAGAAGTCTTTTTCATACAACATCCATGAATCTTAAGTATTATCATCCCCACTTTTCAGATGAGAGCACTGATATTCAGAGAGAATAATTGATTTGCCCAAGGTTTTACAGCTGGGAGAAGAATCTAGGTCAGAGACACCGAAATCTCAACTTTTTCAAAGAATCTGGGCTGCTTCATAATGCGTGTAACCATGTGTCTACAGCTGGACATTTAGGTTCATTTCAGTTTATTTTTCAGAACTCATCTTTCACTGAAATGAATATTTTAGTATATAAGTCATTGTCTCTGCAATAAATTATATGTTTTGAAGAGACTACTCTAAGCAAATTTACAGTGACAGAGTATATAAGTATTACAAATTATTTTCAGGAATATTTACACTTTCCTTAGCCAGGCTAGAGCATTTGTTTCATTTGCTGTAAGTGCGGTCATTTAAGGAGGCCTTTGCTAATTCAGTCAGTGAAAGATATCTTGTTTTACATTTTTATATTTATTACCATAAGTGAGGTTGGACATTTTTCTCTTATTTCTTCTCTAAATTAGCTGTTCCTGACCTTTTTTGAGACCATAACATTTTTTCCCACTGAGGCTTCCTAGATGGATTATAGACCTTCAAAAGCTACAAACTGTCAGAAAAGTGTATTTGGGATAAATCAGACCTCTCCTTAGGCTGTTTCCTTCTTGAATTCAGAGGAATAACCTTTTAAAAGGAGTCACTTTGGAAAGTTGCATGGCCAGCTGCCCAAATGTGTAGGAACCATCAACAATTTTACTATTCCTAAGCTTCTAAGAACAAGGAAGTTATTAAGAAACTTGTGGGTACACAAAATGAAAACCAAATAATAATCATAAATTAATGATCAGTGATTCCATGACATCATGATTAAAAATGAGCTACCCTACACTTTTACACTGCTGGTGGGAAAGCAAATTAGGGTTTCCATAGCGGTACAACCACTATGGAAAACAGTATGGAGATTCCTTAAAGATCTAAAAACTGAACTACCATTCCATCCAGCATTCCCACTACTGGGTATCTACTTAAAGGAAAAGAAGTCATTATATGGAAAAAACATGTACATGCGTGTTTATAGCAGCACGATTTGCAATTGCAACGATATGGAACCAACCTAAATGCCCATCAACCAATGAGTGGATAAAGAAAATGTGGTACATATACACCATGGAATAGTACTCAATACTACTCATAAAAAGGAACAAAATAATGTCTTTTGCAGCAACTTGGATGGATCTGGAGGCCATTATACTAAGTAAAGTAACTCAGGAATGGAAAACCAAATATGGTATGTTCTCACTTATAAGTGAGAGCTAAGCTAGGAGGATACGAAGGCATAAGAATGATTTAACGGACTTTGGAGACTCAGGGTCGGGGAAAGGCTGGGAGTAGGGGGAGGGATAAAAGACTACGTATTGGGTACAGTGTACACTGCTTGGGTAACAGGTGCACTAAAAGCCCAGAAATTACCACTAAAGAACTTATCCACATAACCAAAAACCACTTTTACCCCCCAAAACTATTGAAATAAAAATTTTTTAAAAATTAAATAAACTATCTTAGTCTATTTTGTAACCCAAGAAGTATTTCAGATAGGTCTCAGTCAGTTCAGAAGTTTATTTTGCCAAGGTTAAGGACAATGCCTGAGAGAAAAACAAACTAACAACAACAACAAAACAGGGAGACCCAGAAACTGTCTATGGTCCGTGCCTTTCTCCAAAGATGACTTTGAGGGCTTCAATATATAAAGGGGAAAAGTATGCTGGAAGGGAAGGAGGAAAGGTATCAAATCATTCACATATTTCAAGAGAAAAGGAGCAGGTAGGGGTATTGTCAATTATGCATTTGTCTTGTGCTCAGTGAATGGGCACTTTACGTAAGATAAGGTGAACAGAGCAGCTAGCTGTGGAGATATTTTACCTGTAGCTAACTGCTTAAGAACAAAAGGAAAGGCAGGTTCTTGTATGACTCAACTTTCAGTTTAATTTTTTCCTTTTGGTGTAGTGAATTGAGGTCCCAAGTTTTTATTTTCCTCTCACAATTAAATGTGTATTTAGATCCTTAACTCCTTAGCAGATTAACCTGGGGACAGAGAAATTTAGTAGCTTAAAAGATGCTGCCACTTGAAGATGAGTAAGGCAAAAGATAAAACAGCTCTAAAGCATAAATATGAGTTGACAGTAAACAGAAATTCAAATTTTATAAAATGTCAGAAATATATCACTGAGTTAGACCTATGCATTGAAATTTGATGATGATGATGGGTGTGGGGTTAAGAGCTAACTAGTGAATGCTAAGTAATCATTATCTGTAAAATGAAAAGTGATGAGAAACTGGAAAAGTTAGTCTTTTTCTGTTTGCTTCTCAATCATAATCAACATGAAGTATTAGGTGGGCACCACTGGTCATCACCTTGCTCAAACTTTTTTTTTTTAAGGAATAAATGCTGTCTGGCCAGGAGCAGTGGCTCACACCTGTAATTCCAGCACTTTTGGAGACCAAGGTGGGCAGATCACCTGGAGTCAGGATTTCGAGACCAGCCTGGCCAGCACGGAGAAACCCTGCTTCTACTAATAATACAAAATTAGCCAGGTATGGTGGTGCGCACCTGTAATTCCAGCTACTCAAGCTACTCAGGAGGCTGAGGTAGGAGAATCACTTGAACCTGGGGGGCAGAGGTTGCAGTGAGCTGAGATCTCACCACTGCACTCCAGCCTAGGTAACAGAGTGAGACTCGTATCAAAAAAAAAAAAAATAAATAAATTCTATCTTTGTTTAAATTTTATTTCATTTATCATGAGTTTCTCTGCACTAATTTTTATTTTTTAATTACAGCAGTCTCCTTTTATCAGCAATTTTACTTTCCTTGGTTTCAGTTACCCTTGGTCAACCACAATTTGAAAATATTACATTATTATTATTATTATTATTATTATTTTTGAGACGGAGTCTCGCGCTGTCACCCAGGCTGGAGTGCAGTGGCCGGATCTCAGCTCACTGCAAGCTCCGCCTCCCGGGTTCACGCCATTCTCCTGCCTCAGCCTCCCGAGTAGCTGGGACTACAGGCGTCCGTCACCTCGCCCGGCTAGTTTTTTTTTTTTTTTTTTTTTTTAGTAGAGACGGGGTTTCACCATGTTAACCAGGATGGTCTCGATCTCCTGACCTCGTGATCCGCCCGTCTCGGCCTCCCAAAGTGCTGGGATTACAGGCTTGAGCCACCGCGCCCGGCCGAAAATATTACATTATTTTGGAGAGAGAAAGAGACAGAGGGACAGAAAGAGAGCACATTCACATAACTTCTATTGCAGTATATTTTTACAATTGTTCTATTTTATTATTGTTGTTGTTAATCTCTTAACAACAATCTGTGCCTAATTTATAAAGTAAACTTTTTCATATGTATGTCTAGAATAAAACTATAGCATATATAGGGTTCAGTACTATCTGCGGTTTCAGGTATTCATTGGGAGTCTTGTAGCGGGGACTACTATATTGCATTAAAGCAGTCATTTTGATTACCGAGTGTTCTGGCAGCTCCATAAATTTTGTGTCTCAGGCAAATGCCTCACTTGCCCTAGTCCTGGCCATTCCCTGGGTGGGAAACATTCCTTGATCAGAAACCTGTCCATGGGATCTGTGAACCCTGACCTCTGAAGCTTCTTCCTATTCCACCAGCCTTTTCAGCCACATTTGAAATTGACATTTGGGAAAAGACTCTCCTCAGGTTGTTTTATACATGAAATAGTCACAAGTTTACCTTTTCTTAGCAATTCTTCCCCCAAACCTAGCAGACTTATGACCTAATTGCCTGCAATCCATTCCATGCGACCAATGACCAAAATCAAAGTCTTGATTATGATTCTGAAGCCCTATTTTCTTCACTGACTCAGATACCATGTCTCATTTTCAACTTAATGGGACTTACTTTATGGGTATAGGGTTTCAGTAAAAAGGCTACCCACTTACTCTCATCTTTGCCTTGAATCATTTTATCCAACTGAAAAATTTTACTCAAAACCATACCCCTAGGCCAGGCGCGGTGGCTTGTGCCTGTAATCCCAGCACTTTGGGAGGCTGAGGTGGGTGGATCACCTGAGGTCAGGAATTCAAGACCAGCCTGTGCAACATGGTGAAACACCGTCTCTACTAAAAATACAAAAATTAGCTGGGCGAGGTAGCACGTCTGTAATCTTAGCTACTCAGGAGGCTGAGACATGACAGTTGCTTGAACCTGGAGGTGGAAGTTGCAGTGAGCTGAGATCATCGCACCACTGCACTCCAGTCTGGGTGACAGAGTGAAACTTCTTTTGAAAAAACAAACAAGAAACAAAACAAACAAGCAAAAAAACATAACCTTAGTCTTTTCTTTGCCTTGAGGTTTTTCAATCAACTGAAAGTTTATCCTGCTATTTTGTTACATCAAACTTTTTTTTAATTCCATCTCTTCCTTTAGGAACTGGAAGCAGAGGGCTTTACCAAAATTACGAGGTCCTGAATTTCTAGAATCTCTGTTTCCTCTCATTTTTACTTGCAAGTTGGCAATTGTTTTCTGAGCTCATTGCTTTCTTGTAGCACCTGTGCCAAATGTAGCCAATTGCAATCAACTCCTGAAGTTTTCATCCTTTTCCCCCAGAGCTACCAGTTTATTAGGCTCATATGACTCTTGTGTTACACAGAGACAATGGATGTGAAAGATATTCCCATCCTAATCCCTGAAACCTGTGAATATGTTATTTTACATGAAAAAAGGGAATTAAGACTGGGTGCGGTGGTTCATGCCTGTAATCCCAGCACTCTTGGAGGAAGAGGCAGGCGGATCGTCTGAGGTCAGGAGTTCGAGATCATCCTGGCCAATGTGGCAAGACCCCCGTCTCTACTAAAAATACAAAAGAAAATTAACTGGGCATGGTGGTACACACTTGTAGTTTCAGCTACTCAGGAGGCTGAGGCAGAATCGCTTGAACTTGCGAGGCGGACGTTGCAGTGAGCCAAGATTGTGCTACTGTACTCCAACCTGGGCAACAGAGCAAGACTCCATCTCAAAAGAAAAAAAAAAAGGGTGGTCAGGGGGAATTAAGGCTGTGGACAGATTAAGGTGTCTAATCAGCTAACCTTAAAATAGGGAAATTATCTAGGTGGTCCCAATCTAATGATATGAGTTATTTAAGAGCAGAGGCATAAAGTCAGAGGAATTCCACACAGAAAGGGTAAGTCAGAGAAAACAACATAGAAAGAATACACAGACACACCTCAAAGATATTGCAGGTTTGACTCTAGACCAGCAGTCCCCAATCTTTTTGGCACCAGGGACCGGTTTTGTGGAAGACAGTTTTTCCTCAGACCCGGGCAGTGGAAGAGCTGGGTTGGTTTGCGGATGATTCAAGCACGTAACGTTTATTGTGTACTTTATTTCTGTTATTATTACATTGTAATATATAATGAAATAATTATGCAACTCACCATCATGTAGAATAAGTGGGAGCCCTGAACTTGTTTTCCTACAACTAGACAGTCCCATCTGGGGGCAATGGGAGACAGTGACAGATCATCAGGCATTAGATTCTCATAAGGATCACACAACCTAGATTCCTCCCATGAGCAGTTCACAATAGGATTCGCACTCCTATGAAAATCTAATGCTGTGGCTGATCTGACAAGAGGTGGAGCTCAGGCAGTGATGCTCCTTTGCCCGCAGCTCACCTCCTGCTGTGCAGCCTGGTTTCTAACAGTTCTTAAGGTACCAGTTGGTGGCTCCTGAGGTTCGGGACCCCTGCTCTAGATCACCACAGTAAAAAAAAAAAAAAAAATCACAATAAAGTGAGTCACGCACATTTTAAAGTTTCCCAGTGCATATAAAAGTTTGTACACAACACTGTAGTCTATTAAGTTCACAAAATATTTATGTCCAAAAAATGTACATACTTTAATTAAAAATACTTTATTGGTAAAAATGCTAATGATTTTCAGAATCTTCAGAGACCCATAATCTTTTTGCTGGTGGAGAGTCTTGCCTCAATGTTCATGGCTGCTGATTGATCAGGTTGGTACTTGCTGAAGGAAGGTTGGGGTGACTGTGGCAATTTTAAAACATAAGACAACAATGGATTTTGCCTCATTGATTGATTCTTCCTCTCACAAATGTTTTCTCTGAGGATGCAATGCTATTTGTTAGCATTTTACCCACAGTAGAACTTCCTTTAAAAATTGAAGTCAGTCCAGCCAGGCGCAGTGGCTCATGCCTGTAATTCCAGAACTTTGGGAGGCCAAGGCAGGCGGATTACGAGGTCAGGAGATTGAGACCATCCTGGCTAACATGGTGAAACCCCGTCTCTACTAAAAATACAAAACACAATTAGCCGGGCATGGTGGCGGGTGCTGTAGTCCCAGCTACTTGGGAGGCTGAGACAGGAGAATGGCGTGAACCTGGGAGGTGGAGCTTGCAGTGAGCCAAGATCATGCCACTGCACTCCAGCCTGGGTGACAGAGCGAGACTCCATCTCAAAAAAAAAAAAAAAAAAAAAAAAAAAAATGGAGTCAATCCAAAGGTCTAATATGCAGAATCTACAAGGAACTTAAACAAATTTACAAGAAAAAAACAACCCCATTAAAAAGTGGGCAAAGGACAAGAACAGACACTTCTCAAAAGAAGATATTTATGTGGCCAACAAACATATGAAAAAAAGCTTAACATCACTGATCATTAGAGAAATGCAAATCAAAGCCACAATGAGATTTTCATAATTGTCAGTAAGAATGGCAATTACTAAAAAGTCAAGGAACAACAGAGGCTGGTGAGGCTGTGGAGAAATAGGAATGCTTTCACACTGTTGGTGGGAATGTAAATTAGTTCAACCATTGTGGAAGACAGTGTGGCAATTCCTCAAATATCTAGAACCAGAAATACCATTTGACCCAGAAATCCCATTACTGAGTATATACCCAAAGGAACATAAATCATTCTATTGTAAAGACACACACACACATATGTTCACTGCAGCACCATTCCACAATAGCAAAGACATGGAATCAACCCAAATGCTCATCAGTGATAGACTGGATAAAGAAAATGTGGTACATACACACCATGGAATACTATGCAGCCATAAAAAGGAATGAGGTCATGTCCTTTGCAGGGGCATGGATGGGGCTAGAATAAAAAATCCTCAGCAAACTAACACAGAAGCAGAAAACCAAACACCACATGTTTCCACTTATAAGTAGGAGTTGAACAGTGAAAACACACGGACACAGGGAGAGAAACAACACACACTGGGGACTGTCAAGGGGCCAGTGGGAGTGAGAGCATTACGATAAATAGTTAATGCATGTAGGGCTTGATACCCAGGTGATGGGTTGATAGGTACGGCAAACTATTATGGCACACATTTACGTATGTGGCAAACCTGCATATTCTGCACATGTATCCCAGAACTTAAAATTAAATTAAAAAAAAAACTACAGTCAATCCTCTCAACCCTGCCACTGCTTTATCGACTAACTTTATGGAATATTCTAAATCTTTTGTTATCATTCCAACAATGTTCACAGCATCTTCATCTGCTGTAGATTTCATCTCAAGAAAATACTTTTTGTGCTCATTCGTAAGAAGCAACTCCTTATCTGTTCAAGTTTCATCATGAGATTGCAGCAATTCAGTCACATCTTTGGCCACCACTTCTAATTCCAGCTTTCTTGCTGTTTCCATCAGATCTGCAGGGACTTATTGCACTGAAGTCTTAAACCCCTCAAAGTCATTTGTAAAGGTTGGAATGAACTTCTTCCAAACTCCCGTGAATGTTGATATTTTTACCTCTTCCCATGAATCACAGATGTTCTTAATGGCATCTAGAATGGCAAATCCTTTCCAAAAGGTTTTCGATTTACTTTACCCACATTCATCAGTGGAATCACTAATTATGGCAGCTGTAGTCTTACAAAATGTATTTCTTAAATAATAAGACATGAAAGTTGAAATGACTCCTTGATCCCTGGGCTGCAGATTAGATGTTGTATTAGCAGGCATGAAAATGACATTAATCTCTTTGCATATCCCCATGAGAGCTCTTGGGTGACCAGGTGCATTGTCAATGAGTAGTAATATTTTGAGAGGAATCTTATTTTCTAAACAGTAGGTCTCAACAGTGGGCTTAAAATATTCAGTACACTATGCTGCGAACAGATGTGCTGCTGTCTAGGCTTTGTTATTTCATTTACAGAGCACAGGGAGAGATTTAACATAATTTTTTTTTTTTTTTTTGAGATGAAGTCTCGCTCTGTCACCCAGGCTGGAGTACAGTGGTGTGACTTCAGCTCACTGCAGCCTCCGCCTTCAGATCCACCCACTTTAGCTTCCCAAAGTGCTGGGATTACAGCACTGAGCCACCACGCCTGGCCTAGCCCTAGGATTTTTGAAATGGTAAATGAACATTGGCTTCAACTTAATGTCACCTGCTGCCTTAACTTCCAACTTCTGCAGCTTCTTCACCTCTCTGTCATACGATGAAGAGAATTAGGGCCCTGCTCCGGGTTAGGTTTTGGCTTAAGGGGAATATTTGGGCTGGTTTGATCTGTCCAGACCACACAAACTTTCTCCCTATCGGCAATAAGGCTGTTTTGGTTTCTTAACATTTGTGTGTTCACTGGAATACCATTTTAAATTTCAAGAACTTTTCCTTTTCCTTTCCTTTCCTTTGTTTACCAAACAACTTAGCTAACTATTTGGTGCAAAAGGCCTCGCCTTCCGCTTGTCTCTGCTTTTGACATGCGTTCCTCACTCAGCTTAATCATTTTTAGTTTTTTATTAAATGTGACAGACACCTGACCCTTCCTTTCACTTTGAACACTTAGAGGCCATTGTTAGATTAGTAATTGGCCCAATCTCAATATTGTTGTCTCAGGGAATAGGGAGGCCAGAGGGAAGGAAGAGAGATAGGGTAGTTGATAAAGCAGTCAGAATACACACAACATTCATTAATTACATTCATCACTTTATATGGGCTCAGTTTGTAGCACCTCAAAACAATTAGAATAGTAACATCGCAGATCACTGATCGCAGATCATCCTAGTAATAATGAAAGAGTTTACAATATTGTGAGAATTGCTAAAATGTGACACAAAGGCACACAATGAGAACACAGTATTGGAAAAATGGAGCCAACAGATGTGCTTGATGCAGGGTTGTCACAAATTTTCAATTTATTTAAAAAAAAAACAAACCAATATCTGCAAAGCGCAATAAAGTGAAATAAAACAAGGTATGCCTGTATCTGCCCTTGCTGGCTTTGGTGGAGTAGGAAGGGGATAACAAGTCAAGGAATGTGAAGGCCTCTAGAAGTTGGAACAGCCCTCAGTTTATAGTCAGCAAGGAAATATAAATCTGAATGCTACAACTGCAAGGAACTGATTTTGCCAACAACCCAACTGTGCAAAAAACCAGATTCTCCCTTGGAGCCTGAAGAAAGAAATGCAGCCTGCCGACACCTTGATTTCAGCCTGGTGAGACTCACATAGGACTCCTGCACTACAGATCTTTAAGATAATAAGTTTGTGTTGCTTTCAGCCTAAATTTGTAGTAATTCATTACAGCAATAATCAAAATCTAATACATGTCCCAAGGTATCATTGACCACCATTTCAAGAAATATTTTGCTCCTGTAATACATGCGTCGCTGTTTTTCCAGATTCGGATACACATTACCCAGTTGTTCACCACCTAACTGACAAGTCTCTACCAAACATTTTAGGTTTGTGTTATGACAGCCCCCTACTTCCAGTTTCAATTCCTACATGAGTCAAGATAGCTTAAACTATCCTGTCATTACAAATTAACTAGGAATCCCAGTGATTTCACAAAGGTTTATTACTCATAGAAAATCTGCTATGGGCCCAGCAGAACTCTAGGACACCTCCCTTCCAAGAGGTGACTCAGAGATCCAGCCTGCTTATATCTCATGACTCAGTTTAATCTAATATGTATATTTTCAGGGGGCACAGCAGGAAAAGAAAACCCTGGAGGATTTTTACTTTCTCAGATGAAAAAAATCACTTCTCACTTTTGCTCACAGTCCATTGGCCACAAATAAAACACAGCTCTGCCTAACTCCAAGAAGGACGAGAAATGTAAGGGTTTTTTTTTTTTTTTTTTATGTAAAGAACTCAGTATTGGTGGTAACTAGTGATACCTTTCTATACTTTGTTATTTAAAAAAAAAAAATCAGGCTGGGTGTTATGATGCATGACTGTAATCCCAGTGCTTTGGGAGGCTGATGCAGGAGGATCCCTTGAGCCCAGGAGTTTAAGACCAGTCTGGACGATATAATAAGACCCCATCTCTATTAACAAACAAACAAAAAATAGCCAGGTGTGGTAGCACATATCTGTAGTCCCCATTACTCCAGAGGCTGAGGCAGGAGGAATGCCTAAGCACGGCAGGTCAAAGAGGCAGTAAGCCTTGATCACATGCACCAGTGCACTCAGATTGGTCCAATTTAAATATCCAGTTTAAATTAGTTTTAATTTAGACCTTTTAGAGATCTTCTTACCTCCTGACTTGGAAACTTAGAAATTTCAGGGAGAGAAGCAGTGTGGGCAGCATTATCAATTCTTCTCCCATGCAAGAAAGGAAATTCGTTGTCTTTTTTTTTTTTTTGAGACGGAGTCTTGCTGTGTTGCCCGGGCTGGAGTGCAGTGGTGCGATCTCGGCTCACTGCAAGCTCCGCCTCCCGGGTTCAAGCCATTCTCCTGCCTCAGCCTCCCGAGTAGCTGGGACTACAGGCGCCCGCCACCACGCCCGGCTACTTTTTTGTATTTTTAGTAGAGACGGGGTTTCACCGTGTTAGCCAGGATGGTATCGATCTCCTGACCTCGTGATCTGCCCACCTCGGCCTCCCAAAGTGCTGGGATTACAGGCGTGAGCCACCGCGCCCGGCCTGGAAGTTTGTTATCTTTTATGGGAACATTTCTTTCCTCTCCTTCCAGGTTGTAATCCTTTGTTTTATAGAGATGGTGAGGAAATAGGAAAAATGGAAATAGAAATGACTGTTGGTGGAGTAACATGTCCCAGTCTTCCTGGGTATGCGGCCGATGGCCTATTTCAAGGTGATTTCCCTTAGGATGGTGATGCATTGTTTATTGCGGTGATGTCCAGCATAGTTTTGCCTCTGCCCCACCGAGGACCTTGTGAAGAGCAGCAACCAAGTCTCCCTTTGTCCTCAGCCCCATCTCTGAGTTGGGCATCATATAGCCCGAAGCAGCTACTGGGTTTTCTTCCTTCTCTATCCTTTGCGTTTCTTCATGCATGGAAATTGCTGAAGCCCTTTTGTGTTCCCTCTAAGGGTCTCAGAGCACTGAGATAGAGTGAAGATTGCCCACATCTTCTTACCAGCATTGCCACACCACAGTCCCTTGCTGCCTGGCTCCTCTCCCCAACCCACCTCAAGTTCCTGTCATTGATAATGATCTCCACGTGAGAAGCAAGCATTACACTTCATGTCCAGTCAGTAACTCTGCAGCTACATCTCAAGCTCTCCCAAGAACTTCCTTCCCCTGCTCCCTCATTCAAGCTCCAGTTAGCTATAATAGCACAAAGTGGGCTAATAGGTTTTGTAGACCAGATGTTGCCCAACTACATGCCCCATGAGATGCCCATCTTCCTTTCTAAGGGGCAAAACAAAAATCTTTAGAAATGGTTTATTCAGGGCATCTCTCTTTCTTTGGTGTAGTGTGGGAGAAGAACCCCTCTCCTTTCTCTCACGAAGAAAAAGGGAAAATCCATGGTTCTCCTTACTATTCAGCAGCTGAAGATGCCAGTGATTTTCTCTTTTTATCTCCTTAATCTCTTTGGGAAAACATAATATACATAAACAATCAAAAAAATGCATTACAATAATACATAGTGCTATCTAAAGTCATTCCTTTATAGTACTACCACTAAACCATTATAGAAGTTCAGAGAAAGAAAGAGATTAATGAGTTCTAGAAGTAGTCTGAAAGATTCCTGAGCTAGCTTTCACTGAATTTTTGTAGGTGCCAGATACTGTACTAACGACTTGTGATTGTAAGTTTTATGTGGCTATTTGACTGGGCCATGGGGTGTCTAGACATTTGGCCAAACATTATTCTGGATATGTCTGTGAGGGTATTTCTGGATGAGATTAACATTGGAATCAATAGTAGACTGACAATATTTTTCCTGATATTGACACAATTATGGAGAGACTGGAGTGAGAGAAGCCACCTTGACGATCCTTATCTAGATTCACCAAAACTGCACCTGGAAAACTCCATTGCACTAGTCAGTTCCTCATCTGGATCTACACTTAATTCCACTTAACTCATTTCGGCTTCTATTTATTTTTATTTTTCTAAATTTAGCCCAAAGGCTGAGTCAGCCCAGCCTTAATGCCCATAATCAGTTGGGCCTGGCTCACTGAAAAAGTACTGTGGTGCCTTCATGGAGATGACACTGAAATAGGCAAAAGAAAAATGCATGCAAAGCCATCAACCAGATGAAACTAGAGTCATACTTCCTTGGCAAAACATCAGTGCAGTACTAAAAAATAGTGAGGAATAGTGGGCAATAGATGCTGTCTGTCCAGATGCCATTTCCAGGGTTCTAGATCTGCATTTTGGGGCTGGGAGCAACGGGCCACTTTAAAGAGGCATCACAGAAGCTATTGATGTTTCAAATAGGATTAAAACAAAACCAAATCAAACATTCCCCACATGCTATAGGCAGTTTCAAAAAAATGATTTGCCTTGAGATTTTCAGTAGTCTACATGGAAATTCTTAGAACTATTCTTTATTCTCTTTTTAAAAAAATAATGAATTTATTTATTTCTTCAAGGTGTCAGAGATTTAATCCAAGCTGTAATTAGTAGTTCACCTCTCTAAGTACATTTTACAACTAGATCCTAGATGTTTTCATTTGCATAATTCTTGAATGTCATTTGTGTTAATATATTTTGTACAGTCTTTCTGTTATCGAAAGCTTTTCCTATATTTCATCTCGTTTGAAAGAATACATTCAGATTCAAAAGGTAATTTTAGAAGTGTCTCTTTTAATCATAATAAATTTGAAACATTTCTTCATTTATTCTCTAGGTTTAGTATTTATCTTTTTATATCTGTGTGTCTATGCGTCAATTATACATTTTATTTATATTTTATACCTATATTTAAACTCTATATACTGTTTTATATTTACACTTAATTTTATATTTATATTTGACCTCCTATACCAGCCGTTCCCAACCTTTTTAGCACCAGGGACCAGTTTCGTGGAAGACATTTTTCATGGAAGGTGGTTGGGGGATGGTTTTGGGATGAAACTGTTCATCTCAGTTCATCAGGCATTAGTTAGACTCTCATAAGGAGCATGCAACCTAAATCCGTTGCACGCACAGTTCACAACAGGGTTTGCACTCCTGTGAGAATCTAATGCCACAGCTGATCTGACAGGAGGTGGAGCTCAGGAGGTTAATGATCACTGACTTAAACTCCTACTAGGCAGCCCACTTCCTAACAGGCCACAGACCAGAGGGTCTGCAGGCCCGTCTTATACTGTTTACTATATTGGTAAACAGTACATCTAGGAAATGCGTTAACAGACTTTTCAAATAATATATATTAAATGATATAGCTTCTGCCTAAAAACAGGATTAATTGAGATATATTTATATGAGACATAATATGATTTTCAACCCCACTCTGTAAGATTTTTGCTTATCTCAGGATAGACCAAATATTTGAGTACTGTGAAACTTTACAGCCTCTATCAATGCCAAATAGAACCCTCCTATTGCAGTGTAGAATTAAATTTGCATAAGAATGACTAACTTACTTTTTCCTTCAATTCCTTCCTTCCTCTGTTACAGAACAATGCTCTCTTCCCCCAAGATGTCCATGTCCTAATCCTCAGAACCTATAAATAGATTTCCTTACATGGCAACATAGACTTTGCAGACGTGATTAAATTAAGGATTTTGAGATATTGGAGATTATCCTGGATTATGTAGGTGGATTGGATATATTTTTACTTAAAAATAGAAAGGGAAGAAGAAAAGAAAGTCAGAGCGACGGCATGTGGAAAGTGTTTGACCTGCCACCAGCTTTGCTGCATTGAAGACAGAGGAAGGGAGCCATGAGCTAAGGAGTATGGGTGGTTCTACAGGTTGGAAAATGCAAGGGAGCAGATTCTCCTCTAGAGAATCTGGAAGGAAACACAGCTGTGCTGGCACCTTTATTTTATCCAGTGAGACTCATTTTGATCTTCTAACCTACAGAACTGAGACAATGAATGTGTGTTGCTTTGAGCCACTAAGTTTATAAGTAATTTGTTAGAGCAACAATAGAAAACTAACACACTTTCCTTCTTTGTTTTCCTTTTAGCAATTTAATTAAGCACCTATCATACTAGACCTTAGAAATTATAAGAAGACAAATGAGCTGGAAGATAGAAATTATTGCTATGCTTTTCTGATTTTAAAATTTCCTAGTAAAGAATATTTCCTTTCCGTCTTGCAAAGCACACTAAAACAAAAGAAAATGAGAAAAAAACGCAACTACCTGACCCTTAACAAATATGTAAGTAAGGGGAGAAACATTCAATGATGATCAACTAGGAATACAGGCAGATGCTGAAACAAGACACCCCATTGAAGTAGATTTAAGACTGAGACAGTAGGGTACAATTCTCCAAAGCACACAGCCTACTTTTGGGGATATTTTAAACATTTTGAAATGTAATTTACACATGATTGTTTTAAACAACAGAAAGGAACATTATCAGCTGGTAGTGAGAGCTTCCCTAGACCAGATTTTCTACCAAAGAGTCAGGGCTGATGAAGATTTACACAGACATCATTATTTGTAGGAAGCTGTCTCTCAATGCAGCAGAGTGGAGGAAAGAGACCTTGGTTTGGGAATAGTCCTGAAGCCGCCTTTTTGTGGGCTGGAAAGAGAATTGCAAATCTGTTTCACCAGGAAACTTCAGAGAAGATGACGTGAGATATAACCAGAATACTAGTTAGAATAGGTAGGGGAAAAATGGGAGAGAAAAATAAAATCACAAAAATAAAGACTCCAGTGAGAAGTACAAATTAAAAAAAAAGATCTGTGCTGAAAAACACAGTAGCAGATATGGAAGATAGGATTAAGAAAAGTGAGCAAAATATAATGTAAAAGAATGAAGAGTTAAGAAAGATTAGAGAGAAATGATATATGGAAGACTAACAAAGGCAATCTAAGGCACATATAGTTTATCTCAAAATATGAGAAAATATTATATGAGAAAATGTTAGTCATAACAACTTTGAATCTAAAACTTGAGAAAGCATTCTTTCACTGTTAAATATTACCATTGATGTAAAAATATTATAGTAAAATTATCTTACTTTTAAGATAAAGAATCCTTTGGGAATCTTCGTTTAAAAAATTAATCTTTAAGGGAAAAGCCATCAGACCAGCCTCAGACACCCTCACAGCAACATTATATGCTAGAAGCAATGCCTACAAAGTCCTCAGGGAAAGAAAAGGTAAAACAAAGATTTTACACAAAGTTAAGCAATCATTTAAGTATGCAGTAAACAGATAGACGTCTTGGCATGCAGTCATTAAGGATTATGAATTCCATAATCCTTTAAAAAATTATTAAAGGCCAAATGTCAGCAAACCAAGAGATGACTGGAGAAAATACAGCACATTCACTGTCAATGAAATGATTTAATTTTAAGACTAAGACTAAATCAAATGTCAATCAAACCCTGGAAAACATAGGAGTAACATAGTAACATTTAGAAAAGGAAGGAGGAAAAAATGGAAAGCAATGTAAATATACTGTTAACCTTCAGAACCAGATGTCAAAGATATTATAAATCAAATAAAGCAGGTAATAGAAGTAAAGATATATTTAAAGCTTCAAAGATAAACACTGAGACAAGTTATGTGGTAAGCAACTACAGTTTTGGATGATGAAAAAGAGAAAAAGGAGTGAGAGGGGAGTGGGAATATATTACTTTTGTTGTTTCTTATAGTAAGGAATAGTCATGAATTGTACAGATGTAATAAATCATGGCACATCCCTACAATGGAATGATATGAAGCTGTTACAAAGATAGAGACTGCTCTACATGCATATATATACTTTACAAAATTTTAAAAAGGAGAATAGTGAATAAGAAGAACAAAGAATGTATGTATATAAGTTTGTATACATACACTGATATAGACTCACAGGCAGGCTAAATAAGGCACAGGAATATAATGCTTTCCTCTTAGGACTTGAACTCTTGGGGAAAGGCAATCTTTTTCTAGTATTTCCCCCCACTCCACCACCCCCCTGTTTTTTTGAGATGGAGCCCAGGCTGAAGTGCAGTGACACAATCTTGGTTTACTGCAAACTCTGCCTCCCAGTTCAAGCAATTCTCCTGCTTCAGCCTCCTGAGTATCTGGAATTACAGATGCCCACCATCACACCTGGCTACTTTTTGTATTTTTAGTAGAGACAGGGTTTCGCCAAGTTGGCCAGGCTGGTCTTAAACCCCTGACCTCAAGTCATCCACCAGCCTCGGCCTCCCAAAGTGCTGGGATTCCAGGTATGAGCCACATTGCCTGACCATAGCCCCTTTTTATTGATATGTAATAGTTGTACATATTTATGGGATACATATGATACTTTGATACATGGATACAATGTGTAATGATTAAAGCAGAGGAATTGGGATATCCATCACCTTAAACATGTATCATTTCTTTGTATTGAGAACATTCCAAATCTTCTAGCCATTCCTAAACATACCCCTTTTTATGCCTTTTGAATTTTGAATTTTGTGCATGTACTACCTATTGTGAAATATGTACTGCGGTTGTTTCGGCAAGGAAAAAGTAAGTTAGAATCCTGATTTTACTTTCCAGAGTTTCACACTCCTTTTAGGTGAGACAGATAACTCTTTTTTTTTTTTTTTTTTTTTTTTGAGACGGAGTCTCACGCTGTTGCCCAGGCTGGAGTGCAGTGGCGCGATCTCGGCTCACTGCAAGCTCCGCCTCCCGGGTTCCCGCCATTCTCCTGCCTCAGCCTCCTGAGTAGCTGGGACTACAGGCGCCCGCCACCGCGCCCGGCTAATTTTTTGTATTTTTAGTAGAGACGGGGTTTCACTGTGGTCTCGATCTCCTGACCTTGTGATCCGCCCGCCTCGGCCTCCCAAAGTGCTGGGATTACAGGCTTGAGCCACCGCGCCCGGCCGATAACTCTTAAATATTGAGGCAAATGCTATGAAATAGGACCGTACCAGGTTCTTTGGGGAAGTCTTAACAGGCTTAATTCCTACTGGAGGGGTTAGAGAAGCTGTATTTTGAATGGAAAGAATAATTTAAGAGATATTTATAAAATAGTGTAGATGAATCTACTTAATTACAGACTCGAAATAAAATGTGAGGCCGCTGAAGAAGCCAAATATGGAAACATCATCTTGTACCCCATAAATATATACAACTATTATTTGTCAATGAAAAATAAAACCAAAAAAAAAAAAAAAAAAAAAAAAAAATGATTCACTGGTTCTGGTTCCAGCCACCTGGTAGATTGCAGGTCTACTTATTTTTAGTTCAGCAAATATTTTTTACCACCTCACTATATTCTAAGCACCATGTTGAACCCTGGAGATTAGAATTTAAATAAGAAGCAGTCCTTCTCTTTAAGGAAGGTGAAATCTAATAATGTCGTGTGGTAGATGGCAGTCGTAACCTCAAGTATTCTCTACTCTCTCGATCTGTATCCTTCGCGGCACCCTCCCACTATGGGCAGGTCACTTTGTCCTATACCTAAACACCGGGCCCAACCCAGTGACTTGCTTTGGGCAACCAGATGTTAGCAGACATGATGCAAGCAGAGGTGTAAAATGGGCTTGGCATTGGCACTTCCTCTCTCTGGTACTTCTGCCATTACCATGAAGTTGAGATGGAATAAAGCCCTTTATGAACCAGCCAAAATGGACACATTCATTTCTGGTTGCATTAATATTATTTTGAAAGGGGAGGAAAAACATAAATATCACACAAATCTTTTGCTGTTAGTTATTTGTCTGCAAATCTGCTGCATTTAATAGAATACTATATATACAAGGTAAACCTGGTGGGTACATCCACACCATAGAGTGAGACCCTATATCACAATTATGTGCAAAATAAAAAAGTGTACTACGTCTTTGGGGCCGATTCAGCCCAGTGCCAAGCAAAAGGCTTTGCAAGAGGAGCATCTCAGCCAACACTTGTCCCATTGGTTGAGTATCCTTATGCAGTGTACAACCTGACCTACTGTATGTGGTAGTCCTTCCTAAATTTTAGATGGGACTTTCTGGCAACCTCCGCCTCCCTGGTTCAAGTCATTCTCCTGCATCAGCCTCTTGAGTACCTGGGATTAGAGGCATGCACCACCATGCTTGGTTAATTTTATATTTTTAGTACAGACGAGGTTTCACCATGTTGGCCAGGCTGGTCTTGAACTCCTGACCTCAAGTGATCCACCCGCCTCAGTCTTCCAAAGTGCTGGAATTACAGGCATGAGTCATGGCACCCTGCCAGCTCAGTTTAATAGTCTTAATAGTCTAGAAAAGGAACTTCTTCTAGGAAACACCTATGAAATACAAGGAAAAAATTTCCTTTGATCATGAGCTAAAATATAAGCTTCGTAAAATTCTGTAAAAATTCAATTAATCTTGTCTTCCTTCTTCTGGATTTTGTTGAACTGATGTGAGTCCAATTTCTGAAAAGGAAGCTGGAGTCCCATCAGCTAGGTATGCAAACTGACCAAGTCACACAGCCTCTCAGACTTAAAATGTTCATCAACCAGCACTTTGGGAGGCCGAGGTGGGCGGATCATGAGGTCAGGAGATCGAGACAATCCTGGCTAACAAGGTGAAACCCCGAATCTACTAAAAAATACAAAAATACAGGTGGTTGCCTGTAGTCCTAGCTGCTGGGGACAGGGGCGGGGTGGGGGGGAGTCAGGGGGTGGAGGAGGGGATGGGGTGGGCTGAGGCAGAAGAATGGCGTGAACCCGGGAGGTGGAGATTGCAGTGAGGGGAGATTGCACCACTGCACTCCAGCCTGGGTGACAGAGTGAGACTGTCTCAAAAAAAACCAAAAAACAAAACACAGAAACCGTTCATCAGTTAGTTGAAATGATTGGATCACTTGATCCTCTAAGTCACTTCTAGGCGGAAAACTGCAAAAAAATTATTAGTATTGTTTTGGTCAGTATTAATCACAATGGAAAAATTGACTAAAAAATAATGTCAAAAATTTATTTTTGTGTGTGGGTGAAAATTTTGGGCTTCCTGAGGCATAGAGGAATAATCATTTTAACTGAATTGTACTTTTGTTGTGATTCCAACCACATGGAGTCAGTGAAGGAAAGAAAAGAACATTGAGTCTTGTTGAGTGTGCAATTGATATTTACATTGTAAGTTAATGTATTTTTCTAATCTTGTTGCAGCATAACAGAAATGGTACGAGCGAATCATTGTATTTACAAAACTGATTTGTTCACATTTAAAGAATGGAGAGAAACATAAAACCATGCAATTAGGCCAGCAGTTGAGCAGCCTCATTAAGTACTGGGTATATTTTCCATATGCTCTCATTTCATTTTACGTAATCTTGTCATAAACAACAGGTAAGTGGGAACAGTGCACTCATTTGTAAATCATATTCTGTAGGTTAAATACTGATATCAGTTTTGAGGCTTTCTGATTTAAATTTAACAGCACATATTTCTCACATTTCAAAGGAATGATTACTAATGTTTTGGCATCAGAAAAATAATTTGTCAGTTGAATTATTTGGAGTAAACCCTTTTTTATCCAGAAATATGTCATAATTTTATTTGTGTTCTTTTGAATAAAATATTTGGGAATTTACTTTACCATGACACAGAATATTCTTTATTCTCACAGAACAACCCAGTATTGAACACTTAGTATATCACATTGTGCTAGGAATAGAGAATATGGAAAGAAGTAGTATAGTAGTACCAGGATCAGCTTTCTCTTTTCTTTTCTTTTCTTTTCTTTTCTTTTCTTTTCTTTTCTTTTCTTTTCTTTTCTTTTCTTTTCTTTTCTTTTCCTTCCTTCCTTCCTTCCTTCCTTCCTTCCTTCCTTCCTTCCTTCCTTCCTTCCTTTCTTTTCTTCTCTTTCTTCTCTTTCTCTTTCTTTCTTTCTTTTTTTTTTTTTTGACAGAGTGTTGTTCTGTTGCCAAAGCTGGAGTGCAGTGGCCACTGCAACCTCTGCCTCCCTGGTTTAAGTGATTCTCCTGCCTCAGTTTCCCAAGTAACAGGGATTACAGGTGCGTGCCACCATGCCCAGCAAATTTTGGTATTTTTAGTAGAGATGAGGTTTCACTATGTTGGTCAGGCTGGTCTTAAACTCCTGACCTCAAGTAATTCGCCTGCCTCGGCCTCCCAAAGTGCTGGGATTATAGGCATGAGGCTCCATGCCCGGCCACGACCAGCTTTTGAGAAGCTTCCATGTGTACTTTAAAAAAATCCCATAATGTTTTTTACCATTAAAATAGATTGTATAAATACCTTCTATTTTATTATACAATGATATACTGCACAACAGTACAAAGGAAGAAACTACAGATACAAGCTACAACATGAATGAATCTCACAGATGTAATGATCAGCGAAAGAAACCAGACACAAAAGAGTACATTTTGCATGATTTCATTTATACTAAGTTCACAAATCAGAGAATGCAAATCTGTGGTGTTTAAACAGTGGTTACCTTTGGTGTGGTGGTGGTGGTGGTGGTGGTGGTGGTGGTGGGGTGTGTGTGTGTGCACGCGCGAAGGATATTGACTGAGAAAGTACATGAAGAAATTTCTGGACTGCTGTAAAGGATTTATATTTTGATCCAAGGTCACATATATGTTTATATAAGTAAAACTCCTCAAGCCCCCACTTAAGATTTGTATACTTTATTGTGTGTGTGTTTGTGTGTGTATATATATACCTCCATCACCTTCTTCTTCATCATCATCCAGTCTATTTGAACATCTACAGTCTAATCATATCCTAAGCCTAGCTGATATATACAAAATTCTATTCTTAAGCAAGTAGCTTGGAATGGAATTAATCTTTATTGTACTTTTCTATTTTCCCTTTACACTCCAATCAACAATTAATTTAATTGAAAGTTCAGTGTTGTTGTTTTTTTCACCAGACATTACATTGTACATAAACTCAATCCTTAGGCAATTTTCTTCAATATCATTTTCTTTGGTATTCAAAGAAAACCAAAGTTGTTTTAGTTGCTTAGCACACAGGGGAACAAGACACAAAGTTAGGGAAAGGATACCCTGAGGTCCAGACAGCTCATGTCAGTCCTGTCTGTGTGCTGCCCACTTTTCAAAGATATATGTCTCTAATTAAGGTAAACTGGACAAATGGGCCAGTGATGATCTCTGTCTTCCAAAGGACAGCATGCAAAAAGCTAGGTGAAAACTGTAATTAATGTGCCACTTTAATTGAGAACAAGAGATGTACTGCCCTTTCTCTAAAAGAGAAACACCATGGTCTTTTGCTAATATGGTTGAAACTGTTCACCTAAAGGTCCTTATTGTCGCTATTATCCTTTCATATTAAGTAACAATGACAATAAGCAAGACTTTATAAAAATCAAAGTAAAGAACTGGTGGTGTTTGTAGTTTGCTTTGACTTTTCCTGTGGTGAATGTTAATTTGCATAATACAATGTTGCCAGGTAATTGATAACTAGAGTCCACAGCTGAGCACTAAGAGGTGTTCAGGGATCCACATTCTAGAGAAAGTCTTCATAATTGGTCTAGGCATCCTCCTTGCTGCAGAAATAGCTCCATCTTACCTGCCTTCCTGCTGGCCAACCCTTTAGCCTGGCTGAGATGGGCAATTTTCTCTATTTTCTCTGGGCTTCCAGTGGATACTCTAGAAGGCTCTCAGCTTAACTTTCTTACAGATGCCTCACCCAATAAGGTGGCCTACCTGGTATGTGAGACCCAGCACTGAGATGCTCTGGGCTGGACCACTATGAAGAGAACTGTGGAGCTTAGGAAAAAAGGAGAACCTGGGGTGGGAGTTCCAGAAGGACACTCCAAGGGCCTCCCTTATTATCTCCATGGCTTTGCGTTGCACACCTGACACAGAGTGTGGCCCTGATTTCCTAGGCAGAAAAGCAGCCACAGTGAACCAAGAGAGGGTCATAATGGCTATAGGTCAAAGGTAGAGACACTGGTCCTTTTCTTCTTCCTTCTTGTTGCCCAACATGCTAGAGGAACTAGGCCTTGAAGGGCAAATGACAGGGTTGGGGAGGGTGGCTGGGGAAGGGCAGTGGGTAGGAAAATGTTTAAAGGCCAGATCCCTTGCCGCTAACCTTCCACTTCAAGAATTAAGGCACCTAGCAGGGCCTGTAATGGAACAAGGAGAAGACAGAAGACTGAATTTAAGTTGAATTTGAAGGTGAAGGTTAACCTGGTGATATGGCTGGCTGTGTCCCCACCCAAATCTCATCTTGAATTGTAGTTCCCATAATTCCCACATGTTGTGGTAGGGACCCGGTGGGAAGTAACTGAATCGTGGGTATCGATCTTTGCCATACTGTTCTCATGATAGTGAATAAGTCTCATGAAATCTGATGGTTTTATAAGGGGGAGTTGCCCTACACAAGCTCTTGACTGCCACCATCCATGCAAAATGTGACTTTGCTCTTCCTTGCCTTCCTCCATGATTGTGAGGCCTCTGCAGGTATGTGGAATGTGACTTAATTAAACCTCTTTCCTTTATAAATTACCCAGTCTTGGGTATGTCTTTATCAGCAGCATGAAACAGACTAATCCACTTGGTCTGAGTTTTAATACTGAAAAATGATAAACTCTGCCCTAGTGGACCCACTGCTGTATCCTTAGAATAGGCTCATTTTTCTCCTCTCCCTCCTATAGGCATTCTTAATGCACATCTTCCTAAACCATCAATCAAGTCATGTCATGACCCTGTATAACATCTTTCAATGGGTTCATGACACACCTAGACTAAAGTCCAAAGTCGTTTCTATAACCTTACATGGTCTGGCCCCCTGCTGCCTCTGTGACCCCACTTATGCTCACTCCATGTCTTGCTCTGCCACTTTGGCCTCCTTTTGTCCCTTGGACATGCCAAGCACATTCTCATCTGAGAGCTTTTGCTGGTCTTGCTGCTGGAAACACTATTCCCTAGATATTAACATCTCTCATTCAGCTTCCACTTAAATGGCCTTAGAGTGGCCATCTCTGACCCCTATCTAAAATAGCTGCCCCTCTACATCATCTCAGGAAGCCTTCTTTTCACCATGGTTCTTAGCACTACTCAATGTTTTACATATATATATATATGGGGGGATATTATATATATTTACGTATATAAGTTATAAAACACTACTTAGCACTACTCAGATATATATATATATATATATTTGAGACAGGGTCTTACTCTATTGCCCAGGCTGGAGGGGCTACGACCTTGGCTCACTGCAGCCTCTACTTCTCAGATTCAAGAGTTTCTCCCACCTCAGCCTCCTGAGTAGCTGGACTACAGGCTCACTCCACCATGCCCAGTTAATTTTTGTATTTTTTGGTAGAGTTGGGGTTTTGCCACGTTGGCCAGGCTGGTCTTGAACTCCTGACCTCAAGTGATTTGCCCACCTTGACCTCTCAAAGTGCTGGGATTATAGGCGTGAACCACCACACCAGGCCCAATGTTATATATTTTTAATATGCTATTGTCTATCTCCTGTGGTAGTATCTAAGTTTCTTAGGGCCAATGATTTTGTCTCTTGCTTACTTTAGTATCCTGGGCAAAGAATAGTGCCTGGCACATAAAAGGTTTCAAAAAATTTGTTCAATGGGTCAGGCACAAACATGTAATCTGAGCTCAATCCATTGGCTCTAACCTGTAATCCAAGCACTTTGGGAGGCTGAGGCAAGAGGATCATGTGAACCGAGGAGTTCACAACCAGCCTGGGCAACATAGTGAGACTCTGTCTTTATAAAAAAATAACATAACAAAATTAGCGAAGTGTGGTGGTGCACACTCATAGTCCAAGCTACTGGGAGCGCTGAGGTGGGAGGATCACTTGAGCCCCTGGGTTTGAGGTTGCAGTGAGACATGATGATGCCACTGCACTCCATCCTGGGCAACACAGCGAAACCCTGTCTCAAAAAAAAAAAAAAGTTGAATGAATGACCATCTAATATGTCATCAAAGGCAGGGTAAGGGAATTTAGAATTTGGATTGAATTTAGGATTAGAGAAAAAAATATTTAATGTTTATACCTAACTGAGTTGAGATTCCTTAATAAACACATTATTAGATTGGAGACTTAACGGTAACAACAAAGATTACTGTGACTTAGTTTACCAATATATAAAATGAAAGATAGGCTTAATCTATATAACTTTGAACTCTAAGGCAGGAGGGCTAGTTTTATGGAATCTGATGTGTGTGGTAGATTTTAAAAACAAAATACTGCTCTATTTCGCGTCTCCTTTTATCAAAATTGAAATTGATTTCTCCATGTTTTGAATCTGGGCATGGCCATGTGGCTTGCTTTGGTCAGTAGCACATTAGCAAGCAGAGGTATAAAATGCTATTTTGAATTGGGGCTTTCCTTCTTTTGCTGCTGGGAACTAGGAATTCACCATACGAAGAAGCCATATGGGAATACCCTGTTATCCTTGCCATCCGGATGAGGCTCCAAGCTCCGCATGTCTGCAGCTGCATGAGTAGGCCCAGGAGAACAACACTGCTCAGCTGATTTTAGCTCCAGTTACTGATTCACAGAATTGTGAGCTAATGAATAATTGTTGCTTTAGGCTACTATGTGTTGGTGTGGTTTGTTACACACCAAAGGCTAACTGATATAATATGTTTGGGTGCATTATCTAATAATATTATGTTCTATTGTTAAAAACTGTCAAGACACACAGATGACAGCTTCAGCTCATCTGTCTGTGAGTGATACCTAGGGAATATAAGAACATACACAGGAAGCCCTGGAGAACTGGGTTTGAGCCTAGTGATACTACTTCTTGACCATGTGATCTGGGGGCAAATTGCTTAACTTTTTTGAACCTTGGTTTTCTTATACATATAAAATAAAGAACAGACCTAAAATACTGCCCTAACCTCTTGCAACTAAAAATCTGATCTAAAGACAGCAACATCAGCATGCTGTGGGAATTTGTTAGAAATGTAAAATATCTGATCCCACCCCAGATCTGCTGAATCAAAATCTGGAGTTTAACAAGATCCCCAGGCAACCTGTATGCCCATTACACACTGCCTTATCATGCTGGAATCACTCAAAATCACCACATCCTTTTTTTTTTTTTTTTTTTTTTTTTTTGAGACGGAGTTTTGCTCTTGTTGCCCAGGTTGGAATGCAATGGGGCTATCTCAGCTCACTGCAACCTCCACCTCCCGTGTTCAAGCGATTCTCCTGCCTCAGCCTCCTGAGTAGCTGGGATTACAAGCGCCCACCACCACGACCGGCTAATTTTTTTTTTTTTGTATTTTTAGTAGAGACGGGATTTCACCATGTTGGCCAAGCTGGTCTCGAACTCCTGACCTCAGATGATCCACCCGCCTTGACCTCCCAAAGTGCTGGGATTACAGACGTGAGCCACTGTGCCCAGCCAAAATCACCACATCTTTAATATCCCTAACACTGAAGAGCCACCAGCCTTTCCCTGGGATCTGTCTTTCCTTTCCAATCTTGCAGGGAAACTTGGTCTGGGATATTTTTCTTGGCTTCTTCACAGGCAGACAGCTTCAGCTGCTGAGGAGCTTTTTTTCCAGGCTCAGCTAAAATTACAGTTTAGTAGTTGAGCTGGGAAGTGGTCAGTGGGGCCTCAGCTCCCCCCTTGCTTAAGGATGCCCAGTTGGTTAAACTTTTGATGATTATTCCCCCCATCTCTTAACCCTGCCAGGAAATGGCCAGGATGTGCCAGGGGAAAGAGCCTTTTGCATCTACAACTGCCCTTGCCCATCACAGCCTGGACGATTGTTTGCACACACATTCCCCCTCCATTTCTTACACTTCTCGCCCTGTCTGGCCCTTTCTTTCTTCCTGGCCAGCCGGACCGGCTCAGGCGGCTGAGCATGCCTAGTGCAGCTGCGAGCATGGCCCCAGTTCCCAATGCGCAGGTGCCACGTCTCCGGGTTTTGGTGGCCGCCGGCCGGGAGGAGGAGGCGGCGGAGTGGCCTGGGGAGGAGAGAGTCCTCCGGAGTCCGGGAGCAGCACGTTGTGAGGGTCCACACAAGGGTGATGCCAGACTGAACACCATTAGGGTCTGGGTGTGAGTGTGACTCGGAGGCACCTGGGGGCCGTTGTAGGGCCGGGAAAAGCCAGGAACTGGCTGGAGCAGCGCCCCAGCATCCCGGGGACCAAAGTCTGGGGGGTTTGCATGTCTGAGGTTGCACTTGTGGGAAGACTTTTTGGAACCACTTAATCTCTGTGGCTCTGTGTAAGACCCGCGAAATAAAAAGAGGTAGTAGTACTTGCTTTGGAAGATTGTTTTAGGGATTAAATGAATAAAAAGCGTTTAGAACACTGCAGGACTCATTGTAAGCGCTGTATGTGTTTATGAAACCGAATATAAACAAATAAGCACGTCCCCCACCCAGCCAACGGCTTTGGGGGCCCCGTTCTGGCCAGTCCTGAGCCCTTCCACACGGCCCAAGGCGGGCTACGGGTCTCCAATCCGAGGAGGGTGCCGCTCTCCTGCCCCTCGCTCCCCGGGTTCTGCGCCCAGCGCCATCCCGTGCGCCCCCGACCCCTGGGCATGGGGCACATGCAACGGGGAGCCGCCAGGGAGACCCCAGAGCAGCGCGCCGCGGGCCGGCTTCCCCGGACGCCCCACCCACCTCCTCTTGGCGCTGCCCACCACCCGCCTCGGCTGCTCGGCCCCCGGCCCGCGAGGCTGCGTCCCCGACCCAGTAGGCGCCCCCTCCTCGCCCCGCGGGCTCGCGGCAACTGGGCGGCCGGCCCGGCCCCTGCCCACCCCCAGCCCAGCCCGGGCGCGCCGCACTGGGCATGCTCCGTAGCCTGGGCAGGTTGGGGCTGCAAGGCGACAGCTCGGGCTCTGGAGCCGGGAGGCGAGAAAGAGGAGGGAGGCTCGGGGGCAGGGGAGGAGGGAGCGGCGGGCCGCGGAGGGGCGGCGGGGCCCGGAGCCGGGGACGCGCAGGGCCCGGCGGTGGGCGGGCGGGTCGGCGCTGTCCCGTGGGCTCGCCGGGGAGCCACAGCGGAGACCCCCGCCCTCAGCTGAGGTAAGGACCGCGCGGTGAGGAGGCGGGGAGGCGGGAAGGCTGGGAGGCCGAGGAGGGGGGGCGGAGGCAGGAGGGAGGGCGGGACTGGGGTGCTCCGGGAGGGGGCTTGGCGGCGGCTCTTTATGGCGGGGAGGGGGTGGTGGCGCCGGGAGCAGTAAGTGAGCTGCACCGCTAACAAGATCTCACACACACAGACACACACACGCACCCGCACACACGCGCGCGCACACACACGCGCGTACACACTGGGTCTCCAGGCAGCGGCCGTCACCGCATCCCCGGCAGCAGCTCCAGGCAAAGTGACAGGTAGGAAAAGGCATTTCGGGTCCCGCCCGAGGATGCTCCCGCCCGCCCTGGCCTGCAGGGCTTGTTTGCTTTCCGCGGGTGCGTCCCGGACGCGCGCGCGCGCACCCGGATGCCCAGCGGGGACCCCGTGCAGGTGCCGGTTGCGAGGCGCCCTGTGCGCGCGGGAGGCAGGGGACCCAGACGCCATCCCCCTTCCCCTGTAGTCATCGCCTGCTGGGTTTCCTCAGACTCTCTCCAGACCTTCACCCTCTTCTGGGCTAGAAATAGCTCGGCTCGACGTGTGTATGATTATTTTGGTTGGAAATAGTTGGCACCGTGCAACGCATGTAAATGTGTATGCGTGTGGATCTTCTCGCCTCTTCTGGGGAAATCATAGAAATGATTGACCGTTTCCACTTAAAACAACACTGACAGGCTTAGCACTCATTGGGGGCAGGGTTCGGGCCTCCTAAAAGCCTATTAGTGAAGGAAATCCTTATTTTCAGAATTTTAAAGTTGCTTTTGCTTTAACCGGTTAGACTCTGTATAGTACAATACTTCTGAGTGTAGACTTCGTATTCATGGTACTGAATCGAAGTATGGAAATATGGAATTCTCTAATTTCCAAGTGTGTTTAAGTGCAACTTTATCTAGAATCATAAAACTAGCATTTTCCTAGAGAGAAACACAACTGCCCCACTATAGTTTCCATAAATATGGATATGTCTGAAAGATGACCCTACTCTTCTAACTTTTTTTCCTCTTAACTTCTATAGTGATTCTAGCTATTGTTCTAAAACATGTATTTGAAATTTAATTTTGGCTAGAATATTCAGGAAAGGTCTTTTTTTTTCTTTTTACCATATATGTGATATGTAGTGGTCTATATATTTAAGTTATATATATGTGGAGATAGCTGCTTAATAATTCTTTTTGTTTGGCAATAGTGGCATTCAAACATAGGCAGCTATATATCATTTAAAAATGATATTGAATTTCCCCTTTAGAGAGAAATCAGATTTATAATGTAAACATGACCAGGAAAAGCAACTGGTGACTTTACCTGGGGAGGCTCCAAGGAGGTTAAGAAAGTATCTGAACAGTTGTGCTCTTCAGTATAGGAAAATTGTGTGTGTGTAGGTGTGGGGGGGGGGTAAAATTTTAACTTTATTCTTTTATTGTTTTCAAGACTGCTGTTTTCTGAAATGTGTGGTTGAACGGAGACCCTCATATTTTATACTCTTCAAATTTGGGTGGCCTCAGTTATAGAATCATACAGAAGATCAAAAGTCTAGCTCAGCAGGGGCACGAGGTGTAATCCCTCACTATCTGTGTTATGTAATCCAGAATGCTGTTTTTCGTAGGACAGTCTTGCATGATTCTCAGCTGGTGTATTGATCTATTATATCATCTTCCTTTTGAACTGTAGTAGTTTAATAAATGATTGCCATCTTTGGAGATCACCTGTTTTCATAAAAAATCACTTTTTGAAATGACAAAACATTTTTTATTGGCACTTTTATGAACATAAGACTTGCTGCCAGACGAGTAACCTTTTGAATGTGACATATTGTAACATAGCTAAAGGTACCATGTATTAGCTTATGGACTACACTTCCTTCCAACTATATTATTACTCAACAATCAGAACTTAGTTTTGATGATATTACTACCCAGCTCTGAATTAATCGCTGTTGAAAATGCTGTTCTACAAGTAACTGTCAAAACAGAATTTCTGACTCCATTTGATCACTGGGTGCACATTTAAATCTGTCGGAATAATTCTACCTTTATTTTGCAAATGCATACCCACGCAGAAAGCTTTGTTCTAAAATACTCTATTGGAAGTTTTATATTTGTATGCCTGAAAATGTGAGTGATGTTAAACTGCTTACATGTCCTGTAATCGTGAGGCGGTGTGTTTTTGCCTTATAAGATAAAGAAATACGGTAGTTACAAAAGTGTTACAGGTTATCAAAAACCTTTTGCAGAAAAAGATTTTAAAAATCTGTATCACCTCTGAAATATTTCAACCACAGCAAAGTCCATTCAGTGCCCATAGCACAGCTAGTTTGCCTTTCCCAAGATTATGCACAACTGACTTTAGATTAATGTATACTGCTGACTTTGGCAACATGGGGCAGTTATATTTGGCAATTTCAATGAACATGGTATTTTCCTAAGATACCACTAACTTGATTTTGGGGTTTGATTTATTAAGAATTGAAATGCTTGCCTGATATTCATCTTTACCCCACCCTCTAAGTAAAATTGAGATGAAAGTGAGCTTCAGGGCTGCTGTGCTGTTTTCCTTGTGATCACATTAGCATGCTAATTTGTGAAAGGGTGTAACAATATAAATGAAATTAGCTTCTGAGTTTAGTGTCTGAATTTTCATCCCCAGTTTTTTAGATGCAGCTGGCAAACTCAAATAACAGAATTAATGAAAACATTTTGCAGATTATTAAAAAAAATTAGTAATTAGCTGAGTTTGATTTTTTATTTTGAAATCTTGAGAGTAAATTTTATCTTTTTGGATTAGAGCACTTAGGTAATGTAAGAAAGATTTTGGATTTCTCATGTTCTGCACACTTAATAGTGAACTCAGCTATTCTTGGGGAAGTATAAATTTTCTTTGAAACTTAAAATTATTTAGCAGACTGTGACTAAATTATTGTTTGTGATCTCTTATAAAGTAAGGGTGAAACAGCATGTTGATTAGCACCAATGGCCCAGGTCTTTTAATAAACTGTCTTCCACAGTGAGTCCCTGTAAAATCAAGAACTTCTGTATTTGATGTGCAAAATTAGGTCAAGGACTAATGGGGACGTTTTAATGATCACAGTTGGTATTTTATGTCCAGATTGAAGTTTTTAAAATAGTTGCTTTTCACCTCGTAATATATGAATGTGTAGGCCATATTAGTGTCTGTCAAGGGGACTTATCTGCCTATTGGGAAATAAATACAGCTTTTCATCGCTGGTGGGTGGCAGCAGTGACTTACTGTGGTTTTGCTATTGGTTTTCAGATGTTAACTGTGTTTGCAAGGACACTGCTTAATTCTCAGTGCTGTCCATTCCACATTTTCCTATTTCTCTCTCATATTGGGGAAAGAATAACCTTGTGTAGCTCTTTCTTCTATTCCTTAGTATCTGTTTGTTTAATAGTTTTGCTTTTGATAAAGCCTCACCCTTTAAAGTAGAAATACTTTCTCAAATTGTAATATTGTTTATCTAGTTATGCCTTAGAATGATATAAAGGTTTTACATGTTCCTAGGCTGTGATTCTTTAGCTAACCAAGTATAAAAATGAGTTTACTTCCTTGCCAGTGGAGGCAGACCTGGGTGATTATGCATTACCGAGTGGATGAGTGTGACGTTTGCATTGTCTTGGTTGGAATTAAGCTTGCTTTGAAAATATCACCCTGGAATAACTTTTATTTGTAAGGCCCACTTCACTTCATTGCAACAACCACTCCCAAACCCCTTTTTCTGGGTGGAAGGGTGGAAAGAATCTGGGTGGAAACTCACGCCTTTGGATGCTTTTCTATGCTGAAGGTGTTAACCCAAGTTTCTCTAGGAGATGAAAGTAATAATGCTATACCTTTCAAATCTCAGCTAGGAAATCCTTATGTTCCAGGGAATGAATGACCAGCAGAGTCTTTATTTTCCCTGCATGAACTTTTCTACTTTTCCTTTCCTTTATTAAATCAAAATAGTTGAAACAGACATAAACCAGAAGGTTTTTCTCTGAACACCTCTCTTACTCACTACTTATGAAACCTTCAATGAGAATGTCACACACCATGTGACCATAAGATAGTGTTATCTTCTCCCCTTTCCTGGGAGTCTCCTTCAAAGTTCACAGGATCTGTTGGTGTGCCTAGGGCTGGGAAATTCCACCTCTAGCTGTGGAAATACCCTTGGGCCAGGCAAATCATTGCTTTAAGATACATTGCCCTTCTTGTCCTCCTGAACAATTAAAGCATGTCTTTGGCTTCCAGACATGAGTGAATTGAAGTAGCCATTTCCTTAGAAACAGGAAGAAAAAAGCAACTTGAAGTAATTAATTGTAAGCAGCTCATCCAGGGAGAAGAGACCACAGACCCCTGATTTTACATTTGACATCTCCTTTTCTTCTCCAGAACAGGAGTTCTTCATTTTAGGGCTAAGGATGCCGTTTGGTGGGTTCACGAATGTAGGTGGCAAATGAATTATATCTTTATATTCACTGACTTCCAAGTGACAATTGGGGCAGGTGTTAGAGCTACTACTAGATCTTGGCATTTAGTGGGTTGAAGAGAAACACATGTATTATTCACATATCCCTTTAAAAAGTTATTTTGATAATTATATTTCAGTGAGATTGATTTCCATTGTACTTTTAAGTATTTAATTTTATATATTTAAACATATTATGCTGGGCCAGGCATGCTGGCTCACATCTCTAATCCTAGCACTTTGGAAGGTAGGTGAATTACTTGGGGCCAGGAGTTTGAGACCAGCCTGGGTAACACAGTAAGATCAATTTATATAAAAAAAAAACTGATAAAAAAATTAGCTGAGTGTGGTGCACATGTCTGTAAATCCTAACTACTTGGAAGGCTGAGGCAGGAGGATCGCTTGAGCCCAAGAGTTCAAGGTTATAGTAAGCTGTGATCGCATCAGTGCACTCCAGCCTGGGTGACAGAGTGAGACTCTATTAAAAAGATAATAATAAAATGAAAATATCATGCTGAGAAAGGTCTTTAAGGTTTACCATATTGCAAAGGGCATTCATGACCCACACAAGGTGAAGATGATGTTTCCTCAAGAAATGCTTCCTCCCAGAGGCCCCTGGCTGGGTGGGTCTTTTCACTGTGGGTTTGCGTTGAGCAGTGGTTGCTGAGACCTTCAGGCATTGGAATCAGGCACTGATTTCCTGACAAATGCCCTGTTTTAGCTTGAATGCTGACAGATGCCCTCTTTTAGCTGTGTGACCCTGGGCATCCACTCTGAACCTCAGTTGCCCTATCTGTAAAATGAGGAGAATAACCTTATGGGGCAAAAGTGCTTGGTGCTGCACTGTGAATGATGCAGCATACTGTTACTGCTGCTACTACAGCTGCAAAGGATCCTAGGATCTTTGGGTATGCCCAGGTTTGGGAAATTCCACCTGTAGCTATGGAAACACCGTTGGGCCAGGAAAATCATTCCTTTAAGATACACTGCCTTTCTTACGCTCCTGAAAAATTAAAGCATGTTTAACAAGTGCTAGTGCCCCTTCTCCTAATGGTACTACTAGTATTATGGCTCTCATCTTGTTCTCCTTTACAGGGGTAGACGGCATTGACCTTATCCATACAAACAGCCTGAGAAAATTCCTATAAAACTTACAAGGGACACTTACTCTGCCACTCTGCAAGTACAGAAAGTTTCAGTCATCCCACAGGACCACCATGAAGTACCAGATCTTCCTTTGGACTTGCCAAGCCCAGTGACTGCATTTGGACAGAGGGACCTAATATTAACTCAGTCCTAATAGCTTCAAAATTCTGTGACTTTGGTGTTTCGGAATATAATTCAGTGAGCCAGATGCTGTCCCCAGGGTATCTGTCTCCCAGCTAGCCTTTTTTTTTTTTTTTCTTAAACAAAACAAAACAAAACATATAAGCCATTTAGGCCTGGAGGGAGAAAGACCTCCACTAGAAGAATTAGGGCTCTCTGGTGTTCAGGGGCAGTCATCATAGCTCTTGTTTTTCCATGGAGTTTCTCTGAGAGTTCTCAACTTCTCTGCTTTACATAGTATTATAATAACCACAACAAAATAAAACAACAGACATTTGTTGAGCACTTAAAATGTGCCACTTTATTTAATCCTTCTGACAGCCTTTTTGGGTGTGTCCTAATAGCATCTCCAGTTTATATTTGGGGAAACTGAGGTTAGGAGATGTTAAGTTAATCATCCCAGGATGTTAAAGTTAGAATTGAGACTGAAACTCAGGTAGGCTGACATCAGAACTCCAACTTCTAACCACCATACTGTGTATTACCTGTCATTAAGCTGGTGCATGCTGCAGAAAGACTTGTTACCGTAACAAGTTTTGTGATAATTATTTTAAGTGACTAGGCTGAGATATGACAAAAGCTTCTGGCAATCCTGCTGTGAATATGGAATTGGAATAAGAAGTTGAGGATAAAACTGTGCATTCTTATCTAATTCTAGGTACTTCTGTTTGTGCAGTTGCATGCCAGAAATCTGTGATAGGGAGAGTACTAAATGCTACTTTGTGGTAGCCTAAACGGCCTTTAGTTTTCTGGAAGGCCGGTTTTTACCTGGTGAAGTTCCTCATGGTTTTAGTGAGGGTGTTGTATACTCTGATTCCTCCAAGGGCCAGGTAAGTGAAAGGCCCAAGTGTGGCTGACCAGGTGTCAGAGACCTTAGGGAGTGGTGAGGCTTGCGCCCATCCGGGGGACCAATTGTGCCCCTTCCCATGAGGCAGCTACCACTCGGGTCTGACAGGTTTCTGCCAGGTGGGCCTAGGGCTCAGGATTATCAGTGCCTCTACATTTTCAAGAGAAGCATGAAATCCAGATTTATTTGGAGTCTTCTCATTTTAAAATGTTTGGAAATAATTAACATGAAAAACAAACCTGTCAGCCCATGGTGTGGTCAAACAAAGCACGTTTGTGGTTGGACCCAGGAGCTCCCATGTTGAGCCTTTTGTTAACTGTAAGGGCTTGGAAACACCGTGTACCAGAAAATGTCAGTAGTTTTTGTTTTGCCCTTTAATTTTTTTGGCTGTAAAATTTCTTGTAAAGGTTGTTATGGTCATTTATTTCCAGTGTACATAGATTTCAGATTCTGAATTTCTGCTTGTTTGTTCTTTCCCTGTACCCCATTTTTCCAAGCTGTTGGCAAATTACAAAGTTGAGGGGGGAAGGACATGGTTTTTTCTCCTGTTTCATGATGCTCCTTTAAAATAAGAACACCTGGCTGGGTGTGATGGCTCATGCCTGTAATCCCATCACTTTGGGAGGCAGAGGAGGGTAGATCACTTGAAGTCAGGAGTTTGAGACTAGCCTGGCCAACATGGCAAAACCCCGTCTCTACTAAAAATACAAAAATTAGGCGGGTGTGGTGGCAGGCGCCTGTAATCCCGGCTACTCGGGAGGTTGAGGCAGGAGAATTGCTCGAACCTCGGAGGCAGAGGCTGCAGTGAGCCGAGATCACACGACTGCACTTCAGCCTGGGTGACAGAGTGAGACTCTGTCTCAATAAATAAATAAATAAATAAGAACACCCAAGTGTAGAGAAATAGGATGACTTCATTTATGGAGACACAGAGGTTCTCTTGCCTGCCTCACTGATGTGAGCTCTAAGCAGTCACAAGATGTCCTGGAATATGGAATACAGATCTGTTTCTGCAGGCTAGTGTTTCAAGGTGCAGTCCGCTTAACAGCCCTCATTTTCCTTGGTGCTTTTAAATGAGAGACCACACTGGATCAAATGAAAATGCAGTTCCTTCGGGATGTGTTTCTCTTGTATCTGCCAAGACGCTATTATTGGACAAATCATCAAAGCCCCCTCTGGGATTTCTTATAATTTTTTTGTTTTCATTGTTTTTTTAAAAATGATGTAAGTAATACATTAGTATGTTCCAGTTGAAGTGATGATGCAGAAATATGAAAGCAAAATGCAAAGTACCCTTTTCCACGTACACCCATTCCCTGATATAGTCATTGGCAATAGTTTAGATAGCCTCTTTCCCTCCTTTTTTCTGTACATTTACATATGTAAGTATATATACGTGTCATTTTCTTATTATATAAACTGGATCATATTGTATACATTTTTTTCTGTGACTGACTTGCTTTTGTCCACTTAACTGTATATCATGGAGAGCTTTCCATGTCAATATGTTAGTTATCTTGTTCTTTCTAACATTGCATAAAATTTGGTAGTATGGATGTACTGTACTTTATTTAACCATTCTTCTGTTGACACTATTGCACACTGAAAGATTCAAGATCTTTGTTCATAGGTCTTTGTGCACATGTGTGAGAAAATTTTTTTGTAGCTAAATTTCTAGAAATGGAACTATTTGGTCAAAAGCCTATGCACACTTCAAATTTTGACAGAGCACTGATGAATTGCCTTTAAAAAGGTCTCCATGAAATTTGTGGAACCTCTGATGATGCAGCTGAACATAGCTTCTAATTGCATCATGTCCCATATTGTTACCTTGCTTTACTAATTCAGTTAGATTTCACTTGTATATGGCATACCGGGAGGTGATTTTAGAAATAGACTGTGTCCTTAAAATCCCTTGAAAATGCAATTCTTAATCAAAACGAATTGATCAGTTAAGGGGCTAATGTAAAAACTCTTTAAGAAAGACATACCTTGTAAATCAGAGAGTTGAAAATCTGTTTTCTGATCAATCTGGTGAGCTGTGAAACTCTAGACCCTTCCCAGCAGGAAAATGTCCATAAGCACCCTTTAATCTGTGGTTAAAGAAGTGAGGTGGTCCACAGCCAACACAGACAGATCAGATGTTAATACTGGCCTGATAAAATTAATTTCATTGCTAAAAAATCCTATCCAGGTGTGTTTGTAGCTTTAGATTTTCAAATAATCATTATTTAAGAATCTCTTTTACTTTTTAGTTAAAAAAGAATGAGAAGATTAGGAGATAATGCTATTTAATAGTTTTATTTAATGGATACCTGAATTTAATGTCCATGACTCTTATTTTTTAATATTTTATTTTATTTTATTTTATTTTATTTCATTTTATTTTCTCACACATGTGCACAAAGGGTCTTGCTCCATCACTCAGGCTAGAGTGTAGTGGTGCCATCGTGGCTCACTGCAGCCTCAACTTCCTGGGCTCAAGTGATTTTCCTGCCTCAGCCTCTCAAGTAGCTGGGACCACAAGTGCACACTACCACACCTGGCTAGTTTTTTCTGTTTTTGTAGAGACAGGGTCTCGCTATGTTGTCCAGGCTGGTGTTGAACTCCTAGGCTCAAGCAGTCCTTCCACCTCAGCCTTTCAAAGTGTTGGGATTACAGGTGTGAGCCACTGTGCCTGGCCTGGCCATGTTTTTTAGAAATGATATGTAGATAATGGACTATATAAATTAGAAACTACACCTTTTCTTTTCTTTTCTTTTCCTTTCCCTTTCCCTTCCCTTTCTTTCTTTTTTTTTTTTTTTTTGAGGTGGAGTCTCACTCTGTTGCCCAGGCTGGCGTGCAGTGGTACGATCTCAGCTCACTGCAACCTCTGCTTCCCTGGTTCAAGTGATTCTTCTGCCTCAGCCTCCCGAGTAGCTGGGATTACAGGTGTGCACCACCAAGCCCAGCTAATTTTTGCATTTTTAGTAGAGATGGGGTTTCATCATGTTGGTTGGCCACGCTGGTCTCGAACTCCTGAGCTCAACTGATCCGCCCACCTCAGCCTCCTGAAGTGCCGGGATTATAGGTGTGAGCCACCATGCCTGGCCGCTACATCATGTTCTCTTTTAAAGAGATATTGGGAGAAATATTACAGGAAATCTAGGTCATTGATTGATTCCTATTTTCAGAAGGGACTACTTTGATAACTGTAATTGTTATCAATAATATGAAGTGAATTATTTGGAATTTTACAACATTCCTTGAAAGACTGAGACTCAGTCAGGGTTAGTGAGTCTTGATTAGATAAATGACAGGAAAGTTAAATACTGTTTCTGTTTCCCAAAGATGGATTTAGTTCTTTCATCTGTTTCTCCAGATATTCATTTTTTAAGAAAAATTCTGGTTCGGTTGGCAGTGACATTCAGATTCTGATTGTATGCCTTCTGCATGTTTATTTTTACAACACACTGTGAATTGTAGAAATATGGTGGGACAGTCATATTTCCTTGGCATTGAAACCTTGCATATTCAAGAAAGTCTGTGCTAGGTTTTGCTCATGGAAATGTTATAGTGTTTCACAGTTTACAGACAATTTCCTTTGATAATGTCTGTGAAAGCACAGTGGAGGGCACCACCTGGTCACTCTTTCAACCTGTATCATTCAGGGCCCTGCTAGGGAGCAGATGGCATGTGTATGCCAAGTCCTTTGAGGAGGGCTTGTTAAAGGGACCCTTTGGAAGATGTGGGCAGGTGTAGGGAACACAATCAGGGTGGGTGCTAAAGAAAGACCCAGCAGTGACAGGGAGTTAGTCCTACTCTAAGGAAGGGGCAAGAAAGGCTGACAAGAGCTGTATCCCTTTCTAGAGGGACCCTGTCAGCCTGTAATATCCCTCCAGGGAGACAGAGGGGAATATATATACCTTCCTCACTCTCTGCCTGTCTCCTAAATGTTGGCTGGTGCCTTCCATTAGCCGAACCCAGACAGAAACCAGAGGGCAGGAGAGAGGAGGATGAGGGTGGAAAAAGTAGGTGAATGGTCTGGGAAGGCCAGTTTCAGACTCCCACCCACTTGCCCTCCAGAACAGAGGTTTGCAAGGTTAAGCAGTCAGTCCAGGGTAGAAAGCTTATGGTCTGGTTTTGTGGACAAAGAAAATAAAACTGCATCTACATTGATTAAATTGAAATTGAAATTGGGAATCTTCTACAATACCACATGGCTGCTATCAGTATAATTTGTGGTGGGCCTTAGAGTAACATTAAATATTTTTTTTTTAGTTCCCTTTGGAATGGATTTTGCTTTATGCTTCTTGGGAAATGCATAGAATGGGAAATGTTATATGTTTATCTGATTAACCAAAAATATGGGCTTATAGATAGGACAGACAGAAGGGATTCATAGTCTCTCGACATGGAGTTGGATTCCTAAGATAGACATAATTCCTTTGCTTTTAATATTTTATAAAAAATATTTTATTTAAAATGTCAGTACCTGGGAGAAGAGACTAGGAGGAAATTAAGGTTATTAACAGTAATTTTCCTTCAAAGAAGTCAATTTAACGGAATCATTAGCATCACTGAGTAGAAATGAACAAGCTGTATTTCCCCATTTGTTCAGCATGGCAGTAAGATTCTGAAATTTCAGGCTCATTTATTCTCTCATTTTCTTGGCCCTGTTGTTTGAAAAGGTGAAGTCTGCTCTTTGGTTTGTGTACTTGTCCTGAATGAACAAGCAACGGAACTTAATTAGAATCATAAAATGATACTGCTATAAGGAATATCAGAGTTCATTTCTTCTTACCTCCAAATTGCATGGAGTAAGAAACTGAGATACTGGTTATTAGCAACTACTACTTTGCAAGTTCTCAGAGTTGGTTACTCTGGAAAAGTCGTATCACCTCTCCATCTTGAAGGAATTGCACTAGATTAATTCATTTTTGCTTTTACCCTTATATATTCCTGAAGTCCTTGATTTCAAGGGTTTGGTTGTCCATTATACACTATTTTCATAGATTAGAGGCAGAGCTTCATGAGTACCTCTTTCATTACCTAGCCCTTAAAATGGTATTCTCTGGAGGTCTCTACATTGCTTTTGACTGTGTTCACTCTGTAAACTCTTTCTATATAAGATAACTCATTCACTTCTACCATTTTTTTAACCCCCAATTTACTGAAGACTCCTCTATCACTGACCTCTTGTTGGAGCTCCAGATATATCCTGTTGTCTGCTGGAGATCTTGACATTGAAGTCTATGGGGACTTTCAAATCAAAGTGTACAAAACAGGAGTCCTCAACTTCACTCCAAACTTGTGTCTCCTTCCGGTTTCTAAATCTTCATGAAACAAGCTATCCGTCTGTTGAGTCTACCCCATCAATATCCTTCATTTTTGTTCACTTTTCTCCATTCCTATTGCCGCTAGCCTGAATTTATGTCCGTGTGATTTCCTGTCTTGATTGTTCCAAGAATTTTTTCATTCAGTCTCTCTATACTGTCTCTTTCTCATCTGTGCCTTCATTCGTGTCTTCTGTTGGCTATTCAGTGAACATCAGGTACTTTATCAGTGAGATCTTGCTCTCAGAAGTTTACAGTTTACTGGAGGGGACAAATAGACACTACTTTATAAGTTTACATCTTTGGCCATTGACTCCATTCTCCACACCAGCTAAAGTAATTTGCACAAAACAAATCTTATTATAGCATTACCTCTAAGATACTTCAACAGCTCCCTGTTGCTATCAGGATTAATTTGTCTTCCTAATTTGCCAAATGTAAGCCATCCACGGCCTGACCTCTGTGATGAAGTTTTAACTCCTTTATTTGCATCACCTATACTAGGCTGTGTTGAAATCCAAGAACATAAAGCCTGCTGCACTGTGGACACTGTGGCTTTGCCTATGACTTTGCACTCAATCCCCTTCTTCAACTGGCTGACTCCTACAGGCCTTTAGAGACTCCATGCAGTTACCATCTTCCTATAAAGCCTTCCTTGATTTCCACTCTAGTCCAGGTTGGGTGCCCTACTTTAGTCCTCCTGTTGAATAGTTTGCAAATTTTAGCCACAGCATGACTCTCTTAGGAAATGGAACAATCTGGTGCATATTAGTGACTAAGTTGATGTCTCTTAAATGAATAAATAACTAAATGCCATTACTGCAAAGTCTGCAGATTGGGTAAATCAGGAAAACAATCTGATGATTAAGCAAAAAAAAAAAAAAAAAAGCCAAAGTTTAGTAAACTGAAGACATCTGCTGACCTATTAAAGAAAAAAGTATTTCATGATTATTTATACTGGTCATTGAAAAGTAGCAGAATGATCAATTTGGAAATATGATAAATAATTTGAAAATTCTATATCCATTATTTCTGGTAACAGAAATCCTGATATTGTAATTAGTATACTAGATCCAGAGGAGATATTTCCCTGAAGATAGGTTATCATTTTTTTCCTGATAGGCACATACTCATATTGTTTTTCCTATTTTATGAGTTTGATTTTAATCACGTTATTCTCATTTTTCCTACAGTGTGTAGGAATTAGAAAATAAATTTCTTATTTCAAACATGGTTGGAAATTTAGGAAGAAAATAATTTATTTAATCAGATTATTTTATCAAGTGGGACTCTTAGTAATTTAAAATGCTTTGTATTTATTCTCTTGTAGCATTTTATTTTCAAAATGACCTGCAAATACATCAATGCCAAACAGAGAAAGCAAGAAAGTTATTAATTAATTGAAGGGAAATATTCTGCTGAATATTGTTTTTTAGAGAACATCTTTTATAGTTCTAAAACCAGAAGGGAGCAGTTTATTCATAGTGGTTTGAATCTTGTGAAAAGAGTGTCTTTGACAGTCTTCACCAGGCCCCCTTCGCCAAGCATTAATAGGACTTAAGAAATGTCTTCTTCACAATTGGCTTCTTTTTGACTTCACAGATTTCTTTTAGCTTTGTGTTGAAAAGTGCTGTCTAAGTATGTTAATTATTAGATATATCATTATTCAGATTTCAATGCAGACAACATTTAGGAGGATTATAGTTTAGTTATTGCAGCTGTTCAGAAAACACTTCATGATAGCACTTGGAAATACAGATAGAGAATATTTCCTTTTATTTAGAGACTTTTTGGATCTGTGAGGCCCTCTGAGAATCTTAAGCATGGCCCCATTCTGTCCATTTTTCATTCCCTTTGAAAGAATTTCAAAGTAACTGGTTAAAGTTTCTCCCCATCTGTCATAAGTAGCATAGAGGGATTTCTTGTGCAGCTACCAAAGGGAAATGAGGAAATTTAAAAGTGCAGATGATTTGGGTATTAATACATGTCCTGGCAGTGACTCTGCTAGAATCAGGCTCTCCCAAACCATTTTGTTGTGTGCCAATTTTTATTTTCTCAGCTACAATATTATAAATATGGCAGACCCACAGGTTTTCCATAAAGATTGATGATCAGGAGGAATCCACTCGTTAATTAAGAGCAGCAGATGCCTTCTGAAAACATTCTGGAAATGTTCTACATTATATTGAACCAAAGTGCTTCCAGCTTTGTTGGAAAGATTAAGGCAATAATTACATGGAAGGTATGCCTCATTTGTCAACAGGGTTTTTGGTCTAGAATATCGCAAGAGCAATTCCTATCCATTTCCTTCTAGAGGTGACAGCAACCTTCTTATTGCAGAAGGGTTATGGTGTGGGGAACATAAGTGCTTACCAGTAACTGCTTCTTTTCCTCACACAGGATATGAGATACAGGGTATGAGACCCTCAGAGAGGAAGTCTCTTTCTCTACAAACACACACACACACTCATACACACACACACACACGCACTGCAGGTGCTTGAGCCACACTGTGGAATGGGATACATAAGAAATTGAGCCAGTTCTATGATATTTTTGAGTCTTTACTGGATGGCTTTGCAGTATTTTAAAATGTTGAAACTTAGCAGGATTCTTTAACACCGGGCCCCTAACCCAGCATTTATTAGGCTTAAACAGTGTGCCCTGAGCCTTCAGAATGCAATCCCATTTCATTGTCTCAGCAATTCTGCAGATTAGGTATAATTACCACCATTCGATACTAAGAAAACTGAGTGATCACAGCACTTACTCAGGGTCACATGGTTGATCAGATGTATAGACAGGTTTCAAAATAAGGTTGACCTGACCTGAATCTGTGACCGTACAGGCACAGAGGAAAGGCCATATGAGGACATGGGACACGGGAGAAGGTAGCAGTTGTCAAGCCAAAGAGAGAGGTCTCAGGAGAAACCATGCTTGCTGGCACTGGCACCTTGATCTTGAACTTCTAGAACTGTGACAAAATAAATTTCTGTTGTTTAAGCTAGCCAGTCTATGGTATTTTGTTATGGCAGTCCTAGAAACCTAATACAGTGGAGGGTTTCTTTTACAGGCAGATGAAAGCAGACCTTGGGATATAAAAACAAAGTATTATGGACCAATATATCAGAATAATAATTTTGGCATTTGAACGCACGTTCCTAATTTCAAAAGGTGATTTTTGTCTTGAGTTGGTTTAGTTTATAGGATATTTGCTTTCACTGAGCTTTCATAAGAGTTAATTTGTTTACAGGCAGAGATGAGATAAATCATGTCTTTCTTTAGCCTGTTTCTTTATTCCTTTTCTTCTATGTGAATTTCACATACTTCTTTAAAGAGTCTTATAATTAAAACATGTCGTGTTAAATGAGCTCAAATCTTTTTCCATAATTAGGAACTTGAATCATTGCCTAATTTATAATTTGATAAGTAATGTGTATTTGTTGAATTTTTCTGCTATCAATGTAAGTCCTGGGGTAATTTTCTAAAACAAAATAAAAGTGGTTTTGGCTTTGTTTTCCTAACATATTAACAGTAGTCTAGGAAATATTTTAATTTCTCTTTAGTTAGTTGGTGCTTTCTCTTTGTAATTTTTTTTTGTGTGGAGGATAAATTATCATAAGACTTTCATTAAGTACATTGTAGTGTTTTGCTTAATTTGGTGCCTGTCAGGAAAAAACCCAACAGCACAATGGAGGTGTTATGAATGAGTTAATTTATTTATTAATTTCAATCTAAATTTTTCACTAATGGAGAAATAAAATATTTGTAGAATTGAAGTTATAAAACAGCGAACATAACTGCTGAATGATTTATATTCGGTACATTCTTTAATATAAAGATTGGCTATAAAGACATCTTGACTATAAAGCATGACATTGATTTGCTTTACATAAAAAAAGAATATTTTAAATTTTCTTCTTCACAATAGTATTACTTGAGTGAGCTTTTTAAACAGTATAGTGCTATTTTATTAGTTAAGTAATGCATACATGTGACTAAGTGTGATATATTGTGTTTAAAATATTATTCAGAACCTAGCATAGCTACAGCATAGAATGGGGTCACATAATAAACGTTCTTCTTTATGTATGTGCGTGAACTTTCAGTGAGTCACATGAGCTGGTTTGGTCATTTGAGTTTATCTGAATACATTAGTTATGAGCTATTTAGCTCTTTCAAGCAGCATTATTCATTCTCAAATTTTAAATCAGATTTGTACAGTAGCTAGCACATAGTAGGCTTTTAAATGTGTCCTAAAACTAATATGTAAGACGAGGACATGGGCCACAAACTGTTATTTTACTTTCCTTCCTTATTTCGTGGTTTTGTATATCTTATTTTGGATTTGTATGCATTCTGCTGTTTCTAAAATTAGTATCTAAGCAATGCATTTTTTAACATTAATTATCAAGTTTTGTCTTACTCTTAAATTTTGCCTTATATAAGGCAGCATAAGTGGGCATTATCTGCCTTGCTGACACCTACTTTCTGGGGTGAAATATATTGACCTTGACTGTAACCTTGACATTTAAGATAGTTGACTAGACTCTGAAAAGGGAAAGACCAGCATGACTGTAAATCACGCCTATTTGTATAACATCCTCAATTACATAATACAAATAATCCACAAAATTGCCAAGATACTTGAACATATTATACGGGGATTGGTCTTAACAGCACAGACTTACCCATGGGTATCATTTCATTTTCTGAAGAATCCTTCACCAAACTGAAAGTTGAGTTTACAGTCTTGAGAATGTGATGCCTCTTTAGTTATTATAACCACAAAACAGTGGAATGGCTGTTTCTTCCTTTGAGCAGAATGATATGTTTAAATTCTTTTTTTGAGGGATGATTTCAAATGTGTTAATTATGTGGCTCAATTTGGATTATAAGAGATGATATAAATTAAATTATCACTGAATTTTTACCCTGCCTACCTCACTCACTTTGACCTTAAGATCTTATGAAGAGTGAGACAAAGCCATCATGATGAGAAAAAGTGATCATCTCAAACTCGTGTATGTAGATGAAAAAGGATATATGTTTCTGTGTGAGGATCCCGTGTGGAAATACCTTTATAAAGTTACTCGCAAGTACAGCATCGGTTTATTAGGAAGGAAATGAACATTTTTTGAAGTGTCTTGTGAAGGTCAGGAACTCCACTAGGGACTCTCCTTTGGGAGGAAGTTTAGCAAAATGGTTGTGAATGTGTATGATGTGCATTGTGGGGTCCTGGCTTTGCTACTGAGAAGCCGAGTGACCTTGGTCAAGTCATTGACCTCCTCCTCCTCATCATCGTTTTTTGTATCTATCCTGTGAGATAGGTGGCAATATCCTCATGCTACAGATAAAGAGACTGAGGCCCATTTAAGTAATTTGTTCAGGTCCACATAACTAGCAAGTTGCAGCGCCTCAGTCTGGAGTCAGACCCTGCTCAGGATTCTACCCTCTTCTACCCCTTCAATGTGGTCTTCCCCTCCTTCCAAGGCAGTCTTTGCCTAGTTACCAAGTTGATAGTTTTGATCAGATAGGTTGGTTGCTTTCATGTTGAATGAACTCAGATTAGGAGCACCGATCATAGGAAAAAGGTTCTGAAAAGGGAATTGGGAGAAGTGACTTATAGCTGGCCATTGCCCTAGCTGATTATGTGTTCTTCAGCAAATCATTTCACATCACCAGTTTCAGTGTACTTAGCTCTCTTAAATGAAGGGCTTAGGCTTGTAGAACTCTTTCTTTTATATTTACCCCTTTATCATCATGAAGTGTTTCTCTTTGTCTCTAGTAATCCTCTGTGTTGAAGTCTATTTTGTCTTATTAATATAGCCAGTTCAACTTTATTTTGCTTACTGTTTGCATGATATAATTTTTTTCATCCTTCCAATCTATTTGTGTGTTTCCATTTAAAATGTGTCTCTTTGTAGAGAGCATATAGTTGATTCTTGCTTTTAAAAAAATCCATTCTGATAATCTTTGCCATATAGATGGAATGTTTAGTCCATTTACATTTAAAGTTGTTGATATAATTATATTATGTGGTTAACATTTTATGAAACATATTACATTTGCACTTTGATTTTTCTATATCTTCTCAGTTTTCTTTCAGACTTAACTTTATGGAAAAAAAGTCACAAGACTTATTTTATACTATACATAGGTTGTATACTTAGTATAATTGGTTTGTTGAATGGGCCACACTTAGTAAGACATAAACAGAAAATAGCTTTATTCTCTCCTCTCCTGTACTTTGGATGATATTTTTTGGCAGATCCTATAGCTTTTCAGTCATTTTACTGTATTGGAACAACCTAATTTTCAAATATTAGAAAAATGTAGTACAATGTAAATCAAAACTTCCATTTTTCCATCCAGTTTATAGCTTCTCCCCTTTTCCCATTCTTAGGCTTGAGCCCAGGCTTAGTGATTATCAGTATGGAAGAAAAGGAATTCCTAGTTTAACTCTCCTCTCTTCATCTCCTACCAATGTCTGGCTCCTCCAGAGTTGGCACAGGGGACATAAAAGGGGCCAAGGCTATTGCACTTAGCAGGTGCTGTTTGTTTTCAAGGACAGTTCTTTCTCATACACACCCTGATGGATTTTTCTGGAGAGCCCTTGCAGGTCCATTGGCATCATGCCATTAATTTGCTTTGAGCACTGCAATATCAGCTCCTCATATTCCAGTGGAAGATCACTGGAGTGTCTCTGTGTCCTTGTCCAGGCAATCCACTCAGATGGAGGCTTTTCAGGATCATTCAAACTTGACAACCTTCCATAGTATTCACATGGTCCACAGAAAAACTCTCATCTTAACACCATCAGACCCTGAGGGCACAGCCTGCTTCTACTTCTACTGGGACTCTGTTGCCTTGCAGGTGGCATCAGCCAGCCAACCTGATACATATGCTATGGTTTCTGCACTGAAGCAGGCATCCAGGCAGGGAATAGAATATCAGCCTCTGTCATTGCAGATAGACTCAATTTATTATGGCTTTTCTTTTCTTTTCTTTTTCTTTTTTTCTTTTTTTGCCTTTCTTACGAGGTGTTAGAGAGAGAAGGAAAGGGAACTGTTGAATTTTCTTTGAAGAGATTGCTGCAGTGCAATTTTTCTCATACATAGACTCTGGAGGTGACCTTTGGACTGGCTTGGCCATGTGTAGCAAGTCCTATGGACATATACAAGGACCTCATCATATCACCTTTGGCACTGAAACGTTAGCAGAAAATTGAAACATTAATTCCCATTCTCATCATTAGAAGAATTTGGAGATTACTGGCTTAATAGCAGGATGCACAGATAAGTGTTAAACCTTCAGCTACATTTATAATTCGTGAACTGCCACACTCTGTAAGCTTCTCCCTTCATGTAATGAGAAATACTAAGTACCAAATAAATGCTTAATGAATCAAGTCATGGTGATTGCAGGATATTGGTCTCTGGGGAAGGTAAGGGTGACCAGTATAATAAGAGGAATGAGGTTACTAATCTGCAACATTCTTTACTGATTTGGTTAAACAATGGGTCACTTAAGTGGAAAAAAATAGAATTCAAAACTACTGTTAACTTTGTCAAACTAGTTGGTCAGGTTGGCCTAGGTATATAAAACCTGAAACTGGATTGACAGGCACTTCTGCTGGAAATCTCTAAACAGTATAGATCATATAGGTATATTCATAAATGTGTATATATATGTAAATATATGTGTACTTTTATTGAGGAATGTATATATACTTCTGCATATATACACAGACGTATAAATATGTATTTTATAGTACTAATATAACTGTCAGAGAAAGAAATGACATAATGATGTCATATAACATATAAAATATAAAAATATACTTGAAGAGTTGGCAAATAATAAATAGCACAGATAAAGGAGAATGGTTTGGAACAAGAAACAGGTAATTTTCCCTAATTTTTGGAGCAGAAATAGATGAATATGAAATGTATGTATCAGTTCATTAGTTAGCTTATTTCATAGTACAAAATAACCTTAAAAGATTTAATGTGGTTTTGTACCAGAATTTATAGGTGACAGTATGATAAGAAGTTATTTTAAAGTTATAAATTTAATTTTGACTAATTATCAATATATTTAAAAACATATTAATGTGTGCTTTACCCTAATTAGAAGGAGATTATATCTCAGTAGTGTCTAAGATTTTTAAAAATAACTTTGTTACTTATAAAAGTAATATGTGATTAATTAAAAAATATTGGAAAATAACTTAAAAGCACAAGGAAGAAGGGAAGAAGGCAAAACTACCTTTAATCTCATTATAATAGGTGGTAACCAAGATAGGCCAGAACAAGAAACACCAGATTGCTTTTTGTTTATTGATACATTTTTTTCCATGAGTGACAAAAATTAGTCTTTTCATGGTAGAACTTCCTTTGATCTATATTTAATTAGCTCATTTAATTTTCTGTTTAAAACCAATAATTTATTTCATGGCTAGACTTTGTATGTAGGAAGTAGTTCTAAGATTGTGTCCAATATCATCAGACATCTGCTTAATATAACTCCTAAAACTTTATTTGTAGACCAGATATTTATATAATATTTGGAGCCTTTGTCAGTTGTTAGGAATTACTTTAAGATGTGGAGAAAGAAATTAACTGGTGAATAAGGAAGTATTTTCACACTTAATCCTGTTTTTAGTTCTAACCCTGGAATTGCTTATAGCAATTAATGTGGACCTCAATATTTCATTTTCTAAATGGGCAGTGTCAGTATGATGGTGGGGTTAAATGCAAGGGAGATGCTTTTTTCCTCCTTTTCAAGGTATACTTTAAGCAAGGTAAGCATTCATAAAGGAGTCCTAATTTACTAGAAAGCTTGAAGTTTTGGAGCAGAGATTTTCAAAGAAGTTGTATGCAGAGTTCTTTTTGGACTATGGTCTGATAGTGTCTTTGTGAAAGTATCTTCTTCCCATTTCTTTTGTTATGAAACCTGTTTTTTGAAATCATTGGCCTTTGGTGAACATTGAACACTTTGAAAAATAGCTGTATAGGAGAAAAACTGTGTGTTATAGTGTTATTTAATTGAGAATACTATTTGTGTGTGTGTGTGTGTGTGTGTGTTGTGTGTGCCTGTGTCTGTGTCATGGAAAAGTATTGAAATGATAGATTACTGAAACAAAAAGGAGGATTTGTTTATCTTTCCAAAGAGAATCGAGCCATTATTTGGGAAAAGACTCAACATCCTTTTACTAAATCATATTTTTTTCAAATATATGTGTATGGCAAATCTTAAAATAATAGATAATTAACTAATAGAAAGGGGGAGAAAAAAAATGGAAGCATGCTTTGTCACCCGATAACTATCCCAAAATAAGTTTGGCTTCTAACACATTTTTAGTGTTTTTTTTTTTTTTTTTTCTTCAAATGGGTATTAGATAGCTTCCGTGGTAGAAGTGAGGACTTGCAGAATACCCTGTGTTACTAAAAAATCGCTGGAAAAGTTGACCTGAAATGGCAGAGTAAAGAAGCTCATGTTTCAGCTAATACACTGCAGTAACTTTTGCATCTCTGCACGTTCATCACAGACTGTGCATATTGTGTATAAATAATTACCAAATGTTTCGGGGGTGGTGATTCTATTTCTTCTCCATGAGAATTTATAAAGTTGTTATATTCGGCTTCTTTGGAGTCATCACAGTTTATTTCACTGAGATGTTTACTGGATAAATATTTTCACAGAGATTTTCATCAACTTCAAAGAGGTAGTATTTATTCAATGCAAAGTGTTAGGAGCCTATTGCAATATACATTCGATTTTTTTTTTCTTTCAACGGTAGAGTTGCTTCTCTTTTTGGTTCAGACGAATTCATTATTTTAAACTGCTTCAATCAATTCGATATGTTGTATTCATAGACACAGTGGGTTTTATTTGTAAGCCTCCCCAGAGACCAGGGTCCCCAGGGTCTTGGTGCCACATGTTCTGTAACTGTGACAGGAGAGCTGGGATGTTTGTACCATACATGGGAGAGGGCTGATTTCTGAGAGAAACTAATGCTGTTGACTCATAGGTTTCTTTTTATCATTTCTAGGTCATGCAAGTACACGGTAGCTTTTAAAATAACACATGCCATAGGTATGTAGAGCCTTTGTAAGTCTTTACAGCTGTAAAATGAGCTAGAGAAAGTCACTATCTGGGTTATGTGGAACCACATCTGGTTTATGATATGGGCACATAGTAATTGTGCTTGAGGTTATGATGGAGCCTCACCTTGCTTAGTTTTTGGCCACAGACTGAAGGTCCCTTTGAATGTCCCCTCAGCTAATGTAGATATGCAGTTTATAAATAATATTTTCATAAGGACAAAAGTGAGAAGCAGCATTGTATAGCAGAAACGTGAGAGCTGAACTTCCTAGGTTCTGACCTTCCTAGGTTTGAATATCCAGTCTGTCTTTTGCTAGAAATGTGACCTCAGGTGAGCTCCAAAGCTCCCTCTGAACTTGTCCTCATGTGAAAGAGGAGAGACTCGTGCCTAACTGGGGAGCGGTGAAGACTGCATGAAATACCAGATGCAAAGTGCCTAACACCTCACCTGGTTTATACAATAATAGCTACCTCTTAGTTGTAGTTCTGTTCTTTTCTTTCTACAGACATTTGACCATTAAATACACAATTCGACTCATTATTATATTTCCAGATTTTTTTTTCTTTTTGAGGACTGCATGCTTTTCATAAAGTCTCTCGGAAAAGTAATCTCTATATAGTTTTGCTTCTTCATTCATTCAGCATTTGTCAATACTTGTTACAGGCTTGCTTCCTGAGGTCTAGTAGTTTATGTTTATCAAGAGAGATCCAAAGATAACAGAAGTTACTGTAGAATTTTAAGTTCCACAGAAGGTGCATTTCTGAGGCCCTATAAAGCAGAGTAGCAGCATTTGAATCAGGTCAGCTCTTCAGCCCTCAAGAGGTATGTTCATGTTCTTGTTTTCTGTTTTTTAGTGATGTTCCATTTCTGGTGTTTAATCTAGCCATGCCCCTAAATATTTACTTTTCTTTGTGAGACAGGTTAAGACTGCCTTAACTTAGAAGATTCTTCATGTATTTGGTCGTTGGAATAGCATTGCTGTCTTTTTTGTCACCATTCTCTTTTGCATTGTTATCATTCTCTTTTGCATTGTTAATATCAGAATGTAATGGTCCTTAGAAAAGCACAGTGTGGCTTGGTAGAGTGATGTGCCTTGTTGTTTCTGATGTTTTTTTGATTCTCCCTGAAGCCTGCTGGTGAGCCTGTTTGGGTGAGACATCCTCAGTGTTGACAAGTGGAAACTGTTGATGAGGTTTCCACTGCAATGGTGATGTATCTGTTACTGAATAGTTATAGGGTGCATCGCGGTTAGTTAAAATAGGAGCAGCTTCTGAGGATACAGAAGGGGGAAAATAAGTTATTGCTGGTGTATATTAGAATATTTTTGGCTGCGAGTGATAGAAAACAGCAGCCTAAACTCATGGAAGTTTAAGAGAAATGCAGGCTTAGGAATCTAAGCATTTGGGGCAGATGTGGCATCTCAGCAGTGCCATCAGGAAATGAGGTTCCTTCTTTCTCTCCACTCCTTATCATTTAGCATTTGTCTTCATAGGTGTGAGATGGCTCTGCACCACCCAGGAGCTATTTTCAGGAATGAGGGATTGGGACTTGTTTACATCATGAGAATGAACTTTCTCAGAGCTCTCTCTCCTGTATCTCATTGGTCAAAACTGTGTCATGTGGCTATCCCTAGCTGCCTTAGTATCTGGGAAAACAAATCATTTTAGTGTAGTATATTGACTCCTAACGCTATAAATGTTGGCTAAACAAATAGCTAGAGCCACCGTACCTGGGAATTTTGTTTTTGTCACATCTACTAGCTTAGTTTTAGATTTTATGATTTGGTAAGTATTAGATGCTACTTCATTCATTCACTTATTTGACACGTATTTATTAAATACATAAGGCCTTAGGATATACCATTGCAAATTTAATAAAACTAGTCCTCATATTGTGGCTGCATGAATGTAAAATATCTAAGTATGGATGTGAGCTAATGGATGTTTCTCTTAGCTCATGTAGTAAATGGCTAGAACTGTGATTTTCAAATTGAAAACAACTGAATTTTGTTTAGCTGACCTCCGTCATGTAACTCGTTCATAATTATTACCCCTACCCTCCCTCCTCTGACCCTCAGTCCTTTTACCGATAAATTTGGAAGCCTGCCTCCTGAGGCTGAGTTGTTCTGGTTTTCCCATAATACTCCCTTTTCCAGCTTTTATATGCTTATCCATTAAGTCAGACAAATTTCCCTTTCAGAGTTTGGCATTGTTTCTTTATTGGAAAGGAAACAGATTGTTTTAGGCCAGGAAAGCTTGCAAAAGAAAATAGAAGACCATGAACTATGTTTTTTATTTTCTTGTTTTTAATCATCACATCTCACGTTAGGATTCAGTGTTGGGTCTCGGTGTGTTTTCTGTTCAGAGAGAATGTGAGGTTCTTCTTGCACCTGGTTTATCTTTGATGTGGGCTTGGCACAGCTTTACACATGGTCTTCCCCCAAACCATGACATAAATCCTGCTTTTTATTTTATGTCTAGGGTCAGGTTTCCGGTAGTGGTGTCTAGCGGGGTCAGGAAGTCAAATTCCTAGGCTGTGAGGATGATTTTACTTGTGTGTGACTTTCCCTGCTTGTTGTGAAAGCTCAGCTTTAGCGTCATATGGCCCCTTTTTGGCTCTTTCAAATTTTAGTCAAATTGAGTGGTATAATCCATAAAGTGCCCATCTTTTGGCTGTTTCGCAGTGACAGATCACTCAGCTAGGATAAGCAGGTAGCAAATCTGATAATTTATATGTGTGGCCCCAAATCTTTGCCACAAATAAAGGATTTTTAAAAAAATTGTTCCCTCTTGGATCTTGGAATTAGGAAGACTTTTGATGATGAAACATCACATTGATACTAATGATATGTTATTCATTTCTCTGATTACCTTAATCAAAGGTGTATTTAACTACCTACAATTTCTGACAAGCATGAGATAACCAGTGTTCCTATGTTGATGTTACTTAATTCAAAGCAGGATACCTAAAATAAAGAAAAAAAACAGAAGATTTATTGCAGCTAAATATATATGTGTTATTTGGCTTTGGAATATTGAAATAAATATTCAAAGCCATTTTTATTATTTTTTTAAACCATACCCGTAAGCTTTTCATTTTTCCTAGTGTGATATTTGATTTTTAAAATTTTTGCCTAAAATATTTTTTTTGTGTGTGTGCATAAGAGAGTATTTGAAAAACAGAAAGGTTGTGATATTTATGATCTGTGCATTTCTCTCTGTATTTTCATAAATAATTTCCATCGAATGAACATTTTAAAAACTTTTTATTATGGAACACTTTGAATATACATAAAAGTACAGTGAATATCAAAGTGAACCTTCATATATCCATCATTACACTATAACAAACTCATAGCCAGTTTCGTTTCATCCATTATTCCTCCCCATCAGTGACCCCAACTGGATTGTTTTGAAACAAATCCATATTTGAAGCAAAAATAGATATATTATTTCTGGTTGGTCAGTTATGAACTGAAGATCTGTAAGTGGCCCCACCCCAGTTGTTACTAGGTCATAGATTATGATTTGCCTTAGCATACGTGCAGTGACCCATGTGTCCATATTGATCATTGATCCATCGTGGCTTTCTTAGCTATCTTGGCTTTCTTTTGTTAGCAGAGCTTACCTGCAACTGTAGTTTCAGAAAATAGAAAAGGCAGCTGTTACCGTCACTATACTGTATTGGCAGTGAAGGGGACCAAAGTAATGCTGGCTGACATATGAAGTGGTGAACAGCAAGAGAGGAAAGGCCCCAGATGCTGGCTTACACTGGGGAGTCCACCTGGGGCATTGGCGTTGCTTTGAAGGAAAGAGGTTCTGCAGCTAGCTAAGCTTGGCCACGAAGAATGGGACTCACCTTGGCTATTTGCAGACATGGAGGTGGTTGCACGGTTCACGATCCTTTCCATAGGACGTTGTGAGAATTTCCTATTTAAAGTTTAGAAAGGACTTTTATTCTGAAGTGAAGCAAACACAAGCTAATGGAGGAGTTCTCATTTGGGGAGAGGGACTCCTCTGGACTGTGGTCTCCTTGAATTTATGCATTGGCAGTAATTTCAAATCTTTGGAGCTCTTTTGGGTCAGAATCCTGGTCATTGTTTCTGAATCTATATATCATTATCCTTAATGGAAGTTAAATTACAGATGGAAGCAAATGTACGTCATGGTCAGAGTCAGAATTACATTCTTGTGAACTTTATCCTATTGGTCATTTAAATTAGATTTGACTGGAAACGATTTATAGTAGTGGATGATTGACTTATATTAAACAAAACCATTTACTTTCTTATTTTGGCTTGAATATGTAAAGTGAAAATAATTTATGTTAATAAGTGATTTTGAAAAGTCATATTTAGTATTTATTAGTGACTAGTAGGTTTCTGTGTCAATTGTTTATTGAAAGTAATACATGTAAAATAAAATCAGAGGTATCCTGTTTTTATTTGCATTTTTATATAGTTTTTTGTAATCTAAAAGTCTTAGCTAAGAAAAATCGAGCTCATAAATATAGTTTATTGGCTTGGACAATAAAAAATCAATAGAAAGAGGTAGCAGCTTATAGTTCTGTTACCTTGTGTTACCTGCACAGCCCACCACAACCTTTTGACCTCATTTTCCCACTGGAAAAGCAGAAACAAGAGTGGAGTTTTATGTATTTCCTTCTTTGTTTATACATTTATTTTATAGAATTAAACAGAATGTTTGAAAATATGTCATTGGGATAGATGTGAAGTAAATACTTTAATTCTAGTTTTGAGCAATTTTCATTTATTTTTGTCCATTTTCCATTTTATTTTATCCATTTTGTTCTTTAAAAAGCAAATCATTGGAATTAAAATCTGTAAAATGTTTTATGTAGATAGAAATGAAGAAATATTTCAAGTCTAATTTAAATATTTCCATTTGTTTAATATTACAAATGAAACACAACATGATAAGATTATAGGCTGGTTTTAAAAATTCACATTTGCTATTTATTGTTACTAGTAGATAATTTTTCTTCTATTTTTTTCTTCACAGGAAAAGAAGGTTTCTCTCTGATACAGAATCCTGAAATGTGATCTCCCTTAAAAAGGTAGGTGTATGTGCTTTTTAATTTGTGACTTAAAAAAATTTTTATCTTGAATAAATTACAACCCAGATGATTTAATTGAGAAGCAGTTTTTTAATGCCACTAACACGTGCCATTGCGAATTGAATTAAAACCTCAGATTCATCTTTCTAAATTCAATATTTAAGTTTGCCAGTCTTTTAAAAGAATGACTATTTTGGGACGATAGTTGATGTCTACAGCAGTCAATGTATGTGATGTATAATAAGTGAATGCTTCTCAGCAGATCCATTTTTTATTGCAATAAATTTATTTCAGCTCCTCTTGATGAAATGTGTTCCTGTCTTTTTCAGTGGGTGACATCTTTCTAGGAAACCCAGAGAGTTTGGAAGTGTAAAATGGTCTGTGGCCAGTAAAAAATGTGATATCTTTCATTTTGTAGTGTGAGATTTCTTTTTCAGAGTGTGGATTGTGATTTGCTTGATACTTTGTCAGCTGTAATAAGGTTGGGGGCATTCTTGGGTATATGGTATCTTTTTGTAATCCATACAGAGCCTGCAAGAGGTTTCCACATTTCATGGAGTGAACTCATACTAGCCTAGGAGCCACTTTGGCTTTCTTTTTTTTTCTTTTCTGAGGCAGAGTCTCGCTTTGTCACCCAGTCTGGAATGCAGTGGTGTGATCTCGGCTCACTGCAACCTCTGCCTCTTGGGTTCAAGGGATTCTCCTGCCTTAGCCTCCTGAGTAGGTGGGACTATAGGTGCCTGCCACCACGCCCAGCTAATTTTTGTATTTCTAATAGAGATGGGATTTCGCCATGTTGGCCAGGCTAATCTCGAACTCCTGATCTCAAGTGATTTGCCTACCCTGGCCTCCCAAAGTGCTGGGATTACAGGCATGAGCCACAGTACTTGGCCTTTTTTTTTTTTGGTTTTTGTCTCATACTCTTTATTCTGAAATACAGACTGGCTCTCCTGTTCTGAAAGGTGTAGTTGGGGACTTGGTTCTGATGAGAGCCATGCGTTCAGGGGAATGCCTGTGGAGACTGGGAAACCGCTAAGCATGAGTGGTGGGTCCCATGGGGCTGTCACCCCAAGCCACAGGACTGCCTCAGAGATTTGGGGGGTGTTTTAAGGTCACAGTGGTCAAATCTGACCTCGTGCCATTATCCTTTCATGTTATCCTCCAGTTTGCTCTCAGACTGTAAGATTTCAGCTCTTAGATCATTTCTGGGCTGAGAAGTTAGTCTGTAGAAACAGTTTGTCCTGATTTCATTATAATAACAAATTTGTGATGCTGATGGTGTCTTTCCTCACTTTTCTGCAACCTCACAAGAGTGACCATTCACCTCCAGCTTTTAATTACCTATCCAGCTAGCTCCCGGCCATCTCTGCGCTGGGAATGGCTTGGTTCTCCTCTGACCGAGCTCACCAAGCAGTTGCTCACATGTTACTTATAAAACACCCACCTCTAGATAGCAAAAAGGGAAGATTATGGTCCATATTAGATCACTGGAAATCTAGTGTGGAGAACAAACATACATTGATTTCCAAATTGAAAATAGAGGAGTTGAAGCGGAGTTGTAATGTTTGGCCCATTTAAGATAAATTGAACCACTCGTGTACATTCGACATTTGGACATAAACCCTATAAGAGTGTGCTACCAGAGTGAACTTATAGAGACCAGAGAGATTGTTGAGAATTTGCTTCAAAATTAGAGTTCAAAAACCTGCTGTATGTGATTAATTGCAGTGAATTGACTGTATAATAGTTAAATAAATGTTTGCTCTTTTTTCTCAGATTATTTATTCAAAAATTGGCTTCAAAGATGACACAGAGAAACATGAGTTAATCAAAGACAGAGAGCGAGGATAATTTTTGATAGAATGATGACTGCAAAAGAGCTGATAAGTGTGATATAAATGTTGAGTTGTGAAAATACACTTTTAGGAAATCCAAATTGTTAAACCTTGATCATCTTTGAATGATAATTGGACTTAACTGCAGCATAAATCATCTGTATCATGTATCTGCACTAGCAGATATATATAGAAAAAATCTGACTTTCAACTACTAGGAAAGTTGCTTTTTCACATTTATCCAACATTAATCCAAAATCCCTCTTGGGAATAAAAACTCACATATTTGCAAGGTAGCCAGACAGTTAGGAGCCAGTCTTGAAAAGGCTTCTCAACTGTGTGGGTGACAGAGCCCAGGAGGCTGTTGAGTATTGTAGAAGTCCTGGAGTATGTGGCAATTAATTCCAAGGATGTCTCATGTATTAAATAAATAGTCTTTTTTTATATATATATATATATATATATGTGTGTGTGTGTGTGTGTGTGTGTATATATATGACTATTTTAAAACTCTATTGCTCCTACTATAAGGAAATGTATATGAATATGAAATGTTACTGAATTAAGGGGAGCTTTTTTATTATAATGTATTTTCTTAATCAACAGAAATTAAAGCTACTTTATACTACTACCATTTATACTACTTTTATAAATGGCTAACAATTCATTTTGACACTAAACATGGGTTCTCATAATCAAAGAAATTGAAAATTGTTGCTCTAGAACCTGGGGAAGGTATCTGAATCATGTTAAGTTTGGATCCATGATTCGAGCAAGACAGGGCCAAAAGGTTTTTAAACAGTCAGAAGAAAGAAATACTCAGACGTTTATTTTATTAGATACTAGATTAGGTTACTGGGGCAATGGAGGAACTTTCTTCTAAAAACATTTAAACAGTCCATTTTTGTTGTATGCTAGACTGGTTAGATGTATTCTTCAGTATGAAAGCTAGTAGCTACATGTGGTCATTTAAATTTAACCACATTTAGTTATTTTAATTAAGAAAATTAAAAATTGAGTTCATGATTTACACCAGTCACAATTTACATGCTCATTAGCTACATGTGGCTAGAGGGCAGCACATAGAACATTCTCATCATCACAGAAAGTTTTTTTTTTTTTTTTGGACAGTGCTGGGGACAATTGTCATCACTAGGACTGCTCTATGCCACTAGTAGTACCACCACCACAAAGCTATTCCTAGGGGCTTTGCCCTGGGGTCCTGGCATTGAATGGAGAAGACAAACCCTGGTTTGCCCTGTAAATCCTGGGAGATTTTTATGGACAGTAGTCCTTAGTGAATGCGTGGAAAAGAAAATTGTTTCCCCATAATCTTCCAGCTCCCCTCCCTTTCGTTATGGCCTATATCCCCTGACAAGCAGCAGGGGTCCATGTGTCAGTTTGAGTTAACATTTATTGTATGTACAGTAGACATTTATCCCCATTTGGGCTACCTGACATCTGAATCCTTTTCCTGAATTTGGGGGCATTCCTTATTGTGTGAAGCTGAGTGGATAAAAGTGCTGTTTCTTTTAACTTCCCAAGCAGAAATGCCCACTTTTGTTTTTCTTGATGTCTGCCAGCAAGTAGGCACACTCATGGGACTTCAGGTTTGTCACATCTGGGACTGGGGCTCTGGAGAGGTGGCTTAGAGAGGCAGTGGTTTGGAATTCTGCCCATCGCTGGTGCACGCAGCACCATGGTGGCAGGTCCAGAGCCACCTGTGGTGACCAGCACCATCAGTGCAGTAGGTGAAACAGAGTCATTTACTGGGAACAAAAGCAATACTAATGGAAACAGCCTTCTCATGAGTGTAAGGAGCCAGACTAGTGTCCTCTGTTCTAATGGACATCCTCCTTACATGGAATAATAACAGAACAATTTAATTTTATTTGTTATTATTAATTCTTTTTTAGAGACAGGGTCTTGCTCTGTTGCCCAGGCTGAAGTGCAGTGGCATGACTGTAGCTCAGTGTAACCTCGAACCTCATAACAGGAAAATTAAAAAAAAAATCAAAAGAAACCACTTAGGTGTAACACAAGGAAGATATGCTGACTTGTTTAATGGAAAGGAATATACTTTAATGGAAGAATACATATATCAGAATATCAAACGTCCCACATGGGTTTAGTAATTGAGCGACTCAATTTTTTTGTTTTTGATAGAGAATTGTGTTTATAATTCTGTTTCTTATATGCATAATATAATCAAAACTGTTGTCTGTGAATAATCACTCTTTTTCTGATTCCTACTGGCTAGGCTGATATGCCTGTTTTATTGCTTTTCCAGAACAGATAGACTCACATATTGTTGCACGTTATGTTTTGAGTTCTTAAGCATATTGTCTCTTCCTCCTGTGCACTGATTCCCACTTCCGTGCACACAGCAGCTGTGTGACCATCTGCATCATCTCAGCAGTGCCACAGCTTCCTCCGTAGAATGCTACGGTGTGTCGCCCATTGAGGGATTCCTCATCCCAAGCGTGATTTTTATGTGGGTAGGCTGCCCACCTGTGAAGTGAAGTTTCTGGTGGCTCATTTCTTCATATTTCATGATAATTGGTCAGAGGCTTGCCTGGCAGTGGAACCATCACCCCAGGGACAGAGGTTGCCTGCTGTCCATCATAACTTATGCTCAGCCCTCAATAGAAAATAAGTATTGTGTGAAGCAGCCGCCTAACCAGAGAGACTGGTGAAGCAGCCTCCAGTTGTGTGTAGGTGAGCTACACAACTTGTTCTTACCAACACAATGTGAACAGTCAGTAGGGCAAATCTGGGACAAGGCTTTGAACCCCAGGCTCTATCGTGCTCTTTCCTGTGGTTGGATGCAGATGACTAGGAGGCCTGAGGGGATGGTGAGAGACGGGATTAAGTGAACCTGAGTCTAAATCATTGCATTATGGATGGCTCCTCACTATTCCTGTTCAGGAATCCATATGTTCCTGAACAGAAAATCTTTAATAGTCATATTTGCAGTCTTTCCCAGTAACAAACTCTATACAATGAAAGATAGAGTATAAATTATGTGAGCAAGAGAGAGAAATAAACTTCTATTATGTTAACTCTTTATATATTATCAGATTTGTTCATTGCAGAAGCTGACATTACCGTTGTATATCCTCATTCAGCCACATAAATCTCATCATTTCTTTTTATCAGGTATTAGCTGACATTTTTTCATTTTTCAGTTGCCCATTATGTGGAATCATCTTCTTGCATTGAGTAGTAGCATGGCTTATACATGAATGTGATTATGGCCTATATACATTTCCTACATATTGCCTAGTTTTGCTTACAGATTGGTCTAAGAGTTAGAGGAGAGCTCCGTGCCTCATTGTAAAAACAATTTGCCAGTTTTGTAAATCAGCATTTTTTTTTTTTTTTTTTTTGAGATGGAGTTTTGCTTTGTCGCCCAGGTTGGAGTGAAGTGGCACGATCTTGGCTCACTGCAACCTCTGCTCCATAGGTTCAAGTGATTCTCCTGCCTCAGCCTCCCATGTAGCTGGGATTACAGGTGCCTGCCACTATGCCCAGCTAATTTTTGTATTTTCAGTAAAGACAGGGTTTCACCATGTTTGCCAGGCTGGTCTCGAACTCCTGACCTCAGGTGATCTGCCCGCCTCAGCCTCCCCAATTGCTAGGATTACAGGCATGAGCCACTGCACCTGGCTGTAAATCAGCAATTTTGATTGAGTTTTTAATCCTTTTGGATCACTGCAAAGATTGTGGTAACTGAGAATTCAAGTTCAGTGACTAATTTTGCTTCATAAATGTATAAAAAATCATTGATGGCCTTATTAGAAAACATTTCCCAGGCTTAATAGTTTTATATAGGCAACAGAGGCATCCAATGAAGATGGAAAGAGGGAAACAATTATACAAAATCATCTTAGATTATGACAGAAGGAGAAAGCATTTGATACTCATTTAAAAGCAGCAAATATGGTGATTCGAGATATACATTTTGGTTTTGGTATGACATGTAAATTATTGCTTGGCAGAGATGAAGAATTAGGGATTTAATGTTTTTGCTTTTTAGTTTACTGTGTATTAACTAATAACATTTTCTTCTTCTACAATATGGAAATAGCAACTGTATACCTGTAAGGTTATTAATGGAGGTTTTGTGCATACTGATATATTTAAAATGTTTTTAGTCCTTTAGGGGAAAAGTGCTTAATAAACATAAATAACTACTTATGTTAACAGTTTATTTCTGTTGACTTAATATACCTTCTTTTTCCTCTTAATAATGCCAGAGCGTATTTGGGGGGCTATAGCTTGGACAAAAATAAGACATTATTAATATCAGCACTTTGTAACCTGAGACAGATGATATAATCTCTCCTGCCGTATTCTCTGGGGTTTAAAGGTGCTATTCAGCAAGATTATTATGAACACCAAAAAAATTTGCGTAAAATAGCTGCATGGCTGTCACTTCCACATAAGCTATGAAGGCGATGATGATAATTAAGTCTAGGACTTGTAGGAACCACATATACTCACTCCTACTACCTTTGTTCTTCTTCATGTCTACTCTGCCATTGTACATATTAACACATTGGCATATACTCTGTGCTTAGTATGGAGTGCTTCTCAAACCTTTTGGTCTAAGACCCTTCTATACTCTTAAGAATTGTTCAGAGTTCTAAACAGCTTTTTAACATGCAGCTTATATTGTAGCTATTTGCTATATTAAAATGTAAAATGGGGACATTTAGAAATACTTATTTTGGGTAACAATAATAAACCCATTACATGTTAATGTAAGTAAGAATTTTTTTAAATGAAGAAATACTGTATTTTTCCAAACAATATATGTTCGGTAAGAAGAGTGGCACCATTTAATATTTTTGCAAATCTCTTAAAGTCTTGCTTAATAAAAGATATGCGAATTCTCTTACTTGCTTCTGTAGTTTATTGAGATACTGAACATGATAAAGGCTCTGGAAAACTCTTCCAGAGAGTGAGAGTAATAAAAGGAAAATAATTTATTAGTATCATTATGGAAATAATTTTGATCTTTTGGAACCCCGAACTTGTCTTGAGCACACAGTTTGAGAGTGATTGGTCTACGTTAAATCCCCAAAGCCTATCTTTAGAGTATTTCCAGTTTTGTCACATTTACTACTTTGTACCAGAAAATCCCTTTCCCATCCAAAATATTAGTAAATAACTACTTCTATCTAGTTAATTCTTATTCAGAGAAATAACTAAGAGGCTAAATTATAATTTTAATTTTAGGCTGCAATTTTCCCATTTATTAATTGCACCTTCAGAATATTCTGGCATCTTAACCCATTTCCCCCATTCTCACAGCTGCTTTTAAGTCATTTGTCTCATTGATATGCACTATTATGAGAGCCTCTAAATTGGTCTCTGTCCCAGTTGCTATTGCTGTGCAACAAACCACCCCAAAACTAAGTGCTTAAAACAGTAACAATCACAAATCTGCAGTTAGGGCAGGGTTTAGCGGAGAAAGCTCATCTCTGCCCCTTATGGCATCAGCTGGGGATATTTTGACTGCATGCCAGAGGATCCACTTGTGAGATGATTCACCTACATGCCTGGCAAGTTGATTCCAGCAGTTGGCTGGGAGCTAAGAACTAGGGGCTTCCGTCATCACCTTGTGGCCTCTCAATGGACTGCTTGGTCTTCCTCATAGCATGGTGGCTGAGTTTCAAGAGTCAGTGTTCCAAGAGATAGGAGTAAAAGTTGTCATTTTCTTAAGGTCTGGACATGGGAACTGGTCTAGTGTCACTTCTGCTGGATTATTAGTCAAGCAGCCACAAAGCCTAACTTTAAGGAGTGGGAATACTGACTCCTACCTCTCGATTGGAGAAGTGTCAAAGAATTTGGGCGCCATGTTTTAAAATTACCATACTCTCCCTGCTTCAGTCCTTCTCACCCCCAAATTGCCCAGTATTTGCATCTTGTCCTCAGATTCAGTTTCCCAGAACATAGTTCTGTTTGTCCTGTAGCTCCCCATTTTCTACCTAAGAACAAAATTAATCTTGCATTCAGAACAATCCATTTATTAGTTTACCCTATTCCTTCTTTAGTATACCCTGTGCTTTAGCCCAAATTTATCTGGGTTTTTCTTCTTTTGCCTTTGATTGTACTTTTTTTCTCTCTTCCTAGAATATTATCCCTTTAATCTCTTCACATCCTAACATTCTGTCCTCAGAATAAATGCCACCACTCACATGAAGACTTCCTTAAGCTCTCCATCCTTTTGTAGTACATCCTTCTATTATCTCTCATCATATAGTTTAACTATACCATTTTAAAGACCTCCCAATTTCTGTCTTGTACAATAATATACGTATATTTTATATACTCTAGTAGATTTTATGTTCCTTGGAGGGGATCCATATTTTTAAATATAATATTAATCTTTAGTTGCTCTGATATCTTGAGATATATGTAACAAGTGCTTGATTTTTAAAAAAATGAGTGAATGAAGATATAAATGAAATTAACAGAGTATATTTAGACTCACCTAAAAAGCTGTTAGAAGTGCTATGATTATTGATTAAAATTGCTGGTTAGCCACAAGCTAAAGAAAAATTGATGATTTAATTACCAAGCATAAATATTAGACAATATTTTTAAAAAGAGATCATACCTAAAATAACAGTACAACCATACAAAAGTTGGGAATGACTTTCCTAGAAATGTAGAGTAGGAACTAAGTAAGGAAAGCTACAAAACTGAATTGTAGGACATAAAATGAGTTTCATATTAGTGGAGAGAGATTCTTCGTTCTTGGAAAGCCGGATTCAGTATAGTAATACAAAATATCAGATTTGTTCAATTGAAGTGTACACTCAGTACAATTTCTGTAAAAATAGGGAACTTGACAAAATAATTCCAAACTGCATCTGGAAGAATGAACCTATTAATACTCTCAGAATTACAAGAAATATTTATAAGGGGCACTTGCCATCTTAGATATTAAAGAATATTTTAAGTCAATGATGATTGGACAATGGTATTGATACAGGGATACATCAATGAGTAAAATATTAAAGAACCTTGTTTTATATACCCATGTATGATAATTTAGTATATGATAAGGTTGGTGTTTCAGATTGGTAGGAAAAAGATTAATTACTCAATAAAAAGTATTACAAACAGGCTCTCTACCACACTGCTAATGTAGAAATAATTCTAGGGATCAAATTATATATATAACAAGATAAGCTGTAAATGTATGATAAAAATCTATGGACAATATTTTTACAATTTATGTGTATGTGGGGAAGGCATCTCTAAGTAGGAACCATGAAGGAAAGAATTTTAAAATGTGACTACATATACATATGTTTTACATCTTTATTTTTCAACATGTTGGCGACCATCTCAACTTGTTTGAAGGACAGACCATATACTGGAAAGATATTTACAAACAATATGATCAACAAAGGCTGATATTCCTAAAGTACAAAGAGCTTTTAAAATAAATTCTTACAATCTTATCAGCAAAGTGAACATTTAAGAAAGTCATGGAGTAAATAGGCAATTCATAAAACAATGAATATGGGGCCATCAAACATATAAAAAGATGGTCCAATCTGTCAGCAGTCAAAAGTGCAATTTAAACCAATGGTATATTATCAGGTTGGTACAAAAGTAATTGTGTTTTTTTGCATCAAAAGTAATGGCAAAAACTGCAATTACTTTTGCACCATCCTATATTTCTCAGTAACTAAAATGACAAACAAAAATAAGCAAAAAGTTCATAGTTGATGATGCTGTGGGCAAACAGTGTAGTTATTTTTTCAAACTGCACTGAAGGGCCATATTTTCCCAGTCTGTTTTTGACAGATATGCTTGTAATGTACAGTAAAAATAAGTAGCCAGAAAACAAAAATCACAGGTATTCAGAATAAAACATCAAATATCACACACACACACACACACACACACACACACACACACAGGATGTTCATCAGACATAAAATTAACTCTCTCAAATTGCGTTGAATGTTTCTAAATGTTTACTCTCAATTTCTGGGCCTATTTAAGTGGACCAGTCAGGAACATTTTGCGGTCTAGCACCATTCTATGGACCATTCCTTTAATGTGCCAATGGGAACATAAACTGGGTCAGACTTTGTGAAGGGAAGATTGGTAGTATGTATAAGATTTTAAATGTGCAAACCCTTCTATTTCTAGGAATTTGTTGTAAGGCAAATTGGATAGTTGTGTAAGATTATTTATCCTAGCGTCTTTGGTGATAGAGAAAAAGATGAAATCTAAATATCCTCCAGTAGGGTAAATGGTTAAATAGTTATGGTAGAGTCAGACTGTGGAATACTATGTGGTCATTAAATAATTAAGCAAATGTATATTCATTTTTTATTATAGAAAATTTCAAATGTACACAAAAGTAGGATGAATGCCTAAACCATCTCCATATGACCATCACCCAGCTTCAACTGTTACCAAGTTATGGCCGATCTTGTCCCTGCCCCTTCGAGTAGTTGTGCGTTTATGTGGGAAGATTATCATGACCTTTTGTAAAGAAAAACCAGGTTATAGTGGAGCATTTATTTACTTGTTCAACAATTATAGATTATACTCTCACCTCTGGTGTGGTACTGTTCTAGGTGCTGGGGCTTCAGAAGTGCTTTAAAAACATAAAAAACTCAGCTTGCAGCTTAGATTCTAGTGGTGAAGAAGTAACAACCAACAGTCGAAATTTTAGCATATAGTTACTGATAATCATTACAGAGAAAAGGGGGAATAGGGAGCATAGGATGTGTTGTCATTTTAGAAAAGATGAATAAGGAAGCCCCCCTTCCCCCGTCCCCACCTGAGATGGTGGTGTTTGAGTCAAGGCCCTAAGTTGCTAAGGAAGGACTGCATGTCATCTGGGGGGGCGACCTCCTCAGGCTGTTGGGGGTGGGAGGTAGCAAATGCAAATGTCGTAAGGCAGAGGTGAGCCTGCTCTTTCTGAAGAAGAGCAAGGAGGCCCCAGCTTGAACACGGGGAGAGTGCTGGGAGATTGGGCAGGAGGGTGGTGTAGGGAGGAGGGTCTTACAGGCCTCTGTGCAGACTTCGACTCCTGCTCTAAATGGAATAGGGAGCCTGTGGAGAATTGGGACCCGAAAACAATGGGATGTTACTTTTGAGAAGGCTCACGTTGGATGCTGAGTTCAGAATACACTGTGAGGGAGCACATCCAGAAGAAGGAGAATCAGGAGGTTATGTTCCTGTGTAATCAGGGGAGATTGGGGGATATTGATTTGAACAAGGTTTGGAGGGATGGAGATGGTTTGAAGAGGTCAGGCTCTCAATCTCTTTTGAAGATGGAATCAGTAGGATTTGATCATGGATTCCATGTAAGGTATGAGGAAGGAAGAGGTAGTAAAGGGGATTCCAGGGTTTTCTGCCTGGGAAATTGAAAAGATGGAAGTGCTATTTGCTAGAATGAGAGAAAGACTGCATTTTAACAGGAACAAGAGAATGCCACCAGGAGATCATATCCCACACCATGGCCGGGAGGGTCCCACACCCACAGTTTCCCAGAAATGGTACTCGCTGTCAGAAACTGATTCCCCAGCCTCTGCTGCACCAGGCAAACAGGGTCTGGAACCCTCAAAGCAATCTCCTAGAAGACCTTAAGCTGAGGGTCGCTGACTGGTTAGAAGGAAAAAACTATCAAACAGGAAGGACCAACCTACACCAAAACACCCATCAGTAATCTACCATCATCACATGACCAGAGCAGTGTTGTGAATAAAACCACCAATCGTTCTGCAGCAGAAAAGCTGGAAAAATCAAAAAATAGAGCGGCATCTCCCCCATGGGCAAAGGAGCGCAGCTCATCGCCAGCAACTCCCCAGCGCTTACGTGAGGAATGACTGACGAAGAAGAGAATGACAATTTTCAGACTAAAGGAGGAATTCATACTCAGTGCGCAAAGAAACTAAAAATGTGAAAAAAAGGGGAAAAGTTACGATCGGTGCTTCAGCTGAAGGACGAGATGAAGACAGGGGATTGCATAGCCTCACCTGGAAGATCAGGACTGGTTTTGCTATAAGAGTACCAGAGTTGGGGGGCGGAGCAAGATGGCTGAATAGGAACAGCTCCAGTCTCCAACTCCCAGCGTGAGCGACACAGAAGGGTGAATGAAATCCCTTTTCCTAGCCAGGGGAAGAGACACACAACACCTGGAAAAATCGGGTAACTCCCACCCCAATACTGCGCCTTTAAGCAAACAGGCACAGAAATCAGGAGTTGGTTTTGGGTATGTAAAATTGTGATTCCCATTAGGTGTCCAAAATGAAGATAGAACCAGGAGTTAGTTGGATATTAAGAGTCTGGAATTCAGATGGGACTAGGCTGAAGATGTGTAAATGTGGGAGTTGTGAGTCTGGATGAAGTCACTAGAAAAGTGAATGTGGACAAGAAGCAAAGACAAGACTCAGAGGACTGAGTCTAAGGACATTTAGAGGGCGGGAGATAGGGAAGAATCAGTGTTAGAGATCAGGGATAAGAGTGAGCTAATGAAGTAGGAGGAAAACCAAGGGCATATGGTGTCTTAGAAGCCACCTGCTGAGTGTTTCAAGGAGGGAGGATTAATCAGAGGGGCTGTCAAAGAAAATGAGGACTGAGATTTGACTGAACAGGAGGCTGGTGCAAAAGTTGGATCAACATAACATGTCAGCTTGAATTCCTTGCTGAGGTATGAATTATGAAGCATGGAAATGATGATGATGATAATACTAACTATTATTAAGAATTCAAAAGGAACAAGTTCTTCTTTTTTTTTAAGAATGCCAAATATATTCCCTACCATTAAAATTGGATATAGCAGCCAAAAAAGAAAGAAAAATGAATTAAAATTACTGAAAGACAATTTTACATGTTGTGTCAGATAGTTTAATTTAAATATAAGCTGGTTAATCCAGATGCAGCTGCCCAAACTTGGAATAACATGGGGGAAAAGCCTAGTGAGAAAGCAGAGTTGCAGGAGAGAGATATAGAGAGATGAGAGAGAGAGGGAGAGAGAAAATGAGAGAGAGAGAGAGAGAGAGAGAGAGAGAGAGAGACAGAATAAAAACGCTCCAAAAAATCAATGATTCCAGGAGGGGAGGGTTGAGGGGGAAGGGGGGGGGGAGGGAGTGAGCAGGGGGGGAGCGGCGGGGGAGTGAGTCGACTTGCGGGGGCTAATAAAGCATAGGCAGAGAGAGGGAGAAAGGGGTGGTTGAAGTAGTTGCATAGGAAAAACCAGGTGCCTGCTAAACTTATTGAGTCCCAGAAATGTAAGGTGCCCCCCACCAAAAAAAAAAAAAAAAAAAAAAAAAGTGTTAGCTGCTCTTATCACTAACTTTAGCCTGAACAGACTTGAAAATGTATACATTTTTCATAGATGGTTTCCCTGATACTTAAATAATATACCACGATCTTCAGAGCAGAGTTGTGAATTTGTGTCCCTCGTTCTAAAGTATTGAACGTTTATAAAATGGTGTGGCTATAAGAGTACCAGAGTTGTGCTGGAGTTTCAGTTTCTTTAGGCAGTTGATTTGATTAAAACAAAACAAAACAAAAACAAATAACCAACTCACACTTCTGGTCCTTTCTCTGGAAATTATGAATTAAAATATCAATAAAATGTTAAAATAGAATTTTAGCAGTCTCCCTATTTGGGAAGGAGAATCTCCTATTTCACAAGGAAGGACATGACAAGCATGTTTCTACACTCATGACATTCAGCCCAGGTATCAAAAATCAATCAAATCTAGATACTAGATGTAGGCCATACAGACCCAGCCAAACAGCTGGGTATGGTACCAAAACAAAGGATTATAGAATTATGCTGCTAACAGACACATGCACACGTCTCAGAAATTATACCAGCACATCTATTCCAGCAATTGATCTTTGACAAACTTGAGAAACAACCCAAATGTCCTGATCCTTTGTGTCCTTTGTAGGGACATTGGATGCAGCTGGAGAGAACCATCATTCTTAGCAAACTAATCACCAGAAAGAAAACCTAGAAAAAACCTAGCATGTACCATTCACTCATAGGCATGTGGCAAAACTGAACAATGATCTAACACACCAATTTTCACTGGTAGGCAATTCATGTGGGGTTGTAATGCACAAGTGTGGGAAATAAATAAAATGATTGCTTTTTTTTGTAATGGTCTAAAATGATACCTTCTTGATTTAATGAACCTTTCCCCCACTCCCTGCCACCACCCCTCTGCAACTTACACACAATACACGTATTCTGGTGCTTATCAAATTATAAAAGCTGGGCTCATGAAATAACAGGAGGATTTTTGTTTTCTGGTATCAGTCAAAAACTGTTTGGAAAACAGGCAGAACAAGTTAAAGTGCAAGCCTAATATAGTGAAGGGAAAGATTTGTGTGCCAGCCACAGATGGACTAAGTTCGTTCTCACATAAATATTATCCCTTTGTTCTTGCCAGGGCTGAACTGCAGTCATCGTCTTAATTAACTCAGGGAGTTTTCAGTTATAGCTTCAAAATCTCAGTCTTCTGGAAATTGTCATCTGTCTTTATGTTGTCCCTAAGTAGCTGTGTGACCTTGACGGGGGTACTTAACCAATTCAGGCCTCAGTATTGGGAGTGAAGGGTGTGGAAGGACAGCTTAGCTTTCTTCTAGCCCTGATGTTCTGCGAATCTGTTATTCAAGTTTATGGACAAGTTTCCACAGAGAAAGTTAGCAGGGTTTTTAAAAATTATTATTATTAAGCAATGGGTATTTTACTAAACAGCACTCAACTATTTTTTGCAATGTGTTAATCTGTAGAACATTTTGAAACTCAACATAGAAAATGAATGCACAGGTCAAGGCTAACATAGCCTTTCAACCATATTGTCTGGAATTGTTTTTTTTTTTTTAACATATAATAAAAGTTACAGTTGAAGAAGAAATGCCAAAATGTATTTTTGATGGAAAAGAACAACTTACACTGATTAGCATTTATTTCAATAAAATTTGAATCTTTAAAACATAGGATTTAAACTTCTTTCAATGGACATATCCATTATTGTCTCAGATTCATAGGAGTGTCTTATAAGCTATGATTTCTCCTTTATTTACACTGTCTTTTGTGGGGGAAATAAAGAGACTAAACAGTGTTTAGATTATCTCTACACATTTTACATTTCTCCCAAAGGCTGCTGTGTAATGGTTGGCATCTGAGAGAATAGACAGGAAATTAGTGAGCCTGAGGTTCTCCTTCATCTTTTGCCAGGGCTGGACTCCTTGCTTCATTTATTTTCATAGGACACCAGAAATCTGAGAACAGTATTTAAGCTGACTATGTTTCTTTTATAGCTGGCCTTTTATAGATGGTCTACATGTGGCAATGTACAGATTGCCAGATCTTTCTGCTTTTCTCCAACTTAGTGTGTTGGCATTTGAAGTACTGAATGTCCTGTTCACCAATGAATAGTCTGGAGAAAGTTGAGCAGTGTAGCCATTTCGGCACTGTAAAATACTGTATGTTTTTTTCATAATCACGAAGGTAATATGTTTGTTGTAGAAAATTTGGAAAATTAATATAATCCAAAATACTACAGCCCACAGATCACCACTTTTGATATTGTACTGTTGTTCTCTTTGGTCTTTCATCAGTTTCTTTGACTACTTGTATTAATTATGCAGGTATTCAATTTATTATTCAAACTGTTTCCAAGGTGAGCTGCGAAGAACGTTAATAGGTGTTCTGGGTCACTGGGGGCATTGGGAAGCTGTCCATGTCATATATGTTAGGGAAAATGCCAGATTGAATGATGTTAGACTTCGCTTTGTCACAGACACCCTCCTCAGGGATGAACTTCCTCAAAGGGCTCCATGACTCTCCTCTACTTGGGAAGGTACATTGGGCAAAGCCTGGAAGTTATTGGACATAGAACTGGCTTTGGCTCTGTACCCACTAATGTTGTAATGGGGTGTTCTTCAGACGGCAGTGTGGATCTCATTTGGTTTTTGTTTGTTTTATGAAATTGAGATCTCATGCTTTTGTAACCTCCTTTTCCTGCTTAATGTATTATGAACGTTTTCTACTTTAAATCTGTTTTTCAAAGAGTTGCTTTCTCTCATTGTTATTTTTGAAAATATTCCATTTATAAAAGTCCCATTTATGAAGCTGGGGCCTAGCCCAGGTGACAGATCGTTTCAGCCTGTGGGGATACTCTTGAAAGGTTCTGTCTGGGTTATGAAATGTTTATACTCATTTGAAATGTTTCCGTCTTCCACCCACCCATTCTGACAAACCTTTAATTTTGGACAACTGCTGTTGAAGCTGTGGATTCACAGTTCCCAAAGCCACTGCTAATTTGTTTGCTTTGGAAAGACCTGACAAAAACTGACTTCTTTTAATGCAAATGGATAATTTTCTCCCATTGATGGGCAGTTCATTTAAGAATATTGTATTTATTGTATTATAAAAATAACCTCTTTGAGAAGAATGGCCTGCTCCAAGTAACTCTCATAAAACATAGGGATTTTCTTCCATACAAAAGAAATTACTTTGATTTAAAATGGGATATTGCCTTCTCAAAGTATTTTTTCCACTATGAAGTAGATAGAAATATATATTTAATGTGTCTTAAAGTCCACTAGTGGGAAGTATTACTATCACCTTTCTTCAAGGCTCATTACCTAAAATATTTTTCTAAACTTAAAGGCAAAGACAAATATGCCTTACATTTAGACCAAATTAAAAAATGGATCTTTATTTTGGAAGTCCCTTTACCTATGCTTTACTTTCATTATCACAAAAATATCTTTAACGCTTAGCATTTCACAACAGCTGTGACCAATTTTTATTATGTAGTTGGAAGTGTTAAGAATCTGAAGAGAAGGCCTTTTACAGTGATTATCTTTGTGAACAGTGTTTAGATAAGTTTTGGAGACCTGTTGAAACAAATACCCTACTCTTTTTTTTTTTTTTTTTGAGATGGAGTCTTGCTCTGTTGCCCAGGCTGGAGTACAGTTGGACGATCTCAGCTCACTGCAAACTCTGCCTCCTGGGTTCAAGTGGTTCTCCTGCCTCAACCTCCCAAGTAGCTGGGATTACAGGCGTGTGCCACCATGCCTGACTACTTTTTGTATTTTTGTAGAGATGGGGTTTCACCATGTTGGCCAGGCAGGTCTCAAACTCCTGACCTCAAGTGATCTGCCTGCCTCGACCTCCCAAAGTGCTGGGATTACAGGTATGAGCCACTGTGCCTGGCCCAAATACCCTACTCTTTATTGGTTGTCTCACACTGATTGATAATGGTCAGTTCCTCGGGCATACCATATGTCTTTAAAATATTATAAAACACTTTGTAAAGTCTTTTGTTTTATAAACAACTTATCTGGGCTAGGCCTGGGCCCTATTCATAGACTGTCCCTTTATGCAATTCCTGGGCAAGTGCATGGCTTTGAAAGACTGGAGCTGAAAAGCATAATGTGTACTTTCGACCTGGGGATTCCTTATAGAGGGTATGTAGTTTTCCCCAAGGAAAACTGATTTTGCATGCAAAAGCTCTCTCTATAATTATAACAATTTCCTCTTGCCCTTTTTTTTTTTTTAAATTCAGCTTCTCAAATTGCTAAGTATAAAATTTTACCCTTTGCACAAAGGCAGGCCTTGCTGAAGGAACTGACTGCTGAAAAATCTCATGCCAAGTCCCTAAAGCAGCTAAAGGGAGACACTATAAGCTTTGAAATGCAGCAGGCTAGGAGGTGGAGGAATGGCGGCCCTGTGAGCCTTGACATCAATTTATGTGAGTGTGTGTGCGGGATGCCATCCCACAGCTTATACTTAGAAGAAAAATGGACTCTTTAAAGGAAAAGTAAAGTCTGTTAATTGAGTTTTTCTTTTACTGAGGGTTGTGCTTACGTGGTTTAAATTGTAATAAAAATTAAAATGCTTGAAATGTTTTAGAGTTAGAGCCCTTTGCTGCTTTAGCTCATGGGCACCTCCCAGAATGCTTCCTCAGATAGCAGCACAAAACACTGGCAGTTCTCCAAGAGAATATTCTTTGAGAACCTCACTGCGATTGGGAAAGGGAACTTCACATTCTGATTGTGCAGAAGTGCACGCAGGATGTGTAGTCTACATTCTAAGGTTGCTTGTTGTCTTCCATGGATAGTGTTATTTTATTATATCTTTCAGATATGTTACAGGTGGGAACATCCAAATAACTGCTTTTATCTTGGTCAGGAAATACAGGGAATTGGTGTACTGGGGAAGATCACATATTACGAGAGACACTTTAATTGCCTTTGTGGAGTATTACTTTTCTAATAACCAAACTTGTTAAAATGCTAAATTTTATTTGTGTTTTAATAACCCAAATTGCTAAATTGCTAAATAATCTAATATACTAAATTGCTAAAATAATGCCAAACATAATTAAACTTTCATTTGGTTCTGAACAATTTTCAGTGTCCCCAAGTCATTATCAATATTGCATTAATGTAGAAATCTAGTCATTTGGTGTCCCTGTTAATAGAATGCCAGACAAATTGAGTCAGACATACATACCTAGTGTTGTGTTGCATGCAGCAGGGTAGCAAGGGAGCACCTAATCAGACTCACAGTGTGATTTTTGCTCAAGTTGTGATGTCTGACTGGACGCAGTGGCTCATGCCTTTAATCCCAGCACTTTGGGAGGCCAAGGTGAGCGAATCACTTGAGGTCAGAAGTTCGAGACCAGCCTGACCAACATGGTGAAACCCTGTCTCTACTAAAAATACAAACATTAGCTGGGTGTGGTGGCGCACTCCTGTAATGCCAGCTGCTGGGGAGGCTGATGCAGGAGAATTGCTTGAACCCGGAAGGCGGAAGTTGCAGTTAGCCGAGATCATGCCATTGCACTCCAGCCTGGGAAACAGAGACTTTGTCTCAAAAACCTAGAGGGACTTACTCCTGTTGGAGGCACACATTTCTAACAACATAATTTGGGATTGACATAGGACTGTGCTTAATAAGGTGTTCAGAGGGGTGGTGCTGATGCTAGGAACAGAGAAGACAAAATGAGATGATAGCAATGTTGAGTTTTAAGCTGGGCAGTGACCTGATTTGTTTATCATTGGGAGGAGAAGTCAGAAAAAAAAAAAAAAAAAAAGAAACAGCCTAGGTAGAGGATTAGAGATGAGTGTGAATATTGAGTGTGTCAGGGAGGGTAATGATAGTCTGAGCTCACTGCATTAAGAGGAAGTGTTAAACACTAATGTTGAAGCTTATTCCAAACACTTAGCTTTTCCCCTTGTTCCTTCTACTTACTACTCAGCAAGGTGATGAGTGATGGCTCAAATGTGGGATTTATCAGGGGAGGAAGATTATCAAGTTTTGTTCTGTTTGTGCATCCAGGGGAGAAGCTGCTTAGAGCAGTGGCCAGTTGTTGTCAACACTCTTCCCCCAACCTCAAATTAAAGGCAGCTTTCTGGAACCATATTATGGCACCTGGGGAGAATTAACATGGCTTCCTAAGATGTCAGAGTAATGACATTTCTTCCTGTCAAAGCACGCTGCTGTAAAAGAACACGCTTCCTGATGATGGCCTTGACCAACCTCACATTTAAGGGCCTGTGCACAGTTTTGTTGCCTGGAGGAGGTGATCTGTGACACCAGCCTTTGGTTGCTGTGTTTGGCCATGAATCCACCCTGATGACTATGAACTTTACAGGGTAATTGGCCAGGATATGCCTTCCCTTACTGTCATACTTGCTGAGGTATTAGTTCTGCAAATAGTATCCTTCGTGGATCTTTGTGTTTGTTTGAGTAGGTGAAGGACTTTATTTTATATTCTTTTTCTCTAGTTACTAACTTATTTTAATAAGTAAACCTTATCCTAATGGTTAGTTTCTATGCCGAGAACAGTGGGTCTCTAGACTATTTAAAAGTTTCCATAAATCTTTATTCATTGTATAAATCCTGAATAAATTGAAATGAGAACAGTGCTGTTGGTCCTCATAGAAACTGAAGTGAAATGTGTATACATTTTTAAATTTATGTAAATGAGGTGCTTCTAGGTATAATACATATATAACTCTCCCCATATATTATTTAATAATAAAAATGCCTCCACACTATAGTGCTTTGTGAATAGATTTTTAAAACTTCTTACAGTATAATTGAAATGTAAATTTAGTGTAATTAATGTGAATTTATTCAGTTAATTTCGATTATTGATGGGCTTGATTCTTCTTAATCCTAATGAATACTTGTAGGCCACACGTAGTTGTTTAGCATTAGCAAAGTTTATCTTAAATTATTTCATATATATTTTAAGTATGATTTTAGGCTCTAAATTTGACCTTTTTCAAATTTGTAATATGCTTTTTCAAACATTAAATACCATTTTAAAGTAATGTAACAGGAATTTGGGAAACAGAAGAAACTAAATCTTTTATAATCTTGGTACTTTACCGTAAGAGCCAATATCATTTTTTGTACATTTTGAATCCTCTATATGTACCACTCATATTTATAGCTAGAAATGTGAATATATATTGTGAATGTAAATATATATATATGTGAATGTGAATAATGTGAATATATATAAATGTGAATATATATACAATTTTATATTATTATTCACTTATAAAATTAGCATTTCTGATATTGTATCTGTGTGTGTGTGTGTGTGTGTATGGCTTCAAATCTTTCATGAAAGAAAATTTAAAGTTATGAAAATATCAGTGCCCAGTTCAATTCCCCTCACTCCACTCCATTTCACATTCTCCAGAAGTAACTTCTCAGAATTCTATTTTTCTTTTCTGTTTATATTTTTATACGCTTGCCCCATGTATGTGTCCCTTATATGCATGTATAAGATATATATGTGTGCACATATATGTACATTGTGTGTGTACATAGATACACACATGCAAGATATTGTTGTGTATTCTAAAAATGTACATATCTGCAACCATTTTGTCTGCCCAGTTCAATCCCATTAGTTTTGCCTCACCTATCCTTATGTCAGTATCACAGAGCTAAGACTAGGATGAGACAAGCAAGGTGCGCTGGGCATAGAATTGGTGCAGGCATCTGCCCTTAGGCTGCAGGAGCCTCGGTTGCCTTCCCTAATCTCAGCCCTGACAATAGCTTTATAGAAACTTTTGGTATTTGGTAGGTTGAAGTCTTGGCTATTCTTGGCCCCTTTACCCTTCAAATAAATTTTAAAAAACAGCTTGTCAAGTTCCATGAAAAAAAGTCCCAGTGGAAATTTAACTTGAATTATATGAAATTTATAGATTAAATGAGGGTGGGGGATGGATATCTTTAACATATCAAGTCTACCCACCTATGGATATGCTGGCTCTAATTGTTGATTTAGGTCATTTTTAATGTACCTCAAAAATTACTTTTTCTGTAGCATCTTGCATGTTTTTTATTCAACTTATTTCTGCATGCGTTAGAGTTTTTGTTGTTGTGAATGTGAATTTTTAAAACTGAATTTTCTAACTCATTGCGGTTGGTGTATGAAAGCGTTGGTTTTTGAATGTCCCTCTTTTTCTGCAGCCTTGCTCAACACTCCAGTTAGTCCCAATAGTTTGTCTACAAATTCATTTGGATTTCTTCTGCAGAGAATTCTATTATCTGTAGTTACTTGGTTTTCATACTTGTAACTTAATGACCATATAATACTTCATTCATCATTTAATTTGCTGTTGAACACATAGGAAGTTCCTGATAGCTTCTATTTTAAACATAATTATAGTGTACACCTTCATAGATTTTTTTCACCTTTCCAGTTATTTTATTGGGATTCAATTTTGTAATTTCTGTCAAAGGGTGTGAACATATTTTTACAACTCAGGATATGTGTTGCCAAATTGCTTTGTAGAAAGCTTTGAATCCTTTTACACTGCCACCAGTAGCATGTGAGAGCATCAGTTCAACCACATTGATTTGAATGATGGAAATCGTACCTGGAATGCTATGAGTCTTCTGACTGATTTCCTGTGTCCATTCTTATCCCTGTTTAATCAGTTCTCCACACAGTAGCCAGAATTATCTTCAAACATTTAAATCAGATTGTGTGATTCCCCTGCTGAAAAATCTTTCAATAGCTTTCCTTTAGATGTAGAATTTAGCCTAAAATTCCAACCAAGATTCCTGTATTCTGTTCCTTTTCTTTCTTCTAACCTGCTCTGCTTTTGTTCTACTGTGCCTCAGCTACACTGGCCTTCTTGCTGTTGCTCAAACTTGCTTACCTCATTCCTACCCCAGGGCCTTTGCATTGGCAGTTCCCCCTGCCTAGAACATTCTCCAGATCATTATATGATTCCCTTTTCCTATTGTGCGTGTTTCTTGCTGAAATGTTGCCTTCCTAGAATAGACTTCTGTGGCTTCCATTTCTAAAATAACCCTTTTTGGTCACATTCTTTTCTCTTACTTTATTTTCCTTACATATTTTTCAATATCTGAAATTATATAATCTTGCTTATTATTTATTTCTTTGTTTACAATTGACTTCTTCAAGTAGAATATAAGGTCCTCAAAAAGAAAAAACAACTTCGTCTAAAGTGTTGACTATCATTACATATCAAATTTTCTAGTAGCATATTACAAATGTTAAAAGAAAAAGGACAAATTAATATTAACGTTTAAAGCATGACATATCTAAAATATTATTTTCATGCATAATCAATATAAAAATTACGAGACATTTTACATTTTTTAAAATTAAGTCTTCAAGATCTGGTGTGTAATTTACACATAACACATCTCAGTTTGAATGAGCCACATTTCAAGTGCTCAGTAGCCACGTGTGGTTGGCTCCTTCCATACGTGACAGTGGAGGGCTAGAACAATGCATGAGACATAAGGAGAAATCATTAGAGACTTGCTGAATGGGTGAACAAGTGAATGAATGAATGAATTTTATTTAGCATGTGTAAGTAATGAAAATCCAAGTCAAATTAAGAGTAAAATCAAGATCCCATAAAAAGTGATTTATTGTTGAGGCATTAGCACATGTCCTTTACTGGAACACTATTGTGGTATCTGGGCTCAGTTGACTGTCACCTTCGTTAAGACTCTCTGTGCGCTGAGCATCTTACTAGGATGAGAAAAATAAGATGAAATCCTCAAGATGTCTGAAGTCTGGTGAGTTGATAAGAACTTGATGCCTAACTGTACTGTACATTGTACATGTTACTGAAACAGCTATGGGCATCAGGAATTAATTTTTCCCAGCCTTTTATTCATATTTAAAAGCTTAGACTAATAGTCACATTTTATTAAGTACATTTTACGGGCCCTTAGCATTTAACAAAACACACATTAAGTATTCGCCCTTGCACTATTTTAATGTGTATTTCTCTAGGTTACATTCTTAACTTACCTGCAGTATCCTCCAAGCATAATACTTGAAATTTTCAGCTGTATTGAGATTCTAAATGGACTTCCAATGTGGACTTTTCTTCGTTTTCAACTTATAATTGGCAAGTTCCCATAGGAAAAAATCATTATTGGTGCTATAAAAGCACTTCTTATCTGTCACATTTGGGAAATGAAAGTTTTGTAAAGGTCAAAAGAAAGTGTGCCCCCAATTATGATGAAGACTTGTACATCATCACAAATAGTTTAATAGCCTGGAACTTATCTTAGTCTCTCTTACAGTGTAAAAAGGGAAAGGAGAAAAAAAACACAAAACAGTGTAGTCACTCCATAGCAATTTTACCATACAGTTTTAAGAGAGATGAAAAGGATCCTATTGAAATCGTTTGATCAACATCTATCTATATATTCTTTGTGGTTTGGAACTATTTAAGTTATATAAGCCTACAAGTTTATTAGTTCACCTTTATTAATTTGTCAAGGTTAATGACTGCATAATGAGTTGAAGATAATTAAAGATTTGTTGGCAACCATCTGCTAGTGTTTACGCAGTACAGTAAGTTTTATAACTCATCTTGTAATGTTTCCTAAGGAGATTTCTTTGCCACCTAACTAATTTTAAAAACACAAACCATGCTGTTGCCTTAGGCAGTGTAAGAATTCTTTTCCTTAATCTTTTAGCATATGACAGCCTATTAGGAAGATCAGATGATGCACCTCTAAAAAGTCGGGAGTGTGTTTGCAGACACTGTTGAGAGTGGAGTGATACCAGCCGGTTGGACACATGACCTGGCAGTTCCCCTTTCTTTCAGCAATCTGCTTTGGCAGGCAGTCTGCCTCGGGCATCTGTGCTAATTATTCTGCCCCAGCAGCAGAGCTGTGGGCACTGCTCTAAGAAGGATCCTTCCTTGCTGTCATTATGTGAAGGCCCATCTGCGTTACGGAAGTAAACAAACTGGACTGAGCGCAGTGCTCTCCTGAGTGCCTACTGTGTGCAGCCTCATTATTAATAGATAATGAAGATAACCATGTCGGATTAAAAGGAGGGGTTAGGAGGAGTTCAAGGCCCTCTCTGAATGTCTTATTCAACTTCCCGTTTTATCTGATCTCCCTTGACACGCTCCTTTTCTCAAACTCCTGAACTCAAGTGATCCACCCACCCTGGCCTCCCAAAGTGCTGGGATTCCAGGAGTGAACCACCGCACCCAGCCAACTTACTCCTTTTCTAAACCTCTCTCTTAGCAACATCTTGCCATCTCCCCTTTTCTCTCTTTATAGTGAGTAATTACTAGTTGGTCTGTATTCTAGTTCCAAAATCTCTCCCACGTTCATCCCCTTGGATCCATTGTCTGGGTCAATACTCCTTCTCATCTGCAGAGTGTCCTTTGCTTCCTAATGGGTTTCCCCATATGTTCCTGCACTCCCTTGACCCAAGTTCACCTCCACTCACATTCTGGAAGCACTGTTCTGATCCCAAGGTGCCCTGCTGCAGTCTTCCATGGGTTTCCACTGCCAGGTGAATAATGTGAAAATTCCTTAACTAGACCGTCAGGAGCCTCCTCCTCCATGCTGTGAGGTCTCCATCTCACTCCCAGCCTTATCTGCCTTCCCTAAACCGGATGGTCCCTAAACAAAATGAGCTGCTGTCTTTTGGTGTTTCCACCTGCTCTTGAGCTCCCCACCTGAGCTGCCCTTTGCCCCACATGGGTTGTTGTGCCATCATAGCTCTCAGCCCCAGTGCTGTCTCCCTGAAGCCCTCCTCACACTGGATCCTCACCACACCCCTCACAGGGATGATCTACCCATCTTCATCATCTCCTGGCTCTTTAGATCTCTCTGGAAGGTCTCAAAGCTTTTCCCTTTGTTGGATTTTATCCACACACCATCGGAGGCCCTACCTGTCAATTTCCAGAAGGCAGTGCGCCATTGGCCCACTTTTGTGGCCACTACAGTGTCCAGAGAGCACTTGGAATTCACCTAACACCTGGACAAATGCTTCTTGAATTTCTTAGTCCCTGATATGGAGTATTCCTAGCTCTCTATTTTTTTAACTAATTTTTTTGTTTAGTAACCATCACCCACAATGACCAGAATTTTCTCTCCTCGCTTCTGGCTTCTCCACAGGGCTCTGAACGCCGCTTACGTGTCGCCCCATCTGTTCTCTATTTTTGCCCTAATTTCTCACCATTTTCTGTTTCTTCTGAGCTGTCCATTCTTTACCCTTTAACTTCAATAGTCAGTCGTAAATACTTGTCCCTGTGCCGGGACCAGCTTATGTCTGGTCTAAATGTAGAAAGTGGCTTGTTTATAATTTCCTAGCACAAGTAGGCCAGTTACTGAATACACCGATATAAAATGTGCTACAGAATATTCAGAAATCCTTTAGGGAGAATTGCTGGTTTTCCTGTGAAAGGGAAAGACAAGTCTTCAGTGGAAACAGCACTTTAATGTCAAGTTTTGAATGAACTGTATTCATTTCATTCAAAACTCAGCTCTGACAAACGTGGGTAAAGGACATCAGTTTCAGAAATGCACCACAATGCTTGCAATTATGGAAATTATTTCATGTTTTCCAGTTGTTTATATTAGGTTGATTATATTTAATATTTATTCCTGACACCAAATTTATGTATTTTAGTTCTAAAATTTGAGAATTATAGCTGCAAAATATTATAGTTTTCAAGTTGAATTATTATCAGCAGCATTCCTGTCAACTTTGCTTTCCTCAGGACTTTCAAATAGAAATGTTATTAAATATTTCCTTGTTGTCAGTGTTTGCACTGGAAGGTAAATTGAAACTTGAGTATGTTCTTTGGTTTCTCTGATTGTGGATGGACTAGCTAGTTTAATATTTAGTGGCAAGTTTTGACATACACTAATAAGAAGAGAGGCAAAGAAACATTATTGTATTTAAATACTTTTTTTCTGATTGTAAAAGTGGTGCTTGTTGTAGATAACTCTGTAAATTCAGGAAGACATAAAAATAAAGATCACTGTTGTTTTACCACACACAAAAATTACTAACTATAACTCAATATTGTATACATTACCTATAATATATATTGTATTTTAAAATAAAATTGGGATTATACTGGACATACAATTTTTATCCTTTTTTTTTTCTGTTAACATTATATGTTATTGTGATTATATTATATTGTGATTACGTCCTACATAATTTCGTTTTAAACATGGCTTTTAATGGTTGCATACCTTTAAAACATGAAGAATTATAAGTTATCCCAGGAATCTTCTGTTACTGGATACTTAGGTGTTTTGTTCCATTGCTTTAAAATTATTTCTACTTCTCTTCACAGTGTGGATATTTAGAAATTGTCACATCATAGTCAATTTCAGAAGAAAATATAGATTAACTAGCCATGCACTCTTAATGTGCATATGCAATATTTCGGACATTAGAAATAGGGAGATCAGTTTTGTTTGATGCAGGCAGTTAAAAATCATGCACATGTAAAGAAAGGACCAATTTTACTTGCCTCAGTGTTGACCCAAGTTTGGAGACTAAAGCATTTACAGACCATTAGCTCTATACTTCACTCTTGAGACCACTTGTTGTAATGAGCTGTCAATTATTGTGCATCTAAGTGTAGTTAAAGGGACCATTGGGCTTGCAGTTTAAAAGCCAACATTTATAAATATGCAGGAATTGAATTATAAATGCAGTTGTTCAGTAAAGATCTACTGCATCATGCACCTGTCTAGATACAGTGTCTGGTCTCTGAAAGATTTTAGTGTCCATTAAAAACATAAGAAACAGCAAAAATGTACACTTGAGCATATAGCTATACAATTTTTATGTTCTTACAACATAGTTTGGGAAAAATCTTTTTTTTTAATTAAGAGATTTTAAAAAGTAGAAAAAAAAGCATTTCTTTACTAAGGTGTTTATTAAATATGCAATGAATTAATTTCAGCTGACATGTTAGAGTGAGGAGAAGGATGGAAATTGGAGATTTCCATTTGATTCAGTGAAGCTACAATCTATTAAAAAATATTCTTTGTTACCTGTTTATTATTAGTTTTTGAACAGTATTTGCCTTTGAAAATCTGTGTACTTTGAAAATATTTTATTGCAGCTTGTAAATATGGCCTGAGTAACGTTTCACATTTTTTCATGGTTAAAGATGCCTTTTGCTTTGAATGTGCCAATTCTAAATGATCACTCTTTTAAGAAACTCCTGGAAATCTCTTTTTTTTTTTTTTTTTTTGACATTTCAGCTGTTTAATTTTATCATGTTCTTAAAGTCAATATTTTGTATGTGAAGAGTTCCCCTTAAATTTTATTTCTTCTTTTTATTTTTTAACAGGAAGTAATACCTGCTTGCTGGGATAAACAATATAGATGAGTAAAAAATATTTTGTTCAATTTCACCTTCTCTCTTCATTTCTCATCTTCCCTAGAGGCAATTACTGTGAACAGTGTGGTGATTATTTCTTCAGGTCTTTCACCCAAACTTTTACAAAGATATGTAGGTAGATAAGTAGGTAGATAGGTAGTTGTTGATCACAGATGTGAAATAGGTTTTGTTATATAAATGACCTCATTTCTTTCAAATAGTGTACAAAAACAGTATAACACAGTTATTTACAGATCTATGTGGTATGTAGCTGTCACAAGCAGGAGTTGACAAACTTATTCTGTAAAAGGCCAGAAAGTATATTGGACTTTGTGGAGTATACCATTTGTTGTGATTATTCAATGTTGTAGCACAAACGCCGCCATAGGCAATACCTAAGTGGATGGGTGTGACTGGATTCCAACACATCTGTATTTATATATACTGAATTTTGAATTTCATGTCATTATGATGGGAGTTGAAATAGTATTCTTCTTTTAATTTTTTTCAGCTATTTAAATATGTAAAAACTAATCTTAGCTCTTGGGCTTTTGCAAAAGCAGGTGACTGGCCTGATGTAGCCCATAGACTATAGTTTGCCAACCTCTGGTCTAGAATGTTAAAATAAAAATCATTTACAAAATTACATCTCAACCGGGTGAGGCAGCTCATACCTGTAATCCCCGCAGTTTGGAAGACTGAGGTGGGAGGATTGCTTGAGCTCAGGAGTTCAAGACCAGCATGGGCAAAAATAAAATAAAAAAATAAAAATGACCCAGGTGTGGTAGCACATGCCTGTAGTCCCAGCTAATTGGGAGGCTGAGATGGGATGGGAGGATCCCTTGAGGCTGGGAGTTCAAAGCTGCAGTGAGCTATGATGGTGCCAGTACACTCCAGCCTGCGTGATGGAGCAAGACCTGTCTCTAAAAACATTAAATCTTACATTTTTTAAGAGGTAAATATCACAGTGAGATTGGTGAATAAAGGCAAATAAAGAAAATACCTCTTTTGTAGAACAGCGATTTAACACTTTACAGACAGTGAATGAGAGGCAGTATTTAAGAAGCAAGCAACAAGCAATGATAAGAGAAAAGAGGCAGAGAGTGAGCTGATGTGAGGTTTCAAGTACTGGAGACTCCAAGGGGGTCTTAGTATTGTGACCAATTCACAAACTCCCTTGGCCATTCCCAGGGAGAAATATTCCTGATCCCTTTTAACATTCTGCTTTTATTTGCATGTATCATCTTTTTATATGAATTTTGTTTTGCAGTGTTAGTTAATAAGTATCATCTTTGTAATTGACAGTTGTTTTTATCTCCTGTATTATATTTTTAAAAGTTTATTATGAAGTGTTTGTATTACTTATAAGGACATAAAATAGTTACATTGAAGATCGCCCAGGAAATACATTTCATTTTAAACCTTTTCAAATAGATGCATTATAGTGTTAAGTCTGGCCCCATTAATTTATTTCAAGGGATGCTCTTTGAATGCCTGAAATACGCTTGACTCCATCAATTCACCGGGCGTGTCTCTCGATGGCAATTCTGCTTTCAGACCAATGAGAACATGGTGATCCAGTTTTGCTGCCTTCTGGAGCGATTACTAGTTTTAATATAATGAAAATAAAACAATAGGATGTCTATTGTGATACCTGTGAAACTGTCATTTTTCCACTATAATTACAAAATGCTACATACAATTCATAAAACTACAAACTTATTTTTAACGAAATAAGAAACAGTTTATTAAGGTGTATTATACTATCTGATTTTATGCTTGGTATGGAACTTAATGAATGTGTATGGTAAGAAGCAAAAATGGATTACTTGTGTCTATTTTTCAAACCACTTATTCCATATTTTATTATTTCATTTTGTTCACCTGAAGTAGAGAATAAAATAGTGTGTTATTTTTCCAATGTATAACTTGGCAATTTAGATATAACTTGTAATGAGGGATATTCCTACTAGATCATCAAACATAGGAATCTCTTTATGTATATATGCATACATGTTTGACCTCTGGGGCTTCTCTTGGTTGTATGTACTTTGTTGTTCTTGGCTCATTTTGACATTCTCTGTGTATTGTATTTTTAATAGTAAATTATGTACTTAGCAACGAGCTTAGAAACAGATGAAGTTTCTTGTGCTAGAGCTGCTACTCAAGATGAAAATGCAATGCAGTCGACAAGTGAGTCAGAACTGTGCTTCAGTGTCTTTGGGGGTGTCTGGCTTCTAGGGAGGTGTGAAGTTCCATTGATCTTTGGGAGCTGTTAATGTAGGAGCTTAGTTTAAGCACACATGCATATATGAAAAGGGCTTATATATCTTTTATTCTTCTTAGAGGTTCATGGCATAAAATTTAGAAGGTAGAGACCAACATAAGGAGAAAATAAAAGGATGTATATTTTTACCACTCAGCCATAGCACTACTGATACTTGTAGGAATACCTTCCAGTGTCTTGTGTCTGTCTCTATACACATATACACATATAATTATATATTCAGTCCTTTACTTCTCAGTTCGTATTTGTTGCTTGTCTACTATGTGCCAGGCACAATGTGAGGCAATAGGGACATGACAGTGACCAGAACAATCCCCTCTTTCCCTGAAGTTTACTTTGTTGGGGGAGATAGGCATTAACCTAAGGTCACTACATGTCTAGTAGTAATGAGCACTGTGAGGAAGATTAAGACCAGAAAAGGGGACAGATTTGTGTGTGTGTGTAAAAGTAAAGATAGTAATAAGATTGTACTATCCATACTTTTTATAACTTGCATTTTTAAGTAAAAAACACAGTATTAATATTTTTGTGTCACTAACCATACTTCTAAGCAAGTGTTATTTTGAAGGGTAAACTCTACTTTTCTATAAATGAATTAAGTTTATTTAACAGGTTGTCCAATATTGTAAACATTATTTACTTTTAAAAATTGCTATTATAAGTATTGCTGTAAGGAATGTCATTCACTGAAGACACATGTTTTTACACATCCCTAGAATAAATTCCTAGTAGCAGAAGTACTGGGTCAAAGAATGATCATGTGAAGGCTCTTGATGTGTGTTTGATACGTTTTAAAATGTTATATGGCTGCTTCGTAACTCAATTTGTTTTCCTTCCCCTAGTCCCCTTCACTCTTCGTTCTATGTTTTAAGTTTTACATCTAAGCAAAAGTAGATAGTATACTTCATAAAGAATTCTTTAATATGTTACTGTGATAACATATTACTTTGGTGGTGAATTTTGTGTTTTGTTTCTGAAGTCAGACTCTTATTGTGAGTGAGAGGGCTAATGCACTTATAATTGCATCATTGCACAAGCTAACAAAGTCCTATTGTTGCTTACAAAGTTGGTATGAAATGAAGGAAAAAATACGTTAAGCACAACAAACCAGCAGCAGCCTTGGAAAGGCAAGAGATTCAGAGCAAGTTTTAACATGTCATTTCATTTGCTTTTTTTTTTCTTTTTTTTGAGGTCTGAAAAAAGTCTAAGAATATTGAACTGCGTTACAAAGGAAGCATTCAGTCTTGGGAGAAAACTGTTTTAGCTTGCCTTATGATAGATTTTTCTATTCCAGCAAAATAAAATAAAATTTATTATTTTAGGTCAAAATGTCCTACTTTGCTGTCACCTTCCACTGGTTTTCTTTCAGTCAACATTACCTGTCATACTAACAGTCATGAGACACACACTTACATAGCATATCCTCTGTGCCAGATACTATATTTCCTCATTTTAAAGCTAGATGGGAATTATTTTCCACAAAAGAGAGTGGAAGTTTTACCACCAAGGCACTAGAGGCTTAGTAGCTCTAACCGTTTTCAGAAATCGTAGACAGAAGTGGAAGGGTGGTGTTGAAGCGATGCTCATTGCACTCTGAGGTGTGCAGAAATCACCTGGGTATCTTGTTAAAATGTGGCTTCCCAGGCAGCAGGTCTGGGAGCCTGAGACTCGGCATTTCTAACAAACTCCTCGGGAAAGCCATTGCTCTTGGTTCAAGGAACACGCCTCACATAGCAGGTGTGAGGTACTTCATACTATTCATCTTGCAAGCCACCTCTGTGATAAAATAATAGATGATTAAAACTTTCTTAGTTTTATTTTTATGTATCTTCTAAGTTTTTATCAGTGATCCTATGTTAGTCTTATAATGAGAAAAAAAGTGAATAAATTTATTTTTTAAGTAGAGTAGTCCGCTTCCCCAGATTTCTATGGATGGTTTTCCTTGGGCGTCTCTGTGAAGATCTTTGAGGTGGGTCTTTGAGTGGGTTGTTAGACACTTCAGGTGCCCTGCCCATACTACTTAACATTTAACTTTAAAAAAAAGCTGTGGTAAAATATGTATGTATGTATGTATGTATGTATGTATGTATGTATCTATCTATCTATGTATCTATGTATGTATCTATCTGTCTGTCTGTCTGTCTGTCTGTCTGTCTATCTATCTATCTATCTATCTAAATGGAGTCTTGCTGTGTCACCCAGGCTGTAGTGCAGTGGCACGGTCTTGTCTCACTGCAACTGCCACCTCCTGGGTTCAAGCGATTCTCCTGCCTTAGCCTCCTGAGTAGTTGGGATTACAGGTGCCTGCCACTGTGCCCGGCTAATTTTTGAATTTTTTTAGTAGAGACAGGGTTTCATCATGTTGTCCAGACTGGTCCTGAACTCCTGACATCAAGTGATCTGCCTGCGTCGGCCTCCCAAGGTGCTGGGATTACAGACGTGAGCCACCACGCCTGGCCCATATTTTTGATATGATATGGTTTGGATGTTTGTCCGCTCCAAATGTCATGTTGAAATGTAATCCCCAATGTTGGAGGTGGGGCCTGGTGGGAGGTGTTTGGATCATGGGCAGGGATCCCTCATGAATGGCTTAGCGCTGCCCTCTTCGATGGGAGGTTCTTTCTCTAGTAGTTTACATGAGATCTGGTTGCTTAAAAGAGTGTGGTATGGCCGGGCGCGGTGGCTCAAGCCTGTAATCCCAGCACTTTGGGAGGCCGAGACGGGCGGATCACGAGGTCAGGAGATCGAGACCATCCTGGCTAACCCGGTGAAACCCCGTCTCTAGTAAAAAATACAAAAAAATAGCCGGGCGAGGTGGCGGGTGGGTGCCTGTAGTCCCAGCTACTCGGGAGGCTGAGGCAGGAGAATGGCGTAAACCCGGGAGGCGGAGCTTGCAGTGAGCCGAGATCCGGCCACTGCACTCCAGTCTCGGCGACAGAGCAAGACTCCGTCTCAAAAAAAAAAAAAAAAAAAAAAAAAAAAAAGAGTGTGGTATGTCCCCTCTTCTCTCTCTCTCACTCCCACTCTTGCCATGTGACACCACCTGCTCCCTCTTCCCTTTTACCATGATTGCAAACTTCCTGAGGTGCTTACCAGAAGCTCATGCTGGAGCCATGCTTGTAGAACCTGCAGAACCGTGAGCCAATTAAACCTTTCTTTATAAATTACCCAACCTCAGGGATTTCTTTATAGTGATACCAAAATGGACTAACACACCATCCTAACCATTTTTTAAAATTAGTTTTGAAATAGGAATCTCACTCTGTCACCCAGGCTGGAGTGCAGTGGCGCAGTCTTGGCTCACTGCAACCTCAGCCTCCCAAGTTGCTGGAATTACAGGAGTGCGCCTCCATGCCCAGCTAATTTTTGTGTTTTTAGTAGAGATAGGGTTTTGCCATGTTAACCAGGCTGGTCTCCAACTCTTGAGATCAAGTGATCCACCCACTGCCTTGATCTCTCAAAGTGCTGATTACAGGCATGAGCCACTGCGCCCAGCCAATCTTAACCATTTTTTTTTTTTTTTTTTTTTTTTTTTTGAGACGGAGTCTCGCTGTGTCGCCCAGGCTGGAGTGCAGTGGCCGGATCTCAGCTCACTGCAAGCTCTGCCTCCCGGGTTTTTACGCCATTCTCCTGCCTCAGCCTCCCGAGTAGCCGGGACTACAGGCGCCCGCCACCTCGCCCGGCTAGTTTTTTGTATTTTTTAGTAGAGACGGGGTTTCACCGTGTTAGCCAGGATGGTCTCGAACTCCTGACCTCGTGATCCGCCCGTCTCGGCCTCCCAAAGTGCTGGGATTACAGGCTTGAGCCACCGCGCCCGGCCAACCATTTTTAAGTGAACGGTTAAGTGACATTAAGTACATTCACAGAATTGCACAACCATCATTACTATTGATCTCCAGAACTTTTTCATTTGCAAAACTGAAACTCTATATCCATTGAACAGAAACCTCCATTCCTCTCTCCCCCAGCTCCTGGCAACCACCATTCTATTTTCTTTCTCTGCAAAATGGACTACTCTAGGTTCCCCATGTAAGTGGAGTCATATAGTATTTATCCTGTTGTGTCTGGCTTGTTTCATTTAGAATGATGTGCTCAAGGTTCATCCATATGGTAGTACGTGTCAGAATTTCCTTGTGTTTTAAGGCTGAATACTGTTCCATTATATGTGTATACCACATTTTGTTTATCCCACATCCATCAATGGACACTTGGGTTGCTTCCACCTTTTGGCTCTTGTGAATAATGCTGGTATAAACATGGATGTGCAAATCTCTCTTCACATCCCTGCTTTGGTACTTAGCATTTTTATGCCCAATTTTCAACTGCCTGCATCTGTGTCTCCTTACCTAAGGGTGTCCTCTGACCACCTGCTCTACTCACATATGGGTAAAAAGTCAGTCCCCCTCCCACCAATTAGGATAGAAATTGGTATATAACTACACCAGGTCCCTTGCCTCTGGGGTGGGATAACTGAAGAAATGTATTCTGCACATTTTCCTGAGTTCCCCAGTGGGATCAGACCCCACTTACCCTTGGTGGTAATCTGCTTGATAACACATTCTGTACTGGCTTCCTTCCCTGGTTCATTTTTCCTCAGTCACGTTGTGTTTCCTGGAATATTTCCTCCCAAATAAACTTCTTGTTCTCAAATACTGACTTAAGGTATGCCTAAAGGAGAACACATCTAAGAGAGTTAAAAAGGTGCACTGTGAATATCTGTTTACATGCAGGGATACTCTCTTTTTGGAGAGCAGCAGTGAGATTTCAGTATCTGTGGTGGATTCTTAGTTGGGGGTACATCTGTCTTTCCACCCCATTCAACTGATGTTCCGAATAAAATTAAATCTGTTCATATGAGCATTTAAACCTTGTTGTAACATTTTATACATGTTTTCAAAACTCTCTTTTTGCTTCAGTTCTAACTCAACAACTTATTCTCCCAAATTAATTACCATACATGGAGCTAGATCTGAAGAAAGAAGAAAAACAGCTCTACAAACAAATAGGTCTTTTGTTGGAGAGGATAGTTGTTTTCTATATATAGATTCTTGTTTCTTCCTTTTGCTACCATGTTTAGCCTCTGGGGCTTCTCTTGGTTGTATCTAGTTTGTTGTTCTTGGCTCATTTTGACATTCTCTGTGTATTGTATTTTTAATATTAAATTATGTATTTAGCAACAAGCTTAGAAACAGATGAAGTTTCTTGTGCTAGAGCTGCTACTCAAGACAAAAATGCAATGCAGTCGACAATGTAAGTCAGAGCTGTGCTTCAGTGTCTTTGGGGGTGTCTGGCTTCTAGGGAGGTGTGAAGTTCCATTGATCTTTGGGAGCTGTTAATGTAGGAGCTTAGTTTAAGTATTTACACACCAACCTTATTTAAGGCAGCTACTGCAGAAACTTAGTAAGCCCTAGACTTGCCATTTCAAAGGGAAAATGTGTGCCTTTCTAAAAACTGCAGCCAGCTTCCACACTCCCCACACCAAAAATAAATCTTTTAATTGTGTATGATGCTGTAGATGCATGCATACTTCAAAAGTCTGCTTAGGTCTTCCTCTTCTGAATTTAAAAGATAAATTACTATAATTGCTGTGTCGTCTAGCTGGTTTATAGTAAATGAATAACTTTCCAAGTAGAAAGCAGTTTCAGCTACAGAAAATAGACAGTAATATCACTGCAAGTGTTTCCTCTTTAAAGTCATTGAAAGAGTATCACAGCAGATGTTTTCTGTGTTTGGACTGTTTTCCCATGAAACCCATGGATGACGTTTGCACATGATAATTTAGCTCCTTAACTTAGGAACAAACTTATCTGATTTCATATACTGGAGTTTGGAAATCCTTTTTGTTAACTTAGCACAGTGGTAACTGGAAAAAATAAGCTTTTTAAAAAGTAGGATAAATTGAAGTTGTGATCAGATAAGCAAGAAGTAATATGAAGCCCAAGCAAAGCAAACTGAGTAATTGTTTCTCTGTGCCAACACAGACCATCATATTCATTATGTCCATCAAAATAGAGGAGGGCTAATTTAGACAGATAAAATGAAGTCTATTCTTCTTTGTGAAAGGAATCTGAGAGTTTCCTGGGAAAACAGCTCAGCCTCTCTAAGCCTCTTGCATTTCCATGGGCCTCATGGCCAGCATGTAACAGCATCATGTGAAGTTACATTGCATACTTAGGGGTGGTACTAATAGCATAACTTGACTTTTTTTTTTTTTTTTTTTTTTTAATTCAAGGAGCAATAACTGACTTTCTACTCTGGGCCAGATCTGCTCTGTTCTGGAGATACCTGAGAATGATCAGTTCTTTCTGTTTAGCTAGTAATCTTTCTATATATCTATTGCCCCATCAATTGATTTATCAACCAGTTGACTAACTGATCTATCAATCTGTCTTCCCTCTTTCTCTCCCTTTTTCCTTCCCTCCCTCCTTCTTTCCTTCCTTTCTTGCTTCCTTCCTTCTTTTCCTCCCTCCTTCTGAAACAAAATATTAAGCTAAAGCTAGAGTCAGGCAGCTTCCTGAAAGTTGAGCTCTGAATCTTACCTTGGGTCCTCAGTAATAAGATATTATTGGATCTCTGTGACTGGTAATAACTTTACCTGTTGAAAGAATGAGATTGGCTCCTTTGAGTGCAATTGGTGGTTAAGGGCATAGCCTCTGGATCAGAGTGCCTCTGTTTGACCCAGGAAGGGACTAAGGTGTGTGGTGGTTGCAGTTTTAATTTGGTATAGATTGTTTCATATATGTAGTCACTGATTTTAAATAAATCTATTGGTTCGTAGTTAAAAAGGTCTGGGAAAAAGACTCTGGTTTACAAGAGTCTAGCTGATGCTTGCCTTTCTAATTTCACACTTCTGACCTTTGACTCTTACCTGTCATGCATGCTCCTTATGCAATGGCAAATGACTTCCTGTTTTCATATCTTCTTACCTTTAGGTCTTTGCTTATGTTGTTCTCATAGTCTGGGGGTTTTATCATTGTGCTTTGTGCATACTTCTGTTTTTCTGATCACATTGAGTTGCAATTACTTTTTTTTTTCTTTTGAGACAGACTCTCGCTCTGTCACTCAGACTGGAGTATAGTGGTATGATCTCAGCTCACTGCAGCCCCTGCCTCCTGGATTCAAGCAATTCTTCTGCCTCAGCCTCCCGAGTAGCTGGGACTATAGGTGCACACCACCACACCCAACAAATGTTTGCATTTTTATTAGAGGTGGGGCTTCACCGTGTTGGCCAGGTTGGTCTTGAACTGCTGACCTCTGGTGATCCACCCACCTTGGCCTCCCAAAGTGCTGGGATTACAGGTGTGAGCCACCACACCCAGTTTGCAATTACTTTTTAAAATCTGTTGTCCCCACAAGCTTGTGAGTTCAGGGTGAGCTATCACCAGGCTACATGGCTAGGAAGTATTTGATGGAAAGAATGAATGTTTGCGTGAGACCACTACTGGAAAAGGGGCTGAAGCTGCATGAATTGATAGCTGGCCCACCCTCAGCGAGCTTTCCTCATGTTGGGTGACTCATTCCCATGAAGGCACTGTGGACAGCAGCTCTCCCTGGGCACATGATGTTAATGCCACTTCACAGTGGTTCTTCCTCTGTCTTTTTGCATTTTAAACTTTTAGGAGACATCAGTGTCAACTCCAGGTGGGCTTCACAATACTCCAGGTAGCTTTGAGAGACAACTGAAGACACGCAAAGAGTGTGAAGACAAGCTTTGTGCCTCAAATGTCCCACTGTAAAGACCAGGGAAGGGGAGAATTTTTGAGAAGTGCAGGACTGGTTCAAGGCACTGTCTTTTGCCCCAAAGCTGCACTAACATTAATTTAGCATAATATAGACCAGTTGTTCTCTATCTTGCCTGCACATCAGTATCATCTGGGTTCCTCAAAAAATATCACTGTTGGTATCCAGCCCCAAGAGCTCTTGGTATAATTGGTCTTCCTGAGTTTCAGAATTTTTAAGTTTTCCACACATTTCTGTTATGCATTCAACTTTGAGGACCACTGATGTAGAAATTAGATTACAGATCTTCATGTTAACATTTCCACAGTAATTTACTATTTTCCTTCTTGGTAATTTACTGTTACTTAATAATTTTATAATTTTAGCATAAGGAATAAATTAGTACTTCTAACTTCATTCAAATTTATAATTGCATTAAGTTAATTTAATTAATATGTAACTTTTTGGTAAATGACATTGTATAACCCCATTTTTTTTTTCTATCCTTCTCCCTCTTGGCCCTGAAACTCAGATGAAATATCTTCGAGAAGCAGCTGACCAGTCTTCGTGTTGGTGGAAGTTGGAAGGAAGCCATTTTTTAGATAGTGTGCCCAAAAAGATACAAAATTAGAACTTTCCTTTTGGTTCCTGTTCTGCCTCCTGTTTCCAATACCCACAGTTCTGTTTGCCTAAGAGAAAAAGTAGGAACATTCCCCATGATCCCAGATAATCCTTCTCAGAGACTAATTGTTACTTTTATGTTTTTCATTTCATAACCAATAATATACTTGTTATGAATATGCTAGTTAGGAAGAAAAGTGAAAGAACTATCTAATTTATTCTAATCATCTTCCCTGTTTGGTGGTTGGAATGAATTTTGACATTATTTTAAATAGGAAAGCTAGAGATAGTAGTTTAATTTATGCCACTGTATGTCAAGCACCAATTTTTTTTTTTTTAAGAATCAGTTTATAAAAATTTGGGATTCAATGACTTTTGCCATTGAGTAGGTAAGCACTGCTGTAGAATGGCTCCTTTTGGCAGAAGATAATAGCTTTTAAGGCAAGAAATATAATCATGTAAGCTGTAGAATTTTAGATTACTGTATTGTTTCATTTCAAGAGGGAATGTTAGGGTAGGAAGAAATGGTCAAAATGATATATATAGTGCAACCCTCCCAACTTCTGTACAATGTATGTGTGCATATATATATATACACACACACAAGGTTTTTATTTGTGAAGTATACCTCAATAGAGCCAAATATACAATTTAACTTTAATGATCATGTAATTTTTATTTGTCGAGTATACCTTATGAACACTGAAAAAACAAACTAGCCCCCAAACAAAGGCAAACAAAACAAAACAATTTGTTTGAGCCAAAAACAACTAAGGCTCAGAGTAATTATTGAATTCATTGGTTGATCATTGTTTATGGAATATCCTAGGTCTGCCTCTCTTGGAAGTGCTGTGTTGGGTGTGGGGAATGAGGTAGTGAAATGATTTGCCCATGGAGACATGAAGTTATAGCAGAACCAGAACTACAAAGCACGACTTTGTTTGTTTCTTGAGGGTATTAATTTATAAGAAATTTCCAGGCTTCATTTTTCTAATTTCCCTACTTTGATTTTTTTATAGATATATCCTATAATGGATTAAGAGGGTTTCCAATAGATGTTTATGCAAGGTTTATGAGTTTTAAAATGGGTATATTTATGCTGTCAAACCTAGAAAATTTGATTAAAAATATTATCTAATAGCCATTTGGTTAATAGGTTAAATCTTTACTTTCTAAAAGTTCTTTTTTTTTTATTGTATAGAAAAGAACATTTTGCTCTTCCTGAATTACGTATGTCTAAGAAAATCCTCTGAAGAATGGAGTTGTGTGTCAGTCCTAGTACTGGGACCCCTAATTCATGTCCCTTTTACTGCTGTAAATTTTTAGCAAGCTTTTAGGTTGGACAAGAAACTTAGAGCTCCCCTTATCTAAGCTCATTTGACAGATGAGAAAACTGAGGCCTGGTGGGGAGGTTGAATTATTTGAGGAAGTTTATAGAGCTAGTCTGAGGCCAAGCTGGGGACTAGAAGTCAAAATTTTTTGACCCCAAGGTCAGTACATTTTTACTTTAGTGCAGAGTGAAAACTGTAGGCAGCATTTGTTATACACATAAATACACACACATACATCGCCTCCCCCCCTACACATAATACCCTCACACTCTAAGATGTGTCTATTTTCAGAAGTGTGGGTTGTTAGTTATGCATTGTCTTAGGTTGGCTTCTCCCAAAGCTGGTTTGAGTCAAGGATTGGAGTGCAAGTAGCTTACTTGGAAGGTGGTCCTGGGAAGCACCAGTAGGGGAGTGGAGGAAGTGAGATAAGGAAGGAAAGGCAGCCAGTACAGTGTGTGCTGATAAGCAGATTCCACTGTGGGCAACTGAGGCCTCTCTGTGCTGGGGCCCTTTTGGAGACTGGGTAGAATATGCTTCTGAGTTGTCCCACAGGAGAGGCAGGCAAGGAGCTGGGCTGTTTATTTACTAGTTTCTGGGTCACTGCTTGGGGGCTTTTCCTGGAAGCCTTACTCCTTGCACTTGTAGCTGAAAAGTCTACAAGTCAAGAGGGTTTCAGTTCCTGGAGGAAGGCTTCTTAAGTGTGTTTGGTAACTGAGTCAGTGGGAATGTGGAGGAATCGGCAGATCACTGGCAACTTCTGTGTGCACTCAGAAAGAATTGGAAGTGGATGTAAGCGCACATTCTACACACAGTCGATTCCAATATGACAAACACTTTGTCTTTGCTCTTTCCTCTTCTTTCCATCATATACTTACTGCTTTCATATGGGAAGGATAGAGCTGAGAAATAAATACTGAAACTGATACCATCAGGGTTGGATATTCTGTTTGCCCCTTAAGAGTCACTCTCCACTTTCTCCAACCTGCTCTCCTCCTGAGGCTGGGCATTAATTGCAACATTGGTGAGCTTCCTTGCCCTCTGGTGTTAGAATGGGTTCAGGCAGTGGGAGCTTCTAGAGGAGACTGGAGGGAGGAGAACTGTAAGGTCAGTTGCTAAGAGACTCCCAGGTCTCTTCTTGCCAACATGCTGTTGGTTGACTCTGTCCCCTTCCTGGAAGCCAGAGTCGACCAGAAAGATCTCTCCTATCATTCTAATACTATTCTTGGTTTCTGCAGCTCTGTCCTCTTACTCCTTCAGACCTAGGACACATCACATTCCCTGCATGGTTTCCCTAATCCCTGCCCACACCTGGTAAATAACCTCTTATTAAACTCCCTCGTTGCCCCATTTGAGTGTTCCATCTGTTTCCTGCTGCGACCCTGACTGAGGCAACATCTTTAAGGCATTTACTCTCTATTCAGAATCAGATGAAATGAAACAGCTAGAGATGTTATGAAGGTGTAAGATAATGAGGCATAAATTGCACTTAAGCCCTAAGGACACTCAGCATATAGGATCCATTAATAAAGAAGGGTTACTTACTAAAGAAGATGTTTTTTGGAGGCGTGCCTTAGGTTGTAATCGTTAATCTGCTTTTTTTCCTGCTCTGTGGGAAGCTCTGTTTAGGTAGTGAATTGAAATTTGGAAGTTCTGCCTTATTATGACCATGTATGCAGTTAATTATAAGGTATATAACTCTATAAAATGGAAAAATTGGTAATTCAGAGAAACAGAAGGGTGAAATGGATCTATCCATCTGGAAATTTCAGAGATTTCTCTCATGTGTGCTAATTTTAGATAAGTAAGTATTTTCCTCTTAATTCCTAATGTTTCTCATCCCTTTAATGGATTAGAATTGATTTTTCTCAAGTATTTTTTTTTTTTAAAGCTGGTGTGAAAGGCATTTCAGGCTGCTTAGAATAAGGCACTAGCAACAGAAAGCACCCATTCTGTATGTATTTGCAGAGGGCCTCTTATGATTCAGGCACTTTGCTTAAGTACCATTAACTCAAAATGAATGATATTTGATCACTGCTTTCAAGGAAATCACAATGTAGTTGGGAAAACAGAAGTCCAAACAAATACTTGTGACAATATTTTTCAGTATTATACGTATGTAGAGAATTTTATGTGCATATAAATGAGGATATATGTAAGTAATTCTGTCAAGGAAAGCCAGAGAGGTTAGTGAATGACAGAAATGTTTCATAGAGCAAGTGACATTGACTTGGGTCTTGAAGGATGATAATGAATGTATCAGGAGGATAAGAGGAGGAATGGCATGAAGGAAGGTGTGCATTTCCTGGTGGCTTGAAGATTCAGTGAGATATATGATTTGAGAGAAATGTTGGTGGCCTTTGGAGAAAAGGCTGGACTTCAGGCCATAGGATAGAATGGTAATTTGATTCTTAATATGCATCATCACTTAAAATAATATAGACTAAAAATATTAGTAAAAATATACTCTAAAAATATTAGGGGAGTGTAAACAAAACAAAAATAATATCTTTGGGAATCTTTAGACATTTAATGGGAAATATATTGCTAGATATCATATAGCACATGCTCTAAATACTGAGCAATGTATGATTTTAATTCAGGAGCATCTCAAAACAGGGAGAAGTCCCACTGGTATCTTCTGTCACTACACAGCTTTGCTCAGATTTGTGTGCACTTATACTAAATTTGCCATTACACAATTACCTTGTATCACCATAGAATTACCTAAAATATGGAAATATGATGGCTTGCTTGAAGATATGGTAGAATGCCTTTTCTATTACTAATGATTATATTAGCATCCATACTTCACAATCACCTGTTTAGCAGAACATATCTGGATATACCTACCGTAAGAGATATTTGTGCCTTATTCTTTCTAAATATTCTAGTCCCTAAAGCTTAAGGGGTCAGCAATCTTGATATTATAAGGTGGGCTAATTGATGAAGACTGTCTTATCATTACAACAGTTATAGATGCAATGAAGTTTTGAGTGCTGCTTACTAAGTAGGAAACTGGTAAACAAGAATTCCACTCCAGAGGCATGGGCAAAATGGTAACTATAGTACATGGGTATTATAGTCAAAGCCTTTGTAAACGGAAACCCCTTAAACTGGTCATGTTAAAGTTCATTATATTGTCTAGAAACTTAAGGTCTCATGAAGTACGGGGAGAGGAACAAAGTCCAGTCAGGTATCATGGAACTGTTAATAGAATGCCAAAGTCCAGAATTAAGCTTATACTCCCCATCATGCAGACAGTGTCTTTTTGTCTATCTGTTTTATTCTTTCCTTATCTTGTTTGCTAACCATGTTCTATCTATATTCTGTTTTAGTCATCTCTTGCTTTTTAAAAAAACCACTCCAAAACTTACTGGCTTAAAACAACCACCACCATTTAGTGCCTTTCATGAGTCTGTGGGGTGACTGGGCTCAGCTGGCAGTTCTTCTGTTTCACATGGTATTGGCTGGGGCTGAAATTCTGTGGGGGTTCATATGAGCTGGAATGCTCAAGAGGACTTACTCACATGGTTAGTAGTTGATGTGTTTATTGGATGGGGGTTCAGCTAGGATGCCAGCTGGAACATCTCAGTTCTCTTCCCTTTAGTTTCTTTCCATGTGACTTGGGCTTCTCACAGTGAGGGAGCTGGCTTCCAAGAGGGAGCTTATAGGTGTGCAAAAATGGAAGTTGCCAGTTCCCTTAAGTCAAGGGCTCAGAAGTCCTGGGTGATCACTCCCAGTGCATTCTGTCAAAGCAGTCACAGGGCCAGCTTCCAGGAGAGGGGGAATAGACTTGATTTCCCAACAGGAAGAGGGACAAACCATTTAAAACCACATTTTTTGCAGAAGACGCAACATGTTCCACGTGCCCCCAGTCACCAGTATTCATGGAAACTTTCATTAAGTATTCATCACGAATTGCCTATAGCCTCTGTGTCTCTTAGTTCAAATGCTCCCAAGGGACATTCATATTGGTTGCTGACCATCCAGTCATCTATAGTTGACAGGGCCAAGTCTTATGCTATTAAAGATTTTCTTTGAAGGGGCTGAGGTGGGATTAGTGCTCTGAGGATTATTTGAGAGAACGCTTAGTGCCTGGCTGTTCCTCTGAGGCTTGAGATAACTTTTCTTTCCATGGTCCAGAGAGCTCTGCCTGACATCTGCCTTCTAGCTTTTTCTGGAGCCATTTTCTCCCTCATTTTTCAGCTTTGCTTTTTTGTTTTAAGTTTGTCTAATGTGCCTCTTCCCTTTCTGCTCTGTGCGCTGCACGTCCCTGAGACAAGAAGGCTGTCTTCTCTCTCCCAGCCCCTATCTGTTGGCTAACTTCTAACCTGCTCTTCAGATCTCAGCTCAAATATCACTTCCTGAGGGGAGCATGGAACACTCTGGATTAAGCCACATCCCCTGTCCATCTCCTTTTCCCTCATCTTGCTATCATACTTTGTGACCTTATACCAGTGTGGCTATTTGATTATGGTCTGCCTCCCACTGAAGGCTCTAGAAGGCAGAGGAATGTGTCTGTCTTCCTCAGGGCTGCAGTGGCCATGCATTGCTCATGTTAGGTACTGATAAGTGTTTGTTATTTGCATGAATTAAAAATTAGAAGTTGAGATGGTTTGGTCGTTTGTCCCCTCCAAATCTCAAGTTGAAATATGATCCCCATTGTTGGAGGTGGGGCCTGGTGGGAGGTATTTGGGTTGGGGAGCAGATCGCTCATGACTGTCTTGGTGCTCTCCCCATAGTAATGAGTGAGTTCTCGTTCTATTAATTCACGTGAGAGCTGATGATTTAAAAGAGCCTGGCATCTCTCTTGCTCCCTCTCTTCCCATGTGACATGCCTGCTCGCCCTTCGCCTTCCACCATGAGTAAAAGCTTCCTGAGACCTCACCAGAAGCTGGTGCCATGTTGTACAACCTGAGGAACCATGAACTAAATAAACCATCTTTCTTTATAAATTACTCTGTCTCAGGTTTTCCTTTACAGAAATGCAAAATGGACTAACACAGAGGTAGTTGCCCTGAAAAAGAAAAGACCAAGGGGAGAGAATATTTATCTTGATGAGAGAAGTTAAGACTAGCCTCGTTTCAGGGAATATAAGGACATAGTTTCTTGGGGACTTCCGCTCATCCCCATTGGTGATACCATGTGAATCAGTGAAGTCCTATCGTTAGGGGTAGAGGCCGCATGCTAGTTTGAAATGTAGCATGAGTTCCTGCCCAGTGATGGTCTGTAAGTGCCTGATTCAAAGCCAACTTTTTCTTTTTTTATGCTTCTACCACCATGGGGCCCCCAATCTGTACCCAGAGATCTCAGTGATGGCTGAACTTTGTGACCACTGGGCCATAACTGCTCATTCCATTCCTATTTGTTCTCCCATGAAGCCAGTATCTTGTTTGGCTGCAAGTCAAAAAGATTGGTTAGATTACATCTTGGGATATGATGGATGTGCCTGTGAGCATAATCTCCATGAGATAACCATAATCAAAACTTTTTGTCCAATTCTTCTGTGGCATGCTATTTATCTAAAAAGAAAGTAAGTTAGGAAAAGAATCAAAATACCAGATGGGAAACATAAAGACAGAGAAGGAAATAACTGAGATTTTGTTTTATTTAAAGATTCTACACCCTTTGCATGTCAGGATTTTTCAATCATCACTTTTAGATTGAGATAAAGGTGGGGGCAATCTTGTTTAAGTTTACTTAATTTCCCTGAAATAATTTAATGCTGTAAATATGTATTGAACACTCCATATGTATCTCTGTGGAGGGTGTAAAAACACATACAAGTTGGTATATAATCTTGAAATTTATACCTACCCAGGAAATATGGCATGCATATATGACATGAGGTCCAGGTGCAACAATCAGATAAAAAGGGCTAATCGGAATTAAATGGGGGATGGAGTAGTCAGGGGTGTTTTTATAGAGAGGCTAGACATTGAGCTGAATCTCCATGGATGAGTAGATTTAGGAAAAGTTGCCTAGAAAGTAAAGGGAGAGGATATTCTAGGCTGTGAAAGCCCCATGTCTGAAAGTTAAAGTGTGAGAAGGAGCAGGAATATCCTTTCATGCTCCAAAGGCAGTGAAGGTATACAGGGTAGGGGTGGGAGGTTAGAGAGTGGAGGGGTATGGCAAGCCACTGAGTGAGATCCTTGGAGGCCAGGTGCAGGGGTGGGATGCTTGCAAGCAGAGGAAGTCACATCATAAAACCTGTGATTTGGAACATTATTTCCTTTGCAGTTGGTGAGGTAGTTTTGATGAGGAAGAGGCTGGAGCCAGAGACACCTCCTGGGAGATGTTGTGGTCAGCACCACAAGGATGGTGATAGAAACTAAGAGAAAGGGAAGTTCACAAAATGGATTCAGAGGAAGAACATATGGATTTTCATGTCTGGATTCATAGTGAGGAATACAAAGAAGGAAGAAATAAAGGGATCTTGAATCTGGAAAAATTATTTCCACAACCACCAGTACAAAGATTGGAAATAGATGGTCATGCCAAGGTTGTGTGGACCAGATGAATGGAATAGCTTATAAGCAATGCTAAATAACTGTGGGTTGGTTGAAAGATAAAGGCTGGAGGTGCAAATGAGTGTATCACCAGATGCTGTTGGACTAAATAAATCCAATGAAGACAAACTTGGGAGTTTTACTAGGCATTTTAAGCAGGGAAGTGATAAAAGTATGTCCCATATCTTCAGATACTGACATCTGATTCAACAGTAAATTGTGTTCTTGTTCTACATTCAGGACGTATCCCAAATTTAAGCAGTTTCTGTTGCTGGTATCACTGCCTTCTGGTCCAGTCATCACCCTTCTTCACCTGGATTCTGCAGTAGCCTCGAACCCTTGCCCATCTGCAGTTTGTTCTCAACACAGCAGCCCAAATGATGCCTCTGAAATAGATATCAGGTCATGTTGCTCTGCTCCTAAAGTGGTTTCCCACCTCATTCAGAGAGTAAGCCAAAGCACTCACAAGGACCCCCAGGGCCTGGCACGATCCCTTTCTCTTAATCTCTGACTTCATCTGTTACTACCTTCTCCTTTGTTCACTCCATGCTGGCTTACCTTGCCAACTGCTTTTCCTTACACACACTGGGCATGGCTGCCCCAGGGCCTTTGCACATTCTCCCTCTGCCTGGAAACTTCTTTACAATATCTGCAGGACTTGTTCCTCCCCTCCTTCAAATCTTTGCCATCCCTGTGACTTGTACCCTGTCCCTTTCTTTACTTTAGTCTTTTTCCTCCATAACCTTTAGTGTCTTCTAATATCTAGACCATTGGCTGACTTGTTTGTTGTCAGTCTCCCTCTTTAAAATTGAAGTTCCATGACAGCAGAGATTTCTGTCTGTATTGTGCATGGACTTCTTAAATGCCTAGAACAGTGCAGGTACTTAGTAGTAAACATTTGTTGAGTGAATGGAAGAAATTATGTTAGAAACTTCTTTTTGAGTGAAACTTTGATTTCCCTGAGATCAGCTGTCAATAATTTCTATCTTTATATTCAGGCATAGTCAGTGCTCAGTAAATGTTGAATAAGCAAGCAGAACCTGAAATATAAAATCCTAACATTTCACATTATCTAGTTCCAGAAAGTTTCAGTACTAAATGTAACATTTAAAAAACGATGGAGGGGAGGGATGGTGGAAGGATAGTTTCGGTTCATTTAGCTTAGCCTCCACTTTTGACTTCAGAATTCATATCATAGTTTGGCAATTCTTTCATTATTACTATGATTATTAATTGGATGCTATTTTAAAATTTGGCTTTTAAACTCTCAGCTGATGTTTTAGGAGATTATACTATACAGGGTACAGAAATTGCCGGGGCTGACTGTAACTATTCATGGCCAATTAAGGAACAGCATTGGCAAGAAATATGGGGTGGATACACTTGTGCTTTGTGGGAATCCTGGTGGCTATGGCTTCATAGTATCAGGGGATTAGCTTGCTGGGCTTCCTTCTGCAAAAGGGATCTTAATTTGGTTACCTGGTGGGTGCTTTTATAAATGAGGAGAATAAACAGTCTTGAGGGACTTACATTGTTGGAGAGTTAAAGATAGAAAGAAAAGAACAAAGTGAAGAAATTACTCTTTATTTGGGAGCATTTCCTTGAGAAGTCTTTCTGAAGTTTGCTTTTAGTTTTATTTGGTATCACTTTTATCTTTTCCCAGGGGATGCAGATGTCTTTTGAAAGAATGCATGCAGAAAAAACAAGCTGTAGGAGGCAGAAATAAGTTCTTGAAAGTTTAGTAAGTTTTGAAGGACAGAAGTGCTTGGAGAAACTGGGCTGTACCACATCTTTAAGGTTGATATCTGGGAGAATCAACTACTGTGTTTCCTGCTATGACCATTGATGTGTTTGTTGATAGATACAACTAATGACTCGGTTCTTACTTATACTTGTATATGGAACTTTTTAAAAGAGTTCGAATAACAGGGAAATATGACACAAAGGAACCTGAAAAACATAAGCAGCAGATTACACCTTTGTTTAACTTTAAGGTTAAAACAATCCATAGAAAATTGTTTTTGATTTTTCTAGCTTATGAAAATACTGTACAGCCCTTTGCAGATATAGTATCTAAGGGGTTTAAAGCTGGTATGGTGGCTCAGGAGGCCAAGGCTGGAGGATTGCTTAAGCCCAGGAGTTCAAGACCAGCTTGAGCAACAAAATGAGACCTAATCTCTACAAAAAAAAAAAAAAGAAGAATAAGAAAGAAGAAGAAAAGAAAAAGAGGAAGGGGAGGAAGAAGAAGAAGAGAAAGAAGAAGGGGAGGAGGAGGAAGAGGAAGAGGAAGAGGAAGAAGAAGACGAAGACGACGACGAAGAAGAAGAAAAAGAAGAAGAAGAAGGTTCGATAAAATTAAATCCCAGAGAACAAGGCCATACACATACCCAGCCAAAAGATCATTCATGTGACATTTCCTAAGACTTCTTGATCGTGTCAGTTAGGAGGATGTTTAAAAATCAGTGGCAGAGCTATTTTCTTAGCTCTGCCTAAAAGTGCCAGAGGTATACTGTGTTTTCAGTCTGGGATCTAAAGCCATGTGAGAAGAAACATCAGAGATGAAGGCTTTTTTGGTTTTAAACCATCTTAGCTATGTTTGCACTCGTTTCTGTCCTCATTAAAAAGGACCACTGGGGTAACTGAGATAGTGAAATTTGTATCCAAGGTGAAAGTGAGTGAAAACAAAAATATTTCTCCAGTGTGTTTTTGTGATGAGAAGCAGGAAATCTGAACCACCGAGCTCTTAAGAAAGTCCTTCACTGCGCCTTTGTTTGCTGCGTCAAAGAGACCACTTTCATTACATAGCACAATTCTTGGAGTGAATCCTTCACTCTCAACAAATGAGTTAAAATGTTTTTCTCTAAAAAATAAAAAAAGTATCAATTTTATTTTTATTAGGAAAAGAAAGACACTACTGCGTCCTATTTTTATTCTGAGTGTGTTTTATATTTTTGACAAGTGCTCTCACTTCAAAAAAATGTGTCTACATTAATTCAAAATTCATAATGATCACTCTTATCCAGCTGATACAATTATTATCAAGGTTTTTTTTTTTTTTTTTTGGTCTTCTTTCCCCTGCTGTTGCCTAGTGTTTGTAATTATCTTTCCTTGAGGTTGGGCAGGGGAGAGGATAGGGAGAGAGAGTTCAGCAAAAATCAGTCATGTATTTAGTGTGCCTTCCCATTCGTTCATTTCAACTTCCATTTTTCCATTTATCTTTCCATTCATCTGCCTACCCGTGCAATATTCATTGGTCATCTGTGAGCCACCTAAATTGGAATAAGCAAGGATCTCTCCTATCAAGGCGTCTAGAATAAATGCTAGGCATTTACAGTGGGGAAATGTTAACATCAGGTAAATTCTATCTTTAGGAGGGGTCTTGTGACCTGTTTTGGGGGGTTTTAGGGAAAGCTTCCAGGAAGCAGTACTGTTTCAACTGACACATAAAGGGCAAATTGAAGTTAGCTGGAAGAACTGCATGTTTGGGCTAGAGTGTGGTTAAGGGATGAGGAAGAATTTCCAGCAGAAGAAACTCCATGTTCTAGAGGTCATATTTTATGTGAGGGTTGTATTTCTAAAGTTCTTGCAAATTTGGAACTCCCATGATTCAAAATAATTCTGTCAAAAGATGGTGGGTATTTTCATTTACCAGCTAACATGGTGCTACCCTGTGGCCACTCTGTAAACAGAGTTTAGAGTTTCCTCTGCCCCAGCCAGCATCAAGACTACAATTCTTGAAGAATTTTTTTGGGGGGACCTACATTGATCCAAATTAATTTGAGACCATATTAGTGCTTTTATATCATATTATTTCAAAGCTGCATGATTCAGGTTCACCTCAAATATGACCAAACTCTGGAGTTTCAGAGCAGTAGCTCACGGCCCATTTGATGGTATTAAAAGTAGTTCAGGACGGATAGCATGTACACCCAGGACTAGGGATGAGGGAGAAAAGAGATAAAATGGATAAGGAATCAGGCACCATGTCAGCGAAGGCTTGTAAACTGTGTTAAAAGGTAAAATAGACATAATAAAATTTTGAAGAATTTATTTGTGTACATAGCAATTCATGAATTGGGCAGCATCAGATAGTAAGTGGTTCAGGGCTCCATTGAAAGGGCACAAGGGGAACATTTTTATAAGGTGTTCTAGGAAGCAAGTCAAAAGTATTTGGTTAAAGTGGAAAGTCCCCAGTTAGAGGTTAGTTGGTAGTTTCTGACTCTTTACATGGTATTTTGACTCTTTACATTGAATAGGTTTTGGTTTGTTTACCTAGGAACCCAAGGTGCTGGAGCCATCTCAGCCTGATGGCTTCTCAGTTAATTTTTAAAAGCAATTATAATAAGAGGATGGCAGTGGGGAGCCTCTGAAGAATGTTGAGGAAGGAATTGACAAGGTCAGCATTATGCTTTTGTTGAAGTATAAATAGAAGAGAGTTGAAATTAGGCCATGTGTGGATTTCAGATATTTTTGGAACATTTATCTTTTATTTCTAATTAAACTTTGCTTATAAACAATATAAGCTTTTGTGATATCAAAGTGCTCTTAAGGTGTTTTGTTAATTTGCTTTTGAATGGTCCACTAATCATCTTGGAAGAGAAAATAAAAGACATGGACTGACTAGCAAAAAGATTGGATAGAGGTTCAACCCAGAATTGGGGTCTAAGGCTAGGGGAGAATCTGATTAGGGAATCATACTTGGAGGTCTATGGTAAAATAGGTTGTGGGAAATATGGGTTAGACAAAGTTAAATAGACTTCTCTATTGTGGGGCTTCTAGATCCTTAAAGGCATTAATGTATGTTAAAGTGTGTAGGATGTCATCAACTTGTTTCACGACTAAGGAAACTTTGTTCTATAAATAGTCATTACAGTCTGGCTAAGGACTAGTATTCCAAGGAACATGTACCCGTTTCCTTTTGCCACAATAGTGCTGCATAATAAGCAACCACAAAACCGCAGTGGAATAGAATAACACATATATATTTAGCCTGTAAGTTTCGGGGAGTTTAGCTGCTCAATGCTTGACTGATTTCAGCTGATCTCATTCATGTGTCTGTGCTCAGTTGTAGGTTGGGCAGGCAGCTCTGGGTTTGTTCATATGTCTAAGGGCTCAGCTAGCTGTTAGCTGATCTAGGATGGCATAGCTAACATCTATGCTAGATCAGGGTGACTCACCTCTGCTATATATGTGTCTCATCCTAAGATGCTAGACCTAGCATATACTCCTGGCTATAGCAGAGGAGCAAGAATGAGAGCAAACTCAGTTGTGCAAGCACTTTTCAAGCCTTTCTTTGCATCATGTGTGCTAATATTTCCATTGGCCAAAGGAAGTCACACAGCCAATTCTAGAGTGGGATGACACCACAAAGTTACATAGCAGAGGCTGTGGTTACAGGGAGGGAGCACCGTGCTCTTTTTGCAGTCAGACTTTCCTAGATCCCAACTTAGAAATTGCTGGGTGAGATCACAGTCAGTTGAGCAAGGAATGAGGTCAGACTTTTCTGCATGCCATGGCCACACACTGTACTTTTGATTCTGATAAGCAGCCTCACAAGTAGATGTCTGTGCCATGTCAAGGAAGAGAGTTCATCTGGGTCTGCACAGGTCTTTTTTATCTTTCTATGGAATTATTTCATTGAGGACTGAAAGGATTGTGGACATCATCTAGTTGTAGTTGCATCGTGTTGGCAGTCATGGAGGAAACACTCCTAGAGAGGTTAATTGGGCTCCTTCAATCCAAACAGCTATCTGGAAGCAAATCTGGGCCTTGAACCCAGATCCTCAAGCCAATTGAGTTTTAATTACATCAAAGAAGCTTTGTTGTGGGGTGGAAGGGACTGAAATGTATTTGCAATCTTTATATAGGAACAAATCACATTCCTCCTGGAGGGAATGAAATATAAACAATTTTTAAAATAGGAAGAATATAGAGTAGTCATGCCTTGTTAGATGTCTCACAAAGGGCAAAGGGTGAGGATAGTTAAGCATTGAGTGATTTTGAATACTGTGACTGGAGATCCCTGATAATAGAGTTTTGTTTTCATTTTTTTTTTTTCTCCTCTGTCTCTTCCCTGCCCCCAGGAATTTCTCCTGCATCAGGGAAGTCAACAGAGGACTTCTGAGCAGAGTAAGAATTTGTATTCCAGCTCCTTCTTTATCAAACAGAAGATACAATTGTGAAGGCAGACTCAGCCTTCTAGAATAGCTGACACATTAACCCCTAACTTTGCCAACAGTGATAGGGAACAATTTGTGCTACATAAGTAAAATTTTGATAATGAAATCCTAACCATTTAGCACTGTCAAATTAGCTATTTTCATGATGGAAATATTTTCGGCCTATCAGATGTGTTTCCCTGATTTAATAAACAGAATAATTGAAACTTCCAGCCTGAAGCTTTTAGACATCAGTTATTGAACTGTGCAGTAATACAGGAACATGCCTTGTAAAGAGCCATGTAAGTGTAAGGTGTTGTTATTGTTATTGTTTGCTTGGGTTTCTGGAGTATGTGGGCCACTTGGCTCTAAACTATTGCTTTAGACAGATCTGCTTTTTAAATTCTTGTATTCCTTGTTTGTTTTCAGAGGGTTCCCTTGCCCTCTGGCCTCCAGGTAGGTGTAGCCAACAGGAAGCACTGGTGGAAAACTGGAGGGCCAGAAGAGAGAGAAGTCAGGGTATCTTTCTCTGCCTCTCTGCTTTCTTCGGTGTCTCTAGGAACATGTGTGTCTCTTCCATGTGTCTCTTCCATCAGCTCTCACCAGACACCCCTCTTCTCCATAGCAGCCTGGTCTCCACAGCTGTTGCCCTGGTCTCTGTCAGTTGGCTCCAGGCTCTGGGCTCTGATAATGTCACATCCTTCCATTATCCCACCTGTTAGGGAAGATAGCAGCTCTCCTCAGTTGCTAGTCTCTGGGCTGCCTCACTGTCCCTCTGTGGTCTGTCAAATCATTCTATCACATCTGTAACAAGTCACCCGATTTGAAAGACCTAGAGTGGTTTCTGTTTTCTGGTTGATTTTGACTAATAACAGTTTATTGAATTTGCCTTATCTTGCAACCCTTATTTCCCTCCTGATTTGCTTCTTGCAATGTACTGTGCAGACGACATCCATGTTATGCAGTTTATTTCATTAGACATAACAATGGAAACTCTTTTAATCAATAGAGCAGAGTGGTTTTCAACCTGCGCTCTGGTGTTAGAATGTTTGCGTCCTAGTCCTGGCTATGCTACTCATTGGCTGTGTGACTCTGGGCAAGCTTCTTAACCTGAGACTGACTTTTTTCATCTAAAAAAATGAAAGTAATTTCAGTACCTAAGTTGTCTCAATTTGAGTTTCCTGGGAAGCAAACTCCCAACTGGAGATTAGTGTGCAGAGGTTTATTCTCAAATACTTTTGAGATTAACAATATCTGTGCAGGGGAAAGGACGAATTCAGGACTGGGCAGAGGGAGAAGTTGAACTGCGCTGCAATCTTAACAGGAGCCTTAGTCAACCTTCTGAAGCAGGTTGGACCCTTATTCACTGATGTTGACGACTGGGGGCAGTTGACCATGAATGGAACAGCTTCCTCCAGCTGAGGGAATTTTCCAGAGAGGACAGACAGTTCAGGGCATTCTGCCTGCATCCCTCACAGTAACAAGGAATCAATTCTTCAGTCCCGAAGCAGTGTCTGGGCATCACCTCACAGTGTCCATTACCCATCTCCAGGCGTGTAATGTGAAAGATAAATACAGTAATTAAACCATAAGAAATGCCTTGCTAGGTGCAGAGCACTTGGTGAATGCTCAACAGTATTAGTTAACATTATTGATGAATTAAATATGGAAGTTTCAGTTAGTGGACTTTATGATGTCTAGTGCAGCTATTCTGAGAGTTTTGACTGATTTCTTCTCCATAACCCAGTCCTAAAGAGTTAAGGAAAAGCAGAGTAAGTGGTCTGGGATAAATAGGGTTCCATGATTTGTATACATATACTGTCATGCACATTTTTGTACTTTCATATTACTTTTAATGTGGTGTCTTTAAATGTGGCTTACCCATAGGTTCTTGTATCTTTATTCCTTAAGGTATTCAAGGTATTTAGCATCAAATTTGGTACAAATCAATGCAGCTTCCATTTTTTGAATACTTACTATGTAGCTATGGTGCTAAACATGCATCATCTCATCTGTTCTCAGGATGATTCTAAGATGCTGAAATTCCTGTTTTAGGAGGAGGTCTGAGGTCAGTGAGGTTAAGTGACCTGCCCCAGGTCACCCAGCCAAGAAGTGGCAGAGAAGTTCTCCTGCCAGGGCTGCCAGATTCACTGCGAGCCTATGCTTTTCACTACACATTTGGACGATTTAAACAGCAGTAGGGGAAACCTTCTCCTCCGAAAATAACTCTAGCAAAGTGTAGGTGTTGTTTTGGTAGAAACATTTCAGCTGTTGCCATAAAAATCTTCCCCCAAATGGCTTTGTGAGAGCAAAGCTGTGCAGGCTCTGCTTGTGTTTATGATGGGAGCCTTATGGCTTAGCCACAACACAAATGATTTGTTTTCCTGGCCTTGTTGGCAAAGTTATTTAATTTCTGGATTTCCCTGAGGAAAAAATCTAAACAAATACAGTGGGCCCTCCATATCTGCCAGTTCTGTATCCGTGGATTCAACTAATCTCAGATAGTCAATATTCAAAAAATTTAACAATACAACAATAAAAATAGTATCAATAAAAATACAGTATAACAAATATTTATGTAGCATTTACATTGTCTTAGATATTATAAGTACTCTAGTGATGATTTCAAGTATATGGGAGGATGTGCATAGGTTATATACAAATATTATCCCATTTTATATAAGGGACTTGAGCATCTGTGCGTTTTGGTACCTGTGGGGGATCCTGGAACCAGTCCCTTACAGATACTGACTGATGGCTGATGTGGTTTGGCTGTGTCCCCATTCAAATCTCAACTGAATTGTATCTCCCAGAATTCCCACATGTTGTGGGAGGGACCCAGGGGGAGGTAATTAAATCATGGGAGTCGGTCTTTGCCTTGTTATTCTCATGATAGTGAATAAGTCTCATGAAATCTGATGGGTTTTGCAGGGGTTTCCACTTTTGCTTCTTCCTCATTTTCTCTTGCCGCCGCCATGTAAGAAGTGCCTTTCAACCTCCTGCCATGATTCTGAGGCCTTCCCAGCCATGTGGAACTGTAGGTCCAGTTACACCTTTTTTTTCTTCCCCGTCTCAGATATGTCTTTATCAGCAGTGTGAAAACAAACTAATACAGTAAATTGGTACCAGTAGAGTGGGGCGTTGCTGAAAAGATACCCAAAAATATGGAAGTGACTTTGGAACTGGGTAACAGGCAGAGATTGGAACAGTTTGAAGGGCTCAGAAGAAGATAGGAAAATGTGGGAAAGTTTGGAACTTTTTAGAGACTTGTTGAATGGCTTTGCCCAAAATGCTGATAGTGATATAGACAATAAAATCCAGGCTGAGATGATCTCAGTTGGAGATGAGGAACTTGTTGGGAACTGGAGCAAAGGTGACTCTTGTTTATGTTTTAGCAAAGAGACTGGCAGCATTTTGCCCCTGCCCTAGAGATTTGTGGAACTTTGAACTTGAGAGAGATGATTTAGGAGGGTATCTGGTGGAAGAAATTTCCAAGCAGCTGAGCATTTAAGAGGTGACTTGGATGCTGTTTAAAGGCATTCCGTTTTATAAGGGAAGCAGAGCATAAAAGTTTGGAAAATTTGCAACCTGACTATGTGACAGAAAAGAAAAACCCATTTTCTGGGGAGAAATTCAAGCTGGCTGCAGAAATTTGAATAAGTAGCAAGGAGCCTAATATTAATCCCCAAGACCATGGAGAAAATGTCTCCAAGCCATGTTAGAGACCTTCACGACAGCCCTTCCCGTCACAGACCCAGAGGTCTAGGAGGAAAAAAATGATTTCATGGACCGGGCCCAGGGTTCCCATATGGTGTACAGCTTAGGGACATAGTGCCCTGTGTCCAAGCTGCTCCAGCCATGGCTGAAAGGGACTAACATAGAGCTTGGGCAGTGGCTTCAGAGGGTAGAAGCCCTAAGCCTTGGCAGCTTCCATGTTGTGTTGAGCCCACAGGTGCACAGAAGTCAAGAATTGAGGTTTGGGAACCACCACCTAGATTTCAGAAGATGTATGGAAACACCTGGATGCCCAGGCAAAAGTTTGCTGCAGGGGCAGGGCCCTAATGGAGAACTTCTGTTAGGGCAGTGTGGAAGGGAAATGTGGGGTCAGAGTCCTCACACAGAGACCCTACTGGAGCACTTGCTAGTGGAGTTGTGGGAAGAGGGTCACTATCCTCCAGACCCCAGAATTGTAGATCCACTGACAGCTTGCACCATGTGCCTGGAAAAGTTGCAAACACTTTTCCAGGATAAGTTGCAAACACTTTTCCCATGATAGCATCCGGGAGGGAGGCTATACCCTGCAAAGCCATGGGGGTGGAGCTGCCCAAGACCATGGGAACATATCTCTTGCATCAGTATGACCTGGATGTGAGACCTGGAGTCAAAGGAGATCATTTTGGAGCTTTAACATTTCACAGGTCTGCTGGATTTCAGACTTGTAACCCCTTTGTTTTGGCCAATGCCTCCCATTTGGAACAGCTGTATTTACCCAATACTCATACCCTCATGGTATCTAGGAAGTAACTAGCTTGCTTTTGATTTTACAGGCTCATAAGCAGAAGGGACTTGCCTTGTTTCAGATGAGACTTTGAACTGTGGACTTTGGGTTAATGCTGAAATGAGTTAAGACTTTGGGGGACTGTTGGGAAGGCATGATTGGGTTTGAAATGTAAGGACATGTGATTTGGAGGGGCCAAGGGTGGAATGATATGGTTTGCCTGTGTCCCCATCCAAAACTCAACTTGAATTGTATCTCGCAGAATTCCCATGTCTTGTGGGAGGGTCCCAGGGGGAGGTAATTAAATCATGGGAGTTGGTCTTTGCCATGTTATTCTCGTGATAGTGAATACATCTTGAGATCTGATGGGTTTATCAGGGGTTTCCACTTTTGCTTCTTCCTCATTTTCTCTTGCTTCTGCCATGTAAGAAGTGCCTTTCAACCTCCCACCATGATTCTGAGTCCTCCCCAGCCATGTGGAACTGTAAGTCCAATTAAACCTTTTTTTCTTCCCAGTCTCAGATATGTCTTTATTATCAGCATGAAAACAAACTATTACAATGGCTTTAAATTTCTTTGTAATTGGATGTTTAAAGAGGAGCCACAAGGAAAAGGCAAAGTGGGAAACCCAGGTATGTTTTCATTCAGTCAGTGATACAGTAAGGGGAGGAATAAGATGCAGAGGTGAATTCACTCAGTGTTCTTTCTTCCTAGTATTTGGCTCTCCATTCTTCATCAGGAAATGATTATTATAATCAACCAAAATTTTGCAAACAAGGTGGGCATTTAGGTATGTAGGTGTTCAGCATTATTTTTGGAGAACAGAGTAAATCCGGTCATTATTTCTTTTTATTGAAATGAAAGTAATGACTCCTATTCTGTAGGAAAAAATAATTTTTCAAAATAGGGAACATGGTACTGATGAGAGGTTAGGGAGCTGCATGATATTCCAGTCAGATCAGGATCCCAGATTCCCATCTTTCTGGTCCACTATCCTGATCTTTCTATTTTCCATTGGTCACTTGGGCCAGTTCGGTTTAGGTCATCATGTCCACAGTGCACATGTACAGCAGGGAGGGATTAGAGAGAAGAAAGGAATCCTTTTAGTTGAGGCATCTCCTGCCATTTTTGTCATCTTACTCTTAAGTTCCATATAACACTTTAAAAAAATTTTTCTTGGCCAGTATTTGGTCTCACGGTCACACCTCAGTGCAGGAGAGCCTGGGAAATGTAGTCTTTCGTTGGGCAACTGACTGAATAAAATTGGGGTTCTCTTACTGATGATGGAGAGGAGAATGACTATTAAGTTATAACTGGCAGTTTCTGCTACATTTGGGATTGTAATACTAATGCTACAACCAAAAGTTTTGAAATGATGGAATTAACATTAAAAGGTGAATTTCATTGGTGTGTGTTTCTCTAATGATGCTCAGTTGTCTTTGGCTGGTGTGCATAATGAACATGCACAACTCCTAAATCTGCTTCACTCTGGCCCCCTTTACTGGGGGAAACAATGTTTGGAGAAGCACACTTTATGTCATTCAACAGATATTGATCAGCTACAACGTATCATGCACTGTACCAGATCTTAGCAAAGTCTAGGAGCTACAACATTTTCCACACTTATTTGACCACCTCCCTCACAACCCCCTCCTCCCCCTCCCCTCCCCCCTCCTCCCCTCCCCTCCCCTCCCCTCCCCTCCCCTCCCCTCCCCTCCCCTCCCCTCCCCTCCCCTCCCCTCCCCCCCCTCCCCTCCCCTTCCCTTCCCTTCCCTTCCCTTCCCTTCCCTTCCCTTCCCTTCCCTTCCCTTTTCTTTCCGCTTTTGGGGTAGAAGTGGTTTTTGGTTACACGGATGAATCATGTAGTGGTGAATTCTGAGATTTTAGTGCACCTATCACACAAGCAGTGTACGTCGTACTTAATATGTAGTTTTTTGCCCCTCGCCCCCCTCCCACCCTTCCCCTTCTGAGTCTCTAAAGTCCATTATATCACTCTGTATGCCTCTGCTTACTTATAGCTTAGCTCCCTCTTATAAGTGGTAACATACAGTTTTTGATTTTTGACTCCTGTTACTTGATTTAGAATAATGTCCTCCAGCTCCATCCAAGTTGCTGCAAAAGACATTATTTTGTTCCTTTTAATGGCTGAATAGTATTCCATGGTATATATGTACCACATTTTCTTTATCCATTCATTAGTTGATAGGCACTTAGGTTGGTTCCACATCTTTGCAATTGTGAACTGTGAAGACTCAATTCTTTGTTGAAAAGAGCTGCAAAGTCACTTTACAAAGGGTGTGGAAAGCTGAAGAACTTGAGATTTGGGGCCTCTTTAGCAGTCAATCTACTACAGTGTCCCAGGGAGGAAAAGCTTAATTTGTATGGATGCTTGATTCTTTCTGTACCTTTTCTTTCTCTCTTTCCACAAACTCACCCAGTTAAAATTTCTGTTCATTGAACATGGTGGCAGCTAGTTAGTTGATGGGATTAAATCAGTTGTCTTTACCTGCCTCAGTGTGTTGGGATCCTCAAAGCTCAGTGAAACCACCAGCTGGTGAATAAGACTTTTGAGTGGGTAGGTTTCCTGATCTCACTTGATGTTTTTTGGGACAACAGTGATGCCCCATTTCCTTTGTGCTCTGTTGCTAAACTGCCAGGAAGTAAGACACGTGGCATAAACATAACCTAATAGACTATTCCTACCTCGTGCCCACTTCAGCTCTTTCTCACTTTTGTCAGGTGCCCCCAGAACACACAAGACAAATAAATGCAGTATGGACAATAAGTTATGAGTGAGGAGAGAGTGTTTTGAGACAGCCAATAGCAAACATCTTTTAAATGGAGACCCTCTCTTTATGGGTCAATATCCCTTGTCTTAGTCCATTAAATTCTTCCAGTCGTACAGACTGTGCAATGTATGAATAAGCTATCAACACTTAAAAAATTATGATGGCCACTAAGAAGACCTTTTTCCTGTACACTTTCAGTGCTTCTTCAGTCATCCACCATGGGTACTTTTGTTCTTCATCTCCATATTGTTTCTGGAAGTCCTAAGGGCAGCTCTTTAACATTGGGCATGTTATGACCTTTGGAAACATGCGGTCTCCTCATCCATAAAATGGGCATGTAACAATACCTATCTCAGTGTATTCGAGAAGTCACGTACAGGTCATATATGACCATTACTCATAATATGTGACACTGACATGGCACTAACTATGTGCTGGGTACAATTCTCAACAGGCTTATGAGGTGGGTGCTATTACAGTCCCATTCTTAGATGATGGAATTGAGGCACAGAAAGGTTAAGTAACATGCCAGTGTTGCACAGACCTGAGGTTTGCACCTAGGTAGCCTAGCACTGCGGACCTGTTTCATATTCATGCTGAAGGACTAACTGCCTCTGTAGGTGTGAGTACTGTACATGGAAAAATTAGAGAAGTAAAGGTCTAATTTTGACAAAATTGAGAGGGGAGGGGGCAATGACTTAGATTTTAGATATTAACTTTAGACTCTTAGTACATAGCTTGCTGTGGCAATTTACATAGGTATTTCTTTCAGGTACATTTGACATTCAAAAGCAATCAGATCGTATTATCTGTTCTTTGAGGGATTACTGGGCTCTGTGAATCTTGAAGGTTACATTTGCAATCAGCATTAATTTTATTGTTAACCATTTTCCTTCATGTTGGTTACAGGGTTGTTTCCCTCCCTCCCTCCCTCCCTCGCTCCGTCCCTCCCTCCCTCCCTCCCTGCCTCCCTTCCTTCCTTCCCCTCTTTGGGCTTTAGTGGAGCTGCTAACTAGTTGAACTAGCTGGATCAACTCAAGTTGATTATTCAGGAGGCCTTATTATCCCACAGAGAGCAGACATGGAGCTTGGCTGGACCTCACGGATCACTAGTCCATGTCACTGCACAATGTTCTCCTCTGTTCTTCCCTATTTTAGTCCAAAATGCCTGCTAAATGGAGTGGAGTGAAGAAGGCACACAACGTTAATATGAAGTGACTTCCCCAGTGCGTTTTCTGATTCATCAAGATGCTCACATTAAACTACATGAACAAATGGAGGAATTCCCCTGGAAGCCAAAAACAGAGAGAAATTAAAAAAAAAAAAAGATAAATAAGAGATACCCACTTGCCTTTTGTATTCAAGCAGATTTTCAAAAAGTCATTGCATGGAAAGTGGCTATAATTTAAACAAAAAGTCATTTGCTGTGGTAACATTCCTGAAGACAGCAATTCTTGGGATGCTGCATGAATTGGGCAGAATGTTAAAATGTTGGAAGAACCTTGTGTCTGGTTTAAATACATTTTGGTTGGTGTCATATGGGTAAGGAATGGCAGCCTCATTTTTAACTCTTAGTAATTAAAAATGGAAACATTTAAATAGGGAGAGAAGGAAGTTATAGTATAGAATTCAAGATAGTGCACTTGATTTTCTCATACCTGGGGAGTCACATGGGTTTACGAGACTCCTCAATTGTTTGATGTTTTATTTAAAAGATAAAACAACAAAATGAGCTTTCCCTTTCATCTATACAAGAGTCCATGAAGAAGCCTCCTTCTCTTATGTCATAATTCACAGGCCAAAGAGTTGAGTTTGAGTATATAATTACTCATCTAGATATATTTACAAAATGCTAGTAATTTTACTGGTAGTAGCTCATTTATTCTGGGTGTGATGGTGCGTGGTCCTAGCTATTTGGGAGGCTGTGGCTAACGAGCCTCCTGAATCCAAGAGTTTGAGGCTGCAGTGAGCTGCGATCATGCCACTTCACTCCAGCCTGGGCAACAGAGTGAGACCCTATCTCAAACAAACAAGCAAAACTGATTTATGTTGAATTATTCCTTTATGTCACCTAGCATTTCAGCACTTTACCTGTTCCACCATTTATCTTCACAATAACCTTTTGAAATAGGTACTATCCTTCTCTCCATTTCACAAATGAGGGAACCAAGGCATAAGGATTCTAAGTAATTTGTCTAAAGTCACATGGCAAGGAAGTTTCCAAGCTAGGATTCAAACCCAGGCTATTATAATCACTATACTACAAGTATTTTCAAACAGTTTCAAACAATGTTTCCCAAGTATCAGTCATACAGATACCATCTGCATGCTTTTTGACATAGTTGTATTTTACTTCTATTATTATTTAATGTTTCTCACTTTTTTTTTTTTTTTTTTTTTTTTTGAGACAGAGTCTTGCTTGCCCAAGCTGTAGTGTGGTGGCATGATCTCAGCTCACTGTAGCCTCCACCTCCTGGGTTCAAGTGATCCTCCTGCCTCAGCCTCCCAAGTCGCTGGGACTACGGGCAAGCATCACCACACCTGGCTAATTTTTGTATTTTTTTAGTAGATTTGGGGTTTCACCATGCTGGCCAGGCTTGTCTCACACTCCTGACCTCATATAATCCACTCTCCTTGGCCTCCCAAAGTGCTGCAATTACAGGCATGAGCCACTGCGCCTGGCCACTCTCACCTTTTTTTTTTTAAACATATAAAACAGTATTTAAAAGAGAAACCTTACACTTCTGTCTTAAATGGAAAACTATTAGGTGCTGCAAATAGTAGATACCCAATAAAAACTAAACAGTGAAAACCATTTAGTATTATTCAATCCTAAGTAGATACCACTGGCTGTCAAAAACCCTGAGTCAGAGTACGTCCTTTCTTTATCGAGACAGAGAGATTTTAAAGACATGCTCTTACAAGATTGAGACTATTTGATGCAATCAGTTCAGAATCAGGGATTAAATTTTTCTACTAGGAGATTCTGTCTTATTCTATGCTGAATCTGTAAATCATCTAAAATCACCTTGTAGTTTATTAGTGTTAATGGCTCCTACACTCTGAGAATCACTTGTCTAAAATACAAAGATGTTGTACTGTTTTTAGAATTATCTTAGGGAAAGTGAAGCAGAAAGATGTTTAAATGAATTCAGGCCTGTATTATTAAGTCAATCCAAGTAAAGCTATTATCTGGATGATTAGCCCTAAAGTCCCTTACCACTTTATCTGGTCTCTAGAAGACCAGTTTAGATTGCTTTGTGGAAAGAACTATGGGTGATTTTTATCCAAGTTATTATCTAAGAAGGTGTGGTTACTCCTGAATTTTAAATCAGACTACTTAGAAAATGTCCTTAAATTGATCCTTGTTTTATCCTTGACAGATACTTATTGGTTGAAACATCAGAGAGCTTTAAGCTTTTTCAAGTACATGTTGGAGACCACTGGGACTAGTGTCCCTTTGTTACCAAGAGGACAGTGTGTGATATCCATGATTAACATAGGATTATTATATATTGATTAGAGTGCAAAAAGTAAAAGGTGTCTTTTCATCTCTGAGTTTAAAATAAATGAAGAGATTTAGCATGTTTTTGTGTGATAAGAGAGATCTTCTTAATTCCCAAGACCTCTTTAAAAGCAATTCATGGACATACTTAAGACTCATCAATTGAACAATAAGTTAATCTGCATCTGAAGGTTTTGCTGATTATCTGATCATAAAATTTCCCTGTATTCTGATTATGTTTTTCTCATGCCTTTTACAGTATATGAATTCTTAATCAAGATGATTCTGTTAGCAGTAGCTCCTCTATACACAGTGAGCCCAGGAAGGGAGACAGCTTGGCTTGATGAAAGTTTTTACAGATATAAAGATGGTGAATGAAACTGGCTTCATCTTGCTCAGTATCTATTTTGAGATATTATATTTAAATACTAAACATTAATATTAAATATTATGGTTCCAAAGAAGTATAGTATCTTGCCTGTTCCAAACAGGCAAGATATTAACTGTGGCTTGCATGGATGGTGAAATTATTACAATGGTCTATTACTGTTCAGTGTGCTCATGAACTTCAGAAAGCTTCTGATAGATTTTAGGCCTGTTTAGTTGCCCATAGTTAGGGAGAAGAGGTGGCCATACTACAGGAAGACAAACTATACGTCCCTCCACACTAAAGCTGCTATAGGACCTGTGTTGCCAAGGGGCTGCTGCTCAGTTCTAGCCATGACAGCAGGGTGAGCTGGATCCACCACCGTTTGGTGGCATGATAGAGATCACCTTTATTTGCAGGTTTCATTTGATTAGTAGAGAACTGTGGCCACGGGGCAGAGGGGGGCAGTCTCTAACATTTGCTATGGCTTATTTAGATGCAGCCCTTAATTGTCCTACCCTGCCCTGGGCTAGGTTTTGGAAAACAGAGTTGGTTAGAAGTGTGTCCTGGCTTGGTGAAAAAGATGAAAGAAGTTCAGGATAGTTAGGTCCTCAAGGAAGTGGACCATATCTGTTTACTCATCCATATATACCGGGCACCTGATGCATTGCTGGGAGCATGGTGGGCACTCAGTAGATATGTGTTGAGTAAATGAAGGCACAGAGTTAAATTGGGCAGCTGATGTTTTTGGCATTTTACAATTTTTGCTTGGTGACAGGAAACCACAACAAAATATGTGCCTCTGTGTGTGTATGCATGTTTTATAGCTTCTTCAAGAAATAGAATTAATTTCAGTTTTTGCAACTAAAAAAGAATGCAGAAAGTGAGCTTGGAGTGAGGAGCTGGTTTCTTATAATGACAGAGAATAGTTACAAGCTGTTTTCCAGACCGAGGCAAACAAAGGTGGAGGTAACTTCTGCCCCTTTGTTCTATGTATCTTTGTGAAAAGGGAGAGCCTGCAAGGGTTTAGAAAAGGGAGAAGCCTTGTGGAAAACAGAGAGGTTTCTTCTGGACTTCAGGTATGGAGGATTAGCAGAACATACTAGAAAATAAGGTTCTTTCTCTTGGGAAATTACTCATGCTGGCAGCCTGAAATAGCATGAAAAGGACTTTTAGTAGTGGCAGGTCTTCAGATAGTTTGCTAGAGAGGAGAAGTGCTTCTAAGTTGAGTGAAAGCAGAAAGCGAGCCAGAGTTGCATTAGCAAGTGATTCAAACAATGAAATCTCAAGCAGCAAGGCAGCTGACATCTCAACGCTGACTCTGTCAGGCCATGGGTTAGACAGATAAAATATTAATTATTTTTGAGACAGCGATTATTTGAGATACGTAAAAGTTTTTAGATAGATATCATTATCCTGATTTTACAAATAAGGAAACAAGTTTATAAGGTTTGTAATTAGTCCAATGCCCCATAAACAGCTGGTACATAATGGGGCTATGAAAACCTAGGTTCTTTCCACATGTTAAGTCATCCCTTGCCTTTTTTAGAATTGCATTTTACAGTTAGCATTTATCCTAAGTGGTTCATAGTTTTTACCAATTTTAAAGGGAAAGTTCTAGTTTTCTAGGGAAGATAACATTGGCTTGTGAACTCAGTGAGAAAATGGAGAGTAGAGAGGTTAACTTGTCCAAAATCAAATTGCTCTGATGCCACCCCAGGTTTGTTGGAGTGCAGTCCACTGCTCCTACCTACCATGTTGTGCTGTCTGGTTGATTTTACCACCCAGGAGCTGTTGTTTCCAGGTGCTCACAGGAAAGTTTGACTTGCAGCCGTTGCCAGTGCACAAATCATATTCTGTGAAATAAATTTTATTTTATTGACTGGAGGAGACAAAGATGAAGCTATGTCTTCTGAATAATACCCAGCATTGCTTGTATTGGACTTTGTATATTTTTTTCTTGGAGTAGAATAAAATATGCAGACAAAAGAACTTATGAAGCATTTTTATTGTTCTGTGGATTCTAAGTTGAAAGATAACTGCTTTTTCACTTTTTATATTCTATGAAAAAGAGTGTTTGTTACCTGGCGAATCAAAACAGAGGTTCCATTCTGTGATATGAAAAGATAATTATTAATAAACTAAAATTAAATAACACTAATACTATTGGCAGAATGCGTTAATGCCGATAGTCACTGATACTATAATAGATGTTCAATGCAGCCAGCATGAAGAGCTGGAGGAACACTGATGAGAATATTAATTCATATGATATTTAAGTTTATCTCCTTTATTTCTTTGGCATGTTCTTTCTTCTTTCTGTCAAATATTTTAGTTTCATGATTCATTAGGGTGGATGACCCAGGCAGACGGAATTGGCAGTGTTTATTAGAATGTCATACCATGCTTTAAAATAATATTCTGCACTAATTTGTGCCTTGTTCCCTGGAACAATGAGTTGACTTTACCCTGAGCATCCTGGGTTGTCAGCTTTAAAGTCAATCTTTTGCAAGGTTGAAAGGATCATGGGCATTATTACATAATTGTTTTGTCTTTAATCCATAGACTTTTGGAGGAAAAGGAAGCAAAAGTGTGGTGATTTGCATGTGTTTTGGGCATTGGGCAAGAGGAAAGAAAGAGGCAGAGGTATACCTGTACCTAAAAAGTTTTTTTAACTGTCACTTCATGGTGAATGAATATGTTGGTGCTTTCTTAAACTCCTCATTAATGAGAGTCAAAAAACAGATTCAATATGCTATTCAGAGCTACTAGGGGAAAAGATGCTGTATATTTATATTGAAGGGAATTGGAAAGGATGGTATTTGCTCTGGAAACACAGCCTTCATTCGTGTTTACTAGTCCTACAGTAGTTACATTCATCAATTCTGTTTTGTTTCGTAGAATATACAACATCCTCCGTGTTTTTTTCTTTCTATAATTTACATGTATATTGTGTTTTTCCTTTTTTGTGGTAATACATTTTTGTAAATGTGAATAATAAATATGTTATACCAGTGCATCTTGTGGAGGTGCAGTATCAAGCCATCTGTACCAATTCATTTAAAAAAAAAACAAAACTTAAAAGCCTTTTCTTGTTCTCAGTAAAAATGTTTTTAGTCTTACTTTACATATTATTCTAAAAAACTATTTTTTAAAATTTACAGACCTTTCCAGGGGTATGCTAAACATTTAACCACTGGTGGGGTGGAGCTAATTTGCATTTTTGCCAATTTCTTATCAAATATTCTTACCATGGCCAATTAAATATTCTTACCATGGCCAATTTTAAGCTAGCAATTTGACATCACTGAACCTGGGGATGGGAAGAGATGCACACAGCTGTCTTTTGCAGGCCAAGGAAGCTGGCTCAGCCACTGATTTTAGTACCAAGAGATTGAAAAGGGAGAAATGGCTAGAAGGGGTAGTGGAGAGGTGGAAAACTAAAGAATGTAGAAAATAATAAGAAACTAAATTGGGAGATGGATTTCTGCTTAAAGGAACTTGAGTAAACGTGTCGACTCTGTTTTCTGAAACTGCCAGGATGAAAAAAATAACTAAAAGTGGAGGGAAATTTTTCACTAAAAGTAGAGAATGGCTAAAGCCCAAATGTTAATCCTCTGAAGAATATCTGCCAAATTTTGAGCAAATCTGAGCACAGTCAAAATATGTGTCTCCTAGCTCCCCAGCTGGTGGATTTTTTGCAAGGCCATGGCCAAAATCCCTAATTGGGAACAGAGAGGTTGAAGCCGCAGGTGGGTTCCTGAAGAAGCAGAGCTTGTTTCTCTTTTGATGTTTTGTTTCATAGAGTATACAATATCCTCCATGTTTGTTTTCCCTTTCTATAATTTATGGTTATATTCTGTTTCTTCTTTTTTGTGGTAATAAATTTTTGTAAATGGGAATAATGTAATAAAATATTGTGCTTGTAGATTTATTCACTTTAGACAGTATCTGTTGAGTTCTAAATATGAAAATTTTTAAAAGTGAACATTCATATTTTCTTTCATTTTTCCAATCTCTTGATCATGTTACTTATTATTTTTTACATGATCATGATTTATCACATTTTTATTACATTCTATATACTGTAACTGGCCTCCATTTCATATTTAAATAAATTACGTTGCAAACATCAGATCAAAAGAAAATACCAAACCAGGAAGCATAATGAATTGAAATAATAGAATTAAGATGAATCACCTGCTTATTAGAAATCATAATGTAAACGAGATGAGTTCATTTATTGGAAGGAAACCGTATTTTGCATGAGTCGTTTAAAAAAGTGATTAGAGGCAAACTTGAAACTAAGCAGTGGTTATAATTAATACAAAAGATGAAGGGTATTTTTACTTTTAACTTTATTCCTTCTGTGGTCTGAACTTTTTCAATAAACTTGTGTTACTTTACCAATTAATTTTTAAGACATCCCAGACTATATCCATTGATTATAATGAGACACAGCTGCATCATTTTCATATTAAACAGTGACTGTTTCGCTCCCTGTTTTTTGTCACATGGCAGGCCTTCAGTAAATGGTGGCTGAAAGAACATTTTCTCAAGATGTTATAGTGTTATTATGATGTGTATCTAATAGTTGCCCCAAGCTTTGGATTCTGTTTTTTTCTTTTTTGATTTGCATGCACCCTCATGAGGGAAGTGATTTTATTGCTGTTTTACAGATGAAGAAACTGGGGCTCAGGGAAATTAAGCGACTTGCCCAACATCAAACCATCCCATGTCTTCTGAATCATTTTTTAAGTAAAATATTTTTCTTATCATATGACAGTCTCTTAAATACAATATTTTAGTTATGATTCTCTTGACTGATTAGAATCTATATAAACTAGACATTTTAAAATTATATTAAATATTTTCTTTCTAGGAGCATTAGAAGAGCATAACTCAATTTAGAAAGATTTCAATCTGTCAGGGGGCATGATTGGGAAAAATAACTTGTGTGAAGTAGTTTGTTCTTTGGTAGTCAAGTGGATGAATATATGCAGTGCTGACTTAATTATCTTTGTGGAGTAGCTGTGAACCACCTGTCTATTCTGGTGGTTCTATCCTGAAAACTCTCTCTTCAATATAAATAAGAACAATAGACTGTCAGGAGATTGCTAGGGAGGTGGAGGGAACTGCGGGATGCTAGGACTGGAGACTAATGGAAATGTTTGAGGTGGAGTCAGGTTTTACACGTGGTTTGCTGGAGGTGCCGTGACTCAGTTTCTTCCTCTTGAGTCTGCTTGTGCAAAAGTGGTTGAAATGTGCACATATGCATGCAAACGCTATTACATTTGGGTGGTGTTTTTTATGGTTACTTCTAGCCTGCATCAGTGTTTTCGTTTGGGTGCCCACTCTGTAGGATATATTGGCTGAATGTTCTTCTCTGAGGTCTGACAGTCAGCTTTTGAGGGCAAATGGATGGCCACAGTACAGGCACATACCCGCTATAGCAACTGCCGAGTTTCAAAACAAAATGTCCAGCTTCTTGAGGGCACAAACCTTGCTGTTTCTTGTATTTTCTAGTGTAATGCAAAGAATCTACTAAATATCTACTAAATACCTGTAGGGTGTGCTTCCATTCCCCATACTTTAATTTGGGAAAGCTTTATAATAGTGTGAAATCTAGTACTGATCACACTGTAATTTTTAGAGATAGTAGTACAAGTTGGGACAGATGCGGAGCCTAATAATTTAATGATTTTACTAAATGCATTGGAAACTTGTCACAATGTCAGTTTGGTGGATTAAAAATAGGGAAACGAAATCTGGAGTTTTTAGCCTTTTCCAAATCTTTCTCACAAAATACAGTTCTTTCTGGATGCCTCTCAAATAAAGGGTCCTACGATTAACTAAATGTGGGAGACACAGCATAAAATCTCTTCTAACAGATTTGTAATGAATATAAGCATACTAAAAACTTGGAGAAATCCTACAGTATAGAATTCCATTTATATTAGTGTAGATTGGCCATCCTAAAACTTCATCCTGGAACCTTGTTTTGCAGAACATTTTACATTCTCTGAGCATTTTGGGAAATGCCGAATTTTTTATTGTAATGCTGTCACGGATGGATGGGTAAACCTGGGGGGATGTGTGTGTGTGTGTGTGTGTGTGTGTGTGTGTGTGTGTGTTAGTGTGTTACTTTGATGTAGAATTAAAATCCTCTTAAGCTACACCAACAGGACAAAAGTCTCAACATTTCACTGTCTGTGCAAGGGAGAGAATCTCTAGATCTCATTTTAGACATTAGTTCTTAATTATTTTTCTTTATATCAGTGTTACTTGTAACTTAAAAATTTTTGAAGTTTTATTTCATTTCTTGAACTCTGCAGGTATTATAAAGGAGAAAAACATGGAAAAGGTGCCAGCCCGATTGGGGAGGTGGGAACAAAGATTATGAAAATATTATAACCAAATTACTACATTTCCTGAATTGTGGGCAATCAGTTGTGCCTTTCTTTCAGTTTATATCTTGAATTTTTTGTGCCCTTCAGTATAGAAAAAAACAAAGATTTGTTTTAAGAAAGAGTTCAGGTGTGGGCTTCCAATTTTACTCTTCCTATTATAAACAAACATCCAACCTCTGATCAGACGGCTCTTCTTGTTATGTTTGGGGCCTCTTACTCATTCCCGGGCAGTGTTCCTCGGCAGTATGCCTGTGACAAGCGTTTGCTGTATTTGTTGTTCTGCTTAGGGTAGTTGAAAGAGTCTCTCTCAGCCATTCTGTCTGGATATTTTGTTGTGGCTGTGGGCACTGTTTGCCCAGCCTCTCACTTTGTAGCAGAGGGGTGGGAGTCTGCGTCAGAGGACCAGCATTATAGTCCCTGGCTGCTCCGATTCATTCATCCCGAGGCTCCTACCCCTTCCTGTTCTGGAAGGAGCGAGCTTATCCTAGACCTGTGATTGCCTCTGAAGTTCTCCACCTGCCTCAGGCGTGCTCTCCAGTGCCTGTTTCTGACTGAGTGAGGTTGAAATCCTACTGACTCCTTTTCAGGTAAGAAAGCATACTGAAAAATAGCTTTAGGAATAGCAGTCGAGATTTATATAGGGGGAGCAGTTTTGATAAATTTATGGTTTCTATTGCTTGTAGAGGGCTATCACAGTTTTATTTTCATGGTCCCTGAAAGTAAGCAGATATAGTTGTATTTAGTTATAGAAAATACTATATTGCTTAGAGCACCCAAACTTTTCATGAAAATTGTTATATTTATTAATTATTACTTTTTTCTTTAGACTTTTTTATAAGAGAGAAATTGAAGGCAAAATTTTGCCAACAAAGTATATTAGACACTATGATTTTGTGCTAATTTTGGCATCAATTAGATATTTATTTTAATGTCTCTTTTTATAAAATTTTCCTAAACCTAACTGTAACTCAAATACAGTTTTCCATAAGACATGTAGAAGTATGATTTGCTTGACTGGTAGGATTTCTTGGTGTGTTTTATTTATCACACTCCGTATTTTAAAAATTAGTTGTGTATGGGGACAGGGGATATATGGGAAATCTCTGTACCTTCTGCTCAATTTAGCTATGAACATAAAACTGCTCTAGGAAATAAGGTCTATTAAAAAAACGACCCAGTCTCTTGATAATACTTTCTGTGAATACTTAAATATAACGTGACGAAGCACAGATGATGTTAAACATTTTTTTGTAAGGCATACATTTTAAAAAGCTAATTCATTTTTATTTTTCATAATTAGTAATGAAAATATGGGACATATTTCAATATTTTGTTTTGATTGCCACTTTTTTTGTTCAACCATATTCAGATAGGCAAAATGATTATTTTCAAGTCTCTTTTCCTAAATAAGAAGTGAGAATAAAAATATACTTTGAACATGAACATGTACTTATTCATTGTCTTAGAAAGTTAATCAGCCATTATGTAAAATTCCTTTCTGAAATCAGAGAGTAAAAAATAAAAACAAACAAAGTTGGTTTGTGTATTTGATAATTATGTTTCTAAAACCCATTTTTTCATATAATATGCACATGTTCATGGACAGAGGAGTGATGCAGAAGTATGAAACTTGTAGTTAGTACAGAATAATTGGCTTCAAATGGCTTTAGAAAAATATTTCATATTTGCATACTTTATTTTTTTAGTTAGGCATGCTTTAAACACACATGTAGTTATGAAATAAAAGGTGAAACCACGACTAGCCACAGATATTTGAGCATAAACAATCTTAATTATAATGACTGAAGTAAACAAAGCATGACCATTAAAATAAACTTATTTTTGACAGATTTATACATGTATATGTATACATATGTATACATTTATACATATGCATATAATATGCAACATTCTGTGGCTATTTTTAAGGGTGCGTGAAGAACTTTCACAGCTGTCTTTTATAGCTTAAACAGGGACAGTGGCCTAAGAATTCCTTTGATAGTTATTACCTGTTGGAAAAAAAAAACCCACTTTATTAGCTTCTTACATTAAAGAGCAATTACATGCAAAGTGGCCACTCTCCAAAGATACGGAGAATATTTCCAGACACATTAAAGCATATGAAACTTTCCAAATTTTCAACACAAGTTCAACTGTGTTTTATTTTTTTAGACTCTCCGGGGGTTTTGGGGTGAGATCTCTTATACAGATGGAGGCTAGAACTGAAGCATTATAGAGCAGGAGAAGGTGCTTCCAGGAGACAACGTGTGCAAGGCTTAATATTGCTTACCTGTTTACCTGCACCTGTCTTCTCTGAAGATAATGCTATTGATGAAGCTGCTGTTGAGAAGACCCAAGTAATTGAGACTCGGTCTATAGGCTTGTCGTCGGATCACTCCACTGCTTCCCACACTTTAATGTTTGTGAGAATCATTTGTGAATTTGTTAACTGCATATTGTACCACAGCAGGTGTGGGGTGAGGCCTGAGATTCGACATCGCTAACAGGCTCCCAGGTGCTGCTGATGCCACCGTTTCAGGGACCACACTTTGACTAGCGAGGAACTGCACCACCAGATATCAAATAACTGCTCAGGTCATTGTTCTTCACTTAATGGACATTGTCTCTCCATAGTGGGCAGTTAGTTTGTGAAGCTCATGACTGAGATGTGATTAAGGGGAATCGACTAGCCGGAGACACTGGCCCTTTCATGGCTGATATAACTGATGATGTGTGGTCTGTTGTTTTCTCTGGAAGAAATGTGTGGGGTTGTCACCTCTGCTGAACTTCCACAGCAGTCTTTTCCAGGACTCGTTATCCTTGGTAGCCCCAACTCCTGCCTGTCAGTTCGTCTCCCTTTGCGGTTGCTACAACCACCAAGGGCTCATCCTCTTCTCCTGTCTGCCCTCATGTCCTGCCAATCAGGAGCCTTTTAAATGCATTGAATTTGATTTGCCTCTTGAACCTGAGTCTTCTGTGGCATCCTCTGTCCAATCTGGCTTGTGGGTGCTCCACTTTAGCTCCCTGTGAATTTAGATATAGAAACTTTATTTGTGAGGAGCTGCTTCCTTCCTCTCAGTTACACACAATTTTCCAATTTAATAATACAGTTTTGGGCAGTTGATTTTTGTAAAAACCTTCCACATCTCAGCTTGTGAGATATGTGCCTTGAGTTTTCAATGTAAATACTTTGCCAGCCTGTAATTCCAGCACTTTGGGAGGCCAAAGCAGGAGGATTACTTGAGGTCAGGAGTTTGAGACCAGCCTGGCTAACATGGTGAAACCCCATCTCTACAAAAGAAAAAAAAAATTAGCCCAGTGTGGTGGTGCACACCTGTAATCCCATCTACTGTGGAGGCTGAGGCAGGAGAATTGCTTGAAACCGGGAGGCAGAGGTTGCAGGAAGCCAAGACTGTGCCACTGTGCTCCAGCCTGGATGACGGAGCAATACTCTGTCTTATAAATAAATAAATAAATAAATAAATAGATAGATAGATAGATACTTTGCCAGAGTTCTAGACACCATGTGAATTGAACTCTTGAAGGGAAGGAAGTGGGCAGTGGGGTGCTGGTGTGATACTCCAAATTCTTCAGTGATTCCTTTCCCATTGTACTTACCTCCACAACATTGTTTATGAAAATTTCAAACATATAGTAATTTGAAAGAATTTTACAATGAACAACTGTATATTCACCACCTAGATTCTACCATTAACACTTTATTGCCTTTATTAGCTGTCTGTCCATCCACTTATCCCTCTGTCTTTCACTGTCTTATTTTTGATGCACTTAAAAATAAACTGCAGGCATAGTTTGTATATTCCAGCATTCTTATTATTACCTGGAGTTCAATATTTCTTATCAGTTTTTCATACGAAATTTCTATTCGATGAAATGCACACATCTTTACTTCTACATAGCTTGAACTTTCAACAAATGGATGCACCCGGATCAATCAGTCCTGGCAAGATACAGAACATTACCATCACTAGAGAAAGTTCCTGCATTCCTTCCCCAATCTTTGTTCTTTTTTGAGTCTCCCCAAAGAAGGATTTACTGATTGCAAGTGATTTGTGGTTAGTTTATCTCTTCAAAATTGTGCTTTGATCAGTTTTATTTCATGCAGGTTACTTTCATACTTAGGAATACATGTTGTAAAACACTTTCTTACAAATTAATATTTAGTTTGTTAGGACTAATTTGTGGTGTTCTTATTTCTGACAGAACTAAAGTTTTAACAACAGCAGCTTAGATTATCTGTTTTTTACTTGGTACAGATGTTTTCCAATGACTTTATTGATTCTTATCACCTTTTATGAGATGGCTGGTGAGATAACGTAAATAGAGACGCAAAGACATGGAGGTAAACCAATGTTCTGAGAGGTTCTTTGGGCTGACACATCTGGTTTCTCTGGGTATAGAGAAAAGAATCCCTCTTTCAGTCAGCTGTTTCCTATGAAGATTGTGTTTGAGGATGCAGTCACTTCATCATTTAGCCTGAAATGTAAGTTGGTTCACACTGCTTCTTCAGAAACAGAAAGCTCTGTCCTTGTAATAATTGTAACTCATGACATTCCATGTTTGTGGGCAGTAGTTTCAGTCAGCTTTACCTTTAGGTACCTAACAAGGACTGGGGTTGATTTGGATCTGCCCTGATGTGGGTTCACAGAGCCGGTAAAACCTCAGCTCTCCAGAAAGCTAATTGTCTGAATTGCTGGACTCTCAAAATGGTCTGGAGGCGGAAAGTTAAACTATACCACAATCTCTTTGGTCATGAAGAAGCAGTTTTTGAATATCTAACATAGCAGCAGGGATATGGTCAAAACAAATGAGTTATACCAGCACCATAAAGTTGTTTAGGGGCTGTAAAGCGCTCACATTGAGTTCTTTGAAGGTACCATGAAACTCCCAATATTGGTTTGCTCCTTTTCACAAGTCACTACTTCAGTGGAATATGAGACTCATCTCTGAAAAGTCACACAGCTCCTTAAGCTCTTATTCACACCTTGACATATTTAGTTTTTTTTTTTCGTGAATATGATTTATAAACAATGGGTTTATTCAGGTATTTTCTGCAATAAATCCACATTATATAACCTGGAGTTACATATCGTATGGTAGGTGCTCAGAAGCTTCTTTTACAGTCCCCCTTCTGAATGTTACAAAGAAATATATAGTGATTTTCAAAGGTACATCATTTAATAGACTGTTTACATTTTCTTGCTCACAAAAGAATGCAAGGAAATATTCCAGTAGTTTAAAAAAGTATAGTATGCGATCCTTAGAACCAAACTGCACAAATATTCAGCAGCTATCTATTCAAAAATTAAAACCAGAGACTGTATTTCATTAGGGCTAATGTATAGTTGACAACCTATAGGCCAGAACAACAAGAATCTGTATGTGCGTATTTACTCTAATCTTGTTTTCGAAGCTACTTAATTGATAGTTGCTTTTCTCTGAGAGGAAAGGACAGAGCAAGTTTTGCAAACACTTGCTGAAGTCAGTTTTGGTAAAAAAATAACTCAGAGAACCATGTTTTAAGAAAAATAAATTCAGGTTATAAATTTAAACATCATTCTACTGGGTTACAACAGTATCTGAGACTTGTACTTCAAATATTTCATCTGATGATGTAATTGGAGACAGCAGAAGCATATTATCTGCATTTGTTTATGCAGTTGTGTATTATGTAAGTGGAGAATTGTGGGAAATAGTGACTATTTCCCCCTTCTCATAATTTTAAGCCTCAATGGAATAGAAAGAAATATCAATTGATCTTCCATATTTGGCAAAGTGCTTGCATTGATTATAAATTCATCATATAACAAAGGACTACCATTTATGCCGGTTTTAGTATGTTTTCAGCTTCAACTAAAAACTTAAGATTCCATAATAAGAGAGAAGTCACCAAGCCAATTCCCTGTTGAGTGGAATATCTTACTCATTTTCTACATACATCCTCCCTATCCTTGAAGGTTCAGCATAAAACCTAACCTTGCTGAAGCTTTCCTCGCTGCTATAAGTCAAATCCCTGACCATCTCTCCCTTTTCTGAGTGCATGTTGCATTGGCTTATAAACCTTTTGGTGTTACTCTTCTGTGTAGATAAAGACTGTTAATTACTCTCTAATTATATTTTATATATTAGTCTTCCCATGTCTTCACAGTGACAATGTAAAGTACTCTGTGCAGAAACACTATCTTAACACCTATTTTGCATTTCCATTAACCTTTTCTTGTTTAGTGTTTTGGAAAGCTGTCATTTAATAAATATTGTTGGCTGAGTGCCTGAATGTTAAGAGAGGCCACTGTCTCTGCAAACATGATAAACCTCATTTTCCCCTTCCCCTGTCAGCTTACTCTAAGAACAGAATTAACAGAAGGATTATATTAAGGCAAAATAATTTGGGGTTTTCTGTTTTGTTTTTGTCTTTGTTTTTAAAAGTTACTTCCATGTGTCTGGCCATGTTTCAGTAATAATGTTTGGCACTTTAATAATTCCTTTCATCTGCAAAGAGCAAATTGTTTTTCTAAGATAATTTCATTTTGTAGAATGACTCTGTAGAGTAGGCTGACCCTATCCATGATCTAGAATATAAGAAAAAATCTCACTCTGAGGTTCAGTTTCCAAAGACTTGGGAGCAGATGATGAACTTTGCTTTGCTTGCAGTGCCTCCTGGCTGTAAATGTAGGAGCTCTGTCAACAGCTGAACTCTTGGTTGGCCTTTCGAAGCTTTGATGTGGTCTGTGGTCTGGGGTGTAGCGTTGAGCCAGTAAAAGACATTGCATTGTTTTATCCATCCTATGTCCTTAGTTAGATGCATCACATGATTGGACCTACCCAATAAGAAAATAAAGAACAGCAGTCCATGTTTTGACCGTACTTTTTGGTCCTGCACAGTGTTACTAGTTGCCAACATTATGCAAACAGATTTACCTCATCTCCTAATAAATTAGAAGATCTGGAAAAATGCAGACTTGTGTTCTTCCTTTAGAGGAGACACACGCTCCCCAGTTCCACCCAGCATCCCCGAGACACCTGAATTAGTTTCCTGTTGTTGCTGCTATAACAAACTGCTGTAAACTTAGTGACTTAAAACACAAATTTATTATCTTATACGTCTTGACATTGGTAGTCAAATAGGTCTGCAGGACTGTGTTTTTTTCTGGAAGTTCTGAGGGAGACAGTGTATTCCTTGCCTTGTCCAGCTTCTTGAAGTTGTGCACATCCCATAACTATGGCTGAATCGCTCTGACCTCTGTTTCTATTGTCACGTGTCTTTCTTTGATCCTTCTTACTCTGTCTTTCATTTTTAAAGGATTTTTGTGATTACACTGAGCCCACTCAGATAATACAGAGTCACTTCTCTATCTCAAGATCCTTAATTTAATCATGTCTACAAAGCCCCCTTTGCCATGCAAGGTGACTATTCACGGGTTCCATGTTCCACACCCCAAATTCACTTCCCAGCTGCCACCTTCAGTGAAGCCTCTGACTCCTTCAGGCTGTGACCTCTACAGTGCTGAAGAACTGGCACTGATTTCTATTTCCCTGGAGTTGGATATTTATCCACCAAATAAGATGAGAATATTTATTTAAAAAACGGATTCTCCCCCATCACAAATTACCATATATTGGTGTATCTTATTTTTAAAATATTATATTAAATAATTACAAAATAATAAACAACCCTCCTTTCTTTCCTGGCTTGGTTTTGCTGCTACTGCTGCTGCTGCTGCTTCTTTTTTTTTTTTTTTCTTTTCTTTTCTGGAGACAGGGTCTCACTGTTGCCGAGATTGGAGTTCAGTGGCATGATCATGGCTCACTTCAGCCTCAACCTCCCAGCCTCAAGGAATCCTCCTCCCTCAGCCTCCCTAGTAGCTAGGACCAAGGGCACGTACCACCATGGCTACCTAAGTTTTTTTTTAATTTTTGTAGAGACAGAGTCTTACTATATTGGACAATCTGGTCTGAAACTCCTGGGCTTAAGAAATCCTCTACCTCTGCCTCCCAAAGTGCTGGGATTACAGGTGTGAGCCACTGCACCTGGCCTATTCTTTTTTTTTCTTTTCAATTTTACCTGGCAATATTTTATGTTTCAAGTCTTTTTTACGTTGTAGTTTTCTTTTCGTCTACATTTCGTACTAATTAAGACGTTTCTTCCCTCCTTGGTCCCTTGACTATTCATCTCTTTAAAGCCTAATTATTTTCCCCTGCGAAATTGCTGCTGCTGTTTCTGGTTTTCTTCTTTGTTTTTCCAACTTTTAATATAACTTCTTTTTACCCACTAGTCCTTCCTCCACAATTGTCTTATCTTTGTCATCTGACACTAGAAAATGATATACATTTTGAACTTATGACTATCATTTATCAGCAGAACATAGTGTAATGTTCACGTTTGCCGATAAGAGAGTGGCAAAATTAATGTCAGAAATACAGAAGCTATTTAGTAATCTAAGAATTGAGAAAAACTCATCTTTCCACAAATTATCTGAAGCAGGAACAATTTGTCCATCTTGTTTTCTAAGAATCATGAAATGTTCTCTTTTGACCTGTTTTATTGTTATTAATACTGATGGTGTAGCTCGTGAAATAAATAGATTTCTTTTTAGTTGATTCGTAGATACGCCATCCCAGAGCTATAGTAGGACATAGGTCCAGAAGAGCGGGTATACAGCATTGGTTGTCACCATCAGCATCGGCATTACCTGGGAACTTGCTGGAAATGCAAATTGTCAGACCCCACCCCAGACCTACTGGATCAGAAGCTCTGGGAATGGGGCCCAGAAATCTATGTTCTAACAAGCTCTCCAGGAGATGATGAAGTGCAATCAAGTTTAAGAACCATCAGTGTTTTGTATTGTCACACTAGAGTGCTGGGGAGAAGGGTGAACTCTTCCAGGTCTTATTCTCCAGATCAGTTTATGCATTCACTTGTTTAGCTTCCAGGGATGTCACTTTCAAAAAACTACATTCTTCAAATATTTTCAGTTTTGATAAACAGTGCACTAAAGATTCTCAGTTCCAATGAACTGTCCAAGTAACCTTATTTCACCATGGAAAGAGTAATCTGTGGATTGGCATCAGGAAGAAATAGTCCATCTTAGTTTAAGAGTGTACCCATAAGGCTTAAAGCCCAAGTTGTGCCAAACTAAATACAAATGTTATGCTGGAATGCACCAATTTATTCCTCTCAGGTGGGTCCATGTCTCATCCACAAAATTATGGCAATTCCAATAAGTGACACGATATCAACTCACTGAAATCTTTAAAATGAATAGATAGCTCACTCTATGGAAAAAAACCCTACTCCCTCCCCTCATCTGCCTCCTGCAGAGTCATTCAAAGTAAACCCCACATCTACCACATAAGCCCATATCAGATCATATGGGCTGATAATGTCAGATCATCCCTGACATTATCTCCAAATTTGGTGAAAAGTCCACTGGGCCTCGTAAAATATCTTAACTTTATTGAACTATAATTTACATGGAATGATATGGATCCATCTTTAGTGCTCATTTCGCATTGCGTGAGTCTTAGCAAATGTGTACCCTGCCACCACAATCACAATTTAGGACCTTTCTGCCACCTCAGAAAGCTTGTTCCAGTCTTTTTGAAGTCTGCTTTTCCCAACCCCTTAGCCCCAGGCAACTGCTTTCCTGTCACTTTTAGATTCTTTTTGCTTTTTCTGGGATTTCATACAAATAGAACTATGTGTTCTTTTTTCTTTCAGAATTATGCTTCAGAGATTCCTCCATGCTATTGTTTCCTCTATAGATTTTTTACATTGCTCAATCATATTAAATTGTGTGCACATTCTACCACTTATTTACCTATTGACGGACATGTGTGTATTTCCAGTGTCAGACTGTTAAGAGTAAAGTTCTTATGAACATTTGTGCACAAATATTTGTGTGGACATTTTTTATTTCTTTTGGGTAAATAAGAATGGAATGGCTGGGTGATGTGGTAGATGCATGATCAGATGCATAAGAAACTGGCAAATTGGTTTCTAAAATGGTTGAACTATTTTCATTCCATCCAGCAGTATCTGAGCATTTTCCCTAGGCCATTTTTACATGTGTTATCAGACAAATAGAAAAAAACCTTAATTTTATGTTGCTATCTACTGCATATTTATTTACATTATTACATAATGTATAATATACATTATATATGTATTATGTATATACATATATATGTAAATGTGTATTATACACACACACAGGGAAATGCATACATATTGTATCATATAAAGAAGCACCAGTTTTAACAGTAAAATACAAGATCTTACTGTATGCATAAAATTCAACCCATGAACATATATACAAAACCCTTAAACTACATATAAGTAATTTCTGTGCTTTCCTTGGTGTTTGTTTACTTTAGTCATTTGCTGGCCATTACTGACAGTCAAATAGTGAACTTTTAAGAAAAATAATAGAAACCCTAACATGAGGAAACTTAGAAGCTTTTTTCCTTCTGACTTGGGAAAGATAGCTACCACAGTTTTGGGGCTGTGACTTCTAGTATTGTATCATGCAAAGTTTAAGAACTTCTGGGATAAGCAGTGGGCAAAGGGAGTGCAAATGGAGGAAACTGAGGAAGAATGATTATATAAGGAGCAACAATGATGGACTAGTGGTGAAGAAAGAAAGATTTTTCAAGGAGGGGTGGTTGGGACTTGGAAATCAAATAAGGAATCAAATGAAGATGGAACAAATGGCCGTGGCCCCATGGAGACAGAAAAAGTCAGATCTATATACAGGTCATTGTGACACCAAGCAAAATGTGAAAAAAATATATCCAATAGAAATAAAAGCAGCATGTTAGTAGGGGCAGGAGAGCAGAGTAATAAAAATAACCTCATCTCTGTCTATGAAATGCTGGAATTGCTGAATAGTGTTCCTGGAGTGTGGGAATAAACCATATGATTGAATGGTTTGGGTTTGTTTTATAGATTTTATCCTAAAGATATGATGACTAATTAAACTACTGCTGTTAATTTGTGTCGAATGCCAAGCAGAGCTCCGGGACTGGACTGAGACAGGGCCAAGGTGCTAGTATAAATTTCAGTGACTCATCTCTTGTGTCTAAAATAGCAGTAGGCTTGGGGGCAAAATGTAATCAAGGGAGGAAGTCATTTTGACACATGTTCCCCTTGAAAGCAACTTAGAACCAATGTAAGTAATTCAGTTTCTCAAGCTAGTATTGGAAAAGGGGTGTAGATGGATAAGGGTGGGAAATGGAAAGTGAGCTTGCATCAAATAGTGAAAGGCATTGTGTTGTATGCAAAGACGTTTTGATTTGATCCTACTTGTTTTCAAGATAAGTTTAGGCATACCCTTGGCCATAAATGAAAATATTCTAATGGGATACATGCAAGGGCTCAGAGATTCTTAAGGGATTACTTTCCATGTTTTAAACTTTTATGTATACTCTTTCTTAAAACTGATCTGCCTAACACCTGCCTGTCCTCATCTCATTTTATAGAAGGAAGATACTTATCTCATCTTTCCAAAATATTAATTTGGTACATTGTCCTATGGTATAAAAACATTCCAAGTGCTAAACAGAAAAACACTATGTCTGCAACAAAACTGTGCTTAAAACATATTTGTAACATCAGTTGGTTGATAGTTAAAAATAATTTTGGCCAGGCCAGGTGGTTCACGCTTATAATCCCAGCACTTTGGGAGGTCGAGGCTGGTGGATCACCTGAGGTCAGGAGTTCGAGACCATTCTGACCAACATGGTGAAACTACGTCTCCACTAAAAGTACAAAAACATTAGCTGGGTGTGGTGGCGGGAGCCTGTAATCCCAGCTACTCGGGAGGCTGAGGCAGGAGAATCGCTTGAATCTGGGAAGCGGAGGTTGCAGTGAGCTGAGATCGCGCCCTTGCACTCCAGCCTGGGCAACAAGAGTGAGACTTTGTCTCAAAAGATAAATAAACAAATAAAATAAATAAAAATAATTTTGAATTTGGATCACCTTCTGTGGTGGCATAAAACTCAAAAGGAGTTCAGAGATTGAAACTTTTCTTAGGGAAAAAACATTTATCTGCACTTACGTGAAGAAAAATGAAAAATTGGAATAAAATTGATGCTCAAACTTTGTTATTTTAGCGTTAAGTAATATCATAGATGTATGGATTAATTTTTTTAAAACCCTATCCATCTTATCAAGAGATATATTTCAAGTAAAGTTTTATATTTAATATTTACTAAAATTATATTAATATGATATTTATGTGGTTTTTCTCAATTGCCTACTAGTGAAAACATGAGCATAACTTAATTAAAAGACATTATTTCACCCTTAGGGGCTAAATTCAAAGTAAATTTAAACTTAAAATTCTAAGTTATGTATATATTTTGTTTTATATAGGGATATATGATAGATCAACTAATAAAATACTTTTAGTCACAAAAATGTATTCGTTAGGATAAAATTTTGCAGGGGAGGTAGAAAAGAAATAGAAAAAAGGCATTATAAAACATAAATGTTAAGTGTGAGCTTGCTTATTTTTAAATCATTATGGTGTTTAGATTCTAGATACATTTACATATATCTAACAGCTATTATGTTTAAACGTTTAAACTGTCAACATTTAGAGCATTCCAGAAATTACATCTTTAACAACCCTTTTGAACTTATGATAAAAAAATTAAGATAACTTAAAATTGACTTTTGGTGAATTTTTCTAGATTTCTCTAGAGGGGTATAGGCACAGATTTTTTGAGGACCACAGTTATGGGTAACGGGATATTACTGAAGGATTTTGAATAGGGGACTGTTTAATAAGATTGGTGGCTTTGAAAGGGTATTTTTCCATTCTGCAGATGGATAGAGTGGCACATAGAGGCTGGGGTGATGATAAACCAAGAGCAAGTAAAACAGTGAGGAGAAGAGAGAGGGAGAGTTCAAAGCATGAAAGGAAGTAGGAGACTCAATATTGCTGGCTTTGAAGGTGAAGTAATAGGGCCATGAGATTCCTTGGCTCATGGCCCCACTACTTCAAGGGTTGTGGGTGGTTTCTAGAAGCTTGAATGACAATGAAATAGATGATTCCTCTAGAGCGTCCTTAAAGGAATGAAGCCTTGTTCCCATCTTGATTTTAGAGGTGAGATCCATGTTGCATTTCTGATCCACAGAAGTGTAAGATGATAAATTTGTGTTGTTTAAAACCACTAGTTTGAATTTTGTTACAGGAGCAATAGAAAACGAATACAGCAGATTTACCCAGGTTTTCCACTGAGGAAGGAGATGAGTCACTTGATACTGAGTTAAGTATGCCAAAGGTTGGCATTCTAGACTTGTGGGCATGTTAGTCTCTGAGTACATGCTTGTTTTAGTGAATGAGAGAGAGCTGTTATGAAGAAGCTTTTTATATGAAGCTTGCTTGTTTTCATTTCTCTATACCTCACTGTCCTCTTCCTCAAAGCTAGGGGTTAGAATAGATTATCTCAGGTTCTTTTCAGCTTGAAAATTCGAAAACTATTTGCCTTACATAAAACGAAAGAAACAAAACACACCATCCCTATAAAATTCCTTCTCTGGTGAGAATGAGGGAAAAAAAGGAGAAGCACCTGCAAGAATTATTGGTAAAAACACAATTATAGAATTCACTATAAAACATGAGCTGTGCTGTGCTTCAGATGCCTTGTTTAGGAATGTTTGGTTCTAAATGCTAGATATAAATCAGCATATATTCTGGAATTTTCATGATGAAATCTCTTACTTTGCATCAAAGTAAGAGAAATAGAAAGTTCTGAACAAGAGCGTGTATTGTCCTAACAATCTTGTGGCCCCAATATTCATCATAATAAAAATTTCTCTGCCTTGGTATTATGATGGATTATTACATAAAGTATTCTGTAGTTCAAAATAACACATTTTTCCCAACAACAAGCACCCCAGCTAATTAGGCAATAGGCCAGTGGCCAAAGAATGATGGTCTATTAGTCAAGATCAGCTAGCTTATGCTCTGACAATAAACAATTTCAAAATAAAAAAGAGCATTAGTACTCATTGTTCAGAGATTTAAATCTCACAAGTAGAATCAGCCTCTTGATGGGGTATTTTTCCTTTATAAAGCTGGTGCTACGATCTGAATTCTGCAAATTGGGGCATTTATTAGTTAGTGATCTTATGGGATTGGTCTGTGGAAGGATGCATGCTAAAGTCAGTTCTTTAGGGCTACATCTTGCCTAAACTCAGTTTACCATGACTGGTGTTATAACCCCAAATTCCTTTCTGCATAGGGGTAAAAGTAATTTCTGATATAACTGCTGCCTTTAACACAAAGGTGGGACTTTTGCTAACCTGAGGGCTAGAGTGCAATCAACCTTACCACAAAGACTATGCAAATAAATTCAGTGTTCTCAATTCCTCCCTTGGTTGAAGATCACATTCATGCCGTTTCACCCATTCAAGGACTTCAGGTGCAAATTTTGCAAGAAAAATGTCCTCAGATTTCCCAAGAATTATCTCATTAGAAAGGAGTTTGGAATGTGATTCTGTCTGGATGCTATTTCTGTGATACCTTGAAAACTTTGTTCCTACAAAATTATTTAAGCACTTGAACAAAAAAATAAACAAATGTCCTTGAATTTATTATCCCATATGGACTTGCCAACTACTGCAGTGAGACTTGTGGAGATGATAAGTCCACTGTGAGTGAGGCACTTAAGCCGCAGCACTTAAGCCGCAGGACCCATATGTTGTGCCTGATTGTATTGCAGATAAAGTTCTTTGGAAACTATGACCTTAACCAAGCTTTGAATAGCTGACCAAGATAAAGCCACCAGAGATGTCCAAACAGTTGCCGTTCGTAGAGGGTCATCAAAAGTCTTTGACCTCATGCCCTTTATGCCACCCTCCTCACTAACGTTCTATTCATGATATTAGTCTTTTTGAGACCTCTCAAATGGTGCTGATCCAATTGATTTCTGCAAACAGACTTCAGATCTTATGAGGTGTCTGTCAGATGAGGCTCAGTGTACCAAGCATTGGTTTTGCTTGCCATATTGATCACTGTTCAAGGTGTATCTCAAAGTAAGTCTTGATAGTCCCCAGCAATCAGAAATGTTTCCTCAAGTGCTAATTGGTTAGGTGTTTTTCCCTATACCTTCTGGGTCTCTGTCTTAGTTCAGGCTGCTATCACAAAACGCCATAGACTAGGTGCCTTTTTTTTTTTGAGAAAGACAAAAGCCATTTCTTTCTCACACTTCTGGAGGTTGGAAGGCCACAGTCAAGGTGCCTGCAGATTCCGTGTCTGGACAGGGCCCTCTTTCTGGTTAGCAGATGGTCTTGTTACTGTCCTTACATGGCACTCAGGTAGGGGGATGGTGGAGGCAGAAGTGTTTATCTCTCTTCTTCTTTTATAATTCTGTAAATCCCATCATAAGGGCCCCATCCTCATGACCTAATCCAACTCTAATTACCTCCCAAAGACCCCACCTTCAACTACCATTACACTGGGGATTGGGGCTTCATTATGGAAAATTGGGAGTGGGGGACACAAATGTTCAGTCCCTAGCAGGGACAAGAAAGTGAGACAAATAATTGTTCTGTAGCGTTTCTTAGAATAACACCAATACAGTATCCCAAAAGAGAGAAAGAAGATCAATAATAGGGGTTCTAGGGAATTACTTTCAGACCTTGGGCTAACTCTGTGAAATGATTTTGAGAAAAGGAAGGGCAGAGTGAGTAATAGATTTTAGCAACAGTCATGAGAATGGGCATTGGGAGGGAGGTGTCTGTTTTGTTGTTCTTTGTCCATAACATCTCACCTGTTACCTGGCCCATGGAAAATGTTCAAAAAATTAGTTTTGTATAAATGAATTGATCATTAGCTGGAGTGGGTTTACAGCAATAAAAATTACCTTGTTGAAGAATTGGTTCTTCTTTGCCCTTAAACATCTTCAGGTTTGAGTTCCATTCTTGTAGCTAGCTGCTGACTATTGGTTTACCCCATGTAAAGTGAGTAAAGGGTTAAGGGTTCTTTCTCATCCTTAGGCTATCAGTCACCTGCATCTGGGGCTCTCAAAGTTAAAATAACTCTTTAAAGTTGGCTGGGCTGCAAACTACCCATTATACCAGACTGAAGTGTCTACAGGAGGCATGTTCTTCCTTTTTTGTCTAAAAGTGAGGGTTTTGGGGAATTTGCTCAATCATCCCTGAGCCTAACCCAAGCCTCAGTAACCCGGGAACCTGTGTACTATTACGGAAAATGCATCTGTGGTATTTACTGAGTGCATGGACGGGTGGTTTACAGACTTCTCCTCAACAAACAGCAGGGCTATAATAGCAAGTGACAGGGAGCTTCTGGCAAAGGTAGAGATTGAGGGGCAGGTGGTTGGCCTGTTGTCACTAGGAAATAAGCTCCCAGCTCAGGCGCCTGGGACATGGGACTTTTGATTTTTAAACTGGGACTAGTTGGGTCACCCAGTGCTGAAACCTTGGCCCTCTGCCGACAGGCTAAGAGACTTCCTGGTGTAGCTCTCTCTTCTCAGCTGTCTCAACCGAGCCCTTCACATGCTCTGAGACACCACCAGCAGCAACAGTTTGGGAATCACGTGAAGGAAAAGTAAGAAATACCCATTCTGTTTTGGTCACATCTAATTGCTCATTTTCAGTCATATTTACAAGGAAGAATATGCTTACAGGGCCTGAAGTTACCACCCAGTGACTTCAGGATTCAACGTGTCTTTCCACGAGGGTCAGGGAGTCACATTGCTCTGCCTCACAGCACAAGTAGGAAGAATCTGTTTGTGTATACTAAACGGCAGGGAGAGCACCATTTGAAATCTCCCCTGCCCCTGGAAGATGTTGTCCAAACATAAGTGGCGTCCCAGAGTTTTCTCTAACTCTCCAGCCCAAGTCCCTCTTACAGCCCAGGGAAGCCTGGGGCTCACCCATCTCATGAATGTGCTATATTGTTGGTGTCCCAGCCAAGGTACCCCAAGCATAGTGGAATAACTCCAGATTGGGTCACTAAGCCCATCTCCCACTACACAATGGTCACATTTCCCTCCCTCCCTCAGTTAGTGCTGGGAAGGAGGAAATGATGAGGGCTGGTGAGGCTTCTCCAGAACAAGATGGAGGTGCAACTCTAAAACCAGGTAGAGCGGGAGGCATGGGGGAAAGGGCTGTGATACCACAGAAGATGTAGAAATTCTTTTCCATGATCACACGTAAGAGAGAAGAAAGAGCTGCTAGATTTTTAAATTTAAGTTTTGGAGGAGTATCAAAAAGGACCATCAAGCTAGAGGTATTTATTTAGATAAGAATGCTGGTCTAATTTATCATTATTTTTAACTTCTCTTGTTTGTAGTTGTAATTAGTGATAAGTAATACTTTAAGTGTTTTTTAATGGTTTTTGGAAATATTGTATACAGATGTTTAAAGTTGTATGCAAATTGAATCAGGGAAAATGGAATCTCACTTAACTGTTCATGTGTGTTATTGGAAAACATTATTTTAATTTTACATCAGATATCCTGATACCTCACTGGTATTAGGCTGAACCACATGAAATTGCTGTTTTTATTGATCAAAATGATTAAATATTAGTAACTTCATATAGCTCATTGTAACGTATTTATACCCTGGGTCTTTATAACCAGATACAAGTGGATTAATCTATGAAGCTATTAAAAAATTCTGTAGTAAATATATTTATAAACTGGAGAATCTGATTTAATGTGAGCTACTTTCCCTGCACTATCAGTTTTTGCAAGTTTACTTTCTTTTCCTGCAAAAAGAGGCAAAATTAATTAAAAAAATCTAAAGCCATTGGAAGGTACCAGAAGATGGGACGTTTCAGAGAAGGAATTAAATTGAAGGTAGAAGGCATCCTATTTCCTACTTTGACTTTAACCCCCACCACCTTCTGCAATGATTCTGAAGGCGATCTTTGCTCGAAGATGACCACCTCAGTATTGTGGTCATGGGAAAAAAAATGGAAAAGGGATCAGCATTCTTTAGCTTTTTTTATGGCTTTATTTCAGCTGGGTTTTCCTATTTTACTTGAGTAGAATGCTTTATTTGGGTCAGAATGAGTCAAAATGGCTTTTTGGTGAATGTTTCCTTTACCTTCATAAGCACTTTCTTCAAAGTTCCAGGTGAAACCCCCAGCATGGTGGACACTGTGTCGTGATGTCATTGCAGGTGCTCTATTTGGGAAGCCATCCATGGTTTCTTCAGTTCTAGAAATGCTTCCGATTGATAACATTACTATGCGCATAGGTTTTATGTTATTTTGAAATTTAAATTAGTATAGAAAGGAACCATTTGAGGTTGGTGACCCAGCATTGTGCCTTAAAAACAAACAAACAAAAAGCCTCTGATTTTTATGATTAGGAGGCAATTTTTTTTTAATTCAACTAGTTGACTCTTAAGGAAATAAAACATTGCCACTATGAACCGATTTCTGAGCTGTCAGGTGATCTTATGTGTTGTGTACATATAACACATACATCTAGGAGCTGTTTCAAAAATCTTGACAGTTGTACATTCAATTTATGTAATGCTAGCCCTACTGTAAAATACTCTAGTTTTTTTTGTTGGGACAGAACCACACCTGAGTGAAACTTGCAACTTGCTGCCCATATGCCCATGAACACTTTACTACTTATTTATTCATTTATTTATTTATTTATTTATATTTTTGAGACAGGGTCTCACTCTGTCACCCAGGCTGGAGTGCAGTGGCACAATCATAGCCCACTGCAGCCTTGATCACCTGGGGTCAAGCAATCCTTCTGCTTCAGCTTCCCCAGTAGCTGGAACTACAGGTGTGTGCCACCATGCCCCACTGTGTAGTGCAGGTTGTTCTTGGACTTCTGGCCTCGAGAGATCCTACTGCCTTAGCCTCCCAAGTTGCTTGGATTATAGGTGTGAGCTACCATGCCCAGCCTAAGACTTTGCTTCCTTGTGGAAAAACTCCCTGGAAGGGAATCCCCTATTAAATAGAGGCGCTAAATAGAAACCTAGTGTTTGACTGAGTGATAACATTTTCTATAGTTTTTTAAAATTTATACTGAAATTTAGAAAGGGCATATTATTCAGTTTTGTTCTTCAAATCATCCTTGACTCCTCTCTTTCTCTCACACTCACACGTGGTATGGTAAATTCTGTCTGCTCTACCTTCAAAATGTACCCACCTTCTTTTCACTAATTCCCTTGCTGCCATCCTGGCCTGAGCCAGGTTCTCTTTCGCCTGGATGACTGGTCTCTTCTCATCCTGGCTTATTCCCCACACTGACCCCTCCCTGTAGTTGGTTCTGCACTCAGCACCCAAAGTGACTGACTAAGTGTAAGTCAGCTCCTGAGCCTCCCTGCTCAGAGCCCTCCAAGGGGTCCTCATCTGACTCTGAGTAAAAGCCAGAGTCTTTACCGTGGCCCACCAGGCCTGTGTGATCTGACTCCTTTTCTGTGTGACCTCATCTCTAGCTCACTGGGCTTAGTCACACTGGCTTCCTCGCTGCTCTGCTGTCATCTTAGGGTCTTTGCTGTGGCTGCTTCCTCTCCCAGTAATGCTCTGTCGTCCCCCACTTATCCACGTGGCTAATTCTCTTGTTTCCTTAGTCTTTGCTCATTTATAAACCTAGATTTCTTATTAACCGCTACTCTGTTCTCTATTTTTGCTTTTTCCATAGCATTTACCATCCTTTAATATATGGTGTAATTTATTTATCATGTTTAGCGTTTACCCCCTCTCTAGAATGTAAATGCCATAGTGGTGGCAGTTTTGTTTTATGTACTGATGTTCACCAAGCACTTAGAAAAGTGTCTCATGAATAGTAGTGATTCAGTAAATATTTGTTGAATAAATGAACTCCCAAGCAAGGGTGGTGGGTGAACCCTTATTGTCGCTTGACCTTGGATGCCTGTTTTTAAAAATCGTGTTTAACAAACCCCAAAGCCATTTTTTTCCAGTAGTATGGGTTTCAGACTTCACATTTTACATGTCTACTCATGAGATAAGAGTCAAAAGAAAGTTTTTTAAAAAATAGTATTTGTCAAAACCCATTCTGATTGTTTTTTCTTACAATGGCAGATTAGTCTCTGACAACTCATTCCAGAAGCTTCCATTTGATCTTCAGAGGTTTTTAATTGGCACAAGGCTCTTTTCAGGAAATGGCCACTTTAACATCCATGGAAAAATAATCATGTACTTTTAATTCCACTTGTCTGAAACCAATTAGTAAACCCAAAGAAAACACTGGGTGTTTTAATTTTATGAAGTGTCTTAAATTGTCCCAGAGGTCATGGCATCCAGTGAATTCACTTCTCTGTCTTTCCTCTCTGGCCATTTTTGTGCCTTCTGGGTGCGGACAACTCAAGTGGTTTGCCACGTGCGAAATGAGCTGCTGCCCCTTCTCCTTTCCAGTGGGGTGGTCCAGGTCCACTTTGCAGACTGAGTTCTTTTCTCTCTGCAGGTTCCTTCTACTTCTAGCTAATTATCTTGTGCTTCTCTTCCCAGCCTGTTTATCTAAATGCATTTCTTTTCTTCCAGCCCAGCTCCCTCCTGAAGGTACAGGAAACCCCCAATGAAATCATCAGTCCTGCATCTGATGGTTTGCCTGTCCTTTGCCTCAGACACTTAGACTTCGGTGCCCTGACCACAGTGACCCTTTTATTTGCTTTCCTGCTACTTCCCTACTTATCATTTTATTTTTTATTTATTATTATTATTTTTTGAGATGGAGTCTTGCTGTGTCACCCAGGCTGGAGTGCAGTGGTGCGATCTCAGCTTACTGCAACCTTCACCTCCGGGTTCAAGTGATTCTCCTGCCTCAGCCTCCCTGAGGGATTACAAGTGCCCACCAGCAGCCTGGCTAATTTTTGTATTTTTTTTTTTTTAGTAGAGACAGCATTTTACCATGTCGGCCAGGCTGGTCTTGAACTCCTGACCTCAAGTGATCTGTCCACCTCGGCCTACCAAAGTCCTGGGATTACAGGCATGAACCACCATGCCTGGGCTACTTGTCACTTTGAAGCACAGCCATGCCTCCACCCACTGCCATAGTCTCTCTTCAAGGAACACCAGGGCCACTTCCTGCTCTAAAACATTTGCACACCCCTGCTGAGGACCCTAATGACACTGTCTGTGTACCTCCTTTATCACAGACGCTTACTCTACTGTCTTCTGTTTTCGTGGTGTGCGTTGCTTCATTTCAAGGACATAACTATGTAAACTTCCATGCCAGACTGTAAACCCTCTGAGGGTGAGGATTACGTTATATCTGACCCTTATGTGTAAAACTTTGCTGTGTATGGGTTCAGTATTTCATAGGACCATGAAACAGTACTGGTTGAATGGGCTCTGGAAATAAAACTACTGCATAGCTCAGAGTTCTAGAACTGTCCTGATTTTTAAATATTCTGTCATTTTATCTTCTGAAAATTATAGTTGTATTTTTCCAATGATATAAACTAAGTTTTAGTTGGAAAATAATTTCCATAGGCAGATATCATCCTATAGTTTAACCCTTCACATGAGTGAATTGTGACTGAAAGAAGGTTCAAGGGTGGGTTGTCCAGGTTCCTCTTACTATTATCCATGTGTTTTACATGAAGGCATTTTGAGTTCATTTAGGAATTATTCTTATAGGTCTCTCAGTTTTAATACAAAGCCGGTTGTAAATATGGCCCTGGTAGTGAATCTCTCAAACTAGAAGCTTTCTCCCAGCCACAATTCAGTTACATCTAGAAGATAACATTCACACATTTCTTCATTCATTGCAGCAAAGAGTAACTGTTACATGCCAGGTATATAATATGAATTGATCAGACACAAGTCCCTGCTTTCGTGAAGCTTACATTCCAGGGAGTGGAGACAGATGAACAAGAAGTAAAATGAAAAGTGTGCCAAATGGTAATGTATGATGCAGAGAAATTAGGCAGGGGAAGAAGGACGGAAAGCCAGGGAAATTGTAATTTAAAATAAGGTGATTGGCAGAGGCCTGAAGGTGGTGAAATAATTAGCCCTATAGATAACAATGGGAAGAGCATTATAGGCAGATGGAACAATGGCACTGTGTGGGAGTCACTTGTCATGTGCGAGGAACAGCAAGGACATCCTTCTTCAACTTGGAGAGGGTTGGGAGTATGACTGGTTTATTCAGAGAGGTGGAGGGGAATTCAAACCACTTCAATTTCTTCTCAGCCTCGACACTAGTGACATTCTGTGTTGGTTAATTGTTCATTGTGGAGGGCTGTCATGTGCATTGTAGGATGCTTAGCAGCATCCCGGGACTCCACCCACTAGATGCCAGGAGCATACTGTCTCAGTCCATTTATGCTGCTATAACAGAATACCACAGACTGGGCAATTTATAAACAGCAGAAAATTAGTTCTCATAGTTCGGGAGGCTGAAAAGTCCAAGATCCAGGTGCCAGTAGACTAAGTGTCTGTGAAGCTCTCTGCTTCATGATGGTGCCTTGTTGCTCCATTCTTATATGGCAGAAGGTAGAAGGGCAAAAGGACCTAGCTAGTTTGCTCTAGCTCCTTTATAAGGCACTAATCCCATTAATAAGGGTAGAACCATCATGGCCCAGTCCCCTCGTAAAGGCCCACCTCTTAATACTGTTACACTAGGTATTAAGTGTCAACGTGAATTTTGGACACAAACTTTTAAACCATAGGGCACACCTTCTCCCCTACCCCCGAGGTGTGACAACAATGTCTCCAGACATTGGCAAATGTCCTCTAAGGCACAAACTCACATTTGGTTGAGAACCACTGCTTTAGTCCAAAGTAAGGACTTTGTTAATTTGAGTGGTTCTTTCATTTTAACCAGAGTCGTCTGGCTGCTGCGTTGAGAATAAATTGAAGGGGAGCAAAGGTGGGAGCATGAAAGAAAATTAGCAAATGGCCATTTGGAAGGTGAGGGTACCTAGAAGCTGACTGGGGCTAACTGGTGATATGGTTTGGCTTTGTGTCCCCACCCAACTCTCATCTCAAATTGTAATCCCCACATATTGAGGGAGGGACCTGTAATCCCGACATGTCAAGGGAGGGAGGTGATTGGATTATGGGGATGGTTTCCCCCATACTATTCTCATGATAGTGAGTTCTCACAAGATCTGATGTTTTTATAAGGTGCTCTTCTGCCTTTGCTCACACTTCTCTGTCCTGCCGCCATGTGAAGAAGGTCCTTGCTTCCCCTTTGCCTTCTGCCATGGTTGTAAGTTTCCTGAGGCCTCCCCAGTCATGTGGACCTGTAAGTCAATTTGTAAACCTCTTTTCTTTATAAATTATCCAGTCTCAGGCAGCTCTTTATAGCAGTGTGAGAACACACTAATAGAGCTGGGGTTGGTCAGGAGTGAATCAGATTTTGGATATTTTGAATGATTAACCATCAGGATTTGCTGACAGACTGGAGACCAGGTATAAAGGAGGAGTCAAAAATAACTATGAGGATGTGGGCCTGAGCAGGGAGGATGCAGGCAAGGAGCAGGTTCCTGGGAACATTAAGAGCTTTGTTTGAACATTCTGTATTTAAGAATATTGATTATTCTCTGTATTCTCCCTCACAATAACCCCGAGAGGTGGGTATGCTCTCCTTTTACAATAAGAGGACCCTGAAGCTCATGGAGCTTGGTTAATTGCCCAAAGTCACACAATCTTTAAAAGACAGAAAGGGACTTAAATCCAGACATGTCTAACTACTAACTCCCTCCTCCTTGATATACTTTGAAGTGATTTTGTATTGTTTAGAAGCCTCCAGTATGAAGTAATAGTGCTGTATTTTATACCCTGCAGAGGTTAATTCAGTAGGCTGATTTTTCGTGAAATGCAGTTCTGCTAAATACTAACATTTCAAAACAGAGACAGTTGTTTCTTTTGCATTTTATAGCAGGATAGAACACAAACATGAACCTTAGGAAATATTTTGCATACAGTAGTAAAACAAATTACATGGACTATCAGGGCTATGATTTGAATGTGTGTCTCCCTCCAAAATTCATACATTGGAACTTAAATACTATTGTGTGATGATGGGACTAAGAGATGGGATCTTTAGGAGGCGATCTTTAGGACTAGTGACTTTATAAAAGGGCTGGAGGGAACTAGATAGGCTTTTTTTTTTTTTTTTTTTTTTTTTTTTTTTTACCGTCTACCACATAGGGACACAGTATTCAAGGTGCCCTCTTAGAAGCAGAGACCAGGACCTCACTAGACACTGAATCTGCTAGTGCCTTGATGTTGGACTTTGCAGCCTCCAGAACTGTGAGAAATAAATTTATATTATTTATAAATTACCCAGTCTGTGCTTTTTTATTATAGGATCATGAACAGACTAACACAATCAGTGGTTAGTTGGATTTTAAGTGAGTTCTAAGTTGCTATTTCTCCATCTGTCCTGTTTGTACCTAGTCCTACCAGTTATATGGCAAATCAATGGTCTGTGGTTAGTTTTGTTTGGAAATACACCCCAAGTCCCTCTGTTAGGGATCTACAATACAGACTGATTCTCCCTTCTCCCCTCCAGCACCTCCAAAATGTATATTAAGCATCTCACAGGTACAGGTGGTGCTAAACCATTTTTCTATCTCAAATATATTTCTATAGGTCTGCTGTGGTCATGACTATGTCCAGATATTACTTCATTCTGTATGTTTTTTTTTTTTTTTTAATATACACATCCTTAGAGCTTAGGTATGATGCTAGCATGCCATTTTGCTCCTCTGTCATTTTTCTGCCAAACCTTTCTGAATTTTTAGCTGTGCTACCACCAGACCACTGAGTGATTAACGGGAATGGATTTTTCTTGAAATAGATCCTGAGACCTTTTGCATTTAAAAGCAGGTTCCCTATCTCTTTCAGCTATATAATTGTGTGTTTAAACAGTGGGACTCAACAAGGTAATTGCAGTTATGGAGTTCTTAGCAGAGTGAGCCATTGAGCCAGCAGCGGGGAGCTGTGTGCCATGATTGATTCCGTGGGGGCTTGGGAAGTTTGAGGTGATATGAGCCGAACTGCTCTGAAGAGCTGCCCACAGGTATTTCTGCTGTTACACCTTGTATAGTTTTGTGATGACTTAACCTAATATAAAAGATCACACTGTCATTTCTCTTTGAGAATAATCAGTGCCAAGGGAGGTTTCTTAGGAGGTCTTTGGCAGTTTCTTCTTGATGAGTTTTTGGCAGAGCCAGGTTCATGAGTGTGTGACCTATGGAATTGCACAGGGTTCTAGACTCAGAAAGGTCCTGCCTGTGTTTTGTGTTTGGTTTAAAGATAGCCGTCAGAGTCTGGATTTTTTTTTTTTTTTTTTTTTTTTTTTTTGAGACAGGGTCTTGCTGTCTCACCCAGGCTAGAGTGCAGAGGTGTGATCACCGTTCACTGCATCCTTGACCTCCCAGGGTCTCCATTGTGAGGCCCTGTCTCTACAAAAACAAACAAACAAAAAAATTAGCTGGGCATGGTGGTGCACACTTGTAGTCCCAGTAAGTCAGGAGTCTGAGGTGGGAGGATTGCTTGAGCCTGGGAGGTTGAGGCTACAGTGAACGGCACTCCAGCCTGAGTGACATAGCAGGACCCTATCTCAAAAAAAAAGAGAAAAAAAAATTTCAAGACAGTGATAGCAGAGTTTTAATGCAAACACAGAGCCTTTATATGCTACAGCTCAGGTTGGAGCACCTATCCATTAATTAGCACTTTTGCCCAAAAGGGGGCTATGCAGATCTCAGGCCCCTCTCAGAATCTTATGTTGTAGTTGGAAACAAGGGCTAATCATCTGTATGTAAAACAAGCTTTCAGGCAAGATGCAAAATGCTTCTTGGTTAGCAGCATTGCCAAGGTGAAGGTTAACTATGCATGTGCACTCATCATTCAACAAATATTTATTGAGCATCTACCATGTGCTGGGCACTGTGCTAGGAGCTGGGATGGATGCTATCTTGGATTCCTTGTGAAGCAGACACCATGACAAAGATTTGAGTGCAAGTAATTTATTGGAAAGATGATGGCAGGAAATACTGGTAGAAGAGTAGGAAAGTGAGACAGAGACATGAAGGAAGCCAATAAATGGTTTGTTTTCACAGAGTGAAACTACAACTGTGTGCAACTAGGGCCCAATCCACTGAGGGCCAGTGTAGAACATGCCTCAGAATTTTCCTGTAGAAGGACACAGGTTGGTTCCTTTCCCACTAACTCTGATCCGTCTGGTTGAGAGCTGCCCAGGGTCATTTCCAGCCTGCCCCCTGTGCCAAAATGAACACAACTCCTCAGCTAGAGAAAGCTCTTAGGCAAAGAATCACAGCATTTGTACTAGAAAGCTGTATGTGAATATTAGATTAGCGGGTGCTAAGTGTGAGGGGATGAAGAGTGACAAGTTGGGGCTACCATTTTGAATAGGTTGGTAGGACAGGGCTTTCTCAAGAAGTGACTCTTGAAAAAAGACCTATGTCTTTTAAAAATTTTACTGTTTCAAGAATGGGAGATATGCATCAAGAAAAACAGGATTCTTAAGTCATATTGTGTGTTAATAGACAAATAATGAACGTATATTTTGATCTTTGGGAATGTTTATATTATTGAAAACAGTGTAACTTTTAGAGAGTATTTGGCTATTTGGTCACTGATTTTCTTGACAATCTCTTTTTGAATACTGTGGCATCTTTGCATCTATATTCTAGGTTTTCTCAGTGTTAGACCATTAGACCTAGTGATCAGAATATTACAGTTTTCAAAACCAACGTTACTATATTTTTTAAAGTATGGGATATAGTGTCTTTAAGCATGAACTGCTTTTATAAAAAAAATTGGAAGCTATCACTCTTTTTATACATGTTCATTGTGAACTTGGTGTTTCGTGTTTTTAAACAACTGAATGATTATAAGTAAAGAAATGACTGCCTTGAGTAGGATAGTGAAATAGTAGGAAGTGAAATATACATTTTCACATTAGAAAAAATATGATTCCCACTTTTTTGTTGGGACAACAATGTGAAGAGTGTTGTTTATAATAAAATGACTCCAAATTGACTCACTTTGTCTAATTAATATATAGGCCTTGCTGTTTAGATGTTTGTATTTTACAAATGTATTTTCCAACACAAAAACACTGGAGGCTAAACTCAGGAAATTTTAGCTACATTTTTTTTTTTTTCCTGTAAAACAGTTTCACATAGCTTTAAAATCAACCTTTTTTATATTTCCTTACTTCGACCCAAATGGATGCAGTTATTTAATAAAATTGTATCTCTCATAAATCATTCTAATAATATTTGCAGTGATTATAAAAGGAAAGTACATAGGGCTTGCTAATTATGAGAAGACATTTGTTTGTTTGCTTGCTTTACAGTTACTTCATGCATTGTCCTAATGCTTCTTTGCAGAAATCTTTTAGTAGTTAGTGCCTCTCTTTTTGTGCGGTAAGCAATGGGTCACAGACTGTAAACTTTTACTTTACTAACTGAGGCAATGGCAAGATTTTAAGATCACATTAGGAAGTTTAGTTTTTTCTCTGGAAACTATTTCATTTTTAGTCCAATTTTAGTCTAGAAAAATAGGGTTACAAACAAAGCCTAATAATTCATTGCTTAACAGAAGTTAAATGAAAAACTGCAGTTTGCATCAACTTCCTGGTTATTTACGAAATCATCCTGCATATTCTTTTTAGCTTTGTGTAGAACTGGGGCTTATCACACTTTAATGTGGATATGAATCACCTGGAGTTGATGTTAAAATGTAGATTCTTCACATCCAACAAGCTTCCAGTTGATGCAGATGCCGCTGGTCTGTGAGCACCTTTGAGGAGCAAGGTTTCTGTGCTGGTTAATTTTATACATCAACCCGACTCGGCAAAGGGTTGCTCAGATAGCTGGTAAAACATTACTTCTGGCTGTGTCTGTAAGGATGTTTCTAGAGGAGATTAACATTTGAATCGGTAGACTGAGTAGAAAAGAGTGTCTTCACCAGTGCAGGTGGGTATCATCAGCAGTTCACTGAATAGAAGAAAAGCGCAGAAAGGGTGAATTCTTCTCTTTCTGCTTGAGCTTAGACATCCATCATCTCCTGCTCTGCCCTTGGACATCGGCGCTGCTGGTTCTTGGGCTTTTTAACTCAGACTGGGATCCCATCAATCCCCCTGACCCCCTATCTCAGGCTTTTGGACTCTTATTGAATTACACCACCAACTTTCCTGGCTCTCCAACAGATTGTGGGACTTCTTGGCCTCCCTAACTGCATGAGCCAATTCTTAGAATAAATCTCATTTTATATATATCTCTCTATATCCTACTGGTTCTGTTTCTCGAGAGAACCCTGACTAATACAGTCTCAGACAACTGGCTTCAGGATTCATCTTGCCTAACTGTGGGGGCAAAACCATCCCTGGGGAGGGGTTGAATGTTTTGAAAAACAAAGAGGTTTTGGAGATAAAATTAGCTTGAAAATTTTTCTGATTCAGACAACCTTGCATCAGAAAAATTTTGATGAGCCTTGCTTAGGAGTGCAAAAAGCACACGTTACAGTTTTAAGCAGAAAGGGGCTCTTGATGTTAAGTAAAGGACTGGTAGAGTTTACAGAAGAATTTCAGGTACTGTAGTAATTACAGAGGCAGAACTCTTTTCTCCTTAGCAACAGTCTATGTGTGGGGAGCAGAAACTTGTTATAGCAGAGGTCCCTACAGAGAAATCTGTGTGTGCAGGCAGAGTCAAAAGCAATTGAAACAAGTTTGCACTAATGACTTTGGGGACCAGAGTGCCCTGACAATGGAATAGGAGGGCCATATTATCAGGGGTAACCTCTAATTTGCAATTAAAATGACTTCTGGGCATGTAAATGGACACCTGGGTGGGAGGATTGTGTAATGTGGGTGGCACTCAGTGAATTTCTTTATCTTGGACTTTGATGAAGGAAAGTTATTCCCCTGCTCCTTGCAAGCTCAATAGTGACAGATGGTTGTTGCTTCCTTGCTGGTTTCTGTTCCTAAAGGAATAAAGTAGGAATTGGTGTTCAGAATTCAGGCTATGGAAAGATACTGATGTTTGGGTGGACAATTTAGGTATAAGAGGACATTGGCTACTGTTATTCAACCAAGGCAAAGAAGGGTTGTGGAAAGTCATGAAGATTAGGGGTAGCCAACACTATTCATGTGATCCTTGAGCAGGTTATTAACCTCTTCTGGCATCAGGTTAGTTTGCTGTCATGAGGGTAATAAGGCCTGTCTTTGGTGGGTTGGAGGTTTTATTTATGAAGGGCCTAGCAGAATATTTAGTACAAAGGTTCTCAGTAAGTGGAGGTGTTATTTTAGAAATTTATCTTGAGGTGTAGTTCATGATTAGATTTCAAGATGAGAGCTAGAGTTCTGAATTGAATTTAAACCTGAATTTCTTCAATACAGTATAGCGACAAAGCCCAGAGGGAATATAAGAGATGTAGGCAATGTAAGATGCAAGAAAGCAAGATGCTCAATGTAGTAAGAAAACTGGTAGATTAATATTTTCCACAAATGTGGCAAAATACAAATTTATTTACAGAGCTCTTGGCACATTAATGGGTTAAATGCCTGGGGCTGTAATGATTAGAGAAGAGTTAAATTTTTATAATAACCAGAACTTAGAGAATTATTAGATGCCTCCAGGTCAAAGACCATGTGGGCCTCTCCAGTTGTCTTTTTTCTGATCACCTGGTTGCAGCAGAGAGACTTTATTATTGTCAACCTACAACTCACTGCCTACCCATTAAGCAATTCCATAGATTCTTTTTTAGGGGCTGTGCTGTCCAATATGGACACGGCTTGCTGCAATATGGCTATTTTGCACTCATCATGTGGCCAGTTCAAATTGAGATGTGTCTGCAAGTATAAAATACACACCAGATTTCAAAGACTTAGCATGAAAAAATAATGTAAAATATCTCATTAATTTTTGTGTAATATATGGAATACATGTTGAAATAATATTTAGGATATAGTGGATTAATGAAAGATATTAATATTAAAAATTGATTTTACCTTGTCAAATGTGGCAACTAAAAAATTAAAGTTATGCATATAGTTCACATTTTATTTTTATCAGATATTGCTGCCTAGACCACCCTGGGACCTGTATAGGAATTTCCTGGAGAGGCTTAAATCAAACTCCCCTGTTACCAAACAGAAATAAAATAAAACCAGGCTGGGCGCAGTGGCGCATGCCTGTAATCCCAGAACTTTGGGAGGCTGGGGCTGGTGGATCACCTGAGATCAGAAGTTTGAGACCAACCTGGCCAACATGGTGAAACCCCGTTTCTACTAAAATACAAAAATTAGCTGGGCATGGTGGCGTGCACCTGTAATCCCAGCTACTTGGGAGGCTGAGGCAGGAGAATTGCTGGAACCTGGGAAGCAGAGGTTGCAGTGAGCTGAGAATGCGCCATTGCACTCCAGCCTGGACAACAAGAGCAAAACTCCATCTCAAAAAAAAAAAAAAAAAAAAAAAAAAAAAAAAGGAAAAAGAAAGAAAACAAAACCTTATGCTGAGTCAGGAGAACTTCTGAGCTGAGAACCATCATCATTTCTCAACAGAAGAACTCTGCATAAGCAAGTTAACAACTGAATTCCTGTGGTAAACATGTTAGTTCCCTCTAGATACAGTCTCAGAGATATAACTAAGGTTTTTGTATCATTTATACTTTGCTTTTTCTTAACTTTGTTCTAAGTCAGCATTTGCCAACTGTTTTCTAAAAAGCAATGTTTTATCTCAGAGGCGTCTGTCTCTAGAACACATTCCCCCCTCTCAAAACAAATACAATAAAAGAACATTGAAACAAAAGAAAAATCACATAGTGTACTTTTGGTCAACATTTATCTTGCTGTAAAAATAGAAACAAGAGAAGAAGGTAGGTTTAATATTAAATGGTATTACAATTACTGGTTCTGTTTCTTTGTGGAATATGGGGAATCAACAAAGTAAATTTATTCTTTCTGATCCTAAGTTGTCAGGGAGTTATTGAAAGGGAATTTCAGTCCTATTTCTGCAGCAGAACTAATGTAAGAAAAGAATGGTAAATTAAATAAGGTCAAGATGATTTAGCTAGCTGCTTCAGTCTCCTGAATGATCTCTTGTAAGATGCAAATAAATGTAGGGCTTTGTGCTATTAAATAGAGTTATGGTTTTTATCTTGGAATGGATACTGTGATGTGGCTGAGTAGTCATATTAATAGGATATTTTTGGTCACTCACTTGTCCTTAGATTATCTCAGTTCCAGAGAAGGGAATCATGAAGATTGTACCCTACTCATGAGGAATAGAGGAGACAGTGTGTCAACAAATTGGAATAGAAGAATTCTTTCACCAGCATATCACTGTGTTCCCAAATTTTGATTTACCATTGTATTCTCTTTCTTAAAGGCCATCTATGAAAATAGTAGAGGGCTATTTTGACTCTCATTTAATCTTTGCTGTATCTTCAATGTTGAGAGGGATATCACATGGCTTGTGATTTCATAGGAGAGTTTTAGGATTTCAGAAGTGCTTAGATAAGGTAGGTCTATACTCTTACATGGTGTGAGGAGCAAGAAGATAATATTGCAAATGGACTCTATTAATAAGTGTTAATAAATGTTGAAGTACTTTTAAAAGAAATTCCAAAATAGTCTCTAGTCTTTTTTGTGTGTTCATTTCTTTAGAAGCTATAGGCTTCAAAGCTCTGGATTGTAACACTAAACTAGAATCGTAACTAGCGAAGTACATTGGGTTTGCCTTGGGAAAGAAGGATATGAAAATGGAGGTGTGTTTTTCTTCCTACCCTGCCCCATCCCAACAGTGGTGGAAAGTTTCATTTATTCATTCAATAAGCATTTATTAACAGTGTAGAAACCCCATGTAAGATAACTTTGAGAATAAACCTAAAGGACGGTACCTTTGAGTATTTGCCCAAGTTGGCTTTTTCAGTGTTCCCGTCACTGATGGAATCCTGAGAACCCTGTTAGCCTAGCACTGTGTCTTTTACTCTTGAATCTCAGATGGTGGGGCACTGAAATCTAGGGGAAGTTGTTCAGTACCACTTAAAATTCCAGTGTCTCTGGTTCTTCAAAATTGTCCTGAATTTCTTTAAAAGCATTATTCTTAGTCTTGAAACACTAGGTTATATTCATAACAAATGGTTTTGATCTTCACAGCATCCTTAATTTTCTGAGAGAAATGAACAAAAATTGGTATTCTACATGCCAGGTCTCCCAGATTTTTATTATTTCAGACAATTGTTGCAGCATGCAAAACTTTTAAAATTACAATTTACTTATTTTGAGTCTTATCTCTTCCTGCATGTTGATTCGTGCTCTCCACTGCATTAATCTTCATCTATTTACATTTCAATCAGCCTGCTTATCTGTTGTTAATCCATCTTCTGGCTGATTCCTGTCAATCTCAGCCTACAATAGCTCATCGGGAATATATTACATAAAAGTCATCAAGGGCAGGGAGAGAGAATGGTATTCTGATTTTGATCTTTATTCAGAATTCTCAGTGACTTTCCCTCGGTGATAGCAGCAGATGTTCCCAGTTAGTTATTGAAAATGACAGTCTCAGTTTCCCATTTTTCACTCTTGACTCTCAAAAATGGATACCAGCTACTTAGTATGTCACTGTGTTTTAGCTTCTTAAAGATTCATGTTAAAGCTATTCATTGTTTTCCAGACTAAGTGATTGTAGTTTCTTTAACTTTTTCAGTGCTGGGTTTGAAATCATTTCCCTTTCTTACACGTCTGAATGCAGTCCATCAGCCAGTGCTGTTGTCTCTGTTTTCAAAATGTGTGCTGAATCCAACAGCATTTACCAATGTTAACTGTTACTGCCTCTGACCACACCACTGTCATCACTCATTTGGACTCTTGTAGTAGCTTGTTAACTGGTTTCTGTGCTTTGTTCTTGCCCTGCTGTAGTCAGTTCTCCAAAAGACAAAGTGTTCCTTTAAAACTGAGGTCAGACCAGGCAACTACTGCTCAGAACGTTCTGATTGCTTCCCATTTAATTGAAAATCAGATCCAATCATTGTCTTTTTATATGATCTGACTCTCTTTTACCTTTCTGATTTCATCTCCTTCTGGTGTCCTCCTCGCTCACTTGCTGTGTTCCAGCTACATGGGTCTCTCCACCCTTGCAGAATACAGCATTCCCCTCAAGGGCTTTGCATCTGCTGGTCCCACTCCCTGTATTCCTCTTCCTCTCAGTCTCTTGAGGTTGACTCACTCACCTCTCTCAGGTCTTTGCTCATAAGTCACTTCATGAGTGACACGCTTGCCAAGGCCAGTTATCTCAAGTGGTAACCACTACCCCTCCCCTCCCCCCAGCTTGCTAGGAATGCAATAAATATTTGTTGAATGAGTAAAATAACTATTTTTCATGGAAAGACATTTAATTTCCTGTTCCGTCTATGGGAATAGATAAGGAATGCATAAAATGATCCTCAGCAGCAGAAGGTAGGTAAACATGACAACAAAGTGGGAAGAAATCAGACATGCTAAAAATTCCAAATCATATATTTAGTTTTCTTAAAGTACAAGCAGTAACAGAATAAAAAGTCAATGAGTTGTTTAAAAATGGAAATCTTCCTTGGAACAGCTAATATTTATAATCAGATCATTGTTATGCAATTATGTAATGTTACTGGTATAATTTTGTGTTTTCTAAAATATTAGATGCTCCTCCCTTTGCGATTAAATGTAAACTATCAATATGCTTGATAAACTGCCTTTTATAATAAAATGTACCTGTGTGTATAGTACTGTATGTATGTAATTACATATGCATGTGTTTGAATTATCAATAATGTATGATTTTTTTACTCATAAAAGTTATGATGTATTAGAGTTATTTCCTATTGCTAAATGGGAATCTATTGTGATTATTATTATTGGTGTAATATTAATATTTGTAGGTATTAGGTACATATATGCAACCTTGTGGAGGGAGTATTTCTTCTGGAACCAGACCTTTTGCATGTTATAACTGTGTAGATTTACTTAACTGTCTGGGCTTCTTGCCTTGTTTTTAAAAAGGACATCATAATGCATTACGTATTTAAAGGTAGAAAGGTAGAAATACATGGTGCTCTAATATTTGACAGATCACAAAGAGTCATCATTTTAAAAATCACAACGAGATATTATCACACAACTACGAGCATGGCTAAAATAAGAAGGGAAAAAAAACTAGATGGTACCAAGTGGGTGAAAATGCAGAGCATCTGGGATTCCCATGCATTGCTGGGAATGCAAAATGATGCCACCACTTTGAAAGACAGTTGGACAGTTTCTTATAGTGTTAAACATATAATACATATAACCCAGCTATGCTACTTGTGGTTATTTACCTAAGTGATGGAAACTTATGCATAAACCAAAATCTGTATGCTAGTCTTTATGGTAGTTTTATGTAGAGTCATCAGAAACTGTAGACAATCCAGATATCTCTTAACTAGAGAATAAAAAAAAAATCTCTGGTACATCTATACAATAAAATAATGCTCATCAGTAAAAAGGAACAAATTATTGACGAATGCACCAACACAGATGAATCCCAAAATGAGTTACACTACATGAAAGAAGCTGGAGTCAGACTTGGCAGGCTACATACTATATGCTTCCATGCAGTAAAGGCAACATTATAGGAACAGAACACAGATCAGTGGTTGTGTGGGAGTGGGAAGAGAGACTGACTGTCAAAGGTGCCTCGTGAGGGAGTTTTGAGGTAATAGAATTGTTCTATGTCTTGATTGTGTGATGGTTACATGACTGTATGCATTTGCCAAACTCATAGCATTGCACATGAGAGAGTCTATTTTATTGCATGTGAATTAAAAATAAAAATAAATAATCATCTTTATTATTAAAACCAGTTATACCTCTGAGGCCAGGCATTGATGAGTCCTAAATGTCCTAGGTGGGTGATCACATCTGCTCTTAGTTCCCCAGTTTATTTTACTTTAGTTGCCATGGTTTCCTAGAGTGGCTTTGTCATGCTTCAGATATTATTCATAGCATGATGAACTTTGGCTCTGATGTCAGAGGTAGCAATGGTGGAAAGCCTTCCCACATTCTCCCAGAAGCAATCTCATATTCTTGCCAGCTGACTGATCTAGCTCAGTGGTAGTGGTGCTGACAAAGGCTGGGATCTAGTCCTGCAACTTTGAATTTGTAGATATATGAGCTGCTTTAGTTCCTTTATAAAAACCAAATAGAAATGAATAGGAAACAAAATCAGAGCAGGCTGTTTTTCAAACAAATTACTCCAGGCTATGGATTTGGAGCCCTTGTTTTCGATGTGGTAACTGTCTCAGGGCTCTGACATCAGCAGCTGTGTTCTGGGTCGTGAAAAGTTTGCAGACTCCAGCTCCATCAAAAACAAAACCAAAAACAAACAAACAAACAAACAAAAGCAAGTAACTGCTATACCACACTATGTTGTGCCCCAGTGGACCAGCATATGAGGTAATGTCTCATGGAATAGATGGTTGACCAGTTGTCTTTGGTTAAAAAAAAAAAAAAAAATCTGATAAATATAAATACTAATCTAAACATATAATTTATAACTAGAGAACTTTAGGCATTGGGAGGTTCTTGTAAGCTGTACTTACTCTTTTTCTGTTCTCACTTACTGGCTAGTAGATACATTTTATGTTTGTTGAGAATGTGACTCATGTAAAGGTTCTTGAGGTCATGAATCTCTTGTAAAATCAGCCTGTTTGCAGTTTTCTAGACTATTTTGGATCCTCTGTTTTAGGTATATCACCCTGCTTCTATACAGCTGCTTTAAGAGTGCTATAAACCTAGATTGAACAGGAAATCAGCTTCCTACCAGCAGATTAGAAGCGACTTACAATATATTAAAACAAGATATTTTTCTTTCTGGCATTATTCTAGAGCAACAGCTCTTGAGTTTCCTGTGCTATTATTCTTAGTTTAATTTGCACAGATCATTTTGTCTATATGCATAGTTATGTCAGTGCAGAAATAAAGGAGTGGGAGAGGACTGTAATTGAATCCTCACTCCAGGTTTCAGGAATGTGATAGGCACTTTTCGTGTATTATTCCATTTAACTTCACAACAATGAGTTAGGTAGATAATTTTGCTGCTTTACAAACAAGGAAACTAGGTCCAGGAGAGGTTAATTGACTTTTATTCTCAAAGATAGGTCTCTCTGACTCCCAAAACCGCTCTATATTCCGAAGGCTCCGTTTGGGAAAAGTGGTTTTTTTTTTTTTCATCTCTTTGTCACTGCAGTGGGGAGTGGAGATTGCCCTGGTCTTTTGAGATTGAGCCCTAGAGCTTCCTCTTAGACCTGGTCTGAGAACCAGGTCTGTTCCCTGTTTTACTTTTCACAGTCCCAAGAGATTTGGCCTAATTTTATGTATTTCTTAAAATCTGCCATTACACATGTTTGATCACTTGGTTCTTTCTCCCCCATGACTGTCGTTAGAGGAAAATTGAGTCTCACAGTTGCATGGCTCTGAACAGCAAACCCATAAGGCTTTCTTATTTTAATAATTCCACTTCTAATCACCACAGGGAAATAAGAAAGCAAAGAGAAGAAGAAAAAATTAAAAGGATTCAAAATAGGTAAAATATTAGCCATTGAGCCCAGTTTATATAGTTCCTGAGACTTAGTTATTATTTCTTAAAAGATACTAAAAGTCTTGTTTTTCATAGAGATTACTTTCATTTATTATTGGAACTATAGTTCAAAGCAGATTCAAGTTGGTACCACTTGTGAAATTTTCCAGTCACTATCCAAGCTCTAAGATTTTTTTTTTTTTTTTTTTTTTTTTTTTTTTTTGAGACCGAGTCTTGCTCTGTCACCCAAGCTGGAGTGCAGTGGTGCAATCTTGGCTCACTGCAAACCTCCACCTCCTGAGTTCAAGTGATTCTCCTGTCTCAGCCTCTTGAGTAGCTAGGATTACAGGTGTGCGCCACCATGCCTGGCTTTTTTTTTTTTTTTTTTTTTTTTTTTTTGTATTTTTGGTGGAGACGGGGTTTTGCCTGTTGGTCAGGCTGGTCTTGAACTCCTGACCTCAGGTGATCCGCCCGCCTCAGCCTCCCAAAGTGCTGGAATTATAGGCATGAGCCACAGCGCGCAGCCGCTCTAAGACTTTCGTTATGAAACAGTGATGTAAGAAATGTCTAAGAAGTAAAGCTATATGTCATATTAAAAAGACTGCCATTGGATGGGATTCGGGAATGTATATTAGGCTTAAAGAACTTTTGCCGCCCAATAATGAAAGCCACAGCTACGTGTGATCATTGAACATTTGAAATGTGGGTAATTTGAATTGAGATGTGTTGTAGCAAACTACACGTTGGATTCCAAAGACTTAGAATGGAAAAAAAGAATTTAAAATAACTCAATAATTTTTATATCGATTACATGTACATTGATTATATTTTAAAATTCTGTGTATACTGAGTTAAATAAAATACAGATAGTCCTTGACTTATGATGGTTCTACTTATAATTTTTTCTCTTAACAATAGTGCAGGCCGGGCGCGGTGGCTCAAGCCCGTAATCTCAGCACTTTGGGAGGCCGAGATGGGCGGATCACGAGGTCAGGAGATCGAGACCATCCTGGCTAACACGGCGAAACCCCGTCTCTATTAAAAATTAGAAAAAAACTAGCCGGGCGAGGTGGCGGGCGCCTGTAGTCCCAGCTACTCGGGAGGCTGAGGCAGGAGAATGGCGGGAACCCGGGAGGCGGAGCTTGCAGTGAGCCGAGATCGCGCCACTGCACTCCAGCCTGGGCGACAGAGCGAGACTCCGTCTCAAAAAAAAAAAACAAAAAACAAAAAACACAATAGTGCAAAAGTGGTAATGCATCCTTTAGAAATCATACTTCAAATATTTGTATTTTCCCAGGCTAGCATATGTAATGAGATTCTCTTGCAATGCTAGGCAGTGGCAGTGAGCCACAGCTCCCAGTCAGCTGTGTGACTGCGAGGGGAAAAAACCATGAGATATTCAACGCTTAGCTACAAAATAGGCTTTGTGTTAGATGATTTTGCTCCACTGTAGGCTAATGTAAGCGTTCGGAGAGCATTTAAGGTAGGCTGGGCCAAACTATGGTGTTTGGCATGTTAGGTGTGTTAAATGTATTTTTGACTTACCATATTTTCAACTTAGGATGGGTTTTTCAGGATGTAACCTTATTCTAAATCTAGGAGCATCTGTATATTATTAAAATTAAGTTCACCTTTTTAATTTTTAAATTTGAGGTAATTACAGAGTCATATGCAGTTGTAAAATATAATACAGAGAAATCTCATATATCCTTTACCCAGTTTTCCTCACTGGTAATATTTTACAAAACAACAGTACAATGACAGAACCATGCAGTTGACATTGATGTAATCCACTGACCTTATTAAGATTTTACCAGTTTTACATGCACTCATTTGTGTGTGTGTGTGTTTAGTTCTATGCATGTGTGTGTTTAGTTCTATGCAATTTAATCATCTTTGTAAATTCATTATGACACGACCACAGTCAGGAATGGAATTCCATCCCAAGGATCTCTGTGCCACAGCCATCCCACTTTCTCCTCTCCTCTCTAACCCCTGGGAATCATTGATCTGTTCTTTATCTATATAATTTTGTCATTTCGAGAGTGTTATAGAAATGGAATCACATAGTATGTAACTTTTGAAATGAGGTTTTGTCACTCAGCAAAATTCTCTTGAGGTTCATTCAAGTTGTGTTATCAATAGTTATTTCCGTTCTATTGTTGAGTAGTATTTCATGTTTCTTTTAACCTTTGTAATGATGACACTAGAAAATTGAAAATTACATACGTAATTTGCATTTCTGGCTTTCGTTGTGTTTCTATTGGACAGCATTGGTTTAAGAGAATGTTTGCTAGAAGTAATTAAAAAGCATATTTCTGTTAAGATTTTCATGGAACTTTAGGTATTCCTGTGTTAAATGGTGTATTTTGTTCTGCTAACTTTAAATTTGGAAATGAGAAAGGGAGCAGTGGCTTTAAAAAAAAATCATTTCAAGAGAGTAAAATTATCTCAGTGTCCCTCCCACATCCCTCCTCCTGCCTTTTTATTTTTTTTTCGGTCAGTTTTTCAGTAAGAAACCCTTTGTATTTCTACCAACAAAAGAAACTTTTCATCAGGTTAGGCAGCAGAGGAGTATCTTGCAACCACTCCCATGGCATTCAGCACACTGGTTTGAGACTAATTAAATGGCTCATATTTATCTGATATTTTCCCCCTTGGGAGCTCCAGAAACTTTTCTCTTTTTCAACTTAAGCTTCAAAAAGAAACCAGCTCAGTTAGCTTATGATGGAGGGAAGAAACAGGACACAGGGACACTTCAGAGCAGATTAGAGCGGAGGTAAAGGAGAATACCATTTTCAATTAAAATTGCCTGGGGAAATTAGGTAGGCAGAGAATAATTACCTGGGTTGGCACACATCCAAGTTTCTGAAACTAAGACCCTGCTTGGATGTTCTGAGGGATCATTGACAACCACAAGTAGCCAAGGACCTTGAAGTTTATGTCTCATCTCAAATGTATTAGAGAGTTCTGGGTACAATGTATGGCTATTTTAAGTCAAATTATATAGCATGAGATGTTCTAACAAAACCCTATAAAAACCAATACCCTTGGGAGGCTGAAGCGGGTGGATCACAAGGTCAGGAGTTCGAGACCAGCCTGGCCATTATGGTGAAACCCCATCTTTACTAAAAATACAAAAATTAGCCTGGCAGTGGTGGCAGGTGCCTGTAGTCCCAGCTACTTGGGAGGCTGAGGCAGGAGAATCGCTTGAACCTGGGAAGGGGAGGTTACAGTGAGCCAAGATCGTACCACTGCACTCCAGCCTAAGAGAAAAAGTGAGACTCCATCTTAAAAAAACAAAACAAAACAAAACCCCAAAAACCAATACCCAAAACAAGCGATACCACAAAGCATCAGATTAAAGGAGATTTCTGTGACAAAATATACATTTCTGTGATCTCAGCTATGCGACCAACAGGACACTGGGGCTGAGATTGAACTGTAGGAGAACATGAAGAGGACTGATTAAAGTACAGTTTTAGTCTCCTACCTCCTTAGGCAACAGGCCCGAGTACATTAACAGTCCTGGGATAGCGTCTTGCAAGTACCAAGAAACATCACTGAGTAAATGTCCTAACACAAGGACTTGTCCAACCTAGTCATGCAAATGAGCCATTGAAAGCAAATCTGCTTTGAATGCAAATGTCAAGATTTAATATTGTATTCCCCACCCCACCTCTACCTCCAGTGACCTATTACTATTATACAACTGCTAAGCACGGTTTCTCAGGGTCTGTCCTACCTGTGGCTGGCGGCGTGTGGTGCCGTACTGCCATTGCTATGGGGGGATAGAATCAATGGAAAAGGTTTCAGGTTATTGAACTATAGATTTTTTCTTTCTCATTACCTAGAGGAGGGCCCACCACCTTCTCCACAATAGGAAAGGGATCCAGTCATGTTTCTTACTTGCTTCTAGTGTTAGGTTTTGCTGTGTTTTCATTGTTTCATAATCTCTCAATTTCAAAATGGTGCGTAGTGGAAGAGGATTTAGAAGGAAGAAAAGAGAGAAAAAGGAATCAATTATATATTTTCTCTTTCCTCTTTCAAAGTAAAACACGGGGGTAGAGGAATACTTGTATTATTTTCTTTTTTAAAGAGATTTTCATAGACTTGCTGAACAAGGCAGCTGCTGGTCTACAGGGTATTTTAATCCAAATTACAGAAATGTACCCCTTTGCAGGGCTGCAGGCCACACTCACCTCTTGGCCATGGACATGAGTTGTATCTGTCTGAGTGCAATGCATGTGTGCTTGGCCACTGTCTTCTGCTGTATCATAGATGCAGAAATAGCCGCTATTTTATACTGTGGAAGCACAGATGGATGTGCAGACAGTTGCCTTAAGAGGACGGGTCCCAGGGCCAGTGTGTCAGGGGTGAATTCCTGCTCCTTTGCTTACCTGTCATATGACTCTGGATGAGTGAGATGACTACTCTGTGCCTCAGTCTGCTCATCTATAACCATTTCTATTTCATAGAGTTTGACGAGATATAATGAGTTAGTATACATAAAACTCTGAGAGTGGTACCTGGACATAGTAATTTCTCATTGATTGGTAGTTATTACTGTTTGCTTCTGACAGTTTTGCTCTCTAATCAAACATGGTTTTGAAGGGAGATTTCTTAAGGATTCTCATTTTTTTAAGTCTTATCTAATAAGCCATGTACTAGTGGATATGTTAAGCAGGATTTTAATTATATTTAAACTTTTACTCTTTTTTTGAGACAGGGTCTTGCTCTGTTGCCTAGGCTGGAGTGCAGTGGTATGATCTCAGCTCACTGCAGCCTTGACTTCCCCGGTTCAAGTAATCTTCCCACCTCAGCCTCCTAAGTAGCTGGGACTACAGGCATGTGCCACCATTTCTGGCTAATTTTCTGTATTTTGTGTAGAGATGGAGTCTCACTGTGTTGACCAGGCTGGTCTCTAACTCCTGGAGTTAAGCAGTCCTCCCACTTTGGCATTCCAAAGTGTTGGGATTACAGGTGTGAGCCACCACACTTGGCCTGCTTTTACTCTAAATATTAGTGTGGTTATGTATATGCTGCCTCTGTGTAACTTCCCAATAACCAAGTCAGTTGAATGAAAGAGCAGTTTAAATCGGTTGACACCATGTACAAAATATAACCTAATTTAATTACAACATTTTGGCCCATGTTATTAATTGGATACTCTGTCCTAAAAAAAACAAAACAAAACAAACAAAACCCAAATTTTTGGTCCTTCTAGGTACTGAGTATGTGTTTGCTGCTTCTTTTAAAGAGTGTCACTTTTCTAGACATCTAGTTTCATAAGGTTTATTTTAAGGTAAAGAAGAGAAACATCTCTCATAGATGTAGAACTTGGTAGAGTACAGATATTCTTTGCGTTAGATATGGAAGCCCAAGAACATTTGGGACCATTGTTAAAAATGTACTGACTGGTTTTATTTAGCCTCTCTACTGGTCAGTTAACTTTTCTTGTGACATAGCTGCAGATTCAAGCCTGAGTTACATAGATGACAAATGCATGCTAAGTTAGGTGTAACAGGCAGAATTCTAAAGTGTCCGTCCAAGACTACTGCCCCTTGGTTTACACTTCCTGTTCGATCCCTAGGAATGTCACTATGATGGGATGTCACTCCTGTGATTAGGTTATGTTGCATGGCACAGTTTACTTTAAGAATAAAAGTTTGTCCTCGGTGGACCCTAAAAGGGGTTGGATTCAAGAGAGAAATGGATTCAGAGAGAAAGATTCCATCAGGGGAGATTCTCAATGACTGGATTTGAAGATGTTGGGGGCCATGTGACAAGGAGTGTGGATGGCATCTAGGAGCTCAGAGTGGCCCCCACAGCCTGAGTGAACTTGTAAGCAGATTATTTCTCTGAGCCTCCAGAAAGGATGAAGCCTAACCAACACCTTGATTTTAGCCTTGTAAGATGCTGAACAGAAAACCCAGCAACTATGTCTGGACTCCTGACCGACAGAGCTATGAGCTAATGAATGTGTGTTGCTTCAAGTCACTACATTTGTGGCAATTTGTTATGCAGCTGTAGAAAACTAAGACATGAAGGAAACTAGGCAAAAGAATGTAGGCTGGAGATTGCAAAGCCATTCCCATTATTTAGAGAAAAATAACACCTATAAAAAACTTGTAATGAACCCCTCTAAAAAGCCCTGTTTTGCGTTGTAGAGCCAGTTACCCACAGTAAATGACAGACAGAGGAGCTGTAAGTTTTCTGGGCAGAGTTTAGATGCTTTCTCAAACTGGCAGTTTTAGACACAGGGAGGGGCAAATGAATGGGTAAAATAGCCCTTTTTCTTGGTGTTTACTGCATGATGGCAAAGAAAAAATGCAGAATAGGAAGTTGGAATCCCCTCCCTTCCATGCTTATACATGTTGCTGATGAGGGCTTTCATTTAAGGATCACTCACTTGGGTGGGTGAGAGGAGAACATAGGTGACGGAGTTGGCTGGGTGGAAGTGCTCTGGAGGGTGGGGGCTGTGGGGACCTGAAAACCCAAGCTTTCTCTGAGGGGACAGATGCCTCTCAGCTGTGGCTGAGTTGTCTGCAGCATTCTGTTGCCAAATCATCCAAATTTCTAAGAGAAGCTAGCAGTCCGGATATTTATGTGTAATCTCTCATTTTTAATATGAATAAGCAGCTAAAACTTTAAAAGATCACCATGGATTCATATAAATATACATGTGGCCATATCAGGCCCATGGACAGCCTCTCTGTGAATGCAGCCTAGAGAATTAGTATATGAGGGCAGTTCCAGAGACTGAGAGAATTGGAGGGTGTGAGTGCCATGAGTTCTAGGAGTTTTGTCTGTTTTTTTCACTGCCATATACTCAAACTGAGAACAGCATCTAGCACACAGTAGGTGCTCAATAAATATTGTAGCGTGAACCTCAGGAAACATAAACATATTAATACCTTACATGAATATATACAATATGATTGCATTGGCAAAACTTGTTTCTAAGATTTGGTTACTTTTAATGTCTAGGCATGGTATGATTTGGGCTAACACAGTGTCCTTTTGGCCCCCTCGCTTTCTTTTCTTAACCTGTGATTCATTTGGGGGCTTTTATGGAAGTCATTAGCTATGGCAGAACAAAGGCATTGATCCCTTTTGTGTTGCTTGGGTGCCTTGCTCCTCTCATCTCATCTCACTCTGACCCTGACTTCTGAGATGAGTCCTAACACCACCTGCATTTTACAGACAGGAGCTGGTTTCGGAAAGGTGAAGACAGTTGCTTGAAACTGCACAGCTGGTAAATGCTAGTGCTCAGCTCTTCTGACTGCCAGGTCTTTGCCCTTCACCTCTGTGCTTGATACTCAGCATGCACTGGAACCAGTCATGTCAGCATCACCTGAGAGCCTGAGCTTCCCACATGCTGAATCTCAGGCCCTCCCTCAGAACTACAGTCAAACAATGTGCATTTTAACCAGATATATTGGTGATTTGTATGTTAAAGTTTGAGAAGCATTGTCCTACCCCACTGGGTTCTAAACTTGGGTTATTGCTGAATCACTTTTATGGATTTGGCCAAACCTGTGTTTTACCTGAACTTATGACTCATCTTTTCCACTTAAATATATTTGCTTAAAAAGAAAATACAACTGTGATAAATAATGATGGTAATGTGGTAACATTACTATTATAAGTAACTGTAAATAATTATAGTTATGTACCCAATAGAAGTTATGTACCCATTCAATAGAAGAATGATTCCATTTTCTATAAATAGAAGGTAAGTGCTAATGTCCATGCACTCTACATTACCTCTCCATGTACCATTGTAAAATATCTGTATTTTAAGATGGTACATGGAAACTGTACCATTAATAATAAAGTGTAATAAACCGTGAAATATCTCTTCATGGACCATTAGTGGGAGTGTGTTCCACTTTGGGAAATAATGCTGTGGTCGATTGTAAAAATGTCCACAAGGTGTTTCCCACTGTACGTTCATGCCTTTGCAATGCGCAGTGCCCCATCAAGAGGTGGGACTATTTCTCTGTGTTTTGAATGTGGGCTTGACTACGTGACTAGTTTTGCCAAATGACATGTTAGCCAATGCGATCCATCGGAGGCTTGGAAAGTACTTGTACTTTGGGGCCTGCCTTCTTGCTTCTCTTGCAAACTTGTGAACACCAAAATAAGTGGCTATTGGTTTAAGCTACAGAAGTTTGAAGTCTTTGTTATATTGCACAAACTCACTGACACAACTGCTTTCTAACATTCTTTTTGCTTGCAAAACAATAATTTCCATGTTCAGTATTAAGTCAGAATAAAATGATCTGTTTTGGTTCAACCTTGCCCAATTATTCTTCACTTTAAAACAAAATCTAAATATTGAATGTCTTGGGGGAGGACATTACGTGCTAGTCTTTTTGTGTTCAGTACCTATATAGATTCACTAAAACAGGCATGGCAATGTCACCTTCAAATATTTGTAGTTTTTTTCCTCCTCTGAGAAATAAAAGCTTCACCCTTGGCTAAAGTTCCCCATTGCTTTGAAATAAGACTTTGTAAAACACTGTGGCATGATTAGTGGTGGTTTACAGTAAAATGTTGGTGTTTTCTTATGGCTTGAAGGCAGTTCCATATATATGCTTTTCTTTTATCAGGATAAAATAAAATTGGGTATTTTCCATCACAAGGAATCCCCTGAAGAATCACAATAAGAATTTTTAATATATATAAATGTTACCACTTACTGTGTTTTCTTGAAGAATGTGCATAAGTGTTTTCTCATTTTTGGAAAAAGCTGACTGATATTCACTGGCAAACTCACTGAAGTATAACCCTTTTTTTAAAGACTGCTTTCATGAAGTATAATTTACATACCATAGAATGCACTCACTTAAAATGTACAATTCAATGGTTTTTAGTGTTAATATATTTGAAGCATTGTGCAACTATCAACACAATCTAACCTTTGAATTTTCATTACCCCAAAAAGAAATCTCATCGTGCTCCTTTAGTCGTAGAGAGCCACTAGTCTGCTTTCTGTTTCTGTGGATTTGCCTGTGCTGGACATTTCATATACATGGGAACATACCGTATGTGGCCTTCATGCTTGGCTTCTCTCCCTTAGCATAATTTTTTTTTTTTTTTTTTTTTTTTAAGACAAAGTCTCACTCTATCACCCAGACTGGAGGGCAGTGGTGCGATCTCGGCTCACTACAAACTCTTGTCTCCCAGGTTCAAGTGGTTCTCTTGCCTCAGTCTCCTGAGTAGCTGGGATCACAGGCGTGCGCCACCACACCCGGCTAATTTTTGTATTTTTAGTAGAGATGGGATTTCACTATGTTGGCTAGGCTGGTCTTGAACTCCTGACCTTAGATGATCTGCCCACCTTGGCTTCCCAAAGTGCTGGGATTATAGGCATGAGCCACCATGCCCAGCCAGCGTAATGTTTTTTTGAAGTTAATTCACATTGTCATGTGTATCTGTGTTGCATTTTTGAATTGCTAGATAATATTCTATTATGTGAACATACTACACGTTTTGTTGATATGTTTTATCAGTTGATGAACATTGGGATTGTTTACAATTGGGCTATTATGAATAATGCTGCTAATATGAAATTTTACATGTAATTTTTATATGGATATATGTTTTCATTTTTTCTTGGGTTCATATCTGGAAGTGGAATTGCTGGGTAATACAGTTACTTCGTTTTTAACCATTTGAGCAACTGCTAGACTGTTTTCCAAAGCAGCTGCATCATTTTACATTTCCACCAGCAGTGTACGAAGGTTCCGATTTCTCTAAATTCTTGTCAACACTTGTTAGGTCTTTTGATTATAGCTTTTCTAGTGGCTGTGAAGCAGTGTCTCATTGTGGCTTTGATTTATATTTCTCTAATGGTTGAGCATCTTTTCATGTATTTGTATATCTTTTTTGGGAAATGTCTATTCAGGTCATTTGCCCATTTTAAAATTGGGTTATTTGTCTTTTTCCTGTCCAGTTCTAAGAGTTCTTACATCCTGGATAAAAATTCTTTATCAGATTTCCTGTTCTGTGCGTTCTCTTTTCACTTTTTTGGCGGTGTACTTTGAAGCACAAAAGTTTTTAAAGAGGTTCGACTTATCTTCTTTTTTCTTTTGTTCTTCATGCTTTTGGTGTCATACCTGAGAAACCATTGTTCTAGCCACAAAAATGGTGTCACCCAAGATCATAAAGATTTCCTCCTATGTTAGATTTACTTTTAAGAATTTTATAGTTTTATTTCTGTGATTCACTTGGAGCTAATTTTTGTCCATGTTGTGAGGTAGGAGCCTATCTTCATTCCTTTGCATGTGAGTATTCAGTTGTCCTGGCACCATGTGTTGAATAGACTGTCTTTCCCCATTGAATGCTCTTGATACCTTTGTTGAATGAAACAGCTTTTGTTTGCGTTCACACTGATACAACTCTGGGATTTGCGATTTTGTTTACCTATTATGGGAAAACAGCTTTCTTCTTTGAAAGACCAAAACATGTGGGGAGATGTATATAAACACCCCAGACACACACACACACACACACACACACACACACACAGCCTCTATCTGTCTCTAACACACACACACTCATGCACACCGTCCCTTCTTTACCAAAGCCCCATGTAATCCCTTCATGACCCAGAATAATAGTATTTGAAAGGAAAAGTTGACATGCTGGAGCCTTCATTCACGTGTTACTACAACTCCAAGTCAGTGGCAATAGTTTGGCTGTGATATGCCAGTAGCTAAATAGTTCATGACAAATTGCTTACACTGCTTAACTTCTTTGTAGTTAAGTATTTCAACACTGGCTTTCCCAAATGTTGCAATATCCTATATATGCCCAGAATTAGAAAGGTTTATGGAACAATGAAGCAGTTTATGTTAGATGGTCACTAGGGAATTAAAGAAGAGAAGGGAAAACATGTGTCCAGTCTCTAAGTCTTTGATTATGAAATGACTTGGGCAGCAAGTGGTTTCTCAAAACGAGGAGCATGGTGTGGCAGGATCATTAATCTAGGAGCTTTTTGGGAACCCGGCCTGTTTCATAGCCTCAGGAGACATAAAAGAGTCGTATAGTTTAATATTCCAGCTCTAGGTAGGCCACCTAATTATTCAGCATTCAACAAAGATTTATTGAGCATCTACTCTGTGCTAGGCATTATGCTAGGTATTGGGGAAATACCTAATGGTTTTCAATAACACATAATCCCTGTCTTCATGGGAGTCCTATCTTCGTATTAAAACATAATTACGAATACAAATGTAATATTGAAAATCTAGTAAATGCCATGGAAGAAGTGGCACTGTAGGGGCTAAACATGGGTGAGGGTGCCTGTGTTTGAATGCCAGCTTTGTGTGATTCTTGAATATTCAACTTCTTCATTCCCTTTTCTATAAAATAAGAGTAATCCCAGTACATACATTTTTGAGTTTTTATGTGGATTATAAATAATGATTCAATCCATGCTTAGACCCAGCCTGCATCATAGTAAATTGTCACTAAATTAGTAAAGTCAGGGTACATGATGCTGTGTATTCCCTAATTCTGTATATTTGAAGTGGGATGTTGCTTTCTGTAGAGACTTTGGAGTGAATTGGCTTTTATTCCATTTTAATTATAAAAATAATTTGCTTCATGGTAAAATATTACATAATAGTTAAGTGTTAGGTTAAAATCAAAGACCCTACCCTTTAAAAATTTCCTTTTGGTACTAGTCCCCTAGAGGGAACTAGAGGTAGCCACACTCAATGTTTCTTGTTTTCCCTCCAGATGCGTTATTTGTGTATAACGATATATGTCTGTGTATTTACATATAGATTAGTGAGGTTTGTCTTAACACATGGGGTCATAGTATCCATATTACTACCCTACCTCAGATTTTTTAAATTAATAAAATTACCTGAGAATTTGTTTCCATGTCTTTTCATATAGGTACAGATTTCCTCTCTTGTTTTGCATGGTGTAGTCTTGTATTATATGAATGTACCAACCTACCTGAGACCTCATTAAAGGACTCTGCTGTAGTCATCTCTATACATAGATTTGACCTTCACAAATTTCAATTCAAACTTTACAGACACAGTTTTCCCAGGTGTCATCAGTTGCTTCTGCCTTCTTACTACATGGAAATGGGCTTCCCCTTACTTTTGTGTACTTATTATTATTATTATTTTTTTGAGATAGAGTTTTACTCTGTTGTCCAGGCTGGAGTGCAGTGGCACGATCTTTGCTCACTGCAACCTCTGCCTCCTGGATTCAAGTGATTCTCTTGCCTCACTCCCGAGTAGCTAGGATTACAGGCATGCACCACCACTCTTGGCTAATTTTTGTATTTTTTGTAGATATGGGGCTTCACCACGTTGACGAGGCTGGTCTTGAACTCCACTCCCAAGGCAAGTGATCTGCTTGCCTCGGCCTCTCAAAGTGTTGGGATTATAGGCATGAGCCACTGCACCTGGCCACTTTTGTGTACTTCTGACAGCACCTGGAACTTTTCCTCCCACTCCACCTCGAAAAGATCCTGAAATCTAGATTTCAGCCAAATCAGAAATCCAGTGTCAAATTCAGAATCAACATAAACAACTTAATAACAAAGACAATACAGAAACATCCATAAAAAAAGACTCTCTTTGCAGATAGATGTAATTCTGCTATAAAAAGAGTTTTTTCCAATTACAGTTCATCTAAGGACATTATACTGCTAATCAGGAAAAGATAATTATATTTACTCTGAGAAGGTTTTAGATAGCCTTGTTGTTCTATTGCTGCTTAATTATTTTAATAGATTAAGATGCTGAGTAGGATATTAGCAGCATTGTAGAGACAGTGTATAAACTCTGTTGGCTGGGTGTAGCAGTAATAATTCTGATATGATGACTGTGTGTCTGTGTCATTTGTTTGCAACTTACGCCATTTTTTTTTGTTTTGTTTTACTGACGTTTTTAAATTTACATATAGATTCTGATTTTGAAGTGCAAAGGATTGTTTTTCTCCATGAAAACTCTAAAAGTCCTTTACATTGATTTGTCTCGTCTGTGTCTGTTTCACAGAGGACACTGCTGCTGTGAGTTTGACGAAGTGGACATCACCTGCATTCGGTCCAGAGCCGCCCGGTGAGTACTTTATAGCCTGTGTGGAGAGTCTTTGGTTGTAGGGTATCCCTTGATCAAATTGCTGTTTATTGATTTATTTATTTTTTGAGACAGAATTATTGCTCTGTCACCCAGGCTGGAGTGCAGTGATGCAATCTTGGCTCACTGCAACCTCTGCCTCCTGGGTTCTAGAACTTTCAGTCTCTAAGATGAATCCCTTCATTCTGGCTGATGCTGCTTCTGAAATGCCTCTCAAAACTGGTTCACAGACATCTTCCTTGATGTGGCAGAGCATTAAGCAGGACCTCCCAGCACTTTCAAGGTTCAAGTTTATTAATTTCACTACTAACCGTGGGCACTTTACCCTTTGCTAGATTTTCTACTTACTCTCTGCTATAGTGTTGCCTGCATTTAGTAAACATCACATGTTTTTAAAGTGATCATTGTCTATAATTCTTTCTGGGGAGAAATGTATGTGACTTGTTTTCAGTCCTGTGCAGATTTTGCTTAAGAAGATTCCGACTGATGTGAAAGATCACAACTGTGCACATTATCAGCAAAAATCCTCCATTTTGGGGGAACTACCAGGGGATGATGTAAATAAATTCTTCCAGTGCTCCCCTAATGGTTCATTTTACAAACCTTTAAAGAAACGTGAAAAGGGGAACTGGAAATATCTTTATATGGCTGATTTGTTTCATTTATAAACTGTAACTTGCCAATACTTGTATTCCAGAGCCAGAATTCTAGTGAATATGAGACACTGTTCTTTTATAATCCCTTGATCAAATTGTTGTTTATTTATGTATTTACTTTTTTTCAGATGGAATTCTCACTCTGTCACCCAGGCTGGAGTGCAGTGGCATAATCTCGGCTCACTGCAACCTCTGCCACCTGGGTTCAAGCAATTCTCCTGCCTCCACCTCCTGAGTAGCATTACAGGCACATACCACCATGCCTGGCTAATTTTTGTATTTTTAGTAGAGATGGAGTGTCACCCTGTTGGTCAGGCTGGTCTCGAACTCCTGACCTCGTGATCTGCCCGCCTCGGCCTCCCAAAGTGCTGGGATAACAAGCATGAACTGCACCTGGCTCAAATTTCTATTTTTTAATTGCTGTTATAAGCAAAGCATTTGGACTATGTATCATTTCTTACCTTCAGGAACAAGAGGTCATTTTATAGCAATGGCATGAACCAGCAACTTTACTGTTCCTCTCAATAGGTCCTACTGGAGGATCTGTTCCTCTGGGCTATTGGCATTTAATGGCAGAGTTTTTTCCTCCAGTGTGTTGCATATCATGTGAGATACTTCATTATCTTTTGGCAGTGACTGTGGCTGATTTTCTTCCGGCCTTTCCATGAGGGGAAGGAAGAATCGCACAACCCGACACTTCTCTAAGTGATCAGTGTTTAATGATGACAAGAGATATCCAGAAAGTAGATTTATTATTGAATGTTCCTATCTATTTTTAGTCAAGTGCACTATCTTTTACTACTCCCCAAGGGTGACTCATAAACCATGTCTTAGTAGGCAAAGAAGAGTTGGGGACTAGGAAGGACTGAATAATTCTCTAGGGACTTTAAATCAGTGTGGACACATCATCTGCTTTTCACTCCTTCGTCACATTAATCTGGACTATCCACTTTCTCTGTGTAAGAGTTGTATTATCCTTAAATAGGTCATTTTTCATCAGCTGTATTTATAAATGGTTCCTGTGACGAATTACATGCTTAGTGAATATAAACACTTGATTCAAGAGTCCAAAAAAAAAGAACCCCAACAGAGCTCAGAAGTTTTGTTAAACATTTTAAGTTCAAAGAAGAAATTCCTCTACATTAAGGAGTATAAATGCTATACATTTAATTTTACAAAGGCTTGGCTGGGCGCTGTGGCTCACGCCTGCAATCCCAGCATTTTGGGAGGTCAGGCGGGCGGATCACGAGGTCAGGAGATTGAGACCATCCTGGCTAACATGGTGAAACCCCGTCTCTACTAAAAATACAAAATATTAGCTGGGCGTGGTGGCGGGCACCTGTAGGCCCAGCTACTTGGGAGGCTGAGGCAGGAGAATGGTGTGAACCTGGGAGGCAGAGCTTTCAGTGAGCTGAGATCCTGCCACTGCACTCCAGCCTGGGCAACAGAGCAAGACTCTGTCTCAAAAAGAAAAAAACAAAAAAAATTTTTACAAAGGCTTTGGATGGCTCCAGATCCTGGGCTGAAGCACAGTACCTGGGCAGTATACTCTCGTTCTCACCCAGTAGGACCTGATTAGACTTGGAGCCCCAGACATCACCTGGTGGTTGATTGCTTATGTTAGTCCTGCCTTCCTTCCAGAGAATCCTTCCATATGTCCCTCATCCTCTTCTAAAAACAAAACCATTTGGCCTCTACTCTAGCATCATTCACTTGCTACATATCTTGAATTGTGAGTTGTTTTTTAAAACACTGAACTAAAATCTGATTCTTCTATAATATCTTCCCATACTCAAAATTGGAAACATCTAGACTCTGGAACCTGAGCATTTCTGGCTTTGTCTTGAAATGCCTGCTTTACTTCCCCATACTTCCAACAGTGAGCAGCTCTGACTCTATGTTAGTTCTAAATGTATTTTTTAAGCCCATTTATATGCAGAGTAGGCATTCAGAATATGTTCATATTCCTATAAAGGCAAAGGTATATTTTGGATCTTGCTTATATGTCACATTCAGTTTAGCTTTTTTTTTTTTTTAGTGTTGGTCAATAAACTCCTACAATAGAAAGTATTTATTTAGAGAACAAAATGACTATTTTTGGATGAATTATCCTCATCCTTGCGTTAAGTGACCTTTGCATTGGGAGCTTTAGATTGGCTCTTGCTGAAGAGGAATGCCTTAGTTTAGTCCAATCAAAAACTGCCTTCAAGTTTCAGGAAAAGAAAGTAAACAACCCTTGATAACTTCTCCCCTATGGTATTTTAGTTTGGAAGATACTCTCTTCTTCTGAAAAACCTACCTAACGTTGGGGGTGCTTTCTTCCTTTTAAATTGTTTTTATTAAATATTCATTATAGACTGGGTGTAGTGGCTCATGCCACCCAGCATTTTGGGAGGCCAAGGGGTGCGGATCACCTGAAGTCAGGAGTTCAAGGCCAGCCTGGCCAACATGATGAAATCCCATCTCTACTAAAAGTACAAAAAAATTTAGCTGGGCATGGTGGCGTATGCCTGTAACCCCAGCTATTTGAGAGGCTGAGACAGGAGAATCGCCTGAACCCAGGAGGTGGAGGTTTGCAGTGAGCCGAGACTGTGCCACTGTAGCCCATCCTGGGTGACAGACGAGACTACATCTCAAAAAATATCTATATTAATTATATGCAGAATTTATAACGTTAGTGTTAGGCATGCAGCTCACCAAACTTAATGTTGTCTTTTCTTTCATTTTGCCTCTACATTAGAGCCTTACTCATCGTCCTGTCTTCTCTTACACCTTGGAGACATAGGTATGTTGTGCCAGCTATTAGTGTATTTTTTCTTGATCTAAGATCTATGGCCTAAGGTTGCTGCAATGCCCTATAGGAATAAGGATACTTCTTATTACCCTGTAAATACTGCAGTTATTTCAAACTCTTGGGTGTTACAGAAGCTCTTACCCATGGTACAACAATAGCAAGCACAAAAACCTGTTGTTTCTTTCACATTTTCTTAGAGCACATTCAGGCATGCCAAGAGTCGTGAGATGAGCTCTCCAGAAGCAGAATGAGAAGAGGATTTCTGCACAAGTGGTTTATCAAGGCAGGGTTCCCAGGAGAAACCAGTGAGTGGAGGAAGGGAAAGGAAAGGGAAGAAGCCAAGCAGGGGGATGATTTAATCTATGTGCCTGCCCCAGCCTGATCCTGGGCCAGAGTTGGGGGAGTGCAGTGGCCAGCTCTGGAACATAATTGCTCCCTAGAGTCTATTCCACTTCAAGGCAGTAGAGCTGGGTTTTTCCACTCCTGCATCAGTCACTGTCTGTGGGCAGTTAAGAGAGGGCTATAAACTTCCAAGCACCTCTGCTCTCTTCATCTGCAGGTGAAGCAGCTTCGGTGGTTGAAGAGGGTTTTTCTTAAGAAATCCTGGTACCATCCCTTAGCAGCAAAGCACACAAAAGTTGGGAAAGGGCACACAAGACCATTAAAGGAACCCAGTGTTATCTGGGCAGGACACTAGAGTGTCTGCTTTACCAATCCACGTTCCATCTTCCTCCCTTCCTTACTCCTGTGGGCACAGTTTTAATCTTTAGCCCATTTCCTGGTGTAGGTTAAGCACTTTCAGTGGCTACATAGATTCTTTTTCCTCCTCTGAAAATGGAGTGAGCTACTGCTTCAAAGAGCTAAGTCCTAAAGTAATTGCAGTGTTGGGAGACACCTAGGTAATTTTCAGTGAGTAGAATTTCTACATATATTAGAGTTTTAGAAATAGAAAACCTGACATTTCAAAGCTTTCCTTAGTAAAATCATGGATAATGATTCCAGTGCTCTGAAAGAAGAGGTGAGGATGTCATGTGATTGTATGATTGGAGATTAGTCTTACTAGAAACATTTCCAAGCACACATGTTAACTTTATTATTCTTCATTCTCATCTCTTTTAGCCATCCTTTATTTTATTTCCTAATAGTTCACCTTTGCCTTTGAAAGTATTTTCTTTTCATAAGCCTTTAAGGGAAATATATAGTGTTTCTTGGGCACCTTCTATTTTTTTATTTATTTTATTTTATTTAACAGGGTCTGGTTCTGTTGCCTAGGCTGGAGTACAGTGGCTTGACATAGCTCATTGCAGCCTGGAACTCCTGGGCTCAAGTGATCCTCCTTCCTCAGCCTCCTAAGAAGCTGGGACTACAAGTATGCACCACCATACCTGGCTAATTTGTAAAAATTTTTTTGTAGAGATGGAGTCTGGCTATGTTGATGAGGCTGGTTTGGAATTCCTGGCCTCAAGTGATCCTTCCAACTTAGCCTTCCAAAGTGCCGGTGTGACAGGCATGAGCTACTGTGCCCAGCCCTCTTGGGTGCCTTCAATTCAGTATAGCACAAAATTTCATGATTGTTCATCTGATGTCCTAGACCAGCCAGCACTGTCCAATAGAAATATTATGTGAACAACATAGGATGTTTTGAATTTTCTTGTAGCTTCATTAAAACAGCAAAAAGAAAGAGGTTACAGCAACCTAAACTGGAGGCTGGAATGTCCAGAATCACAGGTGAAATTAATTTTAGTTACATATTTAACTTAGCATATCCAAATAATTATTTCAACATTTAATCAATGTAAATATTATGGAGGTTTTACCTTTTATTGTCTACTGAATATTTTGTACTTAAAACAGAGCTCAAGACTAGCCATACTTCAGTGCTCAAAAGCAACATTTGACTCGTGGTACCATATTGGCCAGTGCAACTTTAGAATATTATAGAGAAACTCTGGTAAAAGGCTTTATTCTCTTTGAATACGACTCTTAGTCAATGCTCCTGAATCTCCCAGCTTGGTAACACTACTCAGTAAGGAAGCGAGGCAGCACTGTGGTCCAGAGAGAGTGAGCTGAACTGTCCTTGAGGTGCTATTGCTACTTCCATTTTTGGATTTAGTGCCCTGTTGTACATGAATTAGGATCAAAACGTTTAGGTTTGGCAGCCCAGATGTCACTGATAACCTTCAAAGGTTACTTTTAGAAGATAGTGGGCCTTGAATGGAGAGTAGAAAGTAGAAAAATTTTAAAGAGGAAAGGGAAGGGTATTTCAATGGGAAAAAAAATCTGTATATGTATGTAGTGTGTTTTGGGGGAGGATTCTAGAAAAGTTTGGTTATAATACTTTTATGCAAACTCATGGGGCAGGAGTGTTACATATACAACGAGAAATGTATAGTTGGTGGTCAAACTGATACCAGGCTCAAAGAGTCGAATTTTGCAGTATATGAAATGAGATATCACCATGATATAGTGTGTATGTTAGGACCTATTCTGGTTATTTATTGTTGTGTAAGAAGTCACTTAAAGATATAGTGGCTGCAAACAGCAGCAGTCACCTTTTTACTTCTCACTTTTTCTGTGGTCAGGAGTTATGGAAGGGCCCAGCTGTGCATTTCTGGCTTGGGTTCTCTCATGCAGTTGCAGTCAGGTGGCAGCTGATGCTAGAAGAGCAGGCAGCTGGTATGGCTCAGCATTTATTCCTCTTCACCCAGTCTCATGTGGTCCTTTCTGTACAGTCTCTCTTCATGAGCAGCTTTATCCTCATAGCATGGCAGCTTGAGGGCAGGGGGACAGCCTGCCTGGGCTTCAGTGTGATTATTCTGTCCGATCAGGTGGAAGCGGCATTGCTTTATGACTTGGCCTTGGAAGTTATGCATGGTCACCTCCATCACGTTACAGTAGTCCTCTCTTATCTGTAGGGGTTACATTCCAAGACCCACAGTAGATGCTTGAAAGTGTGTTTAGTACCGAAGTCTATATATGTTATGTTTTTTTCTATCTGATAATCAAGATAACTACTAGTGGCCAATGAGTGGGTAGCTAGAGTGTACAGCATGGATAAGCTAGACAAAAGGATGCTTCTGGATGGGAGAAATTGCATCGTATTCCTCGGAATGGTACACAATTTAAAGCTTATGAATTATCTCGGGAATTTTCCATTTTGTATTTTTGGACTGTGGTTGACCTTGGGTACCTGAAACCATGGAAAGCAAAATAGCACCTGCCCAGTTTCAAAGGGAGGAGACTTATGAGTTCAACTCTCAGAGACAGGAGTGTTGAAGTCACAATGTGCGAAGATAGTGATGCAGCTATTTTTGGGCAATATCATCTGCCTCAGGGACCCTCTCCATTGCCACTCCTGTATGTGTCTTGCTCTCTTGAGCTGTGCTCTGTATGAACACAGCTTTCATTCCCGAGCAGTCTTCTGTACAGTGGCTCTGTCTTCTTTCCTTACCCAGTAAGCTGAACTCGGCAGCCCTTAACAAAATGTAAAGTCTTCTGCTTAGGCACTGAATGGCCAACCCTGGCCCTCCGTTTGTTTTTCATTATCTTCCCTTCTTTATTGTTAGAGGCCTTCCAAAGCAGTGGGCAAACACCAACCCCAGCTGTTCTCCTCTCATTTTTTAATTTGTGGAGGAATTGAGAGAGAGGAGAGAGAAAGAGCAAAAACAAAAAGGAGGAAGAATTTTCTAACCCCTTACCGGTCTTACTGAAAAGACTTGTCTTACCTCTTCCACCTAAGGATGTCATCTCCAGAAGACAGAATTCTTCAGTTTGGCCAACTGCCAGGTTTTTCTTACCATCTTTCCATTTCTAGGGTGATTCTTTCGCTCTGTCTCTTGCTCTCCCTGGCCAACTGGGTTTCTCCTCCCAAGGTGATTAGAAGGAAAGAAGAAAAGCATGGGGCCAACACCAAGACCTTTGAGAGAGAACTTTCCTAACAGTTGCTAAGCTCAACATTCTGCCAAATACTGTTCCCCCTGTTTTCTAGGAAAATCCCTCTCCTTTGCCAGAATCTCGTCTTTACCTCAACATGGGCTCTGAAACTAGGTGCATAGTGAGCACTGAGTTGCTTTCTTTTCCCTCCATTCTTTTGTGAAGTCATGGCTTTCAAATGGAAAAGATTGAAATGCCAGCTGTGTGAGAGTTTAGGTGAAGCATGCTGAGTTCTGTAACTTATTTCCTATGAAATGGATTCAAAAGAGCTGATGGATGGATAGTCTGATGAATGACGGGCTAGATATTCAAAAAAGCTAGTAGCATAAGGTGTTCATTGTAGAATCTAGCTGGTAAGTATATGGGTATACTACCCTTATATATCACATAGTATATACATATGCTGTATAAATATACATAATATTAATTTTTTTCAACTTTTTAGAAGAAAATGTTAGAGAAGAGAAGCATTAACCATAAATTATAGTAATGGGATACATTTGAAAACAAAATATTCGTTTTCTACTTAACAAATGCTTAAGGCTTGTCCTGGTTTTCAGTTGAACTTTTTAAAAGGCTGTATTAGCATTGTTAAATGTTCTACCTTCAGTTTACCTTCAAGGTTTGAGGGAGCTGGAAAACATCTAACAGTCCAGTCTAGAAAAATAGTCTAAAATTCTAGCTATTGCCCTTAGATTTTGTAGTTTCTTTAAGCTTGCCACATATTGCTTGTGAGTATGCTATTGAAGTCATTATGATATTATGGTTGTCTTTCTGTGTCATTTCCTAAGGGCCTTTGTGGTGGTAATAATAAGAACTTCTTATTCCAAAGATAGGATTTCTTGTCTCCTCACCTGTTCCACACACTCCCATGTTAAATTGGGCATTCTGAATCTTTTCCAGAACTGAAATATGGATTTTTCCCCCTACATTGGGAATGTTTGCTTTGTTTTGTCTGCTTCTATAAGAGAGAGGGGAAAATATAAATCCAATTCAGCTCCCTGGATTATTTTTTGATATATCAATAAAATGTTTAAAGTCATTGGAAACTCTTGCATTTGAAAAGTTCTTAACTATTATACTTTTCTGAAATGAAAAGAAGAGCAGGTATCTTGTCTTTGCTGTCCTCAGGTGGGAAAGGGCAGCTTGCTGAGGACTGAAGACTAAAATAAACCCTCCCAGGAGAGGAACCAGCCGGTGACCTTGGGCTGCAACCACCTTGCAGATCAGCTGCTTCATTCCTTTCCATATTTTGTGGCCTGTGGGGGGAATCAAGTGTCACAAAAGCAGGAAGAGAGCAGTTTGAGGAAGACTGCAGAGGCGCTGCTGGTAAAAGTGCTGACATGATCTCCTGACCCTTTCCGTTTAGCTGGAGGACTGGTGGTTTTACAGCGACCATTCAGGTAGCTGGGAGGAAGCAATCCTCCTGTGAAAAATAAGCTGTAAGAAACTGTTGCAACAGTTGTGTTTTCTTTTTTATTTATTTTTATTTTTTATACTCCCCACGTAATAATAAAGCGGTCTAGAATTTGGATAGATGTTAGATTTTTGCTTTGGAGATATGTTAAAGAGCCCATACCGAGCTAATAGAAAAGTAGAAGTTAACCCACTACTCTGAGCAAGTAGAAGTTTATTGAAAAACTGAATGATGGCTCTTGGTGATTTTTAAATTTGTCACCTGGCTGGATACATCACAGTGTGGTGGGAAGAATGTGAGCTCTGAAACCTGGGACCTGGGTTGTCCCACCTGTAGAATGAGCACAGTATCACCTTTTTCATTGGTTTTGGAAGTATTGACGGGGGATGGTGAATATATAGGACTTTTCTTATTGCAGATACTCAGAATCTTCATCCCCATTTTCCTTCCTTTCCTATAGATGTTGACATTATAAAACAAGACTGTTTCATGAGGCTCAGAACTAATTTCTAGTGAACTCACTTATTTCTCCTCCTCTGTGGGCTTTTGCTCTTTCTTCTGTACAAGTAGAAGGGAATTAAGAGTCTGCAAGGCACTGGTGTTGAGAAGCTCGGGGTATCACATTATTCTCACTTTGGGACCCTTTTCCTACCTAATGGTGCTCTGACTTTACACAGTGACATTTCTGTGGATTCTAATCATTTTACCTTCCCATTAGCAACAGCAAGTGTTCTGATTTCTTCCCATCCTCACCAACATTTATTTTCTGTTTTTCTTTTTTTTTTTTTTTTTTTTTTTTTTTTAAATTAGAGCTTTCTTAGTGGGTAAGAAATGGTACCTCCTTGTGGTTTTGCTTTATGTTCCCTAATGACCGATGCTATTGTTCACCTTTTCACTTGCTTGTTGATCATTTATATCTCTTTTCTGCCCTTTGCCCATTTTTTAAGTGGGTTGTCTCCTTTTTTGTTGTTGTTGAGTTAGTTATAGGAGTTTTTTTATATGTACTGGGCACTTGATCCTTTTCAGATATATGACTTGAAGATATTTTCTCCCATTCTATAGGCTGTCTTTTCATTTTCTTGATAACATCTTTTGATACACAAAAGTTTTTAATTTTGACGAAGTCAAATTTATCTATTTTTTCTTTTTTCTCTCACTTTTCTTGTCATATGTAAGATCCATTCATATTTTGTTGTTATATTTAAGAATCCAAGTTTATGAACAGTTACCCTAAGATTTACACCCTCTGTTTTCTTCTATCAGTTTTATGATTTTTAGCTCTTATATTTAAGTCATAGCACCATCCTGAATATGATGTGAGGTAGGGGTCTAATTTCATTCATTTGCATATAGATATCCAGTTGTCCCAGCACCATTTATTGAAGAAAGTATTCTTTCCAAGATTGAATCATCTTGGCACCCTTGTCAGGAGTCTATTGGCTGTAGATTTGTGGGTTTATTTCTTGATTCTCAATTCCATTGCGTTGCTCTATATGCCTGTACTTATGTCAGTGACACACTTGTGTTTATTACTGTGTCTTTTGTAGTAAGTTTTGAATTCAGGACATGTGAGTCCTCCAGCTTTGTTCTTTTCCATTATTATTTTGGCTACTTGGGGCTCCTCTTGAAGGAAGAGTTTTATTTTATAAATAAAAATGTAATACTTTTCTTATTGTTTTGTCCTGTAGTGATTTTTCAACTATGGTATTATAGCTCAGGAGAAAGCAGCAACTCCAGTGAATAATCATGTGATTGCATATGGGGTTATTATAGGCATGCTACAATCCAAGGGCTTCTCTTACTTAAAGTTTTACATTCTAGAAGGCCTGGAAATCTTGATGAGAACTGCATCAGTGGTATTCAGAGCAAAACCAATGCACAGACTGCTAAGTTAAAGCTGCTTGTTAGAATTCCAAGGGGCCATATTCCAGCAGCCTTTTGGAAAAGAGCAAATGTACGAGCTTCTCATTTGCAGTGATAACTAGACATTGTCCTGATTTATGCATATGTTTGCCTGTACTAGTTATTGTCTTCAATTATAGAAGCAATTTTGAAAACAACTTTCTCTTATGTAAAAGAAAGCTGTGATACAGCATCAAAATCAGGAAAAAATCAGAATTGTGTTGAAAGAGTAAGGAAGAAGGCAGGTGATTTTGCTGGGATGAGTCACATTTGTTTCCAATATGTTTGACCTCTAGACCGTTCCTTTTTGAGTAGAAGAGGCGATGTAGGATTTTCCTTTTGGAAAGAACTTTTAGCTGTGAATCCTCAGCAACTGCTCTTTAAACACTTCCAGATGGTCTTTAGAGTCCTCATCTAATGGAAGCTGAGAGATTGTTCTTGGGGGTTAGGAGGTGGGGATAGAAAACTGCTTTAACTACTGGATACCTTGACAATGGGAAACTATAAGAAGGAGACACATGTGTTTTTCAGCTGACCCTCATCAAAATACAATTAGAAGTAGGTACATATGTGTGTTTTTGTGTATATGTGTGTTTATGTGGGCATGCATTAGACACTCGTGAGCCCAGAGCACTGAGTGAAAGACTTCAGTAACTATAATGGGAGAACTTCTTGGATTAGACAAACTAAAGGAGGTAGGAAGAAATGGGCTAGGGCAGAAGGCCCAGGGCCATCTTCGTGGGTAGAGGAGGTTGACTTCCGGGCCCATGTGTAGCCTCCTGAAGCTGAGATGGAGAGAATGCTGAGAAGCAGATTCCTAAGAGGCAGCGGATATCAACAGGCATGACTCAGGGGCCAGCCAGAACTCACCACTAAGGTCCTTGGTCTTCACAGTTTGACAGGAGCTTTTGGCATCGCTGTGAGGATAACATTCTCATCTGGTGCAAACAACAAAATAAAACAAACCCCATGGTCTTAGAGAGTGCCTAAGACATAGTGAGTATTTAACAAATGATAGCTATTATTTTTGTTTAATATACAAATAGAGTGATTCTTAAAGGTCATCTCATAAAGCAGCCTTTTTTAAGGATCTCCTGAGGAAGTGTGGACTACAGTCTCCTGTCTGATTCATCCACTGTGAGAGTTTGTTGCCCTACGGGAGTGGAAGGACTAGCAACAGTAAAATCACATTAAATGGGTACAGAATGAAGCTCCTTTCACTGGATGTGTGCTTTCGGATCTATTATAAATGTGAGTAGTTGTCATTTTTTAGCCACTAAAATTGATTCAGAAATTCTGCAAACAAAGGAAGGATTTTAGGATGCAGTGCAGCCAGCAAAAGGCCACACGTCCCCTGCTTGTGCTCAGTGCCTTTCATGGAGGTTATCATGCAGTGTGGAAGGTCAGTAACCAAGTGCATGCTGCAGGGAGAAATACCAAACTGTCAACAGGGATTCCCTCTCAAGGTGGCATTGGAGGTGGAAGTTTTACTTCTTTGTTTTATGTTTTCTCAAGATGTGGTGAACTTATTTTTTTTTTATTTGGTACCTTTTAATACATCTAAAAACAGTTTTTACAACAAATCTGGGTTATTTGTGTTTAAAACTTTTTTTCTTCAAATTTGATTTTAAATTCAGGGGTCCATGTGCAGGGTGTGCAGGTTTGTTGCATAGGTAAACATGTTTCATGGTGGTTTGCTGCACAGGTCATCCCATCACCTAGGTATTAAAGCCCAGCATCTATTAGCTATTCTTCCTGATGCTCTCCCTCCCCTTACTCCCTGCCCCCTAACATTTTTTTTTTAAGATTAAAAAGGAATTATCAGAGTGATTATCAGGGAAAAAAGCTGGGAAATATATTACACTTTTTTTTTTTTTCCCCACAGGTAGTGAAAATCAGCTAGGGCTGATAACAAAATACCATAGATTGGATGGCCTAAACCCACAGTTCTAGAGGCCAGAAATCCAAGATCAGGGTGTTGTCAGGTGCAGCTTCTTCTGTGGCCTTTCTCCTTGGCTTGCAGATGGCTGCTTTCTCTCTTTGTCCTCATGTGGTGTTTGCAGTGTGCACTCACATTCCTGATGCCTCTTTTTGTGTCCAAATTTCCTCTTCTTATAAAAACACCAATCACACTGGATTTGGGCCCACCCAAACAACCTCATTCTAACTTAATAACCTCTTTAAAGATACAGCCAAATACAAATACAATCATGTTCTGAGGTACTTGGGGGCTAAGACTTCAACATATGAAATTTGAGGGCAGTGGGGGCTATAATTTTGTCCATAATAAGCAGTATAGGGATAAAGGAGAACATAGATAAAGGAGGAACTAAGAACCAGAAAAGTGGGTCAAAGTTCAGGGCCATGAAGTTAAGAAAAAGTTTTAGGAGGGGAATCTGTAGACTGATAATGGGAAAGAAAGGATTTCCCTGACTGACCAGTGTCTCAGTTAGCTTTCACAAGATAACAAACTACCCTCAAAATTTAGTGGCTTAAAACAGTAGCCCCTCATTTAGCTCCCAATTCAGTGGGTCAGCAATTTAGGCTGGCCTTGATTGGGAAGTTCTTTTGGTCTCCATTGGGCTCTCTTATGGGTCTCTGGCCAACAGCCAAGTATGCCGAGGGCTGGGTGGTGTAGGGTGGTCTTAGCTGGCATGGCTTATTTCTTCTCCGTGTGTCTCTTGCCTTCCTGCAGAGTAGTTTGGGCTTGTTCACATGACAGCAGCAAAGTACCCAGAGTACGAGAGGAAAACCATGCCATAATTTCTGCCACAATTCTATTGGCCAAGGCAAGTTACAGGCCAGCCCAGAGATTCAAGAGGTGAAGAAATAGACCTTTTTAGGTGATGACTTTAGGAGACAAGGATTGTTTGACTGCCAAGTCCTGTGGCCTGTTATATTTTATATTAATAACAGACTTTGCTTATATCATGTATCAGAAAATAATAATCTGGAAAGGAATTACAAGTGTATTTATTTATGGGTGGTAGTTCTTTATTCCCAAATTTGGAGACATAGTTTAATCAGAACATTTCTTACAGTGCTGGTTGTCTTTTATTTTCCTGTGTTGCTTTGTCATCCAGAACACTGGGAGAGATCCTAGGAGAACTCTGGGTGATAGTTTCCATTTTCAGAAGTCTGGGTGATAGTTCCCTTTTCTTCCCATATCCTACTTTGAATGAAGCCTCCATGGATGAGGTGGCCCAGGGGAAACCTCCAGCTATTATCTTGTGGGGTCAGGTCTTATGAGACTCTTATAGGAGAACTGGGTCTTTGGGGTCTTGTGTAGGGAGGTAACTTAAGAAAATTCAGCCATAACACCTTATACAGGAGATTATGCTGCATATAAACCCTCTTGGAGAGAGCTGCCACCTTCTTGCCATATTCGCTAGTCTTTGGTATCCACATGGGGCTCTGTTAAGGGAGTCCCCCCCATCTAATTAGTTCAGGTGTTATATAAAAAATGATGTATATAGCAGTGCTCCTTAGCCTCGTTGTGGGATAGTGCACTGAATTTCTGTGGAGATGGGGAAGAACATATTAGCATTTTATAGGGCAGAGAGAGGAAACTTGTGTGTAGAGTCTGAAAATTTCAGTATTAAAGTTTTATATTTGGAAAGCAATCATAAAAATTTTAGTACATTTACATAAAAAACATCTTGGCAGATTCTTATATAGTTAAACATATACTTACCATATGACTCCAGCAATTTTACTTCCAGGTTTTGTTTCCCAAGAGAATGAAAACTTACATCCACACAAAGACTTGTAAATGTATGTTCATGGCAGCTTTAGTCATAATAGCAAAAACTGGAAACAACCAATTTTCCACCAACAGGTGATGGATAAAAAAGTTATGATGTATGCATGCAGTGGAGTACTGCTTAGCAATAAAAAAGCAACAGGTTGTTGATACAAACAGCAACTTGGATGAACCTAAAAAACATTCTGCTGGGCGAAAGAGGCACCTCACAAAAGAATAAATGCTGTGTCATTTAATTTATAGAATGTTCTAGAATAGGCAGATCTAATCCATAGTGATAGAAAGCAGATCAGTGGTTGCTTATATCTGGCATGTGTGTATTGAAGGGGGGTGATGACAAAAGAGTCCAAAGAAACTTTTGGGTTGATGGACAAGGCTCTAAGATCTTGATTGTGCTGCTAGCTAGCATAGGTACATTTTATTGCATATAACACATACCTTAATAAGTTTTGCAATTTGGGAGGAATTGCCCGTGTTTCTTGTAATACAAGACATCATTACCCTAGAACAATGTGAAATCTTTATGATCATCAAAAGGGAACATGGGTTTAATTAAAGATTAAAGCTTTGATCTACCTTTAGGGATTATTTATTTGTCTCTAAATTGTCTATTGTTGAAAACGGTGGGCAGGAATAAGCAAGAAAACCATTTAGAGTCTCATCATGTTATATACCTGGCTCATGTGTCTAAGCCAATATCTTCTAAATTAAAACCAAATTTTAGGAATTCTTCAACAGAAGTATGGAAACTTCACTTATTTAGTTGAATTATGGTAGCTACAGCTGGGTAAATTTCGCAGGTCATTTTCAACATTTGATGCAGTGCAAAGGACTAAATATCAGGTTTATGATTTATAGATCATATGTTTATGTCAATCAAAGAGTTATTTCTTTGATGAAAACTGAGTGGTAAAAGTAGGCAAATTTTTATGTGTGCTTTGTGAGTTCTGTAAGAGACAAAAGTAAATAAGAACAGGAGAAAAATAGTCCCTTAGAACTATCTGGGAGCATCCAATCTAGTCATGCAGAACTTGCTGCTAAAATCCTATTTTGTCCTGTTCACTCTCCGATAGTTTAAAAGATAAAGCTGATATGCAGCCATAAAAAAAAAGGATGAGTTTGTGTCCTTTGTAGGGACATGGATGCAGCTGGAAACTATCATTCTCAGCAAACTATCGCAAGAGCAGAAAACCAAACACCGCCATGTTCTCACTCATAGGTGGGAACTGAACAATGAGATCACTTGGACTCGGGAAGGGGAACATCATACACCGGGGCCTATCATGGGGAGCGGGGAGGGGGGAGGGATTGCATTGGGAGTTATACCTGATGTAAATGACGAGTTTCTGGGTGCTGACGAGTTGATGGGTGCAGCACACCAACATGGCACAAGTATACATATGTAACAAACCTGCACGTTATGCACATGTACCCTAGAACTTAAAGTATTAAAAAAAAAAAAAAAAAGAATGACCATTAACAAAGAATGGTTAAGGAAACCAACAAGTTGTTAAACAATAATTATTATTTTCTTAAGATGTGAATTAAATTTTAATTAAAGGGACATTCCTGATTAAAAAAAAAAAAGATAAAGCTGAGAGGAAAAATATGTTTGTAATATGTTTATTTGGGTTGAATGCTTGATGTAACTTAGTAAGAGCAACTTCTTTGCTTTTAGCATCAAAGAGTTTATTAATTCCCAGATGTCATTCATTCCCCATAGTGCTAGAGACAGTGATTTATATTGTCAAAGTCTGGCAATGCCAAAATGGAAGCAGATTTTGTTTTACTTCTTAAGCCAAATTATAGTCTAGTTGAAATTACTCAAATGTATCTCATTTTAGTTTCATTTTGATAATCCAAAAATGAGTTTCAGATTTCATCTTCTAAATGTTTTAATGTTAAATGATAATGATGCTGACGTAAAAAAATTTTGTCTCCCTCCTCATTAGTGTTTGCTAAATAGTCACTTTTTTGTATTTTTTTCCTATCATTTGTTCATTCATTTAGCAAATATTTATTGAGTGTCTACCATGCACCAAGCACTGTTCTAAACACTTGGAAGGGAGCAATGAACAAAGACACATCCATGCTCTCATAAAGGAATATTTTCTAATAGAGGGAAATAGATAATAAATAAGTAAACACGTGAAAGAACAGGATAATTTCATGTAGTGATAAACAGTAAGAAAATCAAAGGAATTGGTATGGTAGAGGCTATGGTAGGATAGGTGATTCATTTGGATTTATGGTCAAAGAAGATTGTACTATGAAGGTGATGTTTGAGCTTAGATCCAAATGATGAAAAAGAGCCGGGAATGTGAAGAACTAAGAGTAGAACTTTCTAGATGGAGGGAACAGCAAGTAAGGTTGCTTGTAAGTAAGGTTGCAAGTAAGTGTGAGATGAACTTATGTTCAACTAACAGTGGCCAGTGGGGAGCAAGTGGTAGATTAAGTCAAAGGGGTAGACAGCAATTTGATGCTTAATCACCTTTAGACTCGTAGGGAGGAGTTTTTAAAATTGCTGATATTTCTTGTTTGTTTTAAATGGAATGGGAATTTATTGATAGGTATACTCTGATTTCTATCTTAGAAAATCACCGTTGTAGTGGAAAATGAATTGGGAGTGTACAGTTGGAGATAAACTGGAAGCAGAAAAGCCAGTTAGGTAGCTATTGGATTAACACAACAGTAAAGGCTTATACCTAAGTGCTGGAGGTGGTGATGTAGAGAAAATAAGCAAGTTTGGGAACTATTTTCAAGGCACGTCAGTAGCAGATGAGTTGGATGCAGACAGTGAGGTGAATAAAAAAAGGCACTGAGGATGACTCCCAGGGTGCCAGATTGAACAATAGGTAGGAAATTTACTGAGATGGAAAAGACTAGAGGAAAAATATGAATAAGAAAATCAAATGTTCTACTTTAAACTTTAAAGCTTTATATGCTTATTGAGTGTTTGAGTGGAAATGGCAAGTAAGCAGTTGGATATATGTGTCTGGAGCAGTCAGATCTATGAGAGCTAGGGATGCAGAGGTGAATAATGGAAATAGAGATGGCCTCTAAAGCTTTGGGGCCAACTGTAATCACCTAGAAAGAGAAAATACATAGAGGTGGGTCACTCAAACATGCAGAGGTTAAGCAAACCAAAAAAGATTAGGATTGTGGACAAGTGGTGGGTGAGGTCAGGAAAACCTTGGAGAGTGTAGAATCACTGTCACTAAGAAAGAGAAAGTTTCAAGAAGGAGAGAGTGGTCCATTGGGTCAAATGTCCAAGATGATTGATGGAGTCAGAAAAGTGATGGCTGAATTTCACAACCTGGAGATCATTGAGGGCCTTGATGAGAGGAAAGAAGAATTGTAATTGGATTGGCCTGAGGAAAAGACGGTAAGGAACCAAAATCTTCATAGGTTGACACTTGTAAGATGTTGGGTTGGGGTAATTTTATCATTGAAAAAGGGCATAGGAAAAAGACGCTTGTTTCTTTGAGGTTACTATATGACATAATCATTTTAGAAAGAAGTGTAAATATCTAAAGAAGGATTACTGGACAATGCTTGAGTGTTCACTTGAGATTTGTCCTCATGTGTTAAAAATAAAGAACAGTTTGTTTGGCCATCAGTTTTCTCCAGCCAAACTCCATTACTGCAGTTGCTTAGTAGAGAATGAAGTGTAACCATGTTTGGTGAATTAGCAAAGCAAGTATTCTGGAAAGAGAATGAGGCAAGGGAGTGAAGAGTGATTGTAAGAAATGATGGACAATGGAATATAGGATGAGTGAGAAGGAAAGGGACACCTGAGGACTGTGATGGATAATGAAAGTGTGGTAGGGTCAGTGGAGTGTAGGCCTCAGATTGGTCATTATTGGACTTGGAGTTCTAATAGAGAAGAGGACGAACATTGGGCAAGGAAGGGGTGCTTGCATCTGATTTTGAAAGCAAGTACAGTTGCTGGTGATGATGATGTCAAGCAAATGCACATTGGCATGGCTGACTGAAGTTGAGTGGACAAATATACAATTGGAAGTTAAAAAGTCAAGAGTGTTGACCTCACCTTTACTCCTGTTAGGCCATAAATGTTAAAATGTATTGATCCATAGTACTTTAGAAAAATATGTAATAGTGTCTAAGTTCCCTTTGACTGTGGTTGATGTAAACGGACTCTTTTTCTGTAGTGGACAACAAACTATACATATTGTAGCCTCAGGCATTCAGAAAGACTGGTCTCTTTCCAAATCCCACTTTCAGAAATCTCAGAGAAGACAGTGACTGGCTCAGCATTGATTGTGAGGCCTACGCAGGAGCAGTCAGCTCTCACTGGCAAAGTTCTCAGACGTAGAAGTGGGTGGGTTGTTAGGCAGATAATCCTGTAAATGCCCCCTGCAGGCACCAGCTGGTTTACATCATTAAATGAGTAAGAAAGGCTTGGGCTTGCAAGACACACTTCATGAACCAACTCTTATTGAAGAGGGATGAATGTAATTTAAGCTCCACAGTCATTGTTTTTGGCATCTTCACGAGTGGTCTGGATTTTGTTATTAACTTACCTTTCCGGTTTAGCTCAGCAGGAAACTCAGCAGGCTGTGATTATCTTTATCTATTCTAGGCCAGATATCTTTGTTGCCTAGATGCCTTGGCTTGTCTGTGATTTGTTTGTTTATAAGAGTTGAACAAATCATAAGGGGATAGCTTATTGGATATTCAGGAAGTGAATGCACCCAGGTAACCTGATAAAGAAACAGGACATTCCCAATATGTGGGATCCCCCTTCAGGACTTTCCGTGATCACCATCCCTTCCCCAAGCAAAATCTCTTTCTTGACTTTTTATACCTTAGATTAATTTTGTCTCTTGATGTCTCGATGTTTGTACAGGAAAATCTGCTTATGGTAAGCAGGTATTCTGGCACAGATAAAACCAAGAATGTTTAAGTGACCTATAGGTTAGTGCTTCCTCCAAGGCCTGAAATCCTTGCTGCTCTCCACCCCTCCAACCCTGCCAACCCCTGCCTTCCAGAACAAGGAATAATAACCTTCTAGCATAAAGAATGACTTTACCCTCAAAGTCTGCTGGTAATTATGTAATGATATAAATTGACAGGACACAAGATATTTTCAGGCCTTTCCTTTTGTGTGAATTTGTGTGTTTTTTTGTTTGTTTGTTTGTTTTTGCAAATATGACTCCCAGAAACATTCATATCAAGAGTCCTGCAGAGAAGAGCCTACTTAGACTAAGCCTAATTGCACAAGGCAGTGTTTAATCTTTCGTGTGTGTGTCTGTAATGGAGACCTCTCTCCTGATAATGGTAACAGATGCTGATTTTTAAGTGCTCTCTGTCCTTCTGCAACAGATCAGTGCTTGGAGATGTCAGACACCAAGGCAGGGCTTTCCTGGACTCATTTTGGACTGATGGGAGAGGCACTTATTCCAGACAAGCTGGAGCATTCTACATGAGTTTCTATGGAAACTAACAATGTCAGATGAGATCAACAGCTGAATGCTATTTCATCCAAAGGCAGCTTAGGTTATGTGATTTTGGATAAAAGTTGGCCTGTAAGAAACAAAGGAAAAGATCATTTCTTTCATGGGAACAGACAACTGAAATATGATTGATTTACCCCGCCACATACAGATTACTCTTGTTATGTGTTGGCCACATAGGACATCATGACACCTATGGGATAGGTTTTATTCTAATAACTTGTCTAAATGATGCCTTCATGATACTGTATCACAGAAATACAGATTGTGGAATGATGTGACACTCTCCCACAGGTCTTAAGAGAGAATGAATGAAAAAAAGACAAAATAATAATTTTTTAAAATGGGCTTTTCTGTATTATACTTTATTTTTCCTCACTTTTCTTCACTGTTTTATTTACTGTAGTATAATTCACATATGGGAAAATGCACAAATCCTAGGTCAAGACTTTTCATATATAATATACCCATATCACCACTTCTCAGATCAAGATGTGTGTGTGTGTACATATGTTTAAATGACTGTGTGCTTGTCACACACATCCACATCCCCCCACCCACATCCCCATATATCCTAATCTTTATTAGCTGCAGCATAAGATAAACAAAGTGAAGTTATTGGAGGAAAGGTAGGTGATGAAGATTAGATTAAAGCAGCAATGGCCCTGAATGAAATGCTAAGGAGTTTGGGCTTTTTCCAGTAGGAACTTGCTCCTCAAGGTATTGTCCAAGGACCAGCAGTATCACTGAGGAGCTTGTTAGAGATGCCAGATCTTGGGCTCCACCTGATCTACTGCCTCAGACTCTCTGGGATGAGGCTCAGCCATCTGTGTTTTCACAAACTCGCCAGGGATGTTTGTGCACACTCAAGTTTGAGAAGCATGACACTAGACCACAGCTCCTGAGAACATAAACCAGTAGTGCTGCCAAAGTTTGCACAAGAAAAGAGGAATTTTAAGTGGTGTTAATAGATGCTTTGCACAGAAGTGAAATGCTGAACTAAACACAGTTAGATACTTTTCTTTACCATGACATTCTCAGAACCCAGAGTATCCTGATATAGATTGTGAATCCCCTAAAGGGAGTTATAGTATGAAGTGCTATCCGAATTATTTTTTTGTGGAAACTTTTTTTTCTTAGTATTTTTTATAAGAACCAAGGGAGGAATTAATATTGTTTGGAACATTGGAGATACACCATGGTGGGCAGTGACAAGGCAAAGAAAGCTTTTCATTAGGAGAGGAATGGATTAGCATGATGAAAGCAGTGCTCTGCGAATAATCACGTCGAGGCATGCAGGTTTAGAAGATTGGGCTGGTTAGGGGATAGGGACTGTGAAAGAAGGGAATGATAAACTTGGACACCACTAGGGAGGCTCTGGAGTTTTCCAGAGCAGCTGGAAAGAGAGCTCTGAGCAGCTGGATTAGAATGGTGATTCTGAGAAGTATGGAGGTATGGCTGTTGTAGGAAGAACTAGGTGCCTATGGATATAGTGCCAGCATGTACTGTTTTAACATTGAACTCTGAAGGAGTTCTGTTGTCACTTCAATACAAGCAAACATCTCATGGCCCATGAACATGGTTTCAGAAAGAAGTAGTCCTTTGCCAACAGCCTGAGATTACTGCCTGGTCAGTGGGTGCAGGCTGCTGCACAAGTGTGCACTGTGGAGGATGAAGTGGAGTTGACCCCCCTGAGGGACACCTTATCCATATGTGGGTGTCATCCTTCAGCACAGCAGGAGCACTGGTGAACAGCATAGCTTCTGATTTCCAAATCCAGTCTTACCATTTGAGTCCTTTCTGAGATCACGCTGTCACCAGGCAAGGCCACCTTTCTGGGTGGCTGCTGTGTCAACTGATTTTGATACCACAATACCTGTGTCTGTGATTTTCCAGGGCATAAAAGGAAAGTGGACATTATTAACAGTTCCTCATGACTGAGGCTTTTAGTACAATTTTCCATGCTATAAATAAACTATGTTACTTAATTAGGTTGTATTTGAGAAACTTTCTGATTTGTCTCAAAAAGTACCCTCCTGTGCCTCTGGATAGCCAACTGGGCTGGACCTATGTTGAATAATTATTCAGTTGGGAAAGTATAACATTTTAGATCTTTTAATAAGAGTAACGTATGGACATGTAATCAGATAGATCAATTCTTGCACCCCCACTTAAATTTTTGAAGATCATGGTAGCTGTTTCTGTTTTTGATTCTTATGGTGGTCATTGCTATAATCTAAGTTAAATCTTCAGTCTTCCAGTACTCAGTTGATCAGTTTTAGTATTAACTATTGACTTACTTAATGAATAAAGATTTATATAAACTACAATCTTGATTTTTTGATACTTATCTTACTGTTTATAGTTCTTTCTGTGGCCTGTGTTAGTTTAAATAGCATTTTTCTGTTTCTTATTCTCTAACATTGGAAGATCTGTCTTGACTCCTTGCCCTGTAAGATGGTGGTGTTTGCTCCACTATCCTCTCTCAAACTTTCTTCCTTTCACTCCTGCTTCTTATAGTCCTCTTTTACGTTGTCAAGTATCCAAGCATTTTCTTTGTCTTATTTTTTCATATCTTATATCATGATAGCTGTCCATGTCAGTATAGATTGCATTATAAACTAGATTTCAATGGATACATCCTGTAGGGGAGAAAAAGCAGTATCTTTTTCATACTGTTAAAACAGTATGAACCCATCTCATGGTTCATGGCTGACACCCCTATAACAAAGACAGATTAACAAGAGGAAAATGTAACAAATTTATTTAAGCAAACCTTTTTGTGATACAGGAGTCTTCGGAGATGAATGCCCAAATACCCAAGGAAAACTGTATTTTTGTGAACAGTTGTGTGCAAGTATGATTGAAGGATGGAAGGGTATGATATCCTGGTATGTATTAGTTAGGGTTCTCTAGAGGGACAGAACTAACAAGATAGATGTATATATAAAGGGGAGTTTATTAAGGAGTATTGACTCACACAGTCACAAGGTGAAGTCCCACAATAGACCATCTGCAAGCTAAGGAGCAAGGAAGCCGGTCCGAGTCTCAAAACCTCAAAAGTGGGGAAGCTGACAGTGCAGTCTTCAGTCTGTGGCCAAAGGCCTCAGAGGCCCTGGCAAACCACTGTGTAAGTCCAGGAGTCCAAAAGCTGAAGAACTTGGAGTCCAATGTTCAAGGGCAGGAAGCATCTAGTGCAGGAGAAAGATGAAGGCTGGAAGACTCAGCAAGTCTGCTCTTCCATCTTCTCTTGCCTGCTTTATTCTAGCCGCGCTGGCAGCTGATTAGATGGTGCCTGTCCAGATTGAGGGTGGGTCTGCCTCTCCCAGTCCACTGACTCAAATGTTAATCTCATTTGGCAAAACCCTCACAGACACACTGAGAAACAATACTTTGCATCCTTCAATCCAGTCAAGTTGACACTCAGTGTTAACTGTCACATAGTAATAAACTGGGGTGAACTCAGCAAGGCCTATTTGTTCAGACTCTTCTTGGTGTCTGTATAGAGGAGTAGCCCTCTGGAATGAGGGTCTTATGACCTACTTTCAGGGGAGGTAGGAAAAAGCATTTTTTATGGCCATGCTTCAAGGGAGAGAAATGAGAGAGGGTTAGAGAGTGACCTCCAGGTGCCATATTTTGGGGTGGCGTGTTCTCAGCCCAATAATGATACCTAGTATTAAGTAGGTCTCATAATTTTTGTAACTATGTTATTTCTCTCTGCTCACCTTCTGCCCAGTTTTCCCTTTCATTCTCTCTGTAATCCCCATGTATTGTAAATAACTTTACAACTTCAGCCTTCTAGCCTGTGAATTTTTCTAACTCTTATTGTGTTCTGTGCTGTGTCTGAGCTTGAATTTTTTTCCTCCTATTCCCTGTGCCAGCTCCAAGCCATGCCCACTTCAGTCCCCTCTGGGCATATTCTGGTCTGTAGCATTCCCTGCCTTGGTCTCTGATTGCACACTTGTCCTTGCTTTTTTGATCTCTATCTTCTATTCTTGTTTGTTCTTGATCCTTTCTCTTCTCTTTGGTTATCTGTCAGTTCTCTTTGTTATTCCCTTTCATTTGATTGGGGGGTTGGGAGGATGAGAGGGAAAGGAGAGAGAAGGGGAGAGGAGTAACAAACATAGGAGTTCAGTCCAACAACCCTGGCCACTTAGGTAAACCATTGTCTGCTCTGATGGATCATGGTACACATCAGAATTTTGTTACTGCATTTCCTGGTGGTAGCAGAGATTTCAATTGATTTGCAGAAATCCTATCTAATACATTGCATCAGTTATATTTCTTCTTCAATGCTCTGTCTCCAATGGTTTAGAAGGAAAGATAAGACCTATGGAAGGAATATGTAGGCTCAGTTTTCTTTGAAATATATGCAAAACAGGAAGTAAATGAAAAATGAATTTGTAATGGGTTTAGTTTTATTGCTTAACTACAAAGGAAATGCTTACTTGAATGAAGGCTTCTCTGATTTCTTTGTTACCAGTAATGATTTTATGGCTGGGGTAAATATGTCACCTCTTTCCCCTTTCTCTATTTATCTTGCCCATTTACACACCTCCCTTGCACTTCCTGCTGCCAGAGAAGTTGAAATCAGCAAATCTGTCTGTAGATCATTTTCTTTTATTCCTCTGATGGCAAAATGGTAACAACACAGGCATGCATGCATATACACACACATACACACACACACTCACTCCAGACCACACAAGAGAAACCAATGAGCCAAAAGCAGACTGGGAAACAAAATTGGCAAAGCATAAAAGAAAAGGAAATGAAAGAAATGTGATTACTATTGACCAACACTGAATATGATGGTCCAAGTCAGGATACTTGTGTGATGAATCACCAGATGCATTCAGGATTATGTCTAGGGTAGCAATGGAAATAGGAGGCTTTACGCCAAGGGCATACCCTGCAGGAACCAAAATAAGGAGAGCTCCTTCCCTAGAGAGCAGGCCATGGGCAGGCAGGCAGGAACCTTGACAAAGTCAGTAGAATCAGAGAATGGAGCTGAAGCATGACCAGAATGTCAGCATAATCAACTCTCCAGAACCTTGGTTTATGACAGTAAACATTTGTTTTTGGTCACAAATTAATGGGTCAGCTGGGCTTTTTTTTTTTTCTGCTGGTTTGGATTAGGCTCATTGGGGCTTACTCATGCATCTGTGGTCAGCTAGTGGGTCAGTTGGGGGCTGGCCAATTTTGGATCACCTCCATTTGGACAACTCAACTCTGCTCCATGTGGCCTCTCAGCCTCTATCAGGTTAGCCTGGGCTTGTTCGAGGCATTTGAACAAGGTTCCAAGAGAAGGAGCAGAAGCATGCAAGACCTGGGGAAGTCTACATTTGGAACTGCAGGTGCTGTTTTCTCATTCTGTTGGCCAAAACAAGTCCCAAGTCGAACCCAAGTCAGAATGGGAAGAGACGTCAAAGTTACAGGACAAAGGCCGAGGATACAGGGAGGTTATTAATTGCGGGCATCAAAGCAGTCTGCCGCAAGCTGGGCAGTTATTGAGTCAGATTCATGGGTCTGGGAGACTCCCCAGGGCTCACAGAGTGGAGGAAGTTCAGAGAATAAAACAGAAAGAGTCATTATGAGGAGATGAGCTTTAAAGAAGGGGATTTGGGATAGAAAACCTCACAGGCTACTTCCTGGTAACCAGGGGCAAGTTCCTTCGGGACACATGAAAACAAAGGGATGGCTCCTGTGTCCCTTGACAAGCTTGCCTCAGGGTGATAACTCACGTGAGCATTAAAGAGGAGCATTCCATCTGGGGAAATCTAACCAATATAAGCAAAGGCTGGACCTTCTTAAATTTAGGCATTTTCTGATTTACTAATAGGGTTGAGATAAGGGGTCCCGAATGTCCAATGGACACAGATGAGACTCTTATGCCCTCCTCTTGACTTAGGCAGTTTAGCTGGGGATTTTACAGGATTGAAGGTACCTCTTTCTTGTGCTCTACCCTAAATCAGGGAATTAGCATAGTGGTTTTTAAAGTGTGGACCCTGGATGAGCAGTATCTGTGTCAACTGACAACTTGTTAGAAATGCAGATTCTCAGGCCCACCCCAGACCCATGGAATCAGAAACTGTAGGAGTGGGATCTAGGCATCTGCAAGTTAGCAGCCCTCCCCAGGTGATGTTGATGTGTGCTCCATTTGGAGGCAGCTGAATTAGGGTTATGTATGGTATTGATGGGTTCAAAGTCCATCAAAGAGTGGAATGGATAGGTAGATTTAGCAAATAAAAAATACAGGACATCCAGTTATATTTGAATTTCAGATCATCAGCAAGTAAATTTTTTAGTGTAAGTATGTTCCATGTAATATTTGCGATGTACTTTTAATACTAAAACATTATTTATTTTTGATCTGAGAACCAAACATAACCCAGTATTCTGTGTTTTACCTGGCAACCTTGGAAAGAGGTGTAGAAAAAGGGCACAATGTTCAAAGAACATCAAGATTATTAGCAGAATAGAAATTCTAAAGAGAAAGGTTAAAGAAATTAACTTGATGAACCCAGAAAGGAGAGCACTGGTGGGATTAATAGGTTGGAGGATTTTATTTAAAGGGAATACTGCTGAGCTGTTCTTCATGAATGCCCAAATTAATCGAGAAGAAATTTATTTTAGAAAGAGGCAAGACTTCCTGCCAATAAATGACTTCGGTGGGGGTTCTGAATGATTTTGTGATTCTCAAAGGAGGTCAGATCCATTTGGGATTTCATGGGATTGCATGCAGCCAATACTCCAGTTTGTGTTTGTGAAAGAGCAGTTTAGAGAGGCATTTGCCAACAGGAGGTTGGAGCAGGTGATTTCTCAAGGCTCTTGATGACTTCTCTGTCTGAAGTTGCAATTTTTTGCTTCCTTGTTTTCTGAAAAGCACATACCCTTTTGATTATTTTTCAGACCCCAATGTATCTGGAAGGTTGGTTTTTTAGAACGTGGATATAAAGGGGAGGCAGTAAAGCAGAGGTGTTAATAGGATGCTTTAAAACCAGTCCGCATGGATTCAAATCCCAGCTGTGCCACTTCCTAGCCTCCTGCAACCTTTGGCTAGTTTGTGCCTCAAATTTCTCATCTGTAAACTGGGAATTATTATGAATTATTTGTTATTATCTCATAGGTAGCTGTGAGGTTTAATTGAACTTATTCATGTAAAATGCAAGAATTGTGCCTAGAACATGGTAGCCTTCATGAAAAGTTATTTTATATTATTAAGGACTAGAGTCTCTCTGTATATCCTGGACATTCAGAGGTTGTTATGGCCAGAAGCCATTGGTGAATGGTCAGTCCAATGACATGTATGGTAGAAGCATTGTCCCTTGTGAGCAGTAATGTCCTGTCCCTCTCCCTGATCCCTAATCTTGAGGTGTTGGTGAAGCTTACAGTGATGTTATTCTATGGTCGTATTACTGCATCATAATCATGAATCATATCTCTTTCTCTACCCAGATGAACTTTCCCACATTTTCTAGAAACCCCCAAGATAACTGGGTTTCATTTCCCATTGCATGTTGAATTCAATTAGAAAGCTGTAAGAGAATGTCATATAATGTGGCTGAGAATATAATGACATTTCCAAAATATTTTTTAAGAAACTTGAACTCTAAATCAATTTAGTTCTGCTAGTAAGGACAGAGATTTAGTCATGGAAAAATATTAATCTGATGGCGAGTTTTTATCAAAATTAAGGATCAATTGTGATTAGTTACTTTTAGAAACTTAGTTTTGGAGATGAAAACAAGTGATTTGCTTTCTGAACTCCTGCAGGGAGGAAAAAAAAGGTAATATTGGCCCAATACAATACATAATTTCTGTCTACATGTGATTGAAGTGTCAAATGAAAAATCCTAAACCCCTGTTAGGAACAACAGTTTAGTCAGTCTGTTCAGGACTTTACTGTATGTACTTGATTATCAGTAAAATAAAGAGTGTTTAGGTGGACTGTTTTTCTTGTTTTGCCAAAAATTTTAAGTTTGTTCTTTAAATGAAGTTCCCTTTTGAATTTGCAAAATAGTAGCCACCCAATCTTGCAGTGCTTGAATTCTGATAGTAAATAGTGATGGTTGTTATTTTTCTTTTATTAAAGAAAATGCAGTATAATGCCTACATCATGGCTTAAAACATTAAGTATTTAGTCTTCTTCTTGAGTCTATGTGAACACTGAGCAGTTCTGAGCAAGTGGACCAGACTTGACTGATCTCAGCTATGCTCATGTATATGTCTGTCAGCTGACATGTTGGCTGGTGGCTGTCCGGGCAAGAGCAGCCTTCTTTACACCTCTGGGAGTTGGCCAGTTGTAGGTTGAGGATGGGATAACTGTCCCATGTGCTACTTATCATCCAGAAGGCTAGCCCAGCCTGTTCACATAGTGGAGGCAGGAGTTCGGGAGTTCAAGAGAGACAGAGAAAGAGACTGGAAGTAGGCAAAATCTCTTGAGAGCTAAACTGGGAATTGGCACCAAGTCACTTCTGCTGCATTCTCTTGGCCAAAGGCAGTCCCAAGGTCAGTCCAGAATTTTGAGGGGTGAGGAAATAGATTCCACTTCTTGATGGGAGGAGCCACAGAATCACAAGACAAAGGTGTTTGGGGGTAGGCCAAAAAAGGGCTCACAAAATTCATGTAGAATCCCTGGAATCTGTCAATGTTACCTTCTATGGCAAAAGATGTGATTAAGTTAATGATTTTGAGGGGAAGAGTTTATCCTGGATTATCCAGATAGGCCCTACCCTAAATTTAGCCACATGCATCTCTACAAAAGAGAGGCAGAAGAAGTCTGAGAGAGACCCACGTAAGAGGAGAGGGTGATATTAAGATGGAGGCAGAGACTGAACTGAAGCAACCTCAAGCCAAGGTATGCCTTCACCAGCAGAAGTTGGAAGAGGCAAGAAATGGAATCTCCCCCTAAAACCTCTGTAGGGAGTATGGCCATGCCAGCACCTTGGTTTTGCACTTTTGGCCTGCAGAACCGAGAGACAATAATTATCTGTTTTTTTGTTTGTTTGTTTGTTTTCAGCCTCCCAAGTAGCTGAGACTCCAGGCACACACTACCATGCCCTGCTAATTTTTGTATTTTTAGTAGAGATGGGGTTTCACTATATTGGCCAGGCTGGTCTTGAACTCCTGACCTCATGATCCATCCGCCTCGGCCCCTCAAAGTGCTAGGATTACAGGTGTGAGCCACGGCACGTGGCCAATATCTGCTGTTTTTAAGCCATCTAGTTGGTGGTAATTTGTTAAAGCAGCCCGAGAAAACTGATACAGATACAGATCAGGGAGGGATAAAGAATTGAAGACATTTTTGCATAATCTACATATACCATAAACTTAGATAGTTTTATATAGCTCTTTTTCACTTAATATGACAAAACATGTATTCATGTTATTACAATACTGTTAAACACTATTTTGAATAATTGTATATTACATAATACATACTGAGTTGATCTAGCTGAACATTTCATTGTTATTGACAATTCCTTCCATTTTTCTGATGAAGCCCTGTGCATAAACCACATAATCTCTATGCTCTGAATCACCATTCAGTTTCTCCCTTACCACTATACATACCTTCAATGGCAAAAACCGCAGTTACTGTTGGACCAGCCTAATAGCTCTGGGAATTATTATAATCAGCCTGTGAATGGTCTCACTCTCCCTCCAGCAGGTGTACAAACACAGCTATACCAGATTTGTTTTCTGATGAAAAACACAGTTCAAGTTACCTCTAGCTAAAAACTTTCAAAGTTTGATTCCAAATATTAGTTCTTTAATCCAACACTTAATACTCCTGTGGTAATGTTGTCTAAGTACAATTGTCATATAGTTCTTTTTTTTTTTCCTGGAAGGCTTTGGCATCTTGAGGACAGCGCTGCTTTTTTCAACTTTGTTTATCCTAACATCATCTGCCTTGGTGTTTTGGAGGTATGGCTCACTCTGCTATTTGCTGCGTGATGAGTGAATAAAGGAGTTAAAAAGGGAAACATACTTATAATTTGTCTCTCTTGTCATATATGGTCCCAGTTATTCACTATGACTGGATTTGAAATCGACTGGGTGCATTGCCTTGTTTTAGTAACTTAGGAGAGTCTTAATATTTTCATACCATTGACCCATTTGGCATCTGGAGAAGCCTTCTCAGAATAATGTTTATTAATACCTAGAACAAAACATATAGGATTACCAAAGAAATCAATTATATTGCACAATAGTTCAAAGTGTTATGAATTGCAATATAGTAACTGTGTGCATTTTTATATTAATACCTAAAATAATATATAGCATTAGGCCTCTTAGTTACTATTATTTCAAAGTAGTGATGACAGTACCCAGCATATTAAGATACTTCAACATCATAATGTGATATTAAAATATCTGTGTTTTTTATTGGTGGCAGAATCACTGATCTTGTTAGTACTACTGTAGTTTGTTGCCAATGCCCATAATTGAAGAAAACTCTACATTTTAATGAGAGGTAGGTACAAATGAAATTGTAACTTTGTTTCCATTTTAGTTCATGAATTACCTGAATTCTGTAGACCCCAGGTTGAGGAAAAAGCTTTTTTAGAAATAGCTCTAGTCGCTGTTTTTCCCAGTTGTCATCATGTAAGTTTGATTAAATATTTTATCTTTTTTTTTTTTATTATACTTTAAGTTCTAGGGTACATGTGCATAATGTGCAGGTCTGTTACATATGTATACTTGTGCCATGTTGGTGTGCTGCACCCATCAACTCGTCAGCACCCATCAACTCGTCATTTACATCAGGTATAACTTCCAATGCAATCCCTCCCCCCTCCCCCCTCCCCATGATAGGCCCCGGTGTATGATGTTCCCCTTCCCGAGTCCAAGTGATCTCATTGTTCAGTTCCCACCTATGAGTGAGAACATGCGGTGTTTGGTTTTCTGTTCTTGTGATAGTTTGCTGAGAATGATGGTTTCCAGCTGCATCCATGTCCCTACAAAGGACACAAACTCATCCTTTTTTATGGCTGCATAGTATTCCATGGTGTATATGTGCCACATTTTCTTAATCCAGTCTGTCACTGATGGACATTTGGGTTGATTACAAGTCTTTGATATTGTGAATAGTGCCGCAATAAACATACATGTGCATGTGTCTTTATAGCAGCATGATTTATAATCCTTTGGGTATATACCCAGTAATGGGATGGCTGGGTCATATGGTACTTCTAGTTCTTGATTAAATATTTTAAAGAGTTTATGAAGTTATAGGTAGGCAAGACATTTCTGAACACTTGCATGTATAACATAGCATGTAAGATATTGTAGACATTATGTAAACCCTTTTTGAATAAAAATACAACCCTCTTCAAGTGCAGATGGAAAATAAAAACTCACTCACTTGGACACATTTCGGTTAATAACCTTTCTGGGTAGTTGTTTTGTTAAGTGTAGTTGTTTAGTTGAGTTGAGTCATTTCCCTGATGGTACTAAATTGATAAGTTGCTTGCATATAGTGTAGTCTACGAATAATTATCTTTGATATTTATTTGTTGAGTTTGTTCCCACTTCCAAAGGGGATTGAGGTAGCCTAGGTTCTGAAACAAAGAGCAGAATAGAGCAATTATGTAAACATAGACTTCCTGGAGGTCCTGAGGAGGCAGGTGCTCTAGGCACCTGGTGATCTGATTTCCACTCTTGGGCATTGCATTCTGGTCTGATTTCTGTAGGTAGAGATAAAATGGGAAGCATTTGTTAATGCAGATTCCATTTCCTCTCAATAGAAATTATACAAAAATATTTTTTATTTCTTAAAAAACATTTTTTTCAAATTTAAATATCCTGTGATACATTTCTTCATTTTACAAAGCCCCAACTTATAGCAGCATAATATTTATTAATAGAGTTAAGCCGAATCAATGCATGTGTCCTTGTCACACTGAGAACTGTAGTATTGTGGATAGTGTTTCTAATGTATTGTGATCAGTTAGCTCTCATGAGAATAAGATGAATGTTTATATTACATATATATTATATATCTCTATTTTTACCCATTACTATATCTGTTTGTATGTATGCGTATATACACACAACATCAAAAGCATGTGTATGTGTGTTTATCCATGTACTGTGATTAAAACTCACGTGCAATGATGTTCACTTGAATGCCAGCATTTTTTTAATGTTGTTTATCTTTGCTGTTTTCTATCTTCAGGCCATCTAAATCCTCTGACTTTGAGGTTTTTTGATTTGGTTCAAACTAATACCAAAATTGGAAATCTTTTATTCACCAGGTTAACTCGAAGAGTTTCTTAATATGGGATAAAGGGATAGTTTGTAAGATTAGGAATAAATGTGATAATCACTTGAAGTTCTTGATAATTAATTTTGGCATCGCTTAAACATGTTAGAAATAAAAAGGGCCAGCAGCCTTTTGTGTGAGATTAACTTAGTAAAAATTACATAAAGAGTTTGCATTATTTATTTTTGTTTTCTGTTTCATTGAGTGGAAAATTTAAATGCGACCTACTGACTCTTTTAACACACTGAGAACTAGATATTTATTTCTAATTTATTGAGTGTCAGAAGTATGTCTTCAAATTCCCTAAAGCTCAACTTCAAGGCTGGTTCCTTTGTGAGGTTTTCTCTCATCCTCTGCATTAATTTCCTATTGTTGTTGTAGAAAATCATCACAAATTTAGTGACTTAAAACAACACAGGTTTATTTTCTTATAATTCTGGAAGCCAGAAGTCCAAAATCACTGGGCTAAAATCAAGGGCTAAAATCAAGGCACTGGCAGAGCTGCTTTCCTTTCCGGGGGCTCCTGAACGGGACCCTTTTCCTTCCTTTTCCAGCTTCTAGCGGTTTCCTGCTTTCCTTGGCGTATAGCTCCCTTCTCTCTTCAAAACCATGAAGTCTTTCTTACAATATCATCTCTCTGTTTCTTACTCTTACTCTTCCTTTTCCCCCGTTTAAGGACCTTTGTACCTTTGTGATTCCATTGGGTCCACCTGGAAAATCTGGGATAATCTCTTTAAGGTCAGTTGATTCAGTTGATTAGCATTTTAATGCCAGTTTTTTTTTTTTTTTTTGGACAAGATATCTCTCTGTCACCTAGGCTGGTGTGTAATGTCACAATCACAGCTTACTGCAGCCTCTAACTCCTGGGCTCAAGGGATCCTCCCACCTCAGCCTCCCAAGTAGCTGGGACTTTAGGTGTGTGCCACCATGCCCAACTAATTTTATTTTATTTTTTTAATTTTCTGTAGAGACAGGGCCTTGCTATGTTGCCCAGGCTGGTCTCGAACTCCTGGCTTCAAGTGTCAGTCTCCCAAAGTGTTGAGATTACAGGCATGAGCCACCATGCCTGGCTCCTTAATGCCGTTTTTCATCTTAATTCTCCTTTGTGATATAACCTAACATAGTCACTGGTTCTGGGCATTAGGAAATGGCTGTCTTTAGGGAGCTATCATTCTGCCTACCACATCCCTAAACCAGAAATTATCTATGTGTCTTTCATAAGGTGTTAGGGAAACACTATCTCAACTTGTTATTATTCACATGCATGCTTTATCTCTCCTTTATAATTTCACCTATGGAAAAGACAAGACCCTGTCTATATTGTATTTGTGTTCTCCTCAATATATAGCAACACTGAAAGAACCAGATAAATATTTTTTGAGCAAATGAATGATTCTGTATCCAAGGAACTCATCAGTTATAAGGGAGAGAGGTCAGCTATAGAAATAGAGAAAAAGAAAAAAGGCAGAAATTGACAGATTATTATCAGCACTACTCATAAGAGAATAGTGTCTTCATATGCACCATTGCCTCTAAGCAGCAAATAATTTAGCTTGTTAAAGTTATGATCCACTTAAGAGTTATCCTAATCTGTCTCACTATAAATCAGTATTTTGGCACAAAAAAATCCTTCAACCTCATGTTGGCTTACCATGAATAAGTTCCTTGAAGCCTTGCAAGCTCTGGGCATCCTACCTTCCTGAAAGTGATGGCCACACTCTGTGATGGATGCCCTGTGCAGAGAGACCTATTGGGTAGTCAGCCTGCACCAGTCAGGTGGTTCCCACAAATCTTCCTTAATCTCTATAAGCTTTACGGCATTAAAGCACTTCTAAACACATGCAGCTTTTCTATGAAGCACTCTTGAGAACAAAGGACAGTGAAGGAATTCCCCTAAGATGTTTAGAAAGCCAAGATTTCCCCCAAGTATTACCTTAAGACTGCACAAGAGTTATATATTTTACTCCCATGATGCATTTGTATAGTTCTAATTATATAAAAATTATTTGTCTGTTACACATCCAGGAAGTGTCCTTTTGAGATGTGTGAGCACGTATTCTTACTGTAGTTCTGTAATGTAGGCAGGCATTATTTGCCCATCTTGCAGGTGAGGGATTCAACTCATAGAATGGAAGTGGCATGCCCATCATCACATATCTGGTAAGTGATGTGTGCAACACAGTGAGTAATTTGAATCTCAATTACTTCACCTCAAACTCCATGCTTCTTACACATTTAGTACCTCACAAGCTACATCTTCTCTGGCATCATGATTTGTAGGCCATCATGTGTTCTGTTAACTTATGAACTGAATAATGCAGCATTTTCTAAAATGTGTTACATGTCACATTACTCCAGTAATATTCTCTGTGAAGCATTTTGTAATCAACAATACTTTCAGAATTAAAGAGTGTGCTAGCATAGTAGTGACTATGCATGTCCAATAGAGAAATGTGTGTGGTTTTTTTTTACCCCAGTGTCTTCCAAACTGATATAGCCACAGAACCCTTGCTTTCTGCCCTCTTGCTATTATCTGTTGGGTAAGGAACAAATTTCTAGGTCCTGGATCCCCAGTTTCTCAGTCATGATTATGCATCCAGCCATGGTGTGCAAATTGAGCCGTTGTTAATGGGCAAAGGTTGGCTTTGCCACCTGTTTTTATTAGGAATACTTTCAGCAGCAAGAACTAGAATACCTAAGTCATTTTGTTTGAGCCCTTGCTAATGAAAGTGTGGCCCTTATATCGGCTGCATAGACATCACCGGGGAGCTTGTTAGAAATTCAGGATTTCAGTCCCCATCCTTGATTTTGTGAAATGGAATCTGCATTTGAACAAAATATCCAGGTAATTCATATGTAGGGTAACATTTAAAAAGCACTTATTTTAACCATAAGAACAATTATTTTTTATCTAATAAGAAATTCGGAGGTGAAGGATTCTATTTTATTGGCAACTCAGTAGCAGCATCAAAGACCTGGATGCTTGTCTCCTCTTGGTGGCAAAATTGCTGCCGAAGCTCCATACATTATCTCTTCCCCCAGCTGCATTTAAATTCAGGATGGAAAGAGGCAGAGGCAAAGGACTTTGTTCTTACATGGCTCTCTTTTTTTACTAATATGACTTCTTGCTGAGAAGGTCACTTGCAGCCTTCCCCTTAGTTCTCACCCATTAGATGGATTACCGGCAATAATAAATAACTGGCAATAATAAAGGCCTCAATTCCCTTTGGTCTTGACCAATGTTGTTTAAAAAATATATAATGCTAGCCACATAATGTAACATTTTCTAGTGGCCGTATTTTTTGAGAAAGCAAAACGAAAACAGGTTAATTTTAATAATATAGTTTATTAACCAGTATATTCATGCTATTATCATTTCCGCATGTATCTAATATATGAAACATGTCAGCGAGATATTTTATAATCTGTTTCTTCAAAGTCTTTGAAATTAAGTCTGTATTTTATGCCTGTAGCACATCTCAATTCAGATACTAAATGTTCATCAGATATTCTTGATCTGTATTTAGGTCTCATAAAAGTCACAATTAAAAGTGTTCACATACCTAAGTTGCTCCATGTAATAATTAACCAGTAATCAAATCAGTAGCAGATTTTAAATGTAAATGCAAATTAATAAAAATTAAAATAAATTGAAAACTGGGTCCATCACATTTCACATGTTCAATAGCCACATGTGGCTAGTAGCTATCATATGAGACACTGCAAATATAGGTCCTCACTACTCAAAGTGTGGTCCAAGGACCAGCAATGTCAGCATCATCTGCAAGCTTGTTAGAACTGCTAAATCTTGGGTCCTACGCTAGAGCTACGAAATCAAAGTTTACATTTTATTTTAATGCATATTAAAGTTTGAGAAATTCTAATCTAAGCTGTTCTCAATCTTGGCTCTAATTTAGATTTAATGTGGGAACTTTAGAAAATACTGTTGCCTGTACCCTATCCCAGAACCTTGGAATCAGACTTTGTGTAGTGGGGTACAGGCATTCATTTTTTTTTTAATTGAAGCTTTCTAGGTTATTCTAGGGTGCAGCTGTGATGGTGAATTGTATATGTCAACTTGACTGGGCTAAGGGATATCAGATAGCTAGTAAAATATAATTTCTGCGTATGTCAACGAGGATGTTTCAGGAAGAAATTAGCAAAGAAGATTCCCCTCACCAATGGAGCTGGGCTTCATCATCCAATCTGGTGAAGGGCTGCATAGAACAGAAAAGCAGAGGAAGGGTGTGAATTTGCTCTCTGCTTGAGCTGGGACATCCATTTCCTCCTGTCTTTGGATCCTGAAGCTCCTGGTTCTCAGGCCTTTGCACTTAGATTGGTACCTACACAACCTTGGCTTCCCTAGGTTTTAGGCCTTCTGGTTTGAACAGGAGTGACACTACTGGCTTTCGTGGGCCTCCACTTATAGACAGAAGACTGTGGCACTTCTCAGCCTCCGTGATCATGCAGAGCAATCAGTCACTTGTAATACATCTGTCTGTGTCTCTCTGCATATCCTTTGGTTCTTTTTCTCTGGAAAGCCCTGATAAATGCAGCTGCAAGTTTGAGAACCACTGGCCTAGACTAATCCTGATCCATCATCTCCAATCAGACACATTGTAGCCTAAGCAATATTATGGTAGAAGCTCTCAGGTCAGTAACCAACTGTGATATCTCCACTTGGCTTTTCTTCCCTCTGGCCTGTGCGCATTTCCAGCAGAGCAGGGACCCGACTAGAATTGGCTATACTTGCTGGAGTTGCACATTCTTGGTCTTTGTGCATTCACTCACTGGCTAACTCCTTCCTCTCCTTCCCTGTCATCAGTTTCCTCATTCTTCACCTTCCTCATTCTCCAGATAGCAAACAAGGTAGGGCTCCTGCTCTGTGCTGATATCTACTCAGATCCAATCTGGAAGGCCATCAACAACTGCCAGTTTCTTCCAGCTCCTCATCCGCACTCTTGCTCCAGTGAAAATGGGTTTCCCTTCCCTGTTGCCCTGTTCCCATCTGTTTTTCGACTTCCAGATGGCATCTTGCACATTTCCAGTCTTTGTTTCCTTCAGGTGCTCATAATTCTGCAGTCATTTTGCTTATTATGTTTTGCCTCTTTGTTGATGATTAGCTCAAATGAGGTATACATAAAGTCTGTTCATAGAAAGCAGCTCTGAATCTGTGAGCCCAAACTTAGATGTGATTTAATGACCATATTTGGGTGCATTGGAAGCTGCCCATGTTCACTTCCCAGGTTTCCTGGAGACTGAGAACCTCAGTACATAGGCTTGCAAATTTACATGCCTCTGTTGCCAACTAGATCTGCTGAGTTTCTCTTCAGAGAAGGGAATTTTAGCAGGACACATTTGAAAAAATAAGTCTTCCTCTGTTAGGAATCTTCAACTGAGAGGCTGCCATCAGTGCAAACAATGCCATGTTCGAGCAAAAGTTTGTTTGGTCTGCCCAGCTCTAATAGATGATGTTCATGTCCCTTGGGCTCAAGAACAAAGGGGCTGCCTGACAGCCTTTTTAAATCTCACCTGTTTCTTGGTAGAGAAGCTTCTGTGCAGTATACATTTCCATGATAAGTAACTGCTGTCAAATCTAATAAGAAGACTAATCTAAAATTTAGGCTGTGTAGTAAATAAAATAACCTGATTATTTTTTAATATAATATATTAAAATTAGTATATTAAAAAATAACTTTTTATTTGAAGACTGAGCTCTTGGAAAAATATGGGAGTTAGCCAACAAAATCAATTCTTGAACTTACATTTGAAAATGAAGTTCCTGTTTTAACTGTAGAGCTCCTATGATAAAAATGTCTCAGACTAGAAAATGCAATTTTTGAAATGTAAAGGTGTGATGTAGGATTAAAAATATTATTGTCTTGGCCGGGTGTGGTGGCTCACGCCTGTAACCCCAGCACTTTGGGAGGCCGAGGCAGGTGGACCACTTGAGTCCCCTAGGAGTTTGAGACCAGCCTGGGCAACATAGTAAAACTCTGTCTCTACTAAAAATATAAAAATTAGCCAGGCTTGGTGTTGCATGCCTGTAATCCTAGCTTCCTGGGAGGCTGAGGCACAAGAATCTCTTGAATCTGGGAGTCGGAGGTTGCAGTGAGCTGAGATTGTGCCACTGCACTCCAGTCTGGGCAACAGAGCAAAACTCTGTCTCGAAAAATAAAAATAAAAATAATTGTCTTATCACATTCACATAATTATTCTCTAATATTTATATTGCAATAAAAATGAATCTGGTAAAGTTCCCATGAAATGTGGAGATGTTTATTGCAAATAGTCCAGTGGCTTTTCAGAGAAGCTCCTTGAGAAATATCCATATGACTCAAATTATGTGTAGAACAGCAAAGTAGTAAAAATATACTATCAACTTTCTAGTATTCGAATTAAGAAATGTCAAGAAGAACCACCTCAAATTTTGGAAGGTCAGGTAAATTTTAATTCTTCTGCAATCACTCTAGTCAGTAAAAGAGATAAGCCAAATAATAATAACAAATACACATATCTAGTAAAATATATATTTATGCCTGCTTATATAGTGAAGTATATCTAATTTGCCCAATACTATACTTAAGACATGGATATGTTGTACCTTGCCCTGTTAATGGTGCTGTCACCAATAATCTCATCATCCTCTATGGCCCTAGGCAGAGTTCGTAATACTTTTGTTTCATCTGACAGATTTGAAAACACTCAGAGAAAAGCAGTATATACCCGAAGTCATAAGAATGGTAGGATTAGAAGTCATTCTTCTTCTTAGCTTCTGTTCTTTTCACTGCAGTATGCTGCCTCTTTATTCCTTGAGGCCCTCAGCCAATAGGATTTTTTAGGCATGCTGGGCTTTTAGACATTAAAGAACTAGCCAGTGAGTTGAACATTCCGTGGTGGATTAAACCAACCTAATGAGCTTGTCTCTCCTCTCTACTACAGGTCTTCAGTCTTTTTTTTTCTTTATTTCTGGAAGCAGTAAAACTTTGAACTTAGTTTTTTTTTTTTTTTTTTTTGTAAGTTTGAACTTAGTTTTTTTTGTAAGTTTAGCATAAATTTAGTGGCAAAATCATACCCAAACCAACAGACAGTAATATATAATCTTTATTTGTCCCACTTAGAGTGAATAGCCATAGATTTCACTACATAAATACCTATGTATTTGATAAGGATCCGCAAACGTTTTCTATAAATGGCCAGGTAGTGATTATTTTAGGCCTTGTGTTCCATACCATCTCTGTTGCAGCTACTCAACTCTGCATTCGTAGCATGAAAGCAGATATAGACAATACATAAATGAATTTGTGGCTGAGGGCAAATAAGTCTTTATATGCAAAAATAGGTGGAAGTCTGGACTTGACCCATTGACCATAGTTTGTCAACCGCCTAGACTAAAAGGTGATGCTCAGATCTGTTGGGACTATTGCATAACATATTGTGTATATATATATACCATTTTACCTTTCTGAATTCTGAAATATTTCAGACTTCAAGAGTGTTTAGTAAGGCATCAAGATGTGTACCTAAGATTTAAAGGAAGTTTTATAAAGGAGAAAGTCATCTCTATTACAGTCAAGCATTAAAGTTCTTGTATACAGATGTCTTGAGGGGCAACTAAGGTTCAGATATTGCTAGTGCATTAATCAGGAATGAGTTCTGTGAACAACAAAGCATTTGAACACATAACTTCTTTGTTGTCCCTTGTAACAAGATCAGAGGTAGGCAGTCCAGAGCTGGTTCAAGAGCTAAGTGATTCCCTCAGGGATGCAGACTCTGTCCATATTTATTCTCCAGCATCCTTAGCTGATAAGCCTTCACCCTGATGCTCATTGCCTCATGGTTGCAAGATACATCCTGTACCCCTAGTGTCACATGCACACTCCCAGCAGAAAGATAATAGGAAAGCAGGGAGAATTGTCTCTCTTAGAGAAGTAGAAGCTTACCCCTGCAAATCTCAACATTCCTCTTGTCGGCTAAACAAGGTTACAAGGCTACTCTTAATTGTAAGGAAGACTCAGGAAGCAAGTATTTTTAGTTGGATTCATTTTCATCACCCTGTAAAATCAGAAGAAAGGATGTTGGGTGGGCAAGTTGCACACCATCTGCTAAGGCATCTGTTCTTGTTTGGTGGCTGTTATATTTCATTACAGATATTTAACATCATATCGTCTTCTCCCCTGGGGAACATAGCTTTTTAAGTATCCCCAGTGTTAGCAGCTTGTTTTCCATCTGAGTTGGAAAATTAAATAACATTATTCACATTTTTATGTAAATGTTGTATAATGTGCATATATAATGACTTGGGAATGGTTTTCTTCAGAAATACATTTTCCTATTTTCCTGAGGATTTTAGTTTTGGAGGACTTTGTTTACATGTGACTCTAGTATGCTGAGTAGCAATGCTTGAGGGAAGAGTGAAGTTGACATAAATGGAAGGCAACTTGCACATTGAGCTTTGTGGGCAAGTGATTGTTCTCATGGAGGATGATTCCATCTAAGAGCAAGATTTTATGAACTCAGAGAATCTTAAGAAGAAACAGTTACTGAGTAACTTTCTTAAAATGTAGATCTGATGCAGGTATGAGAGAAGAGCAATTAAATAGGCACACAGAGATCATTTTAGTTCTTAACTTGAATATCTTGGGATACTTCCTTTACCCCTAGAGGTAGTGTTTATTCTCTTTCTGGAAACAGGGCATGTAACTTGCTCTTTCTTTGGTGTAGACTACCATAATAAGAAAGGATGGAGGTAACTGCATGATTTTAATTGTGTCTTTTTGCTTTAGTAGAATGTCCTAAAATGGCACAAGTGGGAATAGTATGAAAATAAATACATTCATTTATTGGTTAAGTTTTAAATGTGAGTGAAATTTTCTTCAACTAATTATAATACTAAGTTATTTCTAGAATCTGTTTCAATGTAGCCATATAATTATGTAGAACCATAACCCTTTATTGTCCAGATAAATCTTGACCCTGAAATAATGTACAATAGACCCTCATCTGCTATAATTTTGAAAACTACAGTAAGAAAGCCAAATTTTAGTCCAAATGTTTCACGGTTCTTTGGACTTCCAAGATGACAGGCTTATCAAAAACTATTCCTGACTTGGCCAGAAATAGGAAGATCCTCATTTCGATGGGCAGAAATGAAGAAGCCATATAGACACATATTTGGACCAAGATTCCTTCCTTTTCATTAACAGGACTGAACAAACCAGAATCAACAGTATTGGGAAAAGTAGACAGCTAAAAGATAAATTTTAACATGAGCAAATTTACCAACTGATTGAGAAGAAACAGAAATCAGAGAAGAGACGGAACTTTAAAATAATTTTAAATTTTATCAGGGAGTTTTGGCCAGACTCCTAAGGAAAAGGAGGAGTTCAAGAGCAAGAGGGGATTCTTAGAAATTAATTCTGACTGTTGACTTTTAAAAACAGTATATTAGCTGAAAGAATAGATGCAAAACTTTTCTAGAAAACAGAACAAAGAACCAGGAGTTGGAAAAAAAAATTAGTGAAAGTGGAGACATTAGAGAATCATTCCATGTGGTCCTACACCTTCTAATAGAGGGGGGAAAAAGTGGGGGAAATAATTAAAGATACACACACAAAATTTTTTTTAAATTTAGCATTGTATCATCACCTCCCCTGGGCAACATTTCTTTTAAAGTATCTCTAGTGTTAGCAGCTTGTTTTCCATCTGAGTTGGAAAATTAAATAACATTATTCACATTTTTATGTAAATGTTATATAATATGCATGTATAATCACTTGATAAGTCATAAGAAAAAGAGTATGAGTGGATCAGTAACTAAACACACTTTCATGATATTTCAGAATACCAAGGAAAAGGAGAGGATGTTAAGAGTCCAGAAGTGGGAGTGGGGTGGAAAGTTGACCACAGAGATAATTTCTAGGCCAGGCGTGGTGGCTCATGCCTGTAATCCCAGCACTTTGTGAGGCCAAGGTGGGTGCATCATGAGGTCAGGAGTTCAAGACCATCCTAGCCAACATGGTGAAACCCCGTCTCTACTAAAAATACAAAAATTAGCTGGGCGTGGTGGCATGTGCCTGTAGTCACAGCTACTCAGGAGGCCGAGGCAGGAGAATCGCTTGAACCTGGGAGGTGGAGGTTGCAGTGAGCCAAGTTCCCTCCACTGCACTCTAGCCTGGGTGACAGAGTTAGACTTCATCAAAAAAAAAAAAAAAAAAAAAAAAAAAAAAAAAAAAAAAAAAAAAAAAAAGATAATTTCTAGAGGGCAAGAGAATGACTTCATGGTTTGGAGGTAAAATTATTCTGAACCTGCAATTTTGTTCTCAGACATACTGCACATTTACCAGGAAGGTAAAAAATAAACACATTCTCAGACAAGTAAGAACTACATTATTTGATCACCCCAGATCATTCCTAAAAGAATTAATGCAGTGTAAGCTCAATAAAACAAAAGAAGGAAATATGGGTTTCGAGACCAGGTGGAGAAACTAGACCAAGGAATGCAATAAAAAAAAAAAAAAAAAAAAATCTCAGACAATAGTTATTTGGCAAATCTTTTAAAGTAGAACAAAAAGTTGGCAAAATTACAATAGGATTTTTGGGGAACTCGGAAATCCTAAGAGCAAATGACATTTCCGTAACAGGAAGTATGATGAAATGGAATGGTCTCAGTGAGTGGATGTAGTTTATGCTATTTAAGAGGGCCCTCTTCTTCTCAGTTTTTCTTTGTTAATGTTTTTTGAGCAGCACAACTTTAGTGGTAATATTGCATGGCTTTCTCTCTGCATTTATACTTACCACTTGTTTCTGCAGAGAACAATTATGTAATTTTCATATTGTAAATGTTATTCAATTTTAAAAACATGTAAAAAATAGTACAGAACATGGTATCACCTTGACAATGTAAAAGTAATAATTACTGGAGAAAGGTTGGGAAGTAGAAAGGGGAAGAGAAATGAAGAGAAATACAGGGACCCTAATCTGTTATTTTACCGAGAGAGGAGATAAGAGAAACTCAAGTTTGGTGAATTAAGAAAGAGAGGTTTAAATACAAGGCTCAAAAAGTCAATTAAAAAACAAAATATTGAAATAAAACTGGCAGAGATGGAGAGAAGGAGGAAATGGCATACTATGGAGTTAAATGATAATTTCTCAGTAAACAAATCAAGAAATAGAGGTTTGAGCATATTGTCTAAAGATACGCTCTTCAACCCAGCATCCCAACCATGTGTGGTTATTGAGCCACTGAAAGGCAGTTAGTCCAAATTGAGATGTGCTGTAAGTATAAAATATATACCCAACTTTTGAAGACTTAGTATGAAAAAAAGAATGTAGAATACTTCAATAATTTTTATATTGATTACATGAATTGATAATATTTTGGATGTATTTGGTTAAATAACATATTTAATTTATTAATATTAATTTTACCATTTAAAATTGTTCTTTATGTTACTACTAGGAAATGTAAAATCACAAATGTGACTCACACTATACTTTTACTGAACAGTCCCTGAATTCGAGATTTGGAAGTACATTTGAAGAATGGAAATTAGAAATGATTTATGTATACATACCATTCCAGAAGTAGACCAGGAAAGGAAGAGTTTTTATGTTATATTTTATATGTTTTAGAAAATGTTTGTACTAAGCATTGAGCAGTTTCAAAGGGCTATTTGTAAAGTCTATGAAAGGCATAAGGAATACTATGACAACAAACACCCTTAGTCACCACCCAGTTTAAGAAAAAATAAATAAAATACCATAGACTTTGAATGCATTTCCTCTTTCTACTTCAGGCTACTAGACTGTTTTGATTTTCATTTTTTTAATAAAAATAATTATTTTCTTTTTGTAAAAAGTTTCTAATTGAAGGATATCTTGTGTAGTTTTTTGGGGGGGGTTGTTGGATAATTTGTCAGTATTAAATTTTAGAATGTGTGTGCCATTTGATTCAGTGGTTCCCTTTGAGAAATGTATTCTGTCTGTATGTTTTGAAAAATGCAAACTGCAAAAAAATGTATAGAGTGACATCATGTTAATTTTTAAAAGCATGTATGTTTATATATTTGTGTAATTATAGATCTATATATACATGTATATGCTGACATTCATGTAGACATTTACATGATATTTTTGTGTATATACATGAGCTTATTCACATATAATAACTAGGACTAGTGCTTATCTCTCAGAAGTCTTATTGGATGGGCAGAGGAGGGAACGTCATATTCTTGTTTTATAAATTTTCAGAGAGAGAGATCATCATATAATTATGATTTTATTTACTTAGATATGTTCATTTTCTGTATTTTTCAAGTAAAAATTCTTTAATGAAATAAAATACATGTTGAAATATGTTCTAGCAACTGGGACTATCTTAAAACAGAACACATTGCCTTAGAAGGTAAGAAGCAATATGTTTACAAATGAGAAAGAGGCTAAGTTGCATGAAAGTATTAAAGCCATTATTTTTCTTCTCTTCCTCCCTAAGTATATCAGTACAAGAAGCAAGTGTTACCACTTTCAAAGCAATCCTAAAATTGATTCTTTATCCCATCCTTTCAGTCTAAGACACTTTTAAAGAAACCACCAGTCTTCCTCCAGTGTGCTTTATTTTCTAATACAGTATAAGAAGCCTGTGAGCAGATCACATTAATGTAATGATGTGTACTTCCAGCAGGACAATCAAAGCAAAGGGGATGCATGAATCTCTCTCTTTTTGTTTTAACTTTGCTGAGTGTAGACCATGTATACTTTTTGGTAATGTTTACTTCTTTTCTAATCATATATGTGCATGTGCATTGAAAAGATTTTAGGAAACTCAAATTACAAATTAAATACTTATAGTAATCCTGTCATCCAGATATAAACACTAATAATATTTTGTTGTATTTATTTCTAGAATATCCAGACATATACATATAACCATTTTTAAAACTTAGGAATATGCTGTGCATGTGATTGTTTTTCTCATAGAATATTGTGAGTGCTTTTTCATGGCATTGAATGTTCTTCATAAGCATTAGTTTTAATGACTCTGAATTAGATCATTTTAGGAAATCAATTAAAAATATTCTAAGAGTTTAAATTGAGAATGAATATATCTTTGTGGTGAGCACTGAACATACTTTTTCTTTTACTTGATTTTGAGTATGTAATTGATTTCATAAGTAAAAAGATAATGAAACGCTTACCTTGTCATAATGAATAGTGACTTCCTAAGCTGTTAATGTTAGGTGAATGGAAGTCTTCCCCTGTGGATATGGAAGACATATCCAAGGACACATTGTTAATGAGAACAGACTGGCTGTGTACTTCGATACTCTCCAATAAGTGAAAAAACAGAAACTTCATTAATGCAAAATGACATGGAGCTATACCCTTGCATTTTCAGACAAGGATGAATCTATATTCTGTCCTTGTCTCAAGGAGGCAGAAGGTTGCAGATTCCTTTTTGCTGTGTTGTTTACCTTTAATGACTCATTGGGCATAAACCAGCATTATCAAGGTGAATTCCACCTGAGTCAAGTCTAATACATGTCATACAAGGCAGGATCATTCTGGAAAGTGGGAATTTGGAATTGTGTCTTCTATTGTCAGTTGAATGAATGGGATAGGCTGAGTTGGAGGAGGAATGATTCTTTTGGGCTATGGGGACCCAAGAACTAGTGCCATCTGAGAACCATTAACTTTTTTTAAAAAGTGGAAGATCAGAGACATTCACAAGGACTATAATAAGAAAGAGTATGATAGGTCAACATGAGAGAATAGACGAGGTAGTCAGGTGAGTGGGTGAGCGAGCGAGTGAGTGAGTGAGTGAGAGAGAGAAGAGGGCGGAATTTATAAAGAGCATAGCTCCCATCTCCTGGATGCCTTCTGCAGGCCAGCCACTTGTCTCCCATGGGATGGGAAGGGAGTCACCTGCAAAAGGAGGAGCATGGAGGATGAGGCAGAATTTCTTTTCACTTGGCATGTAAGGATGATGAGACTGAAGGAGTAGGAAGGAAGTAGCTTGAGGTAAACAGAGTTTTAATAATAAAGGGGTTTGAAGAGTTGACACTGTCTGGCATTCCGTGAGGAAACGAAGACCTCTTGTAAATAACTTGCAGAAGGTTACATGGTTTTTCACAGGAAGCTCCAGGAAGCTGCCTGGTACTGTTGGATATGGACATGAACTATTTATTCCTCTAAGATCCTGACATCTGAGACAAAGCCAGGATGTTTTATACAACTTCTGGACTAGATGTGTTCTCTGATGAAAAGTGAAATTGTATCCTCTTTGCATTGGAATTTGCAGGCACTCTCTCAAGCTACTTTAAGTGAGAAAAAGGGGAATGTATTGAAAGAACACAAGGCTGTGTCCAGGAATCTCAGAGTAAGCAGGGGAGGATCTAAAAATATGAACTGGAAAGCTTTAAAGAATCCAGGCAGTGATTGATTTTCAGTGGCTCTCTTATCTCTGCTCTTCCAGTGCTGTTTTTCTCTGCCCCTGATTCTCTGTATACATGAGGTTGGGTCACTGTCCTAGATATTTACATGCCTTGTTCAGGCAGCTCTTAACTAGTATCCCTAAAGTTCAATCCCAAATTCTCAAGAGAGGAAGAAGCTGATTGGCTCATGTACTAAGCTTTGAGCACATGTCCCTCCTTGGTCCAGTCAGCACTGGCCAGGGGCAAGATCCCAGTACAAATATGGGTGCCATGGATAGCGTGGTGGATAGGGGTCAGATAATACTTGCCAAAGAAGGAAATTGTGGGCTGGAGTTCTCTAAAATTGACCACTATCTAAAATTGACCACTACCCTATGATATCTTAGCAGGTCTGGGACAGGAGACATGATCTTTCACCATCACTGTCTTTTCTACCAAGAAGAAAATCTAGTCCCTTGCTGTTGAAAGTATGGCCCACGGACCAGCAGTTTTAGCATCACCTGGCAGCTTGTTAGAAATGCAGACTCTCAGGCCCTTTGCCAGGCCTATTGTGTTAGAGTCTCGGGGTAACAAGATACCCTGATAATTGTAGGGCACTGACTTTTGAGAAATGCTAATTAGATGGAGGAGAGAATTAGGAACCAACACAGATCAGGGCTGCTGAGATGGCTTCTTTCACAGGTACATACCTCCTTTTATCTGGCAGCTAATTTGTTGTGGCCAAGCTTCAGCTAAGAGCTATCCCCTGCCCTCACTAAGCTCTTATTTAAGATGTTTCTGCTAGAAACTTGAGTTCAGGATGGGCTGGAGAGAGCTGCCTGTGCTCAAGAGAAAGATAGTTTTTGTGTCCATCTTATTCTGTGTTGGCACCAGAGAGGTTATCAGTGGGATGAAAAAAGGAAAGACAAAAGCAATAAAGGTGCTAAAATCATGTCCAAAAGGCAAGTATCAGCAAGTTCACTTTTAATTAGTTATTACCTTGAGGTTACTGATATTAAATCATTATACTACATCTGTTTTCACTTCTGCCTCTGAAAGTTTTTTGAAGTCTTTAAAAAGGCATCTTTTCATAAAGCTTAAGCTCTTTGTGGGCTATGTTTTGACAGAGGAAAAATTACTAGATAATTCTGTATTAAGTCTATTTAGAATACAGATTCCCTCAAGAAACTCACCAGGTAGAACATCTTTGGCAGCAATTCAGAAATCCATGCCATTAATTTTTCAGACTTTGATGTCCAAAAAGATAAATTTCTGACACTCTACCTTGCAGGAACTCTGTTTTCCTTCATTTTCTCTTTTATACTTCTTAAAAGGCCCTGGGAACTAATGTGTGTCCTACAATCTGCCATTATTGTTAAATCAATCTGCTTATTTGCAGGAACACTTTAATTATTTAGTAACCTGTTTGGAAAATACATATAAATTATTTTCTTATAAAAATCCTTACTTTGTAATAGAAGTGATCAGATGGAAATAAGAATTTCTAATTCTGTGGGCAATCAGATGGCCTCTCTCAATGGTACCCTTCTGACATAAATTCAGAACTTTCATCACTGTGTATGTTGTTGGAGTAGAAATGTATAGTTTCACTGGATCATGTTGGAATTGTTGAAGCCAGTTGCTCTAATGCACTTGATTTTTTTTGGTGACTAAATTTCTATATTGAAAGTTTCATTTTGTCTGGAAATGTAATGTCCTTTTCTTGAATAGGCATGTGGAAGTATTTGGAAATCTTTGAGGTACTGTTTCTCAACCTGAGCTGAATATTGAAATCACCTGGGGAGCTTTGAAAGCTACTGATGCCTAGGACCCGTCTCCAGAGATTCCAAAGTCATTGCTCTGGTTGCAGGATTTTTAATCCCTTCCCTCCCCTGAGATTCTAATGTGCAGCCAGTGTCAAGAGACATCATCCTGTCGACCTGTTTACCAAACAGGTGTGGATGTGGGTAGATAGACTCGTCAAAATGCATTTTCCCAGATGCTATCCCAAGACAACAAATTCATTAGCTTTGGGGCAACTCCAAGAATCTATTTAAGCAAGTCCAAGCCCCGTTGTGATTTTGATAGAGGAGGCCCTCGCACCACATTTAGAAACTCTTTCTTGGAGATTGTTTCTAAAAAGAGAATGACTGGGACCAAAATATGTTCAGTGTTGTAGTATTAGGGACCATCAGTGAGTAATTGAGGTGTACTTGAAAAAGATGACAAGGCTGGGTGTGGCGGCTCATGTCTGCAATCCCAGCACTTTGGGAGCTCAAGGCAGATGGATCACTTGAGGTCAGGAGTTCAAGACCAGCCTAGCCAACATGGCAAAACCCCATCTCTACTAAAAATACAAAAATTAGTTGGGCACACGACTGTAATCCCAGCTACTCGGGAGGCTGAGACACGAGAATCACTTGAACCCGGGAGGTAAAGTTTGCGGTGAGCTGAGATTGTGACACTGCACTACAGCCTGGGCAAGAGAACAAGACTCTGTCTCAGAAAAAAAAAAAAAAGAAAAGAAAAAAGTGACCGGCAGTTATGTGGTATAGGGGCAAGACTCCTGGGGTCACAACGACAGAATAGAGTTCTGATTCCCACAGTGCTTCTGTTACCAGTTCTGTGGCTCTGGGTATGACACTTAATCTTTCTGGTGCTGAATCCCTTCAACTCCAAAAATAGTGCTTGGAAAATATTAATCTCAGGTCCTCTGAAGCTCCCATACTGGATTATTCAATGATATAAAAATTTTCTGTTAGTATAAATTCTTACAGAAACTTCTAGCAGTGCTATTGATGGATGCCCTGCCACAGTGGGTCAAAAAGCATAGTGCCTGGGCAAGCGGCAGCATGGTCACATTGTTAGAAATGCCGATTCTCAGGCCCCACCACAGATTTACTGAAGAAGCATCTTTGGGAGTGGGCCCCAGCTGTTTCACCAGCCCTTCAAGAGATGTCGATGCATGCTTCAATTTGAGGAGCACGCCTCTAAAAATAGTACTTGGAAAAAAGAAAGATGAGAAGTATTCTTTTTACCTATGGTGAAGAGAAATCATTTGCTAAACATATAAACGTTTAACACTGTTTAGAAAGAAATATGTTGGCAAGCAGCTTCAAGTGGAAGGGTAACTGTTAAGAGAAATATTGAAATCTACAGCCTTGCTGTACAACGTGTGGTCTTCTGATGGGTCAACATTGCTATCTCTGGAGAACTGCAGAATCTTTGTCTCTGCCCCAGATCTACTGAATGAGAATCTGCATTTTTTGTTGTTTTTTGTTTGCTTGCTTTTTGTTTTTGTGTGTGTTTGTTTAAAAAGTTCACTTGGTAATTCATTTGCAGTCTGAGAAGCATTGTTCTAGATAAAGATGTTAAGACCATAATGTCAGCTTTCCCTTACTTTCGTAATATGTACCTATCAGTAAACTGTCCCACCTCACAGGTCTGAAATCAAATCCAGTAAAACAGTGTTGGCCCTGTAAGTTAGATCCACACCCATATCAATTTAATAGTTAGTAGCTGTTGTTTTCATTGTGTTTTACCTGTTTGGGGCTTTTACGCCTTTTTAAAAAAATTCCTTATGGAAAAAAATTGCTTAATATTTTTGCTTTCTTTTTCCTTTTTTTCCTCTTCTGAAAGCTACCATTTCATTCTGACTCCCTATAGTACTTGAACATTTTTAAATTATTTTTTTCTACTGTCTGACCACTTTTCTAAAATGGAGGCTGGGTAGAATATTGAGGGTTTGTTCTATGGGTTTGGTTTTATCTTGATTCATTGCTACATTTCTATATTTGTGTGGATCTCAATAAAATTATAAATTACAAGATTAATGTTACAAATTATAAATTAAGCTAACATTAAACTGCAAAACGTATGGGAAAGAATCCTTAAGGATCTGCAGCAGAACCTTCTAAACTAACAAAGAAGAACTAGCCTTGTGCAGTGGTACCTTAAGCTAGAGATAGGCGGGCCGGGCGCGGTGGCTCAAGCCTGTAATCCCAGCACTTTGGGAGGCCGAGACGGGTGGATCACAAGGTCAGGAGATCGAGACCATCCTGGCTAACACAGTGAAACCCCGTCTCTACTAAAAAATACAAAAAACTAGCCGGGCGAGCTGGCAGGCGCCTGTGGTCCCAGCTACTCGGGAGGCTGAGGCAGGAGAATGGCGTGAACCCGGGAGGCGGAGCTTGCAGTGAGCTGAGATCAGGCCACTGCACTCCAGCCTGGGCAACAGAGCGAGACTCCGTCTCAAAAAAAAAAAAAAAAAAAAAAAGATAGAGATAGGCAACCTGAGATTTCACAAATAGAACAGAGCAAGTTTATGATAAAATGGATGGAAATGGAGCACGACATACTACGTGTATATTCTTATGAAGCAACTTTAAAAAATAACTCTTTTAATCATTTGTTCCCTCCAAAACTTAGGTACTCTCTCTAGTAACAGTTCCTAGGTACTAGGAAATTTATTGGCTTCAAATTATGAGAAGAAAACAACAATGTTAAAGTGCCTTTCATTAAATATGTGCCAAACAGGACATTTCCTCGACCATTTTGTCAACTAGGACATTATATCAACTTGTAACTTAAATCATCTTTATGACTTATCTATAAGCTACATTTGCTCTGGGTGCCTTCACTATGTTTGCTACGATTTGGGGAATCAAGAAAAATTCCTAAACCTAAGAATCTTAGAAAACACTGGCCTTACATGGTTAATTACTTATTTTGTTTTCTTCTGTGGTTATTCCATATCTATTTTTCTGTTTAGAATTAGAAGTTAGTCAAGGTTTTTAAAAGAATTATTATTTGTAATAAAAATATATCAAAAAAGGGCAATTTTTATTTGATTTTTAAGGTTATTTTTCTCTCTAGAAAATCAGTTCTTGACCTTTTTGGGGCATTAAAACTCATTTGAAAATCTCATGAAAGCTGAAAATATGCAGAAAAATATACATTTTGAGCTGAAGATTAACCTCAGTGTCAGTGCTATAATTTGCATATTTGTTCCCTCCTAAATTTATGTTGAAACTTAATCTCCAATGTGGCAGTATTCAGAGGTGAGGCTTTTAAGATGTGATTGGTTCATGATGGCCCTGCCCTCATGATAGATTAATTTGTTCATGGATTAATGGAGTAATAGGTTAGCATGGGAGTGGATCTGTGGCTTTATAAGAAGAGTAGGAGACACCTGACCATGTTAGCACACCTCCCTGAGGTGGCACAGGGCATCACATGGCAAGGGGGCTGAGTGTGCTAACATAGTTAGGTGTCTCTTTCTCTCATCTCTATAGAGAGTCTCCACCAGCAAGAAGGCTCTCACCAGATGCAGCTGCCTGACTTGGGACTTCTTCACCTCCATAACTGTAAGACATAAATTTCTTTTCTTTATAAAACCAGTTTCAGGTATTCTATTATAAGCAACAGAAAAGGGACTAAGGCAATCAATTAATTCAGTAAAGACTTTTCTGATGACAAAAACAAATGAACCAACTAGCAAAATTAAATAATATGTTCACCCTAGGAGTTTTAAGTGAGACAAAGGTAACTTTTTGGTTCTCCTTGAACCCATGGCTGGGTCTAGGGTCTCTGATTGTACTTGGTTTCTTTCTGTTTCTCTGCTATGTCTTCTGCTGTGTTTGGTTTCACATTTCAGTCACTGACAGCTTCAGGCTGATATACCATTGTTCCAAACATAACAGAATAAAGACTCTAATTTCAAAGTATCTCAAGTAAATCTCAGAACTGAGCTTGTGAATCTTGATGGCTTATATCTGGGTATTCTGTCCATTCCTGAACCAAGATTATTCCATCTCCAGCTGTGGTAGGTCATAGCTCAGGTCACAGTCTTTCACTTTTAGAGTCAGTTTCACAGGAACGTCAGGAACTGACAGCAGGAAAAGGAAGGATTTCTAGATGAACATCAGTGCCCTCTTATCCATACAAGGGGGATGATGTTAAGGGGGAAAGACTATCAACATCCACCGCAGAAGCAGAAATGCTGTTAAGAGACAAAGACTGTCAGCATCCACCACCTTGAGCAACCACTGATTTAGAGGTAAAGAAACTATATAATTAGCCCAGGCCAACTCTTTTTTTAAGTTTTATAATGCCCAGACTACATACATGTCTTCATCACTTCTTTAATATAAAATTTCTGTGCACCTAATGAGAAGTTATTTTTAGCTACACATCCATGACCCTTATCCTCATTGTTGCATTTGTCCTCTGAACCTTGTCATCACATACCTTGCCCAAAATGCACTGCTTTAGCCATTGAGCAAGGTGGGTAAGCACATTGAATTTGCTATCATCCTCCTTAAAGGTGTAACAGTGCAGGTAGCTCAGTCACATGGGATCAAAGAAATGAGGCTTATTCCTAATACTTTAGGAATACTTGTGAAACCTCATGGGAAGTTTTTCTTTAAACAAGTCTACAGCACTTATTTTAGGCTTAACTAATCTGATTAGTTATTAACAGAAAAGGAAAGATACATTTAAAGTCCACAGATATGCAAACATTTAATCAGTGAGTATAGGTTTTATGTTCTGTCTTCATTTATCAGTGATGAGAGTGACCTTGGTTATGACCTCCCACAGCTAAGGATGGAATGCTTTTGGTTCAGGAAGGGAGAAGATGCCAAGACCTGACCAATTAGGATTAACAAGCTCAATTCTGAGACTTTATTTGAAGTACATTGAAAGTGGAGTCTTTCTTCTGCTAGGGTTAATACTACTGGCATATTAGCCTGGAGCTGTCAACCATAAGAGATAATGTGTTCAACTATAGTTGTCATCATTCTAACACAGTGAGCAAGGACTGAGTGCTACTGAAAAATCCGGTAAACAGAAAGTTGTTTCACTTTGGCTATGTTTTGCTGGATTTAAATTGAACATTTCTGAAACTTCTGAATAATTCTGTCATAGAAAGATCCATTACAGGGAACATTTTATAAATAAACTACTCTTATATCAACAGAGATCAAGGCAAAGAAAAGAAACCACTCTAGGTATTTCACACAGGAAAGATTTAATACAGGGGATTGGGTGCTTAGAAAATGGCCTGAAACTCTGGTGAATGATGAGGAATGTTGTAGCCATCACTGGACATTTAAGTTCAGGAGCACACCCACTGTTGCTATTGCTGCTGTAATTTCCTCTAAAACCTGTATCTTTCAAATTGTGATTGCCGGGGGCAGTAGCAGCAGGAAGATGGCCACTGCCCTTTGAATATTTAAGTGCTTCTAACTGGTGGAACTCACATACATAGGCATCTTGGAAATTTAATGTTTAACCTTCTGGCCTCCCTAACCAAGGAAGGGTGGTATGGCAATATACAGAGACAATCCACAGTATATACTACAGTATTAAAAAAACGAGTTCCCCTGTGATTTTATTAATGAAGTTCCTTTTTTATTCAAGAGAAACTACCTGTCTATGACAGCTTAAAATAATATTAAACCTCACTAAATGGAGAATTACATTTTTTCCTTTTTATTTATTTTAAAAGGTACAAACAGTAAAATTCATACTTTTTGATATATGAGATTTGACAAATTCATTGAATCATGTTATCACTGTCATAATAGGATACAGAACAGTGTCTTCACTCCAAAAAATTCTTGTCTGTTGTTTGTCTGTATTCAGCTCTCTTCCCATCCATACCTCCTGGTAACCAGGGATCTATTATCCATCACTACTAGGTTTGCCTTTTCCAGAATGTCATAGAAAGGGAATCATACAACGTGTATTGAACGTGACATTTGTAGAATGCATTTGAGCTTCATCTATGTTGTTGCTTGTATAGATAACCCATTTCTTTTTGTTGCTGATTAGTATTCTATTGTGTGTATGTACCATTCATGACTTGTATTTAGAAAGAATCACATATTTCCTTTTATTCCAACTCTCCATATATTTTTGTAAAATAACATGGATATTATGAACCCAACTTGCAACTTCAAATGAAATGTTCTTTATTGATGATTAATCAGGTTATGTAGTTTAATTATGATTCCTGGGTAGGATCAAGAAAATTAGACAAATCTCAAGAAATTTCTATTCTAATATATAGGTCAAGTATGCTACCTAGAATGTACCAAGTGCCCATTTATGCCACCTCAATGAGTTTTCCGAAAGAAACAAATATTTTTTAGATTAATTATTTGTTGATTTTCATACTATCGTGGAAAGATCAGTGAAGGCCACCCATATTTTCATTTGAAAAGATGGACTCATTTTTGGCCCTATTCTCAGAGAGCCTTTCTTCCAGACAAATTTCAGCATATTTTGATGACTCATTGTAGAAACTGGTTTATTATTTGCAGCAGGAGAAAGCATTGCTAGCCAACAGCTGAGAAAAAGAAAAGGTTACAACATTCAGTTTTAGGTTTCTAAAGGCCTTATTGGGCAGAATGTAATTTCCAGCTGTGGATTCATCCAGCCTTTGAGGACTTATCCCCTGCCTCTTTTCTGAAGGGTTCTGTGATTGTTCATTACCTCAAGTTGTCCATTTTACATCTTTTTTGAAAGCAGGACCCTGACAGTGCTAAACCTTCTCAGGCTCAATTGAACTGTCAGAGGTAAAGAAACCAAGAAGTTTGCTTGTGTTTAGTCTACCCCAGACATTCTACACATTACGTTCATTATCTCACAACTTTATCTGGTGGGTAGTAGTATTATCAACATTTAACAGTTAAGGAAGCTGAAATTGAAAGAAGTTAGTTACCATTCCCAGGATTCACGTAGCTCATTCAAGAACTTTTGAACCCAGGACTCTCTGGTAACAAAGTTTATGTTTACAACCATTTTGCATTTATTTTTTTTTGTCATTTGGAAGACATTGACGTTGTCATTACCATTTTTATACATGAATTATGTGCATTTATAATTAAGATGACAACTGCTTGTCCAGACTACTTATCCCTGTAAAAAAATGTTTCCGAACATTGTTAGGTGTGAGTAATTAATACATCCTGCATAAAATGTTTTGTGGACCAATGAGATGGCTTATTAGAAACATTTAGCTTCTTCCAAGAAGGGTTGCCAAAATGGCAAATGTAGTGCAATTCTTTATAACACTTGTACCTGGAGTCAGAAGTCACATGTAGCATTCAGACTAACTATATCAGTTGGGGCTTTTAGGGTTGTGCTTTTTGGATTTTACAGGGATGTTATTTGACCTTTGATTAAGAAAGCATCATGGGGCTGGGTGTGGTGACTCACACCTATAATCTCAGCACTTTGGAAGGCTGAAGAGGGAGGATCGCTTGAGCCCAGGAGTTCGGGACCAGCCTGGGCAACATAGCAAGATCCTATGTCTACCAAAAAAAAAAAAAAACAAAAATCAAAATTGGCTGGGCGTGGTGGCATGCACCTAGTAGTCCCAGCTACTTGGGAGGCTGAGGTAGGAAGATCACTTGAGCCTGGGAAGTCAAGGTTACAGTGAACTATGAACATACCACTGTACTCCAGCCTGGGCAGCAGAATAAAACCCTGCCCCCCACCTAAAAAAAAGAAGAGAGAAAGAAAATATCAAGGTACCATGATTATGAAGGTATAACAATTTCTTAATACAGAACTTTGTTGCTGTTGCAATGAGGTTCTGCTGTATCCCTTGAAAATAATTTGACGAAACTAAATCAGATCAGGGCTTTGTACCTAAAACATTACACATGCTTTAGTAGTCATACAATATGTTCTGCTAATGAGGATGCTGACTGGCAATCAGAAGTCTAAGATGGAGCATTACTGACATTTTACATGCTCTCATGGTTACCACCATAGTTGCGGGTCTCCAACCTAGACTATCAAGGGTCTGTGTCTCAACCCCTATTTCCTCTCCTCCCCTTGTTCCTCCTCCACCCTAAATTAAATGCAAGCCTGGACAACATTGCTTTAGCACTTTCTAAGTATATTTTATTTTGGCAAGTCATATATTTACTCAGTTCTTTTGTGCAAAGCAAATAAGCTACTAGAGCTCTCCCCTTGGAGCCATTAATCAAATTGTTTTTGAGTTTTTCTGCTCCCCAGGGTGGGGAAGTGTGACACATTTCTTAGTGAGCATACTCTTCAAATGAAAAGATGGTCTTGAGTGATAGCAAACAAGGTCAGTTTGTTCTTTGGTCTAATGAAAAGGCTCTCCCAGTTTGTTCACTGTTACTAGTGAACTTGACTTACCTTGTGAGCTTCTAGTTATGGGGATTTTTTTTTTTTTTTCATTTCATTTTACCTACCTTGGTACCTAGCAGCGTTGGATACGTTGAAGGTACTTTCTATATTTTGTTTTTGGAAAATACTTTAAAGTTACACAGGAGAAAATATATCCATGTAATTCCAAGGAGGCTGGATTCCCTTCAGGAGTGGGGGCATTATTGGTTTTAATCCTGAGTATATACATATTAGAAAATAAACAGTGAGTTGAATGTTTGACATTGGTCATGTACCATGCAGGAAGGATAATCATAGACCTGCTTTTGCAAAGCATACATTCAAGGGTAAAAGACTTACAATGTGAGAATAGAATGATGTCACTACCGCTTTTATCATTACTCTTGCCTAGTATGTATCGAGCAATAATGAAATGTCAGACCTTCCTCTGAGTCCTTTCAATATTAATGTCTTTAATTCTCAAAACAGGGCTCTTGAAGTAAGCACTGTGATTATTCCCGCTTTACAAATGAGGAAACTGAAATGCAGAGAGGTTATACTTGCTGAAGATCACACAGTTATGAAAGGCATGCCTGCTATTTTAATTTGGGCAGTCTGACTCCAGAGCCCATGTTTGTATATACTGGTCAGATGGAAGAAGCAGGGGATCCCAAATGAGCCCCTCACCCAAAGCTATGGGTTAGAGAAGGGTCCCAGAGTCAGTGACATCTGTGCTAACTCATGGATGATGGGTAGGTATTTGCCAAGTGAAGGAGGAGGAAGAGGAGGGTGTTATGTTCTGTTCGGATGATAATACAGAACTGGTTATTGTGGTTGCAGTGTGTGTGTGTGTGTGTGTGTGTGTGTGTGTGTGTGTGTGTGGTGTCTGTCTGGAGCAGATGATACAGATGCTCGAGCCAGAGTATGTACGTCTTTGTTAAGCCATGTTATTACTAAATGTGGGTTTTTATCTTGTGTATTGTTGTGAGCCACTGAAGGGCTTTAATCAGGTAACATGATAAAACTTACATTTTTAGAAAACTTAGTTAGGCTTCTGTGTAGAGAATAAAAGAAAGAACAGGAGGAAGACTGCCGGCAGGATATTAACTAGGAAACTTTGCAGCAGCCCAGGAAAGGACGGATTAATACAAAACCTAGAGTCAGGGTAAGACAGGGGCAGATGCCAGAGAGATCCAGGGAGTAGAATCCAGCAGGACTTCGTAACTCGTTGGCTGGATAGGAGAGAAGAATTAGATGGAAGAGTCACATTTAGAGTATTTTAAAGAAAAAAAAATTGAATTCCACAGTTCCTGCTCCAGGCCAGTTTTTCATTGTTCTTACAGTTTATTTTTCTTTAGAAAGGAAAAGGCGCATTAAATGTTAATGAAACAGATGTACCTGATTTTTTATAGATTCCTGGTCCACTTGACTTTCCTTTCTAATGCTATGGTTTCTTGAGTTTACACTACTTGTGGTGGCGAATGCTTTCAGTAAAATTTCTTATATGTCATCTCTTAAAAATTGCAATATTTATCCCTTTAAGTTGCCACAAAAAAGAGAGTGCAATGAAGGATGAGAGAAATTATGCTCGTCTTCAGTATCTTAACGGGCACCATACTCCTTAGGTATTAAGACTGAACACGACTTTTACCCCCCAAATTATCAGATTCTGACCCTGTTTTATTTGCACATGTAAACACATGTTTGGGAACAGCAAAGTTATTTCCATCAGCCTTGGACAATGCATTTTTGTAATGGCAAATTCTATCCTTAAACATCCCCCATAGGGTTAAAGAGAAAAATACCTTTTGTCCTAGGAAAACCATGCCTTGTGCTTTGCCTCTACTCTTTGTTTCTGAGCCTCAGAAACTGTTTCTCTTGAGAATTTCCATCTGCTGGTAGGTTTTCTCTATGGTTCTAGAGAGCAGATAAAGATACAAGTATCCCTTGTTATCTGACAATCTTGCTTTTTCTGTACAGTAAAGGTTTTCAAGTGGTAAAATTCCTACCTTATTTAAAATTTTTAAAATCTATACTAATTATTTGGCCCCTTTCCTCTTTGTCCCTTTTAATTTTGTAATTGTCATTCGAGTGTAAGAAAAATATAACCATGCTTAAGATACTTGAAAAAATCTTTCCAATTCGGAACTCTTTGAATGTAATAGAGACTCTTTAGATTTTTACCATATTGTAGGAAATACTGTTTCAACCACCACATGAACAATGATTTATGACATTTCTTATTGTATTCTTCCATTTTCATGCTGCTGATAAAGACATACCCGAGTCTGGGAAGAAAAGGGGGTTTAATTTGACTTACAGTTTCACATGGATGGGGAGGTCTCACAATCATGGCGGAGGGTACAAGGCACTTCTTACATGGAAGCAGCAAGAGAGAATGAGGAAGAAGCAAAAGCGTAAACCCCTGATAAACCCATCAGATCCTGCAAGACTTATTCAGTATCACAAGAGTAGCACAGGAAAGACTGACACCCCATGATTCAGTTACCTCCCATTGGGTCCCTCCCACAACATGTGGGAATTCTGGGAAATACAATTCAAGTTGATATTTGGGTGGGGACACAGCCAAACCATATCATTTATGAAACAGCATTACCTGGTGGGAGGAAACAAGTGGCATATTATCAAATGGGACCCTATGATTGCCCAAGGTCACGTGGCTGTTAAATGGTAGAGCCAGAACTCCAGCCTTGTTCTGTGCCATTCCCAGGCCCTGCTCTTTCTTCCTATCGTACCACACATGTCATTTCTGCCTCTAGCTCATGGCCACAGTCTAGTTTTTTGATAAGAAGCAATTCCAGAAATGAAGATTCAAATCCCAACTAATTCTGTTCTGCTCAAAATATGGCCCATGGACCAGCAGCATTGAGATCACCAGGGAGCTGGTGATGGCTGCTTGTTTATGGAGTGCTTATTTTGTCCAAGTAAGATGCCAACTCTATTACATGCATTATCTCATGACCTTCTCAAAAGATGTGCAATGATATGATCCTTCTTTTTCCACAGATGACAAAAGTAAGCATAGGAAACTTATTGACCATACTTGTCCAGTGCTGTACAAGGAAAGGTTGGAGGTGAATTTCGACCTAGTTGTTCTGATTTCAGAGCTTATACTTTTAATCATACACTGCAGTTTAGGATGCATGTGGAACTGTTTCAAGGGAGAGCACAGTAGGGAGTGGGAAGGTGAGGAGGAAAGGAATTGGATGGCAAATGTGTCACCTAGGTAGGCTAACTGCTATAACAAAGAGGACCACAAATATGTAATGGCTTGAAAATATTTATCTTTGCTTATCTAACAATACTGGGCAGGTGAAGGGGTTGATGGGACTGCCACATGTTTTTGTTTATTCAGGAATCCAGGCTGATGAGAGCTCTGTCATTTTTAGCATGTAGCTTCCAAGTTCACCCTGGAGTCGATGTAGTTAGAAGGACCAAATCACCAAGAGGAAGGGATGTTCCTGGGAGGATTTTATGGACCATGCCCAGATGTGATACAACTACTTCCAATCACATTTCATAAGCCAGGATTCAGGTGTGCGGGCCTGAGAAGAGGAGTCTGGTGTGAGTCTCAGACGGGGAGGAATACCTGGATTTTACTGAGTTTCCAGGAAATATTAGGTCACAAGCCACTATTAGAATCAAGCCTCTGGGTACATTTTTATATGTTTTATTCTCCATGCTTTGTGAGAGAGGGGTTATTTATTTCATTTTACAAAGCAGCAAGTTGAGATCCAGGGATTTGTCCAAGGTCACGTGGCTGTTAAATGGTAGAGCCAGAACTCCAGCCTTGTTCTGTGCCATTCCTAGGCCCTGCTCTTTCTTCCCACCATACCACGCTTGTCATTCCTACCTCTAGCTCACGGCTGCAGTCTAGTCCTTTGATAAGAAGCAATTCCAGAAATGAAGATTCAAATCCCAGCTATTCTGCTCTACTCAAAATATGGCCCATGGTCCAGCAGCATTGAGATCACCAGGGAGCTTGTTAGAAACCTGTAGTTTCATACTTGGGAGGCTGAGGTGGGAGGATCGCTTGAACCCAGTTTCAGGCTGCAGTGATCGAGGATTGTACCACTGCACTCCAGCCTAGGCGACAGAGCAAGATCTTGTCTCTAAAAGGAAAAGAAAAAGAAATAGAAATGTGCAATTTCTGTCCCTACCCCAGAAGTGCTGAATCAGACTGATTATTTTAGCGGGGCCCCCAGGTAACCTGGATGCACAGTAAAGTCTGGGAAGCCCTGGACCAGGTTCCTGGAAGCCAGCTTCTCCACCTGCTGCCTCTGTGTGACTGTCATCTTCCTTACGTGTGGGAGAAGTGGATTCACTGCATGTGAGCTACAGGGTCTAACCACTGGAGTAAAATTTCAGCCTTTTTAAAGAGTAAACATGTTTAACCTAGAAAGGACTACTTAGCAACAAAATATTGAAAGACTGCTCAGCCCATTTTTTTTTGAAAAACATGAGCTGTTTCCATAGATAAGCCAAACAGGCCTGAGCAAAACAGAGGAAAAGAGAGCTTTGCTGTTTTGATTTGTGGATAATGATTTGATTTTCTAAAAAGAACAGCTTTGTTTCTTTCCCTGAAAATGTAAGAATACTGAGTTCTTAGCCTCAGCCCATGCAGTTTTCCTGCTTTGGCATATGGGTAGGGCAAAGCCAGATTAAAGATGCACAGCATCAAGCCATCTGACCTCCAATGCCAGATTTCCTGCAGTAGTCTAATTACCAGTTTATCAGCTGTTAACCTTGCACCACAATTACAAAAGGGCAACTGCTGGTTAGAGTCTTAATAGTTGATGAGTGTCAGGGAGGGTCTTCCTTCTGGTGAGAACAGTATCCCTGTGAGTCTCATGATGATGATTTGCTTTAGAGCTCAGTCACTGGAAGGGAGGAGAGAAGGGGCATAATGACCGAGGGGACCCAAGTACTGTGACAGAAGGCCATAGACAGCTTTCCTATCTAGGAGGAATTCAGCCTGAAGCCCATAGCTCAAGGAGCACACAGACTAGGCACTCCTGTTTTGAAACAATAAAATAAAACTGTTTTTTGAAAGTTTTGGTCACTTGATCATTTTGCCCCGTGTCTGTGATTTCCCTTAGAATAAACAAATTAGGACTAGTACCTTGGTTTTAGTTATAAGACCATGTGCAGCCACAACAACATTGCCTTAGAAGGTAACTTTATGCTATTTTTATTCAATTAAATCTCACAAGCCACCCAGAGTGAATGTTTTCATGTTGCTTTCTTAGAGATATGAACATAGAGAACAGAAGCTTGCTTAAGTTCAGAGCAAACAGAATTCCAGTTGCACAGCTCTCCCAGTTACAGCTGTTTATCAATACTTGGTGGATAGGGGAGAGGTGACTTGTGAACTGCAAGACTTTAATACATGTCAGTAACTTTCTACTACAAATTGAAATGCTCTGTAAATCAGGAGTTTGCCATTTTTATGCTGCTGTATTTCATGGCAGTCCAATTGGAAAAGAATTAGTATTGATGTTCTATTGGCATGGTTTCCAGACCAGTTGTGATTTATAAGAACAGCATTGCATATAAGAGTGTACATTGCTTAGACAGGACATCCAGGAACTGAGTTAATCTACACTTTCAGGTACTTCTGCTCAAGCGAAGCACAGAAAATATCTTTACAAAGTTCCAAAATTAAATTTTAGAAAAAGGTTTAAACAAAAATGTTAGCTTATTAATTTACCCATGGTTACTCCAGCGAGCTCTCTCATGACAACTCATGGCATGCTTTACTAGACACTGGGCCCTATGCGTAAGTTTCATCTGATATTACCCTAAAAAAGACTCTTCAGGTGGATATCATAACCTTCAGCTTACAGTTTGAGGGAGCTGCACTGGATCTCACAAGGAGCAGATATGAGTGCTGGGCTTCCAGGGTCCTGGAAACTAGCAATCACTGTGAGTATCTGATGGCAGCCAACACATAGAATGGACATGGTCCATACAGGCCATGACTAGGTTAGGTTGTCTCACTCACATAATGCCTGTTCATTCACTCATTCATTTCTCTTCACTTATTTAACAAATGTGCATTGAGAACTTACCATGTTCCAGGAGAACACAAAAATGAAAGATTCACAGGTCCTGCCCTCATGGAGCTCCCCATTGACTTTTTTTGTTTTTTGTTTTTAAATAAAAACTTTACTGTATTTCCTTTCTTGGGTGGTTACATCTAGGTAAGACAGATACGTTGTATGTTGGATGGCCTCAGTTAATCAAGATGCTAATAACTTTATAAAACTGTGGGGAAAATTTGGAGTATGTTATTTGGTTAAAGAATAGGAAGATTTCTAAGGACAGATTACAAAGTTAAACCTAAAATTAAACAGTTTGCTTGCCAATGTATTCCTTTTTGTGTATTCCTTTATCTGTGAGTTCACTGAATACTTCCTATGTTCAAGGTATTATGCAGAGTGTAAAAGTTGAATTCAGTTTCTCATGCAGCTGAAGCTTCTTTCAGACTTAGACATGAGCTTGAAATAATTATTGTGCTAGATAGAAATATCCATTGCCTTGGAGAGGTATGTATAAAGTACTTGGGATTTAAAGGAAGAGAGAATTAGAGAAAACTTCAAGGGGTGAAGTGACATTTGAGCCAGACATCAAAGGACAGACAGGATTGGAAGATGGGGAGATAGGTGGGAATAGAAGATTCATTTTAGGCAGAGAGAACAATAGGGAAAATAGAAGAGTGACTAGCAGGAAATTCAGCTGAAATTTGATATATGAAAGGTATTTTAGAGGTATCAATAATTGACTTACTTCCAAAGAGTTCTTCATCATTTTAATCTCCCTTGAAGATTATTTTTTAAATCCAAGTAAGATATTTTAAAAATTAGAACGTACATAAAAGTTGAAAAAGGAAAAAATGCTGACCTTCACCCCAATGAAACCACTGGCTAACGTTTGAATATTTTCCTTCAAGTCTTTTGTGTTTTGTTTCTGTGCCTCTTTTTGAGTAGTTGAAATAATATATTGCATTCTACCTTTTCATTTAAAATAATACTACCAGCACCTACCCATGTTACGAAAAGCTCTTTGGAATCGTCACATTTAATGGCCTTGTACTGTTTTGCCATTTGGCTTTGTGATAGTTGACTTTACCCCACCCTATTGCTGGAGTTTAGGGTGTTTCATGTTTTCCATTGCTATGAACAGACTGGCTGTTGGCCAGCCAACCCCTTTTGTATTTCACAAATGGTAAAGCCAAGGCACCTATAATAAGCCAAGATGGGGACTGACTTGTTCAGTTGCTGGAAGCCAAAAGACTCTTGCATAAAAAGCAGCCTTCTGACTAGAAGAGGGGCTGTGGGGTTTCTAGGAATAAAGATTAATAAACTACTTAGGTCATATTCCCTGAGAAGTTTAATCTGAGTGGGCCACTGACCTTCTGGCCTCTGGAAAGGAGATCCATTGAATTTCGAAGCCCTTTGATACTCCTCCCATTTCCTGTGGAATTTTGATTGTGGGTAAAGGTTCAAAACACTGGTTCTTCACATTGGATTTCCAAGTTGGGAAGAGAAGGCAGGAAGACCTATCAAAGGACAAAGATATTGTGTTCTCCACTTTAATCTGAAAGATGGAGCGGCAGGGGAGAAGGGAAGGGAAGAAAAGGAGGTGGGTGTCTCTATCCTAATTTCACTGGGTTTCTCATCCCCTGTTAGTTGAAGTTACCAAACAGGAAAGCATTCTCCTTAGGGAGAAAAATGGTAAGAAAACTAATGCCTGCCTTGCTTGAATTTTCAGTGCTGCCAAACACCTATGTTTGTGACTTATTGATTGTGTACTGTGAACCTAGCCTGCTTCGCATCAGCTGTTCTTGTCTTTGGTTGCATCTTTTCTTTGTGAAATTTCACTCTGTGAGGAAATACTGAATTGGAGGGAGATACAGTCCTTACTGAGCATGCTGAAGTAAATCCAGCTATTAAATCCAGCGTAAATCGCAGCAGAAGGTAGTGTATCAGAAATGTGGTTCTGTATGCTGAACATGTGTTCATAATAACAGTGCCTGGAGGCATATTTGTATTATAGTTCAGCAAAGGAAGGAGACAGGAAGGAGACTCTTAGCTTAGGGCAAAGAAACATCTGCTCAAAAAACAAAAAAAACAACAAAAAAGAGGTATACCACATTTTATGTAATAAATGCTGTTTTGAAAGTTTCTCTGGAATTAGTTTCCCATATTAAATCATGCTTCAAACTTTCTTAGGAACTTCACTTTTTCAAAGAGCTTTTCTATTAAATTTTTGAGAGAGAGCAGAATTTCTTGACAGTTAAGTATGCTAACCCGGTCATGAGGCTACCTTATTCAAATATTGGCTTCACCATTCAGTAGCTTTGTGACTTTGGAAAGTGATTTAATTGCTTGAGGGCTTAATTTCCCTAACTGCAAAACAGACACAATAATAGCACCGTCACATAAAGTCTCTGTACAGATTCGATGTGAAAGAACATTTTAGAATGCAGTATTAGAAGTCGTTTAATCATTTTAAAATGTTACTATTAATAATATGTTAATTAGCAAGTGATATTATGCATGTAAAATAAAATTTTGGAACAATATTTTTCTACTGCAAGCCGGGTCTGTAGGCTAGGCATATTAAAATATTTAAAATAAGTCATTGTATATTAGGTTAAAACGATGGAATGAAAACACTCCAGATTAGGAGAGTTTCAAAGTAATTCAACTGAACTGTAAAGCAAAATACATATAAAAACACAATTGTATTCTAAAATGTTTTACTCTTAGGTTTATCATATAACATTTTATTACCTAAAACTGCTAACACATGTAGGTTTTATATTTAAAATGCTAGTTTCTATTTAGTTTGAAATGTGGAGCTGAATGATTTTGCAAAATTAAATTGGGAATGAGTTATATTTTAGGTTCCCTGGAAAATTGTCTGTAGTTAGATGGCTGATATTGTTCCTTCTTATTTAGTTTAATTGAAAAAAAATTTGCATTGAAGAATTAAACACACTCTAAAATTTCAATAAATATTCCATGACTACTTTATTTATCTAGATATCAGCTTACTAACAATATCAGCCGTCCAAGTTAAACAAAAAGTAAAACATCCAGAAGTGAAAAATACAGCCAAATGTTGTAAATGGCTAGTATACAGACCCTGCTATAAAATGCTATTATAAAATCCAGCTGCCCTCACTCAGAGCCTACTGATCCTTATGTATCACATAATCTTTCCCTTGTTCCTTCCTCTGAAGAGAATAGGAGCTATAAACAGGAACAGTTTGGGAGAAAGCAAAGCCTGGCATCAAAAGAGATATAGAACAAAATGCAGACACACAACCTTGTTACCACAGGGCATGGTGACCAAGGCATTCCTTTCTTCATTCAGTTATTCACTCCTTCATCAAAGATTCTCTAATCATCTGTTATAGTACCAGTCTCTCTTCTAAGTATAGGCTTTAGAAAAGCAGGTAGGAGAGATTCAGAGAAAAATAGGATATAAACATTTCTCTGTCAGGTTGCTCACAATAAGGTTGACATATTTGTGTTCACAATAATTAATGTCATCCAGAAAAGTGATGTTACAGTTCTATGTACTTTAGAGTCACAGATGGTTTACTTTAATTTTATTATACCCCCATACTCACACTCTGGACTGCTTTGCAAGTTTCTAATTGCTTCCTCTCCCTACCTTTTTTTGGATTTCCTCTCTTCTTCCCTGTATCTCCTTAATACTCTTAAATAATATCATTTATATAACATAATCACAGTGCCCACTTACTCACTAGAGACCCACAGAGATCTGTCATCCGATTCAACCTATTTTAGCAGGTATATAGGTTAGCTTTTGTTGTGTAACAAACCACCCTCAAATTTTGTAGAATTTTTTTTAAACATGTGTTATTTCTCACAATTCTCTGTTTCTCTGTATTTGTTGGGTGGTTTTTCTGGCCATGGCTGGCTTGGCTCAGGTTGAATAACCTAGGATAGCCTCACTCACATATCTGGGGCCTTAGCCGGGATGACTGGATTGACTGAGACTTCTCTCTATGTGGCCTCTCATCTTCCAATAGGTTTTCTTAACCTTTTAAACACGATAATCTCAGGGTTTCAAAGAGAACAAGAAGGAAAACCCCAACATACAAGTACTTTTCATGCCTCTGATTTGTTTCAAAGCAAGTTGCATGTCTAAAACTCATATTCAATATCCATGTGGAACAACAGTCTTCATATCTTGATGGGAGAAGCTGTGTAGTCATATTACAAAGGAGTGTGATCAAGGGAGGGGAATACTTTCAGGTCATGCTTGGCAATGGTCTACCATGCCTGGAGAAGGAGCAGTAAATATATCCCCCGAGAAGGGCCACACTTCATCTTCAGGGAGAAGCCATTGGTCTGAACTAGTCATATACCTGCTCCTCCTTCTACCCCTGCCCCCAACTGAGGCTGCATGCAAAGGAGGATGGTAAGTAAATAAAGCCCTGTATGCAATTATGTATTACATTTGTCTCACATGACAGAGTTCTGTCTCACTTATTTTCCCTTAACAAAATCCACTGAGGCCTTTCAGAGTTAGCCATATTCAAAGACACCATGAATTTCCATCTTCAACCCTTATGTGACTGAAGGCTGATCTCATAGGTGGTGTTTGGGGGATGGTTTTATGAAGTACTTTAAGGTTTCAGAAGCAAGATGATGTCTAGCTGCTGATCATTTATAGTCTCAACATTACATGTTGCATTTCACATAAGGATTCTTATCCTTTATGGCCTAGCTCAGAAGCTTTCTCCAGGAGGCCTTTCCACCCTTTTCTCTCCTGGGCAGGGGTCATCTCTCCTGGTTCTAAATTCCTGTAAAATATTTTTTTGCTTATGTTGAATAGTCTACCTACTCTGCTGGATTTGAGTTTGTTAGGATAGAGTCTGTGTCTTATCCACTATTGAATTCTACGTAGTATCTAGCTTAGCAGGGACACAGTGAAATAATAAATCATCCCTTGATAAAGAAAAAAGAGGCTATATTTAACCCTAATGTCCTAGTTTATTCCCTTTCTATTATATTTTTTAATGTTCCATTTAATTGTTTTCTATCCCTGAGTCACCAACACTTAAGGCCACTGTCATGTATGGATTCCTCTGTTAATTCCTTCATTGAGAAAAGTCAGAAGAGGGACACATTCATTCATTCTATACAATTCTATATTGAGCACCCACTATGTGTCCCATATATTTATGTGACAGAAACACAGCAGAAAACAAAATATATAAGTCACTACTCTGGTAGAGGAAAACACAAACAAGATATATAAAGGATCAGAGATCAAATTGTTGGTGTGTGTTACGTAGAAACATCTAGGAGGTAAGAAGAAAGATCCTGGTGGTGGTGAGATGCCATTTTGCTCTGAGTGGCCAGGAAAAGCATCTTAGATATGGTGACATTTAGGCAGTAAGCCATGCCGATATTTAGGGAAGAATGGTCTAAACTGAGGTAATGGTATCCGCAAAGGCCCTGAGGCAGAATTGCAAGTGGCCTCTATGAGGTACAGGAGGAAGTCCGTGTGGCTAGAGTCAAGTGAGCATGGGAAAGGAATAGGAGATGAATGCAGAGAGATATAAGGCTAGATTATATAAGGTCTTATACAGCGTATTGTATAGATTGGCTTGTATTCCAAGGGAGATGAGGAGCCCTGTGAAGAAAGGATAAAGAACCAAAGATATAGAGAATTATATGGGTTTGAAGAAAGAGACAGAGGAGAGGGAAATGTATGATCTTTTTTGTCCCTCTCCTCCAACATTAAATGAATTTCTCACCTTGTTCCACCCTGTGAAAAATCTGCTTCCAAGATTGACTCTGTGTTTGCTAATCATCAGTATCTATGACATGTATAGAAATACCTTCTTCCACAGGAAATAGATAAATAGATCAAAGATAAATAGACTATACAGCATTTGCTGGTAATTCTTGCCATTTTACCAGATATAATCCTTTAAAAAACATGTTCCATATTTATGTAGTGCTTTATTATAATTTAGGTTCTCAAAAGGATTCGTTGTTAAACCAGGTCTAAAGCTCTGCTTAAGTTGTTTCAATAAGACCCAACTCATTATATGTTATAAATGAAAAAGCAGTTATTTAAGTTACAATGGCCTTGATGTTACAGGACTATAAATGGGAGGATGCTGAAGGGAGGGGAGAACATTCACTTTCAGCATGATAAAACATGCTGCATGAAGATATGTTATTTTTACAAACTCATTTTCTGCAAAGAAAACCGTCAAAAAAACAAGGAACTTTCTGTGTAAGTGTGCTAGGAATATTTTTTAAAAATTTGTTACAAAAGTAACATATTGTAATAAATGTAAACAATTTAGAAATTTTTAGCATTTTAAAAATGTAATTATAGTCAGTTTCTAATGGCATTATTTTAACCAGGGCAAACCAGCCTTGTTATGAACACATTTGTTTATTTTCAAGATAAGTTGATTAGAGCCAACTTATTGGTTTCATGTGACTAATACTGGGCTGTGGTGTGCATTGTTTAGTCAAAGAAAAAATTGAATTATCATTTTTACTTTCTGTGGCCTTTAGTAAATAAAGCCTGATTTACTAAATAAAGCCTGACTTACTAAGTTCTTTTTAGCATAGTATAGTTCTCATACTAGAATTCATAGGAAATCTAGAAACCCGCTTAGGGGCCCTCTTTTATAATAAATTGATATGCTTGAGTACATGCTTATTTATTACTGCATTATAGAACAGCTTTCTGAGGTTCTTCTTTCTCAGGAAAGTAAATAAACATTACAGAGGATATATTTGTTACTCTGTGTGACCCGGTAAACAGTTCTGCTGGAGAAAATTTTGAAAATACATGATCAACAAATGCATGCTTTGGGGCCATAAACAAAATAAGCAAAAAAGATGTTTTAGATCCTAGAAAAGCTTGATGGAACATTCTACTGTCTGGTAAACTAAAGACCAGAGTAAATATGGCTCCAGGTAGCAAGTGAACAGCCAGAACAGGGTCAATGCCAGTGTTTACTTGCAGGGGTTAGAATGCTGTACAGCAGTGAAAATAGTGTCCATGTCTGTTGTGAAATAGAACAATGCCATAAATGTATAGGCATCATCTCTTTTATCTTGGGAGCCTCCTGCAAAGTGACATTATAGGCATGTCTGTTTTCAGATGGAGAAACTCCTTGAAATATAGTTTGTGAGATTCTCTTTCGGCTTCATAGTTATTCGTTGATACAGGTCTTAAAATTGGTTCTTTTCACATGGAATGCACTTTGCCATTAAAAGGAATTCATGTATCTCATGAAAATGTAAGATATCTTGTGTAAATGTGTGTGTTGGTGGGTATTTGAAATTAGCCTGGAGTTTAGGAGTTTTAGGGTTTTTTCCATCTACTTTTAAATTCTTGGACATAGATGCCTATAATTAGGTAGTTTATCAACAATCAAATAGGCTAAAATATAATTAACACATTTGGGATATATCTCCACCCATAAACCTACATACTTCTTTGTAAAAGTTTTGCCAAAGTTTGTATTTATCATATGAGGAGGTGGTTATGGGTATAGTGGAAGAGACAGATTTAGGTTTGGAAGGTAATAATTAGGGAAGGCTCTCTGGCTTCTGGTTTTGCTTCAGTGTTTACATCTATTTCTTCAGACCTAAAGCCTTTTGTCTCAGGACCAGTGTTTTATTCCATGAGGCCAAGAGAGAAAATGCTAGTTGTGTGACCAATTACTTAAGCTTAAGAATGTGACATAATATTCTGCAGAGAACTAAGAATGTATCTTGAGGTACTACATCTAGGTTCAAACATAACCACAACATACAGTGGGATTCACAGTATTTTAAGATCATGCCAGTGAGGTCATTCTGAGTCATGACCTCATGGATAGAGGATTCTAATCAACTGCTGAAGTCTACAGAGAACTAAACGAAGGAAAGAGACCTGAGATCTGGTAGGAGGGAATTTTGAAGAGCCATCAGTATCTTTATATAGACTTTCCATCCCCTAGGATCTGTATGGTCAAATAACCAGAAAGATTTCCATGGTCACCTTCCTGGACACCTGGCTGTGAGCCAAACAACTTCTTCAATCTCTTGCCAGGTCTCTAATCTGTGGGTCAAAGAATACCATATTTATGCGTGATCTTTTGAGATAGTGGATGCTCTGTGAATTTCAGGTAGTGGTTTTTTTTGTTTGTTTTTTCCTCACCAGGGAGCATCATACTTTTTCAGCATGTTTGTTAACAGTGAACATTTTATTTAAAAAAAAATCATGACAATAAATTAACGCATTGCCAAGTAACAGGTGTCTGCTATCTGTTTCTGTCAGATAAACTTTATACCTTTTCTGGAATATATGAGTTAGAAAACCTGAGGTATCAGACCCAGCTGACTCAAGCACTGACATACCAGGCATTTCTCTGTTTAATCATCACTCAACTCATGGATGAAAGTATTAGGAAACAGAAGGGATTATGAAGATAACTAAAGTTATTACTGGTACTTGAACTGAATTTGTCTTAAAATATCGTTTTACTTTGATATATGCTACAAAGACCTTAATCATGTTTCTGTCTGATTCTTTTGTGAAATGAAAGTACCAATACAGAATGAACTGTTTTGATAAGCTCCCTCACAATTTTAAAGTATAAAGTTAATCTCTAAGAACTAATAAGCAATGATTCCATTTTCCTGATTTTATTTTTATGAGCCACAGTTTTATATCCCACTGCTTATCTGATTTGAAAATGGTTGTAATATTTGGAGAAAGTTAATATTGAGTCATGCCAAAACCTTAATAAACTTAGTCTTGAACTAATATTTCAGGCTCATGAGGGATTTCTGTATGCTAAGATAGATTTTAATATTACAGAAATGCAATAGTGACCTTTCCATAAAACCTTAATAAAATTACTTTGTGATATAAACTGCAGAAGAGATGGGAACTTTCTTGAAAGAGAGTATGCATGATTTATCTGCATTTCATGGCTTAATCTTATATCTCATTTCTTCTGATCTCTTATGTTTTTCTTTCCCTTAAGGCAAACAACAGTAATTTCCATATTTTTAAACTAAAGAACAGACACAATTTTTCAAAGGCATGTTTTCGCTCTGCACCAGTGAGATTGGGTTTTGGACTGGCAGTTCAAGGATGTGGTTCTGTTGCAGTTCCACCAGCAGGATTGTGGCTCCTTGCCCAGCTCACCTAAGGTTTCTTGGCCTCTGTTCCCACTCTATTACAGGAAGAGCTCAGATTAAGTCTGAAATCCCTAGGATTGTCTTTTATCAACTGTTGCTTAAATGTTATAACTTTCATATTCTTCAACATTCTGGTATTTTGTTGATATGGTTCTTAAAATTGTGGCACAGAAATGTACAAAATACTCTAAGCAATGTTAGGATCTGAAAGTTCATTAATATTGTTATAGCCCTTGATCAGTGACCTTCCTAACACTGCGTTAAGGTTTCAACAAGTACCTCTTCACCATTAGCCTGTTAAGGTTGGAGTTCACCAAAAGTTCAGATGTTTTTCACATAAAAAGGCCTTTTTCTTTTGTCCTGTAGTTGTTGTTTTTGTTTTTGTTTTTTTTTTTAACTTCTATGATCTTTGCATTGCTCACTTTTACATCGATCTTGATAATATGGCTCATTCTTCAAAGCAGTCCTTTTGTAGCAGTGAGTCCAGCTCAGGACATATTTGGACATCTGCAATACTGGAGGGAGCACTGGTGGAGATATCTTAGGAGGCTGCTGAAAACCAGGGAGTGGAGTTTTGGAAGGGTGAGGAGAAGAGCAATACCATAGGATTGCCCTGGGAGGGAGAATACTGAGAGCCAAAAAGGATAAAGGACAGAGGAGTTGGAGGGATGGCCACATGTGGAAAGAGGATCAGGCCGAAGGTGGGAGTTACATTCTAGAAAGGTTAAGAAAGATCAGGACCAACATAAGAACGTTGAGCTTGAAGACCAAAAGGTTCAGCTACTCAAAAAGGCATATTTTGAACAGAATATATATGCTAGATTCCATACTTTAAGACATTTACAGTGAGTTGACAGTTAGGAAATAAGGGTATCCAGCAAAGTCTTTTCTCCTTTTTTCACAAAAATTGGTCATGGGAAGGTGTAACATAGATGGCCAAAATATACCTTGATTATAAGCTTTCTTCTCTGAAAAACTTCAGAGCACAATAATTAATTTAGTGACAGTAGCTATTTTGTCCACAAAACTCAATTTAACTTATTATTCGTGCAATTGTCACACTTGAATCTTATCTCTTTTCCTGTTTTACCTTGGGGGTTGGTTTCAAATAGGGCAGAATAGAAATCAAAATATATATGCAATGGCTTAATCATACTTGTGATTTCACCAGTATTAAATATAGGCAGCAACATTGATTTTATTAAAATAATCCCTACAAAAATTCCCAAATTAGCATTGTAGACCAATTAATGGCATGGCCTAAGTGGCTAGATTGTGATGTTTCTATAAAACTAAGTTTTTTTTGTTTTGTTTTGTTTTGTTTTGAGGCGGAGTCTAGCTCTCTTGCCCAGGCTGGAGTGCAGTGGCCGGATCTCAGCTCACTGCAAGCTCCGCCTCCCGGGTTCACGCCATTTTCCTGCCTCAGCCTCCCGAGTAGCTGGGACTACAGGCGCCCGCCACTTCGCCCGGCTAGTTTTTTGTATTTTTTAGTAGAGACGGGGTTTCATTGTGTTAGCCAGGATGGTCTCGATCTCCTGACCTCGTGATCCGCCCGTCTCGGCCTCCCAAAGTGCTGGGATTACAGGCTTGAGCCACCGCGCCCGGCCTGTTTTTTTTTTTGAGACGGAGTCTCGCTCTGTTGCCCAGGCTGGAGTGCAGTGGCCAGATCTCAGCTCACTGCAAACTCCGCCTCCCGGGTTTACGCCATTCTCCTGCCTCAGCCTCCCGAGTAGCTGGGACTATGGGCGCCCACCACCACGCCCGGCTAGTTTTTTGTATTTTTTAGTAGAGACGGGGTTTCACCGTGTTAGCCAGGATGGTCTCGATCTCCTGACCTCGTGATCCGTCCGTCTCGGCCTCCCAAAGTGCTGGGATTACAGGCTTGAGCCACCGCGCCTGGCCAAAACTAAGTTTTCTCAATCATATTTGGAACACTCTACAAACAAAGCCAGGATTTAAAGACACAGTGATCTATCTAAAGTGAATAATGATTTTATAAGGGAATTTAAAAAAGAAACTTGAAATTTTCAGGTTTTTTTTTTTTTTTTTTTTTGATAATATAAAATATTTACTGATGTTGATGCTGAGGTTACCAGGATCTCTGTCCTCAGGTCATTTCAAAGTGGGAAATTGGATACTGATAGTAATGTGGGCATGTCTTTTATTGAAGCAATCCTTATTTTTGATTTAACTACCCCTTATTAAAGCAGCTTAAATACAGTCCCAGGAAAGGATGAGTTCCCCTCATTTTGGTTGGAGGCCATATCTTTAGAGTGTTTTTTACTTAAAATTAAGGAACTTTCGTCATGAGAACCAAGATCAGACAATGAGGGTGTTCGGTCAAAAGGTTTGTTAAATTCTATTAATAGTTCTACCATAATTGAGGGATTCTAAGCTTTCTGAGCTTTACTTTCCATGTTTTTCCAGTTGTGTTAAGATTTCTAACTTCAAGAGAATATGTAAAAATAGTTGGTAAATGGTGAAACAGTAAATGGATGCTGGGTGCCTTTATTGTGAGAGCTTCTAGAAGTGTGTCATGTCAGTGGTAAATAGCCCCTAGCATAAGCTTTTAGAGCAGAGTAGTGACTTTCATTTCTCATTACTGCAGAAAGTTCAGCATCTCTTGCCTAATGAGAATGTCATCCTCCTGGTCTCCAGGTCAGGCCATTGAGTTCTTTCTGATGTGTCTTTGAAACTTGCTGGGAGTCTTGTAGCATTTTAGAATATGCTGGATCAAACTTTATCCCTTCAGAAAAAAACAAGCAAACAACAACAACAACAAAACAAATTGATTGCAGACACAAGGACCAAAGCAATTTTGTAACTGTTTGTTAGTACTGACACTTGGGAAAAGCAAGGATTTGTCTAACAAGGGGCAGGGAATTTAGTTAAAGAAGCTCCATTTTCTCTCTCTTTCCCTGCCTGTGGATATGGTTTGAATTAGAAGGTAAAGAAATTTGCTAAAATAAAACACCATGTGAACTCTTGGGAATTGCTTCACATCCAACTCTCTGACCTTTGATATCCTTCTTATTGCCTCTGGGCCTTGTTAGAGTGAGGGATGTTTTTCAGTTTCTATATAAGCAATGGCAGCAAACATGTTTTAAAATAATCCAATAAAAGCACCCATCTTATGAAAGGGACAATTATTTGAAGACTGTTGACCTTACAAGAATTGGGCAAGGATTTGGCATCTTGAACGTGTGCTTTGATACTGAAGAGTTGTTCTAGAAATGCCACTATGTCATTACTCTGTCAGTTACTCTTTAATACACAATAGTAGTGCATTGTTTTAAATATTGCTTGGCCCATCTGAATGTGGCATTCATTTTTTCATTTATGGAAATATATTTCAGGCAGGATATATATGGTTCTTAAATAACATTTATATGTCACAGGAGCTCAAATAATGTTTAATCAAACTAATGTTTTTTTGGCATCACAGAGATCAAACTAATATAAGCTAAGAAAGCATCAGATAAATTACTGTTTCAGCCTCTGTATTTTACAGACAAGGATACTAAGGCTCAAAGGGTTAAGGGTCTTCCTCAAGATCACACACCTAGTTGGGACAGAGCTGGGGCTGGAATGCAGGTCTTTCATCTCCAATTGCCCTTCTGTTTCCATTCCAGCATGCTATATAGCTCATATTAATTTAATATTAATTGTGGAAACAGTGTAATATATAATCAAATGCTGACTCATTTTAAAGATGGTCAAATTACTTATAAAACCATAAACTTTGTATCTTTCTAATTCACTTTTCCAATGTCAAGTTAGATTTATTTCAAGTTGTGTGAATGTTATTGCTGGCATTTCTGATGTGAATGAAATAGACTCAATTCCAACTCCACTCTCCCTGCTGGTCTATCAGACAAAGCCAAAGACAGCATCTAATATTTACAGCTAGTTTTAATATGCAGCCTCACTTACATAAACCAATTTGCACAGTAGATTTCCCATTATTTGAAGTAGTAGTTAATTAATAATGCCAAACCTGAGGAGGAGGGGTCTGAAAAGGTAACACTTTTAACATAAGCTAACTGAGATTAAGGATTTTGTTTCCTTTTCCTTTCAGACTGGATGTATTTTTTGTGCATAAAAAAGACAAAGAGGAAGAAAGGTTTAGAGATTTTGAAAATAATGTGCATGTATAAAAAAATTAAATCAACCTCCCCAAACCTCGAATTCCATGTAATTTTTTTTCTCACTATCTTTATTTTATTAGTTCCATCTCTGTACTTACTTTAAGCTTTTGGACTTCAGGTGGAACAATTTTGGACACATAAGGAGATAAATGACCTTGTGTGAGATTTGAGATTTATGTAGGTGACATTTTTTTGACTAAAGGTTCCTTTCAGGTCATGGGGCAGTACCCCTGTGTGTATGAACATATGAAGACTGTTGATTTCGGATATCCTTAAGCTTGAAAACTTGAGGAGGAATGTTTTATTTTCTCCTTCTATGGTCTGGGCTCAGTTCTAATATGCATGGTCTTAGGCTTTATCCTCTTCTTATGACTCCTGTATAATAATAGCAAAGACCTATTTATAAAGTAGCTTGGAGAATTTTTAAATACAAGGAATTTTGATTAAATTGAAGAGCTCGTTGTGTGTGTGTTTATTTTAATCAGAAAATAGTTTTAAAATAAGGGATGCCTTGAGTCCTTGAATTTGTGCCTGCTGCTTTCCAGAGCACTTTGCCCATTTTTGTGAAGTCTGATTTTACAATCCTCAGGCTTACTCCATACTCACGCCTGAGGCAACCTTCAGAGAGCTTATTCAAGCGAAGATAAAATAAAAATCTTCCTTTGAAATAGTCCAATAATTCAGGCAAAATCAGGCTTCTAAAAAGAGCTTTCCCTCTTGACATATATGATTCATGTTGGCGATGTTTTGCCTAATAATTGTGGCAGGCAGTTCAAGGGCAAATGAAGGGCAAAGTACAGAGGACTGGGCATAAGAGACAGGAGGACCTTATGAGCTGCCCAGAGGTGTCCTCTAAAGAGACAGTCTCTAGGGATAAGAACACCACACACCTCAAGAGGACATGTCCAGGGTCAAGCCCCACCAGTGAGGACCTAGGTGCCAATCTGAATAGCCCTTACTAAGGGACAGTGGTCAGAGGGTCTAAGGAGATCAGAGGTTCAGGCCGTAGAGGTGTGGTTGGGATGTTTATTCTAGAAATTATTTATAGGCACAACTGAGGCTGTCAAACTTAGTAAAGAATGGAAACTCGTTCTACAGGCCTGATTTTAGCCTGCAGCAGGCAGGCAGCAGGGTGTGAGTTGAGAACAAAACATTGTGAACAGCATTTCAAGATACTGGAGAGAGAAGCAGGTATACGCAGAAATGGTACTAAAGTGTGCATTTGGGCTGAGCGCAGTGGCTCACTCCTGTAATCTCAGCAGTTTGGGAGGCCAAGGCAGGCAGATCACCTGAGGCCAGGAGTTTGAGACAAGCCTGACCAACATGGCGAAACCCTGTCTCTACTAAAAACTCAAAAATTAGCCGGGTGTGGTGGTGCACACCTGTAATCCTAGCTACTCAGGAGGCTGAGGCAGGAGAATCACTTGAACCCGGGAAGCAGAGGTTGCAGTGAGCCCAGATCATGCCACTGCACTCCACCCTGGGTGACAGAGTGAGACTCAAGAAAGAAAGAAAAAGAGAGAGAGAGAGAGACAGAGAGAGAGATAGAGACACAGACAGAAATAAGGAAATAAAGGAAAGAATGGAATGGAACAGAATGGAAAGGAAAGAGGAAAGGGAAAGAAGAAGGAAGGAAGAAAGGAAGGAAGGAGGGAGGGAGGGAAGGAAGAAAGGAAGGGAAAGAAGGAAGGAAGGAAAGAAGTCACTGCACTCTAGCCTGGGTGACAGAGAGAGACTCTGTGAGAAAGAGATAAAGAGAGGAAGGAAGGAAGGAGGAAGGAAGGAAGGAAAGAAGGAAGGAAGGAAGGAAGGAAGTGGGGGAGGGAAGGAAGGAAAGAAGTCACTGCACTCCAGCCTGGGTGACAGAGAGAGACTCTGTGAGAAAGAGATAAAGAGAGGAAGGAAGGAAGGAAGGAAGGAAGGAAGGAAGGAAGGAAGGAAGGAAGGAAGGAAGGAAGGAGAGAGGGAGGGAGGGAGGGAGAGAGGGAGGGAGGAAGGAAGGGCGGGAAGGAAAGATAAAGTGTGTATTTGTATAAGAGAAGAGTCCATTGTCCTTTCTGCCTTGATTTGTTTTGGGGATTGGTTGGGAGCTCCTCCACATAGTAAGATATTCATACATTCATTCTTTCATTCATTCATTGTTTACTGCTGTATACTGGACACTATAGTAGCAAAAAAGGCCCCAGCCTTCACAGAAGTCATCATATAGTGACGATACAGATAAACAAATAGCTGTTTACCATGTAGGGTGGTGAGTTTTTCAAAGAGGGGAAGTACGAGGTGCTTAAGTGAAAATACAGAGTGGTGCCTGATCCAGTTTCTCTAAATAATAACCAGTAAGTTTAGGGGAGTAAATAACCAGTAAGTTAGTAAATGAGAAGAAAAGAGAAATGTGCAAAATGCTCAGTACTGGGGGCAAGGAATCAATTCCGATGAATCCAGAGAGGAGAATGTAAAGGGAAAGGCGGTGAGGCAAGATGCTGCTTTCCAGTACAGCGGAGAGCACATTTCTTCTGGAATCCTTGTGTTTTAACATAATCTTTCTCTTCAGGTCATTTGTCAGTTGCAGTTCCTTAAACTTAAAGGAATTTGCTGGGTGACTCTTACCCAATTTTTTTTTTCTGAGTTCTTAGGAGAAATATTAGCATTCATAGCTTGTAGTTAACACGGAGCATAACGGTTTGGGCCAAAAGAGGTAACTGCTTGAAGTTATTTAAGTGGCTGCGAAGTCTGCATTGCAGATTAAAGGGATGTTGTGTTGGCTGAGTGTTTGGTTATGACTCAGTCACCCTTTATTTACTTTCCTCAAGTTGCTTGTCATTCTTAACTGGTTTCTTCTTACTTAACTCTTAAGGATGAGGCTTGAAAAAAAAATGGTTGAGAAAATTATTCATTTACTTCAAGCCTTCAGTATCTACTCTTGGTCTTGGATGGAAAGCAAGTACTGGCCTTCAGAATCTCCATAAGCTCAGTTTCCCATGGACTTCCTGAGAAAAGTATGCATTCTAGACAAATGGGCTGTCTTTCTTACTTACCCAAGCTTTTGTTCCAAATACTTAGCCAGCCTCTTTTTCCTGGTAAATTGGGCTGGGCTGGATAAACATTTAAAGACCATTTTCCTCTTCCTCCTTTTTTCCTTTTTTGCTGGAGACTTGATCTAAGGCTGTTTTCTCAAACTTTAGCTTACATTGGAATCACCTGGCTAGCTGGATACCCCATGGTTTCCTGGACCCCACCCACAGAGTTTCTGATTTAGGTCTGGATGGGGCTTGAGATTTTGCATTTCTAAGAAGTCCCAGGTGATGTTTGCTGTCAGGGTACCATACTTTAAGAACCAATAATCTAAGGCAAATCCAGGGACCTAAAGATTCTCTAGTCTTTCCCCTATGCTCCCAGCTTGAGTTCCCATCTTGGCTAAACAGAAATAACTCAAAGAGTATTCCTGCAAAAAAGAAACTTAAGCTGAGGAAGAGGTCAACCTAAGCCTCCAATCTCATGGTCCCCACTCTGGAACCCCAGGACTTTTTAAAGACAGGGGTCCTCTGTGACCAGGGAGCCCTGGGTTAAGAACACCTTGAAAGATCCAGGAGAGACCAGTATGGAATAATCTGTGACCTCTACCTGAAACTGTACTTATTTTGTGCATGTTGCCCTTTTGTTTTCTATTTTCCCAGACCTTCTCAGAACTACTACTGTTAGAGCAAAAAGGGCTGAATTATCCCTGAAAATTGTTGCATATGGCTACCACCTCCTACTAAGGGAGAAGTTGTTGCTTTTCTGCATGGTAAAGTATAGACATCTACCATGTATTCTGTTAGTTCTGTCCTTGAAAACAGTGACAAGTTCTACTTCTGAGAGAGGGAAAAAAACCCTTAGAGTCTTTCATTTACAAGTATCCCAGGATGGCCTAATCTTCTTATTTCTCAGAACTTTTATATTCTTTAGGGCTGATGATGTTAACTCTGTTTATGTTAAATTCTCAGTAGCAATAAAATACCCTTTGCTCTTTACTGCCCCTTAGTAAGAACAGAAGTACTTTATTTCAGAGGCATAAAAGATAAGAAAGAAGATGATTTTTACTCTGGAGCATATTTTTGATATGTCAAAACCAAATTCTATTAAAATGGATTTATTATTTATGAAAGAGAGAAACCCGGTTAGATTATACATTCCTTTCCTCAGGCTTCTGTATCCTCCCACCACAAACACTATATATATATATATATATTTTTTTTCTCTCTAAAGGTTGATATATCTTGCATGCTATCAAAAAAATTTCTTTCTAGCAGTCACTTCTATAATTCACTACTATAAAAATGATTAATATGTATGTACACATGTTCTCACTCATAAGTGGGAGCCAAGCTATGAAGATGCAAAGGGATAACAATAATATGGTGGACTTTGGGGACTCAAGGGAAAGGGTGAGAGTGGGGTGAGGGATAAAAGATTATACATTGGGTACAGTGTATGCTGCTTGGGTGATGGGTGTACAAAATCTCAGTAATCACCACTAAAGAACTTATTCCTGTAACCAAACACCACCTGTTCTCCAGAAACCTATTGAAATTTTAAAAAGATTAATATACAAACTATCTTCTGTTTCTGAAAGATCAAAATATTGTTAAGCCAGGGGTGGACTTACTACGCACTTAAGAACATGACCCCTCAGAGGACATCACGTGTAGATAGGTTCCACTTCTGCCACTGAGCCCTTCTGTACCATTATTGCTCCCTAGCTTGAGCCTGGCCTGCACCAGTCTAAAGGTGAATGGCAAGGGATTATCAGGCTGGAAAACCTCAGTCATGGACAACTATGTACTTTTAATACAATTTCAGCTCCCTGACGTGTTCTAGAGGATTTTGAAGGACTGGCATAGGAACTCAGATGTCATTTCCAAGGGAATTGCAACAGGCAAACAACCCACATCCAAGCAATCTTTTGAAACAACTCAGTTCTTCTCTTAGGAAGCTGTTGTACTTCCTTCATTGTATTCTAATTTCTTTGAAAACTGATTATTGCAGATTGAATTAAATTGCCAGGGCTCAGAACACAATACTTGAAAACATGGCACCTTGACATACTGAGTATTTTGAGCTAAAGGAAATTGAGAAAACTGCAGAAGCTGGAAGGTCAATCTCTGACCTTCTTTCCTGAGACAACTTCATGTGACAGGTATCCCACTTTATACCTGGAGGAAAGAAATGATAACACAAAGATGCCAAGAAGAATCTAAAGAGACTTCTTAGTTCCCCCCAGTTCATGACCATTATATCATAACCACTTTTGTCTAATCATGCTTCTATATGACTATCCATTCTTTATCAAAACTAAACATAGAACTATACAGTTATCTCTGTTTCTGTCTTTGTTTCTGAAGGCTCCTTTGTCACGTAAAACTTACATTAAATAAATTTGTATGTCTGTCTTGTTAATCTGTCTTTTGTTGTAGAGGGTCTCAGCCATGAACTTTGTGATGAATGAGGAAAGATATTACTTTTTCTTCCCTAGAATATATTGACAGTTATTCATTATATTTAAATTAAGCTGAATATCTAAATACTCCAGGCAACTAAGCATATTTTAGACATGTTTTGTAAAATCCTGATAGATTGAAACCTATAACGTGATCACAAACGTCACCTAATACATTTATAAACCTGGATCTCTACCCCAGGTAACTAAGCATATTTTAGACATGTTTTGTAAAATCTCGATATAATGGAACCTGTAGCATGATAACAAATGTCACCTAATAAATGTATAAAGGCAATACACTTTAATGTTTTTATTCATTAATAAAATATTTAAAGTGTATTCATCTATTTTTAATTATTAAATTTTAAGGAAGTTATACTTGCCCCTCAATTATGCTTAATATTAAAGTACGAGAGACAGGGACAAATAGTGAATGCTTGCTTTCTGTTTGTATTTTATTCCTATGCAATTTGTGTTGTTTTTTAATACACTCCAGGAAATTGTTTTTAATCATGTGATGCTTTACAATAGATAAATCATAGCAAAGGCCATAGATTTATTATAGCCCAGAATTCATTAAAGACTAATTCCAGTACCATCACAATCCATTTTTTCCCAAATATAAGTATTGCAGAGGTTTCAGTTAACATTCATTTCAGTCAGTATATTAAGTAACTCCTTACTAGGTAATGAATAAGGATCAGTCATAACTGGGATGTGTGAAGGCTCCCATTGTACACTGAAGGTTTTAAATTCTGAAAGGGAAGGACAGCGTTTTACAGCTTTATGTATTTATCTCTTCCTGTTATTTGTTCTTGCCAAGATTTCTGCTAGAAAACATAGACATTAAGACTAATTTATATGAAAAGAAACAAGTTTTAAAATTGTATTCTCCATTTGCTTTAGAAACTATTTTTTCTGGAATATAAAAATTATAGTCACTATGAATATTTTAAAATACAGGAAAGTATTAAAGAAAAGAAAATTACCTAAAATTGCATCAGCTAGATGAAACTACTGTTTGTTTTGATATGTCTTGCTAGTCTTTCCCGTTATAAAATAGTGTGCATTTGTAAGCAATATGTATATAATATATAACATAAAAATTTGGATCAGACTCTCATGCAATTTTATAGCCTGTGGTTGTTTATTTTCTTAACTGTATGTTGAGAGCATTTGTGTTTGCTTCACAAGAGTTGTGAGTATTTTTAGAAACTCTCCTAAATTTGCTATTGTTAAGCAAATAACTATTCCTTTAAAGTATTATTTTTAACGGGTACAGTATTTAAGTACTAGAGTGTATTTAATCAATTGCTTAGTGGTGTTTACATAAGACCAATATTTTTCTACCATAAACAGCACAACAGTGTTCTTGTACATAGATTTTGTACACATGTACATAGGATACATCCTACTGGTAGAATTACTGGATAAAAGAGTATGGATATTTCAAGGCTATAGAAATGTATTAGAAAATTCTTTTTCACCAGATAGACAAGAATGCCTTCACCCCATCCCTCAACAGCATTGCATATTATCATAATTTTCATCCTGTACTCTTTGTATATTTTTGAAAAGGTTATTTAATGGCTTAATAAAAATGGAGGTATTTTTGCAAATGGGGAAAGTTATCACTAATGATACAATATATTAATGTCAAATTAGATTCTTACTTGAGGTAAAGCCATTTATTTAAAAGCCCTGGATGATCTGATGACAGCTTGTTGATCTGTTTTTAGAAATATAAGGATATCTTATTTGAAGATTGAAGAGCAAGGCACTGAAATACTCGTGATAGATTCAGCTAATTTACTTTTGGTCAGTGGAAATTTATCTCAACTCTCTATGTTCTGGAAAACAACCTTGGTTGTGCCATCATGAGGTCATTTAAGGTCATGGGTTATTTGGTTTAATGGGATTTGTATGGTTGGATGGGGAAGGGATTAATTTGTTCTGGAAAATTTTTTTGTCGTAAGGTTGAAGTTAAAAGTTACACTTGATAAAATTTATAACTGAGTCATGGTGCATTTATTCACTTGAAAGCTATATATTATCAAGTAGAAGCAAATGCTTTTTCAGATGAATTCATTTTTTCACAAATAGGAATAAAAAGTGAAGAATACCTTGTTTGGCTTCTGGGGAGCTGCAGGATTTGAAGTTTGTATTTATTGCTAAGATGCAAATTTGTTACAAGACATTTGGAACCTGGGGTAAAGTATGCAGAAGTAATGTCATTAGTCCTCAAAGGGGCTTTGAAACAGAAGGACAAGAATGATCTGAATTCATTTCTAGATGAAGTTTATTCTGTACTTTTCTTTCTGTCTTCCTCTGATGATTCAGTTGAACATACATGTGTTGAATGACCATTCCCTTCAAATCAGAGCAGTCTCTACTGCATTCCAAATTTATTTGTCAACTTTTTAGTTCTTTTAAGAAAGATGTTCAGCTTCAGGGGGCCCAATATATGCATTTTCTGGGCTACTATAAAAAATTAGCACAAACTAGTGGCTGAAAGTAACAGAAATTTATGCTGTCACAGCTCTGGAGGCCAGAAGTCTGACATCAAGGTATTTTCAGGGGCACATTTCCTCCAGGCTGTGGGGAAGAACCCATTCCTGGCCTATTTCACCTTCTGGTGGCTGCCAACTCTTCTGAACTGTGGCTACATCACTCCAATCTCTGCCTCCGTAGTCACATTGCCTCCTCCTCTTCTGCTTGTGTCAAAACTTCCCCTGCTTCCCTTTTATAAGGACATTTAGGGTCCACTTGGATGATGCAGAATAATCTCCCCATCTCAAGATCTTTCACTTAGTCTCATATGCTAAGTCCCTTTTTGCCCTGTAAGGTAATATTCATGAGTTGCAGCAATTAGGAGGTAGGTATCTTTTGGAGGCCATTTATTCAGCCTACCATACCCAGGTACCTTAGATATACCTGGTTTTACATACTGCCCTCTGTTCACTCTATACCAGAACATGCCCTCTGTTCACTCTATACCAGAACATGAGGCACATGTCCAGAGACGAAAAATTCCTTGTGGAAGTATTGACCTAAACTGGTCTAGGGTGGGGGTGGTGGTGAGGGAGGGTGAGCAGCGCTGACTCTACAGTTGATCCAACACATCTGAGATAGGTGGTCTGGTAATTCCTGAAGACCACCTTATAGGTCTAGCAAGGAAGACAAGACAGCAGGTTTAAAGACTCAGGACAGAGTAGGCTAAGAAAACCAAATAGGCTAAGAAAACTAAATCTCTTCCTTGGTTCACTCCAACCAAATGGATGGAAGGCCATCTTTGTGGGTAATACACATGTCCTACTTCAATATTTGGCCCCTCGACAGCCCACCTCAGCCCCCTTGTGTTCCTCCTAACTCTGCCAGTTTCTCATTGTCGTCTTTAGAAGGAGCTTTTGCCACTCGTTCTGGAACAAGACCTTCTAGGACTCCCCTTCTTTCTTGTCCCCAGCTTCCAAAGTCTCTGCAGTCCAGAGAGTTTTTCCTCTGCCCCAGTGCAATAGCTAATCCGATCCAGTTGCACGAGGATTTAGAAACAATGCAACTATTTAAAAGCTTTCTGGCTTCCTTCCAGTAACTGCTCAATGTGTTTACACTGCAAGAGGTTTCGGGCTGTCTATTCTTTGACAATGTAAATTCTCTTTCACTTCCCGTGTTCCTCAAGGAGAAGGTGGATCCTTTCCTGTGGGCACTGGATGGTGAGGCGATGCCATTCTAGGAGGTGGAGGAGACAATTAAACCTTGAAATATCTTGAAAATGAGGCCTTGGAAGGCAAGCTAGAGAATTTGAGAAGAGGAACATTTGGCATGGTACAATCAAAGCCTTTTTTTTTTTTTTAAAAAAAACCAGTTGGCTGTGGGTGGGGATTTGAGAGAATTGCAATAACAATGTAGTTATAAGGTGGCCAGTTCCTCCCCTCTTTTAAAAAGAAATAACTCTCCCTTTAATATTCTCTGCAGTCACTGGGACTATAATGTGTACCTTCATTTGTTCCCATTTTAAAATCAATTATCTGGATCAAACTGTTGTCAAACACGATTGGCTGGGTCAACATTTTCTAGTCTGTAGGTCATCATTGTGCCATGTATGTAAAATAAGCCAGCTAGTGTCCCTGATGCCAGGCCCTGGGAAGTTTTCCACAGATAGCACAAAGAACAGCCTCGACCACAGCCACTAGTTTAAAATTGAGAACATTCAGGATACTCCAGCATCATTTTGCCAGAGTACTACTTACCTTGTTCTGAACCCCAGTGCTCTGAAGGAATAAACAATGAAATGAACTTTCACCTCCACTGCAGAAGAGATTAAGGTCAAAATTACCCTCCTCCTTCCATCAGCCTCCTTCACCCTCAAAGTTCTTCATGTAATGAGACTATGGTGATGAAATTAGTACCCAAGGTAGAGATGAATATTTTACTAGTTAAGAATAGTAGCGAAACATCATACACGGGGTACTTATGTTGATGCTGGGAGGACCAGAGTTAAACCAATGAAAGATGATGCAAACCGTAAACAGCTTTTGTTTGTTTGTTTGTTTTTATTTTTGATATAAACTTTTTGTATCCATAAGCCTCTTGTTGATTTAAAATGAAACCAAAGGGACAAATTAAAAGGGCTGGTTGTCAGGAGTGACACAATCGTAGAACACATACAATCCTGCAGAAAGAGATGTTTTGCCTACCATTCTTCACAGCCTGGCAAACTGGGGTGGCCACCATGTTGTTTTTTAATCTATTTTTCAAGCTAGCACTTAGCTCTCTGTAGTTGGTTATTAAGAGGGGGGGGTCTGTGGGTCTATTTTTCTCTGCAGATCTGTTTTATAGCATAGAAGGCATGGATGCACATCATCTACCTTGGAAGCTTGTTTCTAAGCTCCTTGGGTAGAAGCTGTGTGGTTATGTGTGTACATACATGCCGTATTCACCAAGCTATGCAAAAGGTTTCAAAGTCAAACTTATTTCTTCTGTGTAACTGATAGAAGGCTTTGTATCCTTTGATTATCATCTCCACGTTCCCCTTACCCTCAGCCTTTGGTCACCACAGTTCTACTCTCTGCTTTTATGAGTTCAACTGTTATATATTCCACATGTAAGTGAGCACATGTATGTTTGTCTTTCTGTATCTGGCTTATTTCACTTAGTATAATGTTCTCCTGTTCCATCCATGTTGTCACAAATGACAGAATTTCTTCCCTTTTTTAAGGCTGAATTCACTGTGTATAATACACCACATTTTCTCTATGCATTCATTTGTTGTTGCATACTTGGGCTGATTCCATAACTTGGATATTGTGAGTAATGCTGCATTGAACATGGGAGTGCAGATATCTCTTTGACCTACTGATTTCAAATCTTTCCAGTAAATACCCAGAAATGGGATTGCTGGATCATTTAGTTCCTCAAAAAACTAAAATTCCATTTTTAGTTTTACGTTTAAGCCAAATGTATTTTAACTTTGAAATATATATACTTTATTTAGCTTTTAAAATATTCTGATTAAAGTTATACACAGTATTCTCTTGGAATGCTCACATTCGCCTTCTTTAATTATATCCCACTTTTCATTGTAAATGTTGTGAGTTTGTGCTGCAGCCACCTCCTCCTCCTCATCCTCCCTTCTGCCCCCACCTAAATCTCCCTCTCTCTATGTCTCTCACTCTTGCTCTCAGTACTTGCCAAATATATATCCAACAGAAAACAATTAACTTTTGCTTTTACTCATCATTGTTTTACTAATTTTTTTGGGGGGGAGGGTACATATTACATATCTAGGTTTTGGTTTGTAATGCTCTCATCGTTTCTTTCTAAAATGTTTATAATTTCTGCTTAACTCAAGAATGATTTAGGGGTGTATGTATGTGTGTGTGTGTGTGTGGGTATGAATGTTTAATTTCCATGTATATAGATGTTGTACACTCTCTGTCATTAATTTATACATTTCCTTGTTGTTGTCAATGAGCATGACCACCATATTTTCTGCCTGTTGAAAAATGCTGAAATTTCCTCTAGGGCCTAATCGTGATCAGATTTTGAGATTGTCACATGTGTGTGGGTAGCCAGGGTGCAAAGGAGGGAAAGAAAAAAAATAATATACTTAGAGAGAGAATAAATATATTAAGAGAGAGAATAAAGCTCATTAAGTACTGTTATTTAAATTATGTTACCTTGAGTTATTTAAGTTGTTTGTACTAAATTATTAAGTATGATATTCAGATCTTCAAGATTCTTACTTCTTTGTCTTCTTCTTCTGTTAATTTCTGAGAATCATTGTCTCCTGTTTGTGACTTTGCTAATTTCTCCTTGTACTTTGTCAATTTTCAAATGTTTTGATGCTGTGTGGTGACATGCTTAAATATTAATGGCAGTTAATATGATGTATTATTACTGTCTCTGCTTTTTCTCTTGAAGTCTGTTTTGTCTCATATTATTGTTATACCTATCTTCTTTTTTTCTTAGCATGTGCCCATGGTATCTTCTTTCATCCCTGCATTTTCAAATTTCTTAGATAGTTTTCAAAATATTTCTGTAAACAACCATAATTTTACCTAATCTGAAAACCTCTTTTATAAGTGAATTTAACCAATTCTTATTTACTGTGCTTAGTGATGTGTCATTTTATTTTGTGTTTTCTACTTATAATATGTTCGTGTCTTCTCTCCATTCTTTATCTGCTTACTTTCTAAAAGAGGCTCAAGTTTCTTTTGCTATTTCTCCCCTGCTAATCATTTGGAAGTTATATTTTTTTAATTTTAATTTTCTATAGGATAACTCTTAAATTCATAGCACCCATATTTAAACTCCAATTTTCCTACTAATGTCTAGAGTTTTTAGTAACTCTGTACGCCTCCCAAAATGATTTTACTTCCCTTTGTCTCAAACTTCGTTCCTCCAACCACCTCACTGGCCACAACTCATATATTGATATAATCTAGGATTTGGGTTGGCTAATTTTTAAATTTATTTTTTCTTTTCTACTTTTTTGGCATAGTACAATAAGACTTAAGAGTAAGCCTATTGTTTCTTTTTACTTTATTTTTCTTAACATTATTTCCCATATCTCTTTCTCTATATTTATTTTCCCCTGACAGAGTATATAATGCATTAAATTTTTCAAAGTAGATCGCTAAATCTTTCTGATTACTTACAAGTCTGTAAATAACTACATATTTCTCCTAAAAGTTGAAACAGTATTGAACACAGAATTTTAAATCCAAAATTATTTTCCTCAGAACTTTAAAACTGTCTTACTGCATTTAGTGTTGTGGATGATGTGACTGATAGCAGTCTTATTGTCATTTTACCTCTAGATTATCTTTTCTCTTCCTGCATCTTTGAGAGATTTCGTAATTTCTGCACATTTTGTGTCTTCAATGTCACCATGAGGTATATTTGGGGGTGTATATCTTTTCTCCCCATTTATACTACATGGAATGAGTGGATTTTTTCACTCTGAGGACTCAAATATTCAGGTTTCAGAAATGTTCTTCTACTGTTGCTTTATTTCCATCCCTCCGTTGTCTCCATATAAGGTTGTTAAACCTTTCCTTTCTATTTTCTATATCTCTCATGCATGCTATTTCTTTTGGTGTTGCTTTTTTTTTTTTTTTATTCTTTTTTGGAGATGGAGTCTCGCTCTGACACCCAGGCTGGAGTGCAGTGATGCCATCTTTGTTCGCTGCAACCTCCGCCTCCTGGGTTCAAGCAATTCTCCCTGCCTCAGCCTCCCGAGTAGCTGGGATTACAGGTGCCCACCATCACACCCAGCTAATTTTTGTACTTTTTTAGTAGAGACAGGGTTTTGCCATGTTGGCCAGGCTGGTCTTGAACTCCTGACCTCAAGTAATCCACCCCACTCGGCCTCCCAAAGTGCTGGGTTTATAGGCGTGAGCCCCCGCGCTCAGCCTGGTGTTGCATTTTTAAGAATTCCTTGGCTCAACACTTCATCTGAGTTTTCTTTACAATTCAGCTCATCTATTATTTCAACAATCTTGTTTTAAATTTCTAGTATCTGTAGTTAATTATATTTTAGGAACAGAATATACTCTGTCTTCCCTCTGAAAAAATCAGTATGCTGAAGTCAGGTCGTGTTTTTCCTGGTCACTGTCTTTCCTTGGGTGTAAGTTTTACTTGGCTGTGTTTGGTGTTCTTCCATGTTCTTTGCATTGCTTAACTATTTGGTGACTCTTTGTTGTATGCTCATGCAAGATGTTTGGGTTGTAGTTATCACATACGTACCATGTTGCCAACAAGAATGGGTAAAAGGAATGCTGAGTTCTTCCTAGTTGCAGGGAGCCACCCTGAACAGTGCCTAGCTTCTCTTTAAATGTCCTACTCACTGTCTATGATAAAACTGTTGCAGGACTTTTCCTTAGTTCAGCTGAAAATGGGGTTCTTTGTCCCACGGCCATGAAAATTCAAGCTCACAGACAATTTAAATGATGAGTAAGACAGGGTTTAATTGGGTTAAAAAGGGAGAAAAGGTGGCAACAGGGACTCTTACAAGCCCAGAATCCCTGCTAGAGGGCTTCCTGCCCGGCCGTTGGAATTCCAAGTTCCACACAGAAGGAGGAGAGGCCAGGCTCCTCTCTGCTACAAACATTGTGAACATCCCGAGGCCCTACTTCAGTGGGCAGGCTGGTTGGAGTTTCTTCAGGGACCCCCTATGAGCTGGCTGTCTCTAAACCAGACGTTCTCTTGTTCTCCGCGTGGCCCAAGAGGTGAGGAACAACGGGGTAGGGGAAAGAGAGCCTAAGAGAGGGCTAAAGAGAGGACCAAGAGCTATAAAAAATTCTGGCTATGCCTACGTGATTCTGCAACTTATACCCTGTGGGCTCCTCCTGCCCATATGTTCACCTTCAAGCCCATAGTGCCCTTAGCTATTTACAGCAGACCTTTCTTATGTATTGATTTTGGTCTATGGTTTCCTTATTTTATCTGGTGCCTTCAGATTTAAATATATATATATATATATATATATATATATATATATATATATATATATGCACATCTTGTTATTTTGTGGGATTTGGAGAGAACGGAAACTTCCCAAATGATCACCTCTGGTATTTCTTGATTATGATATCTCCAGGTTTAGAGAAAAGAAAGCAAGTTGGAGGTCAGACAAAGGGAAGAAGAAAAAACTGTATTCCACATATTTGAAGAAAAGCTTCCGTAAACACAGAAATGCAAAGTGATTAACCATCCTCAATTGTTTTTCCATTTTATGTACTAATGAGCTACTCTTTTCATTTTTAGGTCTTGAATATAATCATGGCCAAACCTTATGAATTTAACTGGCAGAAGGAAGTTCCTTCCTTTTTGCAAGAAGGAGCAGTTTTTGACAGATACGAAGAGGTAAATAAGTGTTATTAATCTTTTCTCTCAAAACATTCTAATAATTATTAAGTTTCAATTACAGTATTGAGTACATATTCTTTGACATAAGTAAGAACATCTTTAGGATTTATAGGTTGGAGTTGTTGAAAAGAAGCAAGTTATGAGATAGAGTAATAATGATAATGATACTATAAATTTTTGAGTGCTCGCTATGTGCCAGATGACCTTCTAAAATTTTGTGTGTATGATTTTTTAAAATTTTTTACAACAACCTTATGAGGTTGTTGCTATTAATATTCTCAGTTTACAGATGGGTTTTATGTAGTAACAGTTTTAGCTTAATGCAGTGCTTTTGGCAGTCTTTCTACATATAACTTTGTATGTGTTATAAATGTAATAGTGATTGAACTTTGTGCCAGTCATTGCTTTGTTCATTTCATTGATACAAACCATTTTGACCAAAGCTTTGCATGCCTCTGATTCTATCATTTATTGTCTGTGCCCTTGCAAGGTGGTGATGGCTCCAGACTTTCTATAGAGCAGGGGCTTTGGGCCACCAATCTGTTCAGAATGGCTGGGTAGGTGAATTAAAGCCTCATTTGCATTGTAAATGCATGATTTTTCTTCTATTGTACTTGAATTTGAGGTGACTTTGGAAGGGGTGTATAATGAAATTGATGTTTCCTTTACCGCAAAGTTGAATGTAAAACATATTAAAACTTCATTTAGAGTCAGAGTTGGTTATTTCAAAATCAATGAAATGTCTAACGTGGCTAATTCGCTGATCTTCCCAGAGGTCGAGATTGTCAGATGCGGAAACTAGGTCTTCTGTGAGCTGACATAGCTTAATACTTGTTGACTTAATTTTTCTGCAGGGTGTATTATAGTACTCTCTAGATTTACAGGATAGTCACTTTTTCAGTAAACAAAATTGTGAATGCTAAGGATGGACCTAAACATGGTCACTATTCCTTGTTTGAATTAAAATATTGAAGTGATGACTGTTCATATATCTGAAATTGAAATAACAGTAAACTACATTCTGCTATAAGATGAAACAATAATATTCTGCCATCCAGAGATAAGCACTGTTCATTCTTTTGCAGTTTTCTTCTAGTCTTTTTTCATATTTGTTTTTCTTTTTTTCTCTCTCCCATGGTCGAGATCATAGAGTAATATTTTAAAAATATAAAGCAGATCCCATTTCTCCTGTGTTTAAAATGCTTCCATCACTTCCCATTGTAGCATAAAGGGAAGTTCACAGAATGAAATATAAGGTCTTCTATAATTTGGCTCCTGCTTAATTACCTCACATTCATTTCTCTCCGGTTTCCAACATACACCGTATACTTCAACTATAGCAAACCACTTACAGTTTCCCCCATAAGCTATTCTACTACATGGTTTGTTTATGCTACTCCCTCTTCCTGAAATGCATTTGCTCCGACTGATTTGATTGGTGAACTCCTCTCGTCCCAGAACCCAGATAAGAAATCTCCACTTCTGTGATACCTTCCTTGACCCATTCAATAAGAGGCGATAACTTATTTTTTGCCACCACTGAGCTACCCTTGCATATTTTACACTGCCTTCACATTTTATTTAATGTTTCTTTCTCTCAAACTATTCTCTGAGTTTCTTGAAGTCAAGGATCGTATTTTACTTATCTTTTTCTCTCCAGGTACTAGCAGAATACCTGTAACCACCAAACTCTTTGTAGATGTCTAGCATCTAAAATGATTTTAGATCCAGTTGATTCCAATTCAGACTAATAATTCAGAGAAGGTAATTTTGAAAAGATTACATGCAATCATTGGTTCAGTATATCTCATACTGTTATGTAAGGAAAAGCTATTGGAGAATAAAGTACTCGACAAAAGTGAAATGTGATTTGATGAACCAGAGATTCATTTGAATCCTTTTTATTTCTTGTGATTTTTTGGTTGTTAATCATCACAGCTCATATTAGGAAATACTGATCACCTGTGCTTCTAAAGGCATTTGCTTTTCCTCTGGATTCCTCTGCAAACTAGGCAAAGTTAGAAGAAAAGAACCCTTGAACAAGTATTAAATACAATGTAACTAAGCTTTCAACTCTTTCAAGTGCTATTTTACTAGGATTTTGAGCAAAAACGTTTTAACTTTATAAAACAAACATGTGTCTTCATGATAACATACCAAACCACAAAGCCAAAGAATATTTCAAGCTGGATGACAGACTGCTTAAAATAAAAATTATTTCCCACTCCTATAAGACTCAGTTCTTTAGAGCCAGAGCCATGAAAACATTTAAGGCAACAAAATGTAAGCAGAAAAGGTTCATTTCTATGGTTGGTACGTGAACAGCCATGAGGGATTACAGCTGAAAGCCAGTGGGAGGAACAAGAATTAGAGAAACAAAACCCAAGCATCCCTAAAGTGTACCTTTTGTGAAGGGGCGTAAATGCTGTCAGCACCATATGATAACTAATGTTATCATCATGAACTCAAATAGCAGCAAAAATAAAATTATATTCCTTGTATTTGTTTAAAGAAAGCAGCTGGGCTCAATGGCTCACGCTTGTAATCCCAGCACTTTGGGAGGCCGAGGCGGGCAGATCACTAGGTCTGGAGTTTGAGACCATCCTGGCTAACGCAGTGAAACGCTGTTTCTACTAAAAATACAAAAAAATTAGCGAGGCATGGTGGCACATGCCTGTAGTCCCAGCTACTTGGGAGGCTGAGGCAGGAGAATCCCTTGAACCCAAGAGGCAGAGGTTGCAGTGAGCCAAGATCATGCCCCCGCACTCCAGCCTGGGTGATAGAGTGAGACTGTGTCTCCAAAAAAAAAAAAAAAAAAAAAAAAAAAAAGAAGCAGAGAGGTATCTTAAACAGTGAGTAAGCCACTGTTTTAAAAATAGTCAATAAATGTAGTAAGTGCAAATGCATTTAAAGTTTATTTTATTATTTCTGCTTTACTGAGGAATTATTTTTGAGGCAGCCAGATTTTTACAAATGACCTAAGTGGTAGGCTGTGTTGTAGCATCTGATTGTATTGCCATAACACTTCTAATTCTGTACTTCTCTAACTTTACTTGACTTACACATTACTTAAATGCAAAATATATTTTGTTTCCTAAGTGATGCTTAACATTAAATCTTTAAAATAGAGATTCGTCTCTTGTGGAGGAGAGAAATAGCAGTGCTTTTAAAAATACATGCAACCCAGATATCTCTAACTAAACCAGCCCCCTGACTTTCCTATAATATCCACATTAAAGATCTGTAGAACCCATTCCCTGTCAGGTCAGGGCCTTCCTAGTCTTTCCTAGAATTCCTAGGTGCTTACCCACTCTTGGTGATGACTTATGTCTTCAAGTGCTTCATTACCATTCACTTTCCAGGACTGTTGACTACTCTAATTTGTTTTCTTTCCTAAATCCATTTTAACATCAAATCCCAGAAGCAGAAGGATGTTGTATAAAGTAGACATTTTACTGAAGATTTAGTGGCAGCAGAGGAGAATTGCATCACACACCAGGACAACTTTAAGATTAAAAATCAGAGATCACGCTGAATAAATTTCATTAGCCAGCCCAGCCAGGGGTGTCTCTCTTTTTTCTTCTTTGTCCCTCTCCTCCATAAAGATGCATGTTCCTGTTTCCTTTATTTTATTTTAATCACACTCAGAGTCCTTTTTCACTTTTCCAGATGCTTTTTTCTTAACTGTTAAGCATTTTCTCTCTCTCAATCTAAAGAAGGAAAGTTCAAAATTCAAGTCCCCTCTCATCCTGAGCTGTTTGGCCCCCCTTCCACCTCAAACTCTCCCACTCAGACTCTCCTGATATCTTCCCTTTTGTATAAGCCTGAAAGTCAAAGTATGTCCTTAAAACAAACAAAATATAAAAAGAGCTTTATTCTTAAGAAAAAGACTGCCATCATCGATAAGTGTTCACCAACAGGACTTTCCACAGTGATAGAAATGGTCTACATTTGTGTTGCTGTTATGGCAGCCACATGTGACTGTTCAGCACTTGAAATGTGACTACTGGGACTGAGGGACTTAAGTTTTTAATCT